>NC_089843.1:84398848-84998848 GCF_035609145.1 Eleutherodactylus coqui
AGGGTCCTGTGGTATAGCATCACTCTCGAACCCCTTTTCTCTTTGGGTATGAGAGTGGAAAGGTTCTCCTTATACCGTGGGTCGAGCAGTGTGTACACCCAGTAATCCGTAGTGGCCAGAATGCGTGTAACGCGAGGGTCACGAGAAAGGCATCCTAACATGAAGTCAGCCATGTGTGCCAGGGTACCTGTACGCAACACATGGCTTTCCTCACTAGGAAGATCACTTTCAAGATCATCCTCCTCCTCCTCCTCCGCCTCCTCAGGCCATACACGCTGAAAGGATGACAGGCAAGCAGCATGGGTACCCTCGGCAGTGGGCCAAGCTGTCTCTTCCCCCTCCTCCTCATGCTCCTCCCCCTCCTCCTCCTCCTCCTCCTCCTCAACGCGCTGAGATATAGACATGAGGGTGCTCTGACTATCCAGCGACATACTGTCTTCACCCGCCTCCATTTCCGAGCGCAAAGCGTCTGCCTTTATGCTTTGCAGGGAACTTCTCAAGAGGCATAGCAGAGGAATGGTGACGCTAATGATTGCAGCATCCCCGCTCACCATCTGGGTAGACTCCTCAAAGTTTCCAAGGACCTGGCAGATGTCTGCAACCAGGCCCACTCTTCTGTAAAGAATTGAGGAGGCTGACTCCCACTACGCCGCCCATGTTGGAGTTGGTATTCCACTATAGCTCTACGCTGCTCATGGAGCCTGGCCAACATGTGGAGCGTAGAGTTCCACCGTGTGGGCACGTCGCACAGCAGTCGCTGTACTGGCAGATTAAACCGATGTTGCAGGGTGCGCAGGGTGGCAGCGTCCGTGTTGGACTTGCGGAAATGTGCGCTGAGCCGGCACACCTTTCCGAGCCGGTCTGACAAGTGTGGGTAGCTTTTCAGAAAGCGCTGAACCACCAAATTAAAGACATGGGCCAGGCATGGTACGTGCGTTAGGCTGCCGAGCTGCAGAGCCGCCACCAGGTTACAGCCGTTGTCACACACGACCATGCCCGGTTGGAGGCTCAGCGGCGAAAGCCAGCAGTCGGTCTGCTCTGTCAGACCCTGCAGCAGTTCGTGGGCCGTGTGCCTCTTCTCTCCTAAGCTGAGTAGTTTCAGCACGGCCTGCTGACGCTTGGCCACCGCTGTGCTTCCACGCCGCGCGACACTGACTGCTGGCGACGTGCTGCTGCTGCTGACACATCTTGATTGCGAGACAGAGGTTGCGTTGGAGGAGGAGGAGGGTGGTTTAGTGGAGGAAGCATACACCGCCGCAGATACCAGCACCGAGCTGGGGCCCGCAATTCTGGGTGTGGGTAGGACGTGAGCGGTCCCAGGCTCTGACTCGGTCCCAGCCTCCACTAAATTCACCCAATATGCCGTCAGGGAGATATAGTGGCCCTGCCCGCCTGTGCTTGTCCACGTGTCCGTTGTTAAAGGAGATGTCCCGCGCCGAAACGGGTTTTTTTTTTTTAAACCCCCCCCCCCGTTCGGCGCGAGACAACCCCGATGCAGGGGTTAAAAAAACCACCCGCACAGCGCTTACCTGAATCCCGGCGGTCCGGCGTCTTCATACTCACCTGCTGAAGATGGCCGCCGGGATCCTCTGTCTTCATGGACCGCAGGGCTTCTGTGCGGTCCATTGCCGATTCCAGCCTCCTGATTGGCTGGAATCGGCACGTGACGGGGCGGAGCTACACGGAGCCCCATAGAGAACAGGAGAAGACCCGGACTGCGCAAGCGCGGCTAATTTGGCCATCGGAGGGCGAAAATTAGTCGGCACCATGGAGACGAGGACGCCAGCAACGGAGCAGGTAAGTATAAAACTTTTTATAACTTCTGTATGGCTCATAATTAATGCACAATGTACATTACAAAGTGCATTATTATGGCCATACAGAAGTGTATAGACCCACTTGCTGCCTCGGGACAACCCCTTTAAGTGGACCTTGGCAGTAACCGCGTTGGTGAGGGCGCTTACAATGTTGCGGGAGACGTGGTTGTGCAGGGCTGGGACGGCACATCGGAAAAAGTAGTGGCGACTGGGAACCGAGTAGCGCGGGGCCGCCGCCGCCATCTTGCTTTTGAAAGCCTCCGTTTCCACAAGCCTATACGGCAGCATCTCCAGGCTGATCAATTTTGCAATGTGCACGTTTAACGCTTGAGCGTGCGGGTGCGTGGCGGCGTACTTGCGCTTGCGCTCAAACACTTGCGCTAGCGACGGCTGGACGGTGCGCTGAGAGACATTGGTGGATGGGGCCGAGGACAGCGGAGGTGAGGGTGTGGGTGCAGGCCAGGAGACGGTAGTGCCTGTGTCCTGAGAGGGGGGTTAGCTCTCAGTGGCAGGTTGGGGCACAGGGGGAGAGGCAGTGGTGCAAACTGGAGGCGGTGAACGGCCTTCGTCCCACCTTGTGGGGTGCTTGGCCATCATATGCCTGCGCATGCTGGTGGTATTACGAGTAGAGCAGAAACAGAACGCTGTAATTAAATGTGCCGCTTATTGGCCTGTGGTTGGAGGCTGACTTCGATTACGGAACGCACAGCAGAGCCAGGAAAGAATTTTGCGCAAGCCTGCTGTAACACTTAGCTGGCTGCGTATTAATTAGGACTACTACCCCCAGCAGAGACGCAGTACACTCAGGACGGTCACAGGCAGCCCAAATAGAATGTTTTTTGCCCAAATTTTTTTGGAAAAGCCCACTGCCTATATAGACAGTATATCTCTTTCACTGTCCCTGCCTCAGCACTACTGGCCCTGGACTATGTAAAATTACTGCAGACTGAGGACGCAATGCTCTGCACAGCCGATATACAAAAAAAATTAAAAAAAATGTGCAACACTGCAAAAAGCAGTCTCAACAGTACTGCACACGGTCAGATGTGGCCCTAAGAAGGACCGTTGGGGTTCTTGAAGCCTAAAATAACTCCTAACACTCTCCCTATAGCAGCTCCGGCACCAGCAGCACTGTCCCTGATCTCTGTCAGAATGCATCTGTGGCGAGCCGCGGGAGGGGCCGATTTATATACTCGGGTGACACCTGATCTCCCCAGCCACTCACTGCAGGGGGGTGGTATAGGGCTTGAACGTCGCAGGGGGAAGTTGTAATGCCTTCCCTGTCTTTCTATTGGCCAGAAAAGCGCGCTAACGTCTCAGAGATGAAAGTGAAAGTAACTCGAACATCGCGTGGTACTCGCCTCTAGTAACGAGCATCTCGAACACGCTAATACTCGAACGAGTATCAAGCTCGGACGAGTACGTTCGCTCATCTCTAATAATAATAACCTTTGCAGTATACAGTATCTTATTAATGGAAACTGCATCTCTCAACTCTCCTATCACACTATCTGTAACTTTTCAGAATCCCTGCCCTCACCAAAAAACCATGACAACTACGAGTTTTAAAAATCAACTAAGCTTTTAAACTTTTTTTTTAATAAATGAGTGAGTATAAAATTAATGTATCTTATTGGAGAAAAAGGCTTCTTCCTACGCTTATCAGCCTGCACTGATCATTCACTCTGCATGCAGGATCTGTATACAGAAGTCCATATACAGGCAAATCACATTACAGTTGCAGAAGTCTATGGGAGGGGAAGAGGAGAAAGTGGGTGGAAGGAGCTGCTGAGATGGACACACACAGAAATCTATGGGCTGTAGCTGTAATCTGATCTCTCTGTATAAAAGTCATTTTACACTGGCCAATTACACTGTGCAACCCATTTTTTTAAATTTTCATATCAGAAAGTAATTGATATGTTTATGTAAAATTAAAACCTGCTAATTCCACTGGTAACATTTAATAATAGCAGCATTTCTCAGTTTCAAGTTATGAACTATTTCCTTTATTTAAGATGATAAGTTTGGATGCGCCATAATATTACTATTCAACTGTTTTTGGGGCAAAATGACGCTTGGTCATTCAATGACTGAGATGTCTTGTGTGTGTAATACGCAGTGCATAGAACCCATTGATTTCAATGTGTTCGTTCACAGGAGCATATTCTTTTGCACGATGTACAAACGCATAAATACATATACAGCATGACCTTGTTGGGGTGTATTACATACTGCAATAAGCCATTGAAGTAAATGGGCGGGTGCAAATACGCAGTGAGTACGCAGGAAACCTGCTTATTCGCACACCATTGCAATGAGCCTGTCTATGTTCTTTTTTGCATGTGCAAATATGCAATGTATTTGAGCACTTAAAAACACACCAGAGCAGGCAAAAAAACGCGAGCGTAAGCAATTTTGGTTGTGCAAATACATATCGCATTTGCATGACTGAAATGCACTTGCGTCCATGGGAATGAGCCCCAATAGTGACTCCTATAGTAGCCCCAGTAGTAATAGTGACCCTTATAGTAGCCCCAGTAGTAAAGTGACCCCCACAGTGGCCCCGGTAGTAACAGTGTCCCCTATAGTGGACCCAGTAGTGATGGTAACCCCTATAGTGGCCCCAGTAGTAATAGTGGCCCCCACAGTGGCTTCAGTAGTAATAGTAGCCCCAGTAGTAATGTGACACCCCACAGTGGCCCCAGTAGTCACAGTGTCCCCTATAGTGGCCCCAGTAGTGATGTTGACCCCTATAGTAGCCCCAGTAGTAATAGTGACCCCCACAGTGGCCTCAGTAGTAAATGTGACCCCATAGTGTCCACAGAAGTAAGTGACCCTCATAGTGGCCACAGCAGTAAGTGACCACCATAATGACCCCAGTAGTAACATTGACCCCCATAATGACCCCAGTAGTAACAGTGTCCCCTATATTGGCCTGAGTAGTAATAGTGAGCACCATAGTAGTCCCAGTCATGCTGCCCAGCCAGAGGCCTATAGCAACCCTCCCATTGGATCAGAAATAGGTAATCTGAGATCACAAGGCACAAAGTTTTATTGCAGAAGGTATATGTGGATACAGAATTTTATCTTTCAGTTTACTGGAGAAACCTTTGGTATTTGTCATGCAGAAATAACAGTCAGTATGGTGATCTCTTTGTTCTCGCCATACCATTGGAATGGCGTTCTACTCTTGCCTTTCCTTTCAGCCACTGCATGTGTTACATGGCACACAGATGATGTGCGGTGCCACTTCTTATCTTGGTCACCAAGCTTTATTCCCAAATACTTGTGATAGGCCCACTTTATCAAGAATGTTATTTTTCCCCGCCGTGTCTTTGCTGTGAGCTGTCCACAGACATCAGAAATTATCTGGGTTGTTCAGACATTCGTGCCGCTCAGCCATATTGTTATTGAAGTTTGAAAAATAGTCCCAGTCTAACCAATAACCTGTAAAAACACAGTTCATTAATCACAACTTACTGGTGGATGATCCGCAGTGTTTACGCCACGTGGAAACATACCCTATATGTTGCATAAACCTACCCTTATAGTGTTCAGGCAGCACGCGGTGTGTAACAGCAGTTGTGAAATAGTTGCGCAACCACTTTTGTTCTTTTTATTAAGCAATGTTAATTGGCGAGCCGAATGGATTAATTATATAGGCATATTTCCAAAAAACAAAGTACAATGACAATTGGATTACATTATTCCCCATAACTGGAAACCTTACGTGGCAGGAAAAAAACGGATATTGTATTTGAATTCAGTGAACTCAAGTTACGATAAGCCGCGTATCTGCTTATTTGTTACAAAAACTGTATTGCATTGTGTAATTTATTGGATTCCCATGATCAAGTGAGAATCTGAACGATTATTGCATGCTCCAAAAGAACGACGAATGAGAAGTCGCTCGCTTCTCACTCATTGTTCAGTGTCTGCATGCAGAAAACCAAAACGATGAATCGGCCATGGCAGTCGTTCACTTATAAACAACTGCCTGCTTAGTGTGAATGCAGGCGGGCAGGCCGCAACAATACCCCACCTCCCTCCACCTGCACTCATTAGCGATAATTGTTGCTGTGTAAAAGCATGGGAACGATTATCGCTGGGAAGACCTGTTGGGCATCTGCCTAACTGGTCGTTCTGTGTAAATGCACCTTAAAGACTTCTGTGTACAGATCTTATCAATACATTCAGAGTGAGTGATCAGTGCAGAAGGGGGGGGGGTGATGACTGATGTGTTGAAAGAAGGATTTCTTGGATAAGATATATTACAAGGTTTATTATATTTGCTTGTACTATTAATTTATGAAAGAAGTTTTGAAATTGTAGGTTCTCTTCAAAGGTTGTAGGCACTTTTTGCTGAGGGATAACTTTATACAAAGCAGAGAGACTGTGGGACGTTGACAGAGTGAGGTTCCCTGCACACATACATAAACACATAGTAACTACTGCTACACAGATCATCTAGTAAGTATTACTCTAATGGAGGAGGAGATGGGTGTAGATAGTATTTGGGAACGGAGGACACTGAGAACTCAAACAGGAGACTACTTTGAACCTGGTCCGGTAGAGTAGAAGCTGGCACAGACTTGTGGGCTGAGGGCAGGATGCAGAGCTTCTGAATGTAAATATGTGATAAAACGGAAATGGGGAAATTCAGTGTCTTTAACCCTTTCCAATCCACTGTCTGACGTCTGAAGACATTATGATTTAAGGCTGTACAGCTCCAATGTTGGAAGACATCCATTGGGGTTCTCTTACTGTATATTGCCAGCCTCTCTGCTGTCGGAGCCTATCCAACGTATCACCTCATGCAGTACTGGCTTTAGCCAGCATATATAGCGCCGTTGTATAATGGCAGAAAGAGTAAACCCCCTAGGAAAACCAGGATACAAATTGGATTGGAAAGGGTTAATGGATGTACAAGGATCACTCTGATGAAATCTTAGACAACTACTGATTTCCACACTTATAAAGCTATACAGAATGCTTAACCCCTTAGTGACGGAGCCAAATTTTGGAAATCTGACATGCGTCGTTCAACGTAGCATAACTTCGTAAAGGCTTTACATATCCCAGTGATTCTGATATTGTTTTTCGCCACATGGTGTACTTCATTTTGGTTGTAAAAAGAGACCGATATAATTTGTGTATATTTATTAAAAGCGCCAAATTGGGAAAATTTTGAAAAAATTGTCATTTTTTTCACATTTTCAACTGTAATATCTCAAATATGTCCAAACATACTGTACAAATTTTTGATAAGATATATATTTCCATCTGTTTACTTTATTCTGAATGCACATTTGAAAAACTTTTTTTTTTTTTTTTTTTTTTTAACCATTTAGATGACGTACAAATTTAACATTACTTTTCAGCATTTTGAGGAACACTTTGTTTTCCTGCACCAAGCCAAGTTTGCAAAGGCTCATGAGTGTCAGAATAATAGATACCTCCCCCCAAATTACCCCATTTTAAAAACTACACCCCTTAATGTATCCACTGAGGGGTGTCATGAGTATTTTGACCCCACCGTTTTTTTTCAGGAATTAATTAAATTTAGAGAAGAAAAAATAAAATTTCATATTTTTGCAAATATGTCATTTTAAAGATATATTTTTTTCCTATAGTGCCCATGAAAATGAGGATTTACACCCCAAAATGGATACCCCCGTTTCTCCCGTGTTCAGAAATATACCCATTGTGGCCCTAATCTTATGTCTGGATGCACAACGGGACCCAAAATTAAAGGAGTAGTCGGTGTCTTTCAGAACTGAAATTTTGCTTGAAGGCGTTTTAGGCCCCATAGCACTTTTGTTGAGCTCTTGAGCGGCCAAAACCATAGAGAACCCCCACAAATGACTGCATTTTGAAAACTAGACCTCTTACCGAATTTATCTAGGGGTGTACTACCTATTTTGACCCAACAGGTTTTGAATGAATTCTAGCAAAAGGAAAAAATTGTGATTTCGTTTTTTTTGTCAATTCTGTCATTTTAAAAACAGCTTTTTTTGTACAGCACACACATGAATGAAGCCTTGCACCCCAAAATGGATACCCCTGTTTCTCCCGTGTTCAGAGACATACCCATTGTGGCCCTAATCTTATGTCTGGATGCACAACGGGGCCCAAAATGAAAGGAATAGTCGGTGGTTTTCAGAACATAAATTTTCCTTGAAGGCGTTTTAGGCCCCATAGCACTTTTGTAGAGCTCTTGAGCGGCCAAAACCAAAGAGAACCCCCACAAGTGACCCCATTTTGAAAACTAGACCCCTTAACGAATTTATCTATGGGTGTACTGACCATTTTGACCCCACAGTTTTTGAATGAATTTAAGCAAAGCAAAGGGGAATGTGATTTGTAAAAACTGCTTTTTTTGTACAGCACACATATGAAGGAAGACTTCCACCCCAAAATGGATACCCCTGTTTGTACTGTTTTCAGAAACATACCCATTGTGGCCCTAATCTTTTGTCTGGATGCACAGCGGGGCCCAAAATGAAAGGAGTAATCGGTGGCTTTCAGAACTGAAATTTAGCATGAAGGTGATTTAGGCCTCATTGCCCACTTGTAGAGTCCTTGAGCGGCCAAAACGACAGAGAACCCCAACAAATGACCCCATTTTGAAAACTAGACCCCTTATCGAATTTATCTAGGGGTGTAGTACTGTGTATTTTCACCCTACAATTTTTGAATAAATCTAAGCAAAGCTGTAGGGAAAAAAATTACAATTTTCATTTTTTTGGCAGTTGTATCAATTTAAAGCTGGGTTTTTTTGTACAGCACACATAGGAATGAAGACTTTCACCCCAAAATGGATACCCCTGTTTGTCCTGTGTTCAGAACCATACCCCTTGTGGCCCTAATCTACTTAAAGGACACATGGCTAGGCCTATAATGAAAGGAGCACCCGTTGGATTTCAGGGTACAACGGAATAAATTCCAGACCCCATTGCCCACTTATAGAGCCATTGAGCTTCTAAAACGATAAAGAACTCCCTCAAATGACCCCATTTTAAAAACTAGACCCCTTAATGAATTCATCTAGGGGTGTATTGCGTATTTTGACCCCACAGTATTTGAATAAATCTAAGCAAAGCAGAAGGAAAAAATTACAATTTTCATTTTTTTGGCAATTTTGTCAATTTAAAAACAGTTTTTTTTGTACAGCATACATAGGAATGAAGATGTTCACCCCAAAATGGATCCCCCCGTTTGTTCCGTGTTCAAAAACATTCCCGTTGTGGCCCTAATCTACTTATAGGACACATGGTTAGGCCTATAATGGAGGGAACACCCGTTGGATTTCTGGGCACAACTGAATAAATTCCAGGCCCCATTGCCCACTAGTACGGAATAAAAATTGACTCCCTAAAAATATCCCCCCTCCGCGCCCTTTTCGGCGTTCCCCAAATCTTAGATAAAAGTAATAATGTGACCTGTGTAGTATTTACAAAGACAGGGGTAACTACGGAGGCTCGTTGGGATGGGCCCATGGGGCAATAAAACCGGGTATCCCCCCTCCTCTCATGCTTTTTGGGGGTATTTCGTGACCTCAGTAGCGGGTATGGGGTGTAAAAAGTGGCGCTCTGTGAGTCTCCGTAAGCTTGCTGAGGTGCGGCGGTCTCGCACAGAAGACGCTCAACAAGCTGCTCCTGGAACTGCAGGAAGGCGAGCGTTCCCGGGGCTTCTTGTAAATTACGTATTACAGGTAGCGGTCTGAATAACGCCGGGCTCACACGGCCGTAGGTGGAATCCGCTTGCGGAGGCCCGCAGTGGATCCCAGCTGTGAGCCGGCCGTGACCCTGCGTACGGCCATGTAATGTACTGTGCATAACTGCCTACTCACACAGGCGGTCATGCGCAGTATATTTTTTGTTGTTGTTTGTACTTCCCACACCGCCGCTTAGCGATGACGCGGGTACCCGCAGCCTGTATACAAGGTAGTGCGTATGGGCTGCGGGTATATCCACGACCATGGAGCACAATGGGCTCTATGTTGCGCATATCCGCGGTAAAATAGAACATGCTGCGTTCTCTTTTCTGCGAGTGGATTACACAATTCCGACCCACTGTGAGCGGAATTGTGTAATCCAATGCGATTGATCTGCGTAATACTGCGGATCAGACACATGCAGAATCCGTAATTCCTATCCGGTCATGTGAGACCGACCTAAGGTAGATCGCTACCTTTTTATCACGTGACCCGAGACCGCTCAACGAGGCCACCCGTCACTGCTCCAGACTCTCGGCGATCGTTGGTCGCTGGGAGCAAGGAGATTTTAAATTTCCTGTGCTTCCCGACTCTTGCGCATGTGTCCGGTATTTTGCCGGCGGTCGCATGTGCAGAACCCGGGAAAGTTCACGGATGAGGATCGCGTCGGGGTGCAAATACGGAGGCCTCTGTTAAAAAGTTTCATCTCCCTTCACCGATCGCATCGGTGAGGGGAGATGAAGCTTCACCATTTTTTTAATTTTACGTGATCGCCATTATCCATTGGATAACGGTGAACACGTGACCAGGAACCGCTCACCGCGGCCCCCCGTGAAATCTCCAGGCTCTCGGCTAAATTTTGTAGCCAGGAGCAGGGAGATTTTAAATTACGCTGGCAATCCATAGCTTTTGCGCATGCGTCCGTCTCTTTGGCGACAGCCGCGTGCGCAGAAGCTGAGGTATGGTCCGGGGATAAATCCGCGGGCCTTAGGTACGTCATTTCATCCTCCCTCATGGATATGATCCGTGGGGGGTGATGAGACGTAAAATTTTTTTACTTTTTTTTAAACTTTTTTAAACTTTTTATTTTTTTTTACTTTTTACACTTTTTTAAAAAAAACTTTTTTTTTACTTTACATGAGCACTGTCATCCATCGGATGACAGTGATCATGTCCCTGGTGACATCCCTCTGCTCCAGGCTACACATGGCAGCCAGGAGCAGAGGGGTTTTAAATTTCCCGGGGCTCGAGCCCCTCTGTGCACGATGATTGACATCGGGCGCGCATGCGCAAAAGGGGACTTCGGGTCCCGGAACATCGGGACACCACTGAGGACCGGGGGTGAGTATTTTCACCTCCCCTCATGGATCCGATCCATGAGGGGAAGTGAAACGGACACTTTTTTAAAAACTTTTTTTTTTAACTTTTTCGCGATCGCTACCTTCAGGAGTCGGGAGCCAGGAGATTTTAAATTTTCCGGGGGCTCCCGGGCTTCTGCGCATGCGCCTGACGTCATCGTCGCAGAAGACCGCCGGCGGGTCCGGAGGACTAGATTCATTGGAGGCAGCGCGGAGAAGGCAGGTGAGGATTTTCAGCTGCCCTGATGGATCCGATCCATCAGGGCAGCTGAATCTTTACTTTTTTTCACTGTTTTATATACTTTTTTGCGATCGCCGCTATCCATTGGATAGCGCCGATCGCAATGCCGGGGGGGACTGCCCGCATCCTGGGATGACAGCTTCATGCTGTCGGCTACCTGCGGGCACCGACAGCATGGAGCTGTCACGTCCTCAGGCAAGTGGGCATTAATCCAAAGAGGACGTATAAAACTACATCCTCTAGGATTTAAGCCCACTTACTGAGGATGTAGTTTCCCGATGGGGCAGTCGTTAAGGGGTTAAAACCATTTAGCATTGTCCAGAGTTTTCTCTGATTGTAAATCTGATACCACATTCTCCGTACTGGTTATTGGTGTGAACGGAGTTTCTCTCATGTATCTACAAAATATCCAATTATTCTGACTGAATTTCACCTGTAAAGTATCAATTTTTATTTTCATTATGGTTTGTATATTTTCATTTCCTTTTTGTTTTTAGCAATGCTTGATGTGACTCATGAATGATCCTTTCGCCTTTTTTTTTGCAGTGTGTGTGTGTGTGTGTGTGTGGGGGGGGGGGGGGGGATAAGGTCCGTGTAGCAGGATTCACCATGCATTAGAAAAGTTAAAGCTAAATACAGAACACATGATGATCTGACTTCAGCAATTACATTCGTTGGACACTCAATGGTTTCCAGAAAACGTTTTGTACTATATTTTGCTCTCTCAGATACCGACATTAATTCTTATGGTTGCATTGTCTTCTTATACTAGAACCTTCCAGCAAGATCCCCTCCATGAAGAAGTTAAAGTAACAAAGTAGACGTATCGGCAGATGCAACTAAAGCATATGTGCAAACATACACATGGAAATGGAACCACTTTTTAAGTGAACCCCCTAACAGCAGCTAACAGAAGGATGGTGGCAGGTATGGCTGGACTGTTATTAAAGGGGGTTTCAAGGACTTCAAGGCTGGACTTGCAGGTTCATATCTGACCAAGAGTGAAAGGTTATGTTCTTCTTGCTCTTATATTTCTTGGGCGATGAAAAAGAATATCTGTGGTGGCTCAGTTGTTAATACTGCTGCCTTGCAGTGCTGGAGTTGTAGGTTCAAACCTGAAAAATCCCATACAGAGATCACCCTTGGCCAAAGTTTATGTTAGCCTTGGTCAGATTTGAATCTAGAACCCCAGCACTGCAAAGCGACAGTGCTAACCACTGAGCCACAGTCATTGAAGAGGTGTAACCAAAATGTAATAAATGCTGGTGTGAACACAGCCTAACATATTTGTTTATCCAGTTTGTATTTATACGCATGCTCGACTGCCACTCCATTCACTTTTATGGGATGGAGGGCGATGAGTGTGCTCGGCAATCTTTCTCTGTCCCATAGGAGTGAATGGAGTGGTGGTCCTCCTCATTGGTGTCCTAACTGGGTGCCCCCCCAATATGACTAGTATTATAACCTCCAAAATTGTCACTCAGCTTTTCTAAAGACCTGCAGAGTATATAGCAAATTTGTCTAATTAAGCAGCAATACATCCCAAGTCACTATATGACTAAGCCGATTTATTCAGCAGGCTCTCAAACCTGGAGATGGGCTTAGTGGATTGTAATGGCGGTCATATTGATTGTCACCCACCTTTCCCTATATTTACGTGGTTTTATATGTGTGAATTTGAGGGAATTCTCTATAAACCTGCTACTTATAAAGTAGAAGTACGTTTGTTTTTGTTTTTACAAATCGTGAAATATTTAATATTTTTATAACATATTTATTGTTTTATTAAAAAGTACATATTCCTGTCTTTTATTCAATGACTAATACGTCTGTTTATTTGCGATGTATACATGGTACATAAATACATCAGGGGAGATTTACTCAGAACTGGCATTTTATACAGCAGTAAATTTGACAGCCTGTGGGAAGCCATACTAGCTGCTGCTAAGCCCCACCCACAAGCGGAATGCAGAAAAGGCACAAAAGTCGTACAGGTGGCACTTGCCTAATAGTTTGAAGCTTTTTTTTTTTTTATTCCAGAAATCTTGTCTCTTGAATTTACCACGGCTCCAAGAGCCTTCAGTTTTTGCAGTTGCCTCCTAGTTATGGTGGACGCTTACTTGCGATATTTTCTCTCTTGCGCTATATCTTAGCTATTCATGAATGAACAGCTAAGGGCTAAGTGTGATTGGCTGAGCGCTCAGCCAATAGCTAAGCAGTAGCTGCTATTGGGTGAGCCCTCAGCCAATCTGCACAGCCCTTTCAGGAAGCGGGGAATTTTAAATCCCCGACTGCTGAAAGAGCTTAATAGCAGTGCCGGGGAGCCAGCAGGAGGACGCGTCTGAGCGCCGGAGAGGTGAGTAACAATTTTTTACATTTTTTTAAACACTTTTTGCTGATTATCGGGGAAGGGCTTAAATTTCAAGCCCTTCACCGATAATCTTACTGCGGGGCTTGGCTGAAACCAATTGAAAGCAATGGAATAGAATGCCGGGGACTTCAGTCACAGCTGTGACAGCTGGTCCCCGCGGGGATGAAGAAAACTCCTGCCACAGCTGTCACAGCTGTGGCAGAAGTCCCCAGCATTCTCCATCTCTTTTCAATGGGGCTAGCGCTGCTGCCGCTGGCCCCATTGCAAAGACTGGCGATATGTCTGCGTGATGCCGATATCCCGGCGTCATGCTGATTTTTTTTTTTTTTCTGTTCTCACACTGCGATGCGAGACTTTAACTTTAGTCTTGCATCGCAGTGGAGAAAAAAACGCCAGTGGGTGTCCACCCTTACAGTTATCTTTCCACTTGCTGTAGATCGGTAACTAGAAGGGCTTTGGTTTGGGAACTATAAGGATGCTTTCACACATGCTAAAATATTTTGGCATGGAAAAATCTGCATGTAACAAGGATTTTGGCGCAAATTTCCAGCCAATTTTATATTGGACCTTAAAGGTATGTCCACACCTACTGGAAAAAGTTCTAAATCAACTGAACCAATGCTGCACACTCATTCGGCATGCAGCAAAACAACTATATACAAACTGTAATGGACTTCTTTGTAAAGATCTGCAGCGCACTCTGGTGGATTTTTCAGAAACTGCACCTGTATTTTGGCTGAGAAGTTAATTGAATTATCTACAGAGGTCAGAGAAGTACATTAGCTATTGTTAACAAGGTTTTGTTCCTGGAACATTTCATTCAAGGAACTCCACATTGAGGTCTTCCTGAGTTCACATACCGGGAATTCATTCACGGAGTAAAATCACCAATATGTAAAATAGCAATTAATTTAGACACTAGCTGACCAGTTTTGGGTAAATTACAGCACAGTTTAGCCTATGAGGAGAGGTTTTTACTTACTACTCTTGGGGTCGTCTTCACTCATAAAAGCAATGACATAAAGCATTCTGATGCCAGGGTTGATCTCAGGATGTGGTGAACTACAATGCCTGGAAGTGAAGTGGACTGCAGCAAGGAGTTGTAAGTAAGGGGTCTATTCGTATTTTGGGATATGTCTGTACAGTATATCTTTGGGGGCAACTGTGTACAGCATTTGCCTGAGACACAATATTGGTGGAGCTGTGTAGGTGGCAAAGTATTGAGTAGCAGTATTATGCCCTTACTATTACTGACCAAAAAAGTATAACTTAAAGGGATTGTCCAGGATTTATAAAAAGTTACTGACAAATCAACAAGACTAATGTGTTCCATCAGAGCATTGTGAGATGTACCAGGTGAGTAAGAGATTTTAAACATTTTTTTTATCTTATCGCATTCCCTGTTTTTAGTTATTTTATTTGTTAAATCCGGAGGCACACCTATAGAGCGAAACCAAAATCCTTCACTACCTGTAGGTATAATGCATTGTACTAATTTTACCCTGTGTTCTTTCTATCTCACTTCAAGTCGGACATCAATTACAGTGTAGAGCCTGCAGACTGCAGCAGGTTTTCCTCCAGGATTTCCCTGTATTTTTCACAATTCTTCCAGGGTCATCAGCAGCTGTTTTAAAGGGTCACTAATAGAGATGAGCGAGCACCAAAATGCTCGGGTGCTCGTTACTCGGGACGAACTTTTCGCGATGCTCGAGGGTTTGTTTCGAGTAACGAACCCCATTGAAGTCAATGGGCGACCGGAGCATTTTTGTATTTCGCCGATGCTCGCTAAGGTTTCCTTGTGTGAAAATCTGGGCAATTCAAGAAAGTGATGGGAACGCCACAGCAACGGATAGGGCAGGCGAGGGGCTACATGTTGGGCTGCATCTCAAGTTCACAGGTCCCACTATTAAGCCACAATAGCGGCAAAAGTGGCCCCCCCCCCCCCTCCTAAAAACGTTTACTTCTGAAAAACCCTCATTAGCATGGCATACCTTAGCTAAGCACCACACTACCTACAACAAAGCACAGTCACTGCCTGCATGACACTCCACTGCCACTTCTCCTGGGTTACATGCTGCCCAACCGCCCCCCCCCCCTCCCCCCCACAGCGCACACCAAAGTGTCCCTGCGCAGCCTTCAGCTGCCCTCATGCCACACCACCCTCATGTCTATTTAGAAGTGCGTCTGCCATGACGAGGAACGGCAGGCACACACTGCAGAGGGTTGGCACGGGTAGGCAGCGACCCTCTTTAAAAGGGGCGGGGCGATAGCCCACAATGCTGTACAGAAGCAATGAGAAATATAATCCTGTGCCACCGCTATCAGGAGCTGCACACGTGGGCATAGCAATGGGGAACCTATGTGCCACACACTATTCATTCTGTCAAGGTGTCTGCATGCCCCAGTCAGACCGGGCTTTTTAATTCATAGACACAGGCAGGTACAACTCCCTATTGTGAAGTCCCTGTCGACCGACAGCATGGGTGGCTCCCTGGAACCCACCGGCGGTACACAGAAATATCCCATTGCATTGCCCAACACAGCTGAGGTAGTAATGTCGTGCTTAATGCAGGTGGGCTTCGGCCCACACTGCATGCCCCAGTCTGACTGGGGTTCTTTAGATGTGGAAACAGATGCATTTATAATTCTCTGTGGACCCACAGCATGGGTGGGTGCCAGGAAGCCACCGGCGGTACATAAAAATATCCCATTGCATTGCCCAATACAGCGGATGTAACGTCAGCTGTAATGCAGGTGGGCTAAAAATTGATTTGATTACACTGTAGGCGAGGGCCCACAAAAATTGCTGTATCAACTGTACTAATGTACATCAGAAAAATTGGCCCTGGCCAACCAAGAGGGCAGGTGAAACCCATTAATCGCTTTGGTTAATGTGGCTTAGGTGGTAACTAGGCCTGGAGGCAGCCCAGTTTAACGAAAAATTGGTTCAGGTGAAAGTTTCAACGCTTTTAATAGCATTGAAACATATAAAAATTGTTTAGAAAAATTAGATGAGTGAGCCTTGTGGCCCTAAGAAAAATTGCCCGTTCAGCGTGATTACGTGAGGTTTCAGGAGGAGGAGCAGGAGGAGGAGCAGGAGGAGGAGGAGGAATATTAGACACAGATTGATGAAGCAGAAATGTCCCCGTTTTGGATGGTGAGAGAGAACGTAGCTTCCATCCGCGGGTGCAGCCTACGTATTGCTTACGTATCGCTGCTGTCCGCTGGTGGAGAAGAGAAGTCTGGGGAAATCCAGGCTTTGTTCATCTTGATGAGTGTTAGCCTGTCGGCACTGTCGGTTGACAGGCGGGTACGCTTATCTGTGATGATTCCCCCAGCCGCACTAAACACCCTCTCCGACAAGACGCTAGCCGCAGGACAAGCAAGTACCTCCAGGGCATACAGCGCTAGTTCAGGCCACGTGTCCAGCTTCGACACCAAGTAGTTGCAGGTGGCAGAGGCGTCACGGAGGACGGTCGTGCGATCGGCTACGTACTCCCTCACCATCCTTTTACAGTGCTCCCGCCGACTCAGCCTTGACTGGGGAGCGGTGACACAGTCTTGGTGGGGAGCCATAAAGCTGTCCAGGCCCTTAAAGACTGTTGCACTGTCTGGGCTGTACATGCTGCTCGATCTCCGCACCTCCCCTGCTACCTGGCCCTCGGAACTGCGCCTTCTGCCACTAGTGCTGTCGGATGGGAATTTTACCATCAGCTTGTCCGCCAGGGTCCTGTGGTATAGCAACACTCTCGAACCCCTTTCCTCTTCGGGAATGAGAGTGGGAAGGTTCTCCTTATAGCGTGGGTCGAGCAGTGTGTACACCCAGTAATCCGTAGTGGCCAGAATGCGTGTAACGCGAGGGTCACGAGAAAGGCATCCTAACATGAAGTCAGCCATGTGTGCCAGGGTACCTGTACGCAACACATGGCTGTCCGCACTAGGAAGATCACTTTCAGGATCCTCCTCCTCCTCCTCCTCCTCCTCCTCAGGCCATACACGCTGAAATGATGACAGGCAAGCAGCATGGGTACCGTCAGCAGTGGCCCAAGCTGTCTCTTCCCCCTCCTCCTCATCCTCCTCATGCTCCTCCTCCTCCTCAATGCGCTGAGATATAGACAGGAGGGTGCTCTGACTATCCAGCGACATACTGTCTTCCCCCGGCTCTGTTTCCGAGCGCAAAGCGGTTGCCTTTATGGTTTGCAGGGAACTTCTCAAGATGCATAGCAGAGGAATGGTGACGCTAATGATTGCAGCATTGCCACTCACCACCTGGGTAGACTGCTCAAAGTTTCGAAGGACCTGGCAGATGTCTGCCAACCAGGCCCACTCTTCTGAAAAAAATTGAGGAGGCTGACTCCCACTGCGCCGCCCATGTTGGAGTTGGTATTCCACTATAGCTCTACGCTGCTCATAGAGCCTAGCCAACATGTGGAGCGTAGAGTTCCACCGTGTGGGCATGTCGCACAGCAGTCGGTGCACTGGCAGATTAAAGCGATGTTGCAGGGTGCGCAGGGTGGCAGCGTCCGTGTGGGACTTGCGGAAATGTGCGCAGAGCCGGCGCACCTTTCCGAGCAGGTCTGACAAGCGTGGGTAGCTTTTCAGAAAGCGCTGAACCACCAAATTAAAGACGTGGGCCAGGCATGGCACGTGCGTGAGGCTGCCGAGCTGCAGAGCTGCCACCAGGTTACGGCCGTTGTCACACACGACCATGCCAGGTTGGAGGCTCAGCGGCGCAAGCCAACGGTCGATCTGCTCTGTCAGATCCTGCAGCAGTTCGTGGGCCGTGTGCCTCCTATCTCCTAAGCTGAGTAGTTTCAGCACGGCCTGCTGACGCTTGCCCACCGCTGTGTTGCCACGCCGCGCGACACCGACTGCTGGCGACGTCCTGCTGCTGCTGACACATCTAGATTGCGAGACAGAGGTTGAGGAGGAGGAGGGTGCTTTAGTGGACGAAGCATACACCGCCGAACATACCACCACCGAGCTGGGGCCCGCAATTCTGGGGGTGGGTAGGACGTGAGCGGTCCCAGGCTCTGACTCTGTCCCAGCCTCCACTAAATTCACCCAATGTGCCGTCAGGGAGATGTAGTGGCCCTGCCCGCCTGTGCTTGTCCACGTGTCCGTAGTTAAGTGGACCTTGCCACTAACCGCATTGGTGAGGGCGCGTACAATGTTGCGGGAGACGTGGTCGTGCAGGGCTGGGACGGCACATCGGGAAAAGTAGTGGCGACTGGGAACTGAGTAGCGCGGGGCCGCCGCCGCCATCATAGCTTTGAAAGCCTCCGTTTCCACAACCCTATACGGCAGCATCTCAAGGCTGATAAATTTGGCGATGTGGACGGTTAACGATTGAGCGTGCGGGTGCGTGGCGGCGTACTTGCGCTTGCGCTCCAACACTTGCGCTAGCGACGGCTGGACTGTGCGGTGCGAGACATTGGTGGATGGGGCCGAGGACAGCGGAGGTGAGGGTGTGGGTGCAGGCCATGAGACGGTAGTGCCTGTGTCCTGAGAGGGGGGTTGTATCTCAGTGGCAGGTTGGGGCACAGGGGGAGAGGCAGCGGTGCAAACCGGAGGCGGTGAACGGCCTTCGTCCCACCTTGTGGGGTGCTTGGCCATCATATGTCTGTGCATGCTGGTGGTGGTGAGGCTGTTGGTGGTGGCTCCCCGGCTGATCTTGGCGCGACAAAGGTTGCACACCACTGTTCGTCGGTCCTCAGGCGTCTCTGTGAAAAACTGCCAGACCTTTGAGCACCTCGGCCTCTGCAGGGTGGCATGGCACGAGGGGGCGCTTTGGGAAACAGTTGGTGGATTATTCAGTCTGGCCCTGCCTCTACGCCTGGACACCGCACTGCCTCTTGCAACCTGCCCTGCTGCTGCCTCCCCCTCTGAAGACCTGTCCTGAGTAGGCGTTGCAAACCAGGTGGGGTCAGTCACCTCATCGTCCAGCTGCTCTTCCTCCGAATCCTCTGTGCGCTCCTCCCTCGCACTTACTGCCCTTACTACTACCTCACTGCAAGACAACTGTGTCTCATCGTCATCGTCCTCCTCACCCACTGAAAGGTCTTGAGACAGTTGGCAGAAGTCCCCAGCCTCATCCCCCGGACCCCGGGAACTTTCCAATGGTTGGGCATCAGTGACGATAAACTCCTCTGGTGGGAGAGGAACCACTGCTGCCCAATCTGAGCAGGGGCCCGAGAACAGTTCCTGAGAGTCTTCCCGCTCCTGAGCATGTGTCATTGTAGTGGAGTGAGGAGGCTGGGAGGAAGGAGGAGCAGCAGACAGAGGATTCGGATTTGCAGCACTGGACGGCGCAGAACTCTGGGTGGATGATAGCTTGCTGGAAGCACTTTCTGCCATCCAGGACAGGACCTGCTCACACTGCTCATTTTCTAATAAAGGTCTCCCGCGTGGACCCATTAATTGTGCGATGAATGTGGGGACGCCAGAAACGTGCCTCTCTCCTAATCGCGCAGCAGTCGGCTGCGACACACCTGGATCAGGAGCTCGGCCTGTGCCCACACCCTCACTTGGGCCTACGCGTCCTCGGCCGCGTCCACGTCCTCTAGCCCTACCCCTACCCCTCAGCATGCTGTATTACCAGTGATTTCACAGCCAGGAAATAAATTGGCACAAGCCTGCAGGCCAAATAGAATTTTTTCCCTGCTTTTTACAAGGAACACCCACACTGCGTGTATTCAATGAATACTAAGTTTAATAACTGTGTTGTGGCCCTGCCAATTTGTCCCAGAACTGCAGTGATGCAAAGTAATTCGCTACCTACAGCAGATCAGGGATTTCCCATGCAGGAAAAAAATTGCCGCACGCCTGCGGTAAAACGTAGCTGACTGCGTCTGATTTTTTCTGAACGTTCAGCGCACAGCACACACGTACACAGAGCCCTGAGTACTGTCAGAGGCAGGCCAAATAGAATTTTTTCCCTGCTTTTTACAAGGAACACCCACACTGCGTGTATTCAATGAATACCAAGTTTAATAACTGTGTTGTGGCCCTGCCAATTTGTCCCAGAACTGCAGTGATGCAAAGTAATTCGCTACCTACAGCAGATCAGGGATTTCCCATGCAGGAAAAAAATTGCCGCACGCCTGCGGTAAAACGTAGCTGACTGCGTCTGATTTTTTCTGAACGTTCAGCGCACAGCACACACGTACACAGAGCCCTGAGTACTGTCAGAGGCAGGCCAAATAGAATTTTTTCCCTGCTTTTTACAAGGAACACCCACACTGCGTGTATTCAATGAATAATGTATGTCTTCTGGCCCTGCCTACACAATTCTATCCCTGTAGTATTAATGCCGGGTGCAATGCTCTGCACAGCCGGTTTTGAAAAAAAAAAAAAAAAATGCAACACTGCTAACAGCAGCCTGGACAGTACTGCACACGGATAGATGTGGCCCTAGAAAGGACCGTTGGGGTTCTTGAAGCCTACACTAACTCCTAACACTCTCCCTGCCTAACCCCCACTTCTGTCCCTATTGCAGGGCGCAATGCTCTGCAGATCCAATTTTGGAAAAAAAAATACTGTGCTAACACAGTACTGCACACTGGTAGATGTGGCCCTAAGAAGGACCGTTGGGGTTCTTGAAGCCTACACTAACTACTAACGCTCTCCCTACAGCAGCTCCAGCACGATAGTACTTTCCCTCAGCTAAGTCACAAGGCATGTGTGGCGAGCCGCGGGAGGGGCCAATTTTTATACTCGGGTGACATCTGATCTTTCCAGCCACTCACAGCAGGGGAGTGGTATAGGGCTTGAACGTCACAGGGGGAAGTTGTAATGCCTTCCCTGTCTTTAAATTGGCCAGAAAAGCGTGCTAACCTCTCAGAGAGGAAACTGAAAGTAACCGGAACACCGCGTGGTACTCGTTACGAGTAACGAGCATCCCGAACACCCTAATATTCGCACGAATATCAAGCTCGGACGAGTACGTTCGCTCATCTCTAGTCACTAACATTTCAGACAGCTATGCTCATGCAATAGCTTGTGTGTGTCCCATCAATCTTGTAGTATACTTTTAAAAGTTTTTTCTATTTTGTTTTACTACTATAAATCAAAGCTGAAGGGGTCTCCCTTCCAGCTCCTCTGCAATCCACTGCATGTTGTTTGGTATTGAACTTCTGTAGTAATTGGGATGCTGGGATGTTTTCTTAGCTGTGGAGGCAGGGCTATCTTCACAGACTGTGATACACTTACAGGCTTACAGATTTGCATGAACTGTATAAACAATTTCTGCATTCTCTGCCTCTCCTGCTATTACAGCGTGTGTGTGGACATTACATTCTATTCACTAGTTATTGGGCCAGAATGTCTCTGAAGGCGTAACTCCTACAATTATCCTGAAGCAGCAGAGGTGTGGGCATTCAGATACTGCCTTCCTGCGCAATGCAGCATGGGAAGTGCGGGAAAAGAAGTACTGGACAGTGGAATACTAGCAGAATGATAGGCTTGCAGCACACACCTTGCCTAAAAGTGGATTGCAAATAGCAAGCAGCAGAAAAATATGGACAATTACCTGAAAATCAGAACTTAAACACATGAAACAGCAGCAAATGAGAGGGTAAGAATTTCTTGTATTTTAGAAAACTTGTTGAAAACTCAGGTATGTTTTGAGGTGGTACAGTATATCCACATAGCAGATTTTTTGCAGAAACATGTGCAAATGTCCCATACATCTTAGGTTTGCAGAAGAGATTGGATATAGGGGGTAAAGGAGAGATCAGAGTCGAATATAACCACAAGACAGCGGGCGTGCTGTCTGGGAGGTATGGTGGTTTCACACACTGAGATAGAGATGTCAGGATGAGGTCGGTTAGTAGAGGGTCACCAGTAGGTCAGTTTTTGAGAGATTCAGTTTCAGGTAGAGAGAAGACATAGTGTTAGAGACAGTGGACAGACAGTCAGTGGAGTTCTGAAGGAATGGTGCTGTGATGTCGCGGAAAGAGGTGTATAGCTGGGTGTCGTCAGCATAGAGATGGTAAAGGTAAAGTCCCCTGGTGCAAGCACCAAGTCAAGACTGACTCTGGACTATTTTTTAAGGGGTGACTGCCTTCCTCAGTCATCTTTTACCCACGGAAAGCCAAATCTCCTAATGGTTTGTCCAATAGGGGCTGTGTAAATGGAGAAGAAGAGGGAGCCACCGACTGAGCTCTGGGGGACCCCAACAGGAAGGGGAAGAGGAGAGAAGGTACAAACTGCAAAGGAGACTCTGAATGAGCGGTTAGATAGGTAGGAGAACCAGGAGAGAGCAGTGTCCTTTAGTCCACTGAAGCGAAGCGTACTGAAGAGTTTGTGGTCAACAGTGACAAATGCTGCGGAGAGATTGAAGAGGATCAGTAGGGAGTAGTCACCCCTCAATTTGTCTATCAGGAGGTCGTTTCACACTTTTGCAAGGGTGGTTTCTGTGGAGTGCAGAGGGCAGAAGCTGGACTGTAGAGGGTCAAGAAGAGAGTTTTCTGAGAGCTAGCTTATAAAGCGGGAGTAAAGTAAGCGTTCTAATAGTTTAGAGATGAAGGGGAGATTTGAGATGGGTCGGTAGTTGGCAGCATGGGACGAGTCAAGAGTCTGTTTCTTTAGCAGAGGGGATATGATAGCATGTTTGAATGAGGAGGGTAAGATGCCCAATATTAGAGAGAGGTTGAATATGGTGGTGAGATAGGAGATAATCACTGAAGAGAGGGATCGGAGGAGGTGTGAGGGGAGAGGGTCTCTAGCGCAGGTGGTGAGATGAGCAGAGGAAAGCAATCTAGAGACTTCTTTCTCTAGTTATATAAGATATCAAGCAGGTCACTGCTGCAGACTATTAACTCTGCCTAAATAATATCACAAAGTCTGCATGTTTGAGCTAAAAGAAACAACCAAAACTCCCGGAAACATGTTTTGCCAATGTAGTGGTGTCCTCAGATGTCTTCATTGCGTATGGGCTGCTGGTACCTGCTTCATTACTAAGAGACAGCATGGAAAATACACAAAAAAACTGTATTGTGCATAACCGCCTGCGTCCCTATGTGTCTGCGCTCCCATGCTGTCACATGGGAGCTACTGGTGCTGGCTCACTCACAGAGCATTCAGCAGGGGGGGGGGGGGGCAGAGCAGTGCAGGAAATTTCCCTCCTCTGTCTCCCCCATCCCTCCTTATTGAGATAACACAGCGGCCGTTCACTACTGAACGTCCGCTGTTTAAACGGAAAGTTGATCAGCTGATCGTCCATCGTTTATGCTGCATAACTCTATGGACGATCAGCTTATCGCTCATCGTTCAGTTTAAACAGCAGCCGTTCAGTAACGAACGGCCACTGTGCTATGTGAATGGAGACGGGCAGGAGTGCTAGAGGAGAGAAATCTCCCGCACTGCCCCACCCCCCTGCTGATCGCCCCGTGAGCGAGACAACTCTGCTAGCTCCCATGCAGGAGCACGGAAACACAGGGATGAGTGTCTGGCATTGTTTGTCCGACAGTCATCCTGTGTGAATGGACCTTTAGGCTGATGTGCCTAGGGCTGAAATTCATCAAGATACTATGATTTATAGAGCATTCCCAGTCTGCAGAAGTCCACACTTAAAAAACATTCTTGAGGCCTTTGCTTGTGAAAAGGGATTCTACAATGCTCACCCTGTGTTGCTAGATGGGCATTTAAGGTATTGGATCCATAGATGAAGTTCTTATATTAAGTTAAGGGGAGAGAGGCAAGTTACACTAATACGTATATTTGTCTTCAAAATGTCAGGACAAACCCCCCAACATATACCTATGCTTAAAATTATGTCATTATGTACCAATGGCATTGCGGGTTGCAGAGACCCTAACGTAGCAATTTCTGAGGGTATTCTGTAGTATACTGCATCTTCTACTTTTAACTATTACTCATGCAAAAAAAAATCAATGTAGTTTAAGTCCATGGGGTAATTCTGATGACCCCCACAGATAGCTGGATGGGTCCCCATAATTAGGACAATATAATATAGTCGGAACATACATCTCATCACTAGTTCATAGGTTATGTATCTATTTATATTGAGCAACTCCTAAGCAAAAGCCTTATCAATAATTATACAATCCATAGAAGGGACTGAATGAATGAATGCTGAATAAGAAAATCCCACATAGGGCTCTTCCTTTTAAGGTAGAACATGCAGTGCTCCTCCTCGCATAGCAATTTTTTTCCAGATCCTCCTTACCAGAACCCAATTCTGTCTGACAAATGCCCAGAATATTAGTTGAGTACCAGCACCTCCATTAACATACCTTGCAATAGGGTGTCCATATTCATGTGTATAGAGCTCCTTGGACTGTCTTTCCAATATATATCTTAGGGCAGGGGCACCTTACTCCACATATAACGGCTGTGCTGTGACATGTTATTTCCTGCTTTATTTGGTAAATTTTGCTGTCCACTGGATTGACAAATGTAGAGGCGGTCGTGATAAGCATCTCCCACAGGGATGAGAGCGCGTATATTTGGACTGAGGTAGTTGTCTATGACATTGACAAAAAAAATAATATACCAAGGAGTTGTTGGAATAGTATTATTGTGGCCAAGCGGGTCCAACAGAACATTCACAGCAACACTTGTCCTGTCACACCTGTGTATGTGCCGTCCTTGGACATAGAAGGTGCCGTCTGAGGGGAGACCCTGTTTCTCCCCTTTCTCTCCACTAAGCCTAGAGCTTAGCCCTGATGTCAGCTGGTGTCCTATTGGCTGATAAGTCAGCTTCAATCTCACTGGTGCAGAGTCCAAGTGCGGGAAAGCAATAACAGAGATTCCTAGGCAAGAGGGGGAGGAGTCAAGAGTGCGGGAAAGAAAAGGAGGTAATAAAAGGAGGAGTCAGTCAGCAGTTAGGCAGACTCAACCAGGGATGAGAGAAGAGAGGTTGCAGTCAGGTTGTGTCTGAGAGGAAGAGGCATATGTACAAGCAAAAGCAGACAGTTGCAGCACGTTGTTTGCCCAGGGTCGAGCGAGGATTCATTCTGCTTCCTAAAGGTTCCAGAGCAGAGAGGAGAAGCACCTTTCTGAGGTCGGTCTTCTACTGAACAGTGAGTCTAAAACTACCCAGTGAACTCAAAAGCCAGGATTATTCTATCAGCCACTTTAAACTTTGCTTCATCTACACTTCACTAAACTTAAAGGGGTTGTCCCGCGAAAGCAAGTGGGTCTATATACTTCTGTATGGCCATATTAATGCACTTTGTAATGTACATTGTGCATTAATTATGAGCCATACAGAAGTTATAAGAAATTTTTCACTTACCTGTTCCGTTGCTAGCGTCCTCGTTTTCATGGAGCCGTCTAATTTTCAGCGTCTAATCGCCAGATTAGACGCGCTTGCGCAGTCCGGGTCTTCTTCTTTTCTGAATGGGGCCGCTCGTGCCGGAGAGCGGCTCCGTGTAGCTCCGCCCCGTCACGTGCCGATTCCAGCCAATCAGGACGCTGGAATCGGCAATGGACCGCACAGAAGCCCTACGGTCCACCGAGGGAGAAGATCCCGGCGGCCATCTTCAGCCGGTAAGTAAGAAGTCACCGGAGCGCGAGGATTCAGGTAAGCGCTGTGCGGATTTTCTTTTAGGTTCCTGCATCGGGTTTGTCTCGCGCCGAACGGGGGGGCTGTTGAAAAAAAAAAAACCCGTTTCGGCGCGGGACAACCCCTTTAAGTCATCCCTTCAGTTAGGACAACTAGTGGGGAAATTGTCTCTCAAATCGGTTTGAAGACAGTAAAGGAGAGAGCCGTGAAGTCAGTTCTTAAGCAATTCAATATTGCTGTGTTCCACACCGTGTTTAATCTACTACATACTGCTGCACCTTGTTGTACCATTTCAAGTACCGTTTTGGAAATTGTATATTCGACTGTTTTGCTAAATTCCAGCTTCAGTAAATCTGTGTACTCCCAGATTGTTATTCCAACCTATTGGACTTGTCTCAATTATTTCATCAGCATTCTATCCCAAGGGTCCACTTGGAGTACTAGCGTCACACGTGACAAAGCAGACCTTCCTGTCAAGAGTACCCTGGTACGTTCTCTGGGTCGCTGCACAACTACCAACCAGAGCACTTTTGGCGCCACTGTTGGGCGAGACCATAGATCCACCTGTGACAACCGTTTTACAAAACCTCATGGTCTCCCTCACTTCGGCGCTTTGGCTCGGCCATTGCAGTATGAAACTTTCTGTGTGTAAATATAATGATGATATAATAAGTGATTACAATATTAAAACGAAAGGATAAGTTAATTGGGAAACTTTCTAATTCAAAGAAGACTCTAGCAGTCTGTTTTCTTTAGCCTTGATACATGATCAGATACAGTTGACCATGGCCCATACAGCCCTGCCATGAGAGGAACACATGTGGCTTCAGGATGTCCTGAACATATCTCTGAGCCATCATTGCCCTTCGTACCACTACTAGAAGTGACAAACTATCCAATGCAATGGCCCCCTCTAGACCATCACTCCAGCAGTGGGGGTAGTGTGCCCCTCCACAGCGAAGGTGGGATTGAAGCATTCACCATGAGGATGCCATACTCTACCGTCGTTGACAGCTGCTGAAAGGGCTGCATCTGATTGGCTGAGCATTCAGCCAATCACAGGCACTGCTCAGCCATTCATTGAATGACAACTGAGCGCTGCCTGTGATCGGTCACAGTGCTTAGCCAATCACAGGCACTGCTCAGCCATTCATTGAATGACAGCTGAGCATTGCCTGTGATTGGTCAAGCGCTCAGCCAATCACAGGCAGAGCTCGGCCATTCAATAAATTCAATGAATGGCCCGAGAGCTGCCTGTGATTGGCTGAGCACTGTGACTAATCACAGGCAGCGCTCAGCTGTCATTCAATGAATGGCTGAGCACTGCCTGTAATTGGCTGGGTGCTCAGCCAACCAGACGCAGCCCTTTCAGCAGGCGGGGATTTTAAATCCTCACCTGCTGAAAGATCTTCATTACAGTGACAGCACCCAGGAGGAGAGATGATATATATATATATATATTTTTTTTACACCAGATAGGAATTATTTTCAGGGAAAATCACTGCAGGGGTTGCCGGAAGACGACAGCTTTCAGTGGGGCTCCCGGCAGCAGCCGCAGCCCCATTGGAAACAATGCTGCACAGACCTGCATTCACGTGTGTTTTTGCATGTACGTGGACACACGGTTTTGTGTGCACCTATGTACGCACATGCATATGCTCGTGTGAATGTGCCCTTAAACAGTAAAAGCTTTACACTGCAACCAACATGAACAGTCAAAATAACAGTATCTGACCTCCCCTTATAAGAGTATTCCTACCTTGGACATTTATGGCATATAGATAGATGTGAGTCTCACTTCTAGAACCTGCACCGATGTGGAGAAGAGCTGATCAAGTGTTTCCATAACTCCAGTAGAAGTGAATGTGGAAAATCACATGCACAGCCACATTTCTGTTCATTCTCCCAGCCAGCTATTTCACAAGGCGGCCAAAAGTTGCAAGACCACTCTTTTGGACATAGGTGTTTGGTCCCTATGAATATGCCATAAATGTCCAAGGTGGGAATACCTCTTTAACAGGGATATAGAGTGACATGGAGAGTTATATCCATCTCCTGACCTGTAAATTTCAGTAACCTTGTTTAGTGTCCAACCAACACTTATATGCGACTTGGTACTAAACATATCTAACCCAATCATGTATGTTTAGAGTGAAGTTGGGGGTCATCGCCAATAACTGCTTTCTGTCCTAGCATATCACTTTCAATGGGTGGCTCTGCAGGAGAAGGGTCTGATCACTGCTGGGTTCCTCCACAGGTTACACCTGATTGCTGGTTTCTCAGCAGAGGATACATTATAAGCAATGTATTGTTGTAAAACCCTCCAAACAAAAACTAATTATGAAAAAACCCTTTAATTTCTAAACTGTTATCTCCGAATTTCTCTTCCTAATATACAATCTATCTCATCCAGTCTCTGTATCCCTATGTTACTCTGTGTCCTAGACTCTCCCCACCCAAGCTGCAGCTGACTCCTAGAGCTTTATTGTTTTCTTGGCTCTTGTTCCAGTTGCTGTTAGACTCTGATTCTGTCTTGCTCTTGGATAAGTCACTTGTTTCCTGTTGACCTCCTCCTCCTACTGACCCTCGGCATGTCTCCATCGCTGTGTCATCTTCCAGTTTATCACATGCTGACCACTTTCCAAGTGACGACCCTTAGATGCATACCTTATTACACTACAGTTCCTTCAGTCAACTATTGGTGACCATCCTAGAGAGCGTTACCTGAGAATTCCACCGTGAAAGTTCTTACCAACCTGCAGGACTTAAGGATGAAGAATAGAGATGAGCGAGCACCCAAATGCTCGGGTTCGCGTTATTCGAGTCGAGCATTTCGTAACATTCGAGAGCTCTACTCGAGTAACGAACCCCATTGACTACAATGGGAGACTCAAGCATTTTTGTATGTGGGAGGCCAGCTCCCGAGCTTTTTTTGCTTTTTTTCTCTCTCTTTTTTTTACCATGATGTCATACAAGATCTCTGGGGGTCATTCACATTGTCTTTTTTTAATATCTAATTTTTCCTTTGTAGCTGGACCATCCATAGGAGTCCGAGCCACAGGGGAAAATATTAGTTTTGTTAGTGACTACTACAAACAGAATAGTCACTAACAGAGCTAATCTGGGCTTGCTATGACCCTGCAGCTCTGCAGTAGCAGGGGACACTTGGTGGTCACGTGATCACCAGGTCAAATAGTGAAAGTGACACTTCCACTTTCTCTCTTCACTGTATAGCACTCATTGAGTACTATGTAGCCTGCAATAGAGAAGGCAGAAGTGCTTAAAACAGCTTCTGCCTTCTCCTCCGGGTCCTTTGGCTGTCACTGATACTTGATAACCCAACCTGCTCCTGCTACATTGCAGAGGGCAGGAGCTTTTATCCCATGCCATATTTTTACCCAGCACCAAGTGCTCCTTAAGGCTGCCTTCATACTTAGCGATGTTTTCCTGCATGGCACCGTGATGCGATGCTATGCAGGAAACATATTGCAGCATATCCTATCTAGTTGCAAGATTTCCCATTCGTTCAATGGGGTTGTCGGCAGCAGCACAGGCCCCATTGAAAGCAAAGGGAGAACTCTGCGTTCCTCTGCCGCTGTGACGGCCACGGCAGGGATTCCCTTCATCCCCGAAGTAATGCAAGGCTGTTTTCACATGAAAACGCCTTGCATCCACGGGGCCTTCACCGGTGGCAAGAGTGATATCTGGCCGTGATTCACACCCAATATCGCCCACGCAGTGTGAAGGCAGCCTAAGGGCTCCCACACACTTGCGTTTTTGTAACGCTGCGTATTTTGTTAACACGATTGTCAATGGGACTTTCTAATGTTAAAAACGCAATGCAATGCACCTAAAAAGGCAAGTTGCGTTGAGTTGCGCTGAGTTGCGTTTTATTGTTAGAAAGTCCCATTGACAATCGCGTTAACAAAAAGCGCAGCGTTACAAAAGTGCAAGTGTGTGGGAGCCCTAAGGCTGGGTTCACACAGGGCGGATTTGCCGCGGAAATTCTGTCCAGGATTTCGCCGCGGCAATTCCGCCTGCGGCCGCTAATCCCTGGATTGGCCAGCCATGTGGACGAGATTTCTCAGAAATCTCGTCCACACGGGACGGCAAATCAGCCGCGGCAAAGCTGGCAGAAGCCGGTGCTGTAGTGCAGATTCGCCGGCCGCAGCATGTTCATTTTTTTTCTTCTTCCGCTGTGGCCGCGCTCTCTTCTATGGGAGCGCCGGCCGCAGCAGAAGATCGAGCGGTCAGGCCGCTACAAAACCCGCAGCTAAGTGCCGCCGGTTTTGAAGCAGCTAGAAATGAGCAAGTATACTCGCTAAGGCACATTACTCGAGTGAGTAGTGCCTTAGCCGAGTATCTCCCCGCTCGTCTCTAAAGATTCGGGGGCCGGCGCGCGTGACAGGTGAGATGCGGCGGGGAACGGGGGGGAGAGAGAGATCTCCACTCCATTCCTCCCCGCTCTCCCCCGCCGACGGCTCCCGAATCTTTACTCGAGCGAGTACTGCCTTAGCCGAGTATCTACCCGCTCGTCTCTAATGTGCTTTAGCGAGTATACTCGCTCATCTCTAGAAGCAGTGCTTCTCCCGGCAGAAATCTCATGATTTTTCGCCCCATGTGAACCCAGCCTAAAAGGTGACTACCCACTAGCGTTTGCGAATTTGCTGTGTTTTTTTTTTCCAGGTGTCTTTAGGGCTTTCTAATGTTAAAAACGCATCGCGGCAAAATCGCAATTTACCGCGAAATCGCGATTTTGCACGATGCGATTTTAACATTAAGTCCCGTAGACCCCTGGAGAAAAAAACGCTGCAAATTTCGCAGTGAAAAAGAACTGCAGTGGGTAGTCACCCTAAGGGCTTTAAAGATGAGTGCTCCATGATACCTACTAACCTACTTCACCTGCAGCCTCCATTCTTTTTTAGTATAGGGCAGTATAGGAAATTTAAATTACTGCAAGAAAGATAGTGATATACTATCGCTGAAATCATTTTTGTTACGGAACAGGGACCTACAAGTATATAGGAGGAACATGCTGGCTAATACATCTCTGTGATCACAGCAGCATAGGCACTGATTCATGCAAGCAGCCTCTCTCTCTACAGTGTTGGATAACAGAGCGCTGTCACCTTTTTATGTTTTACTGTAGGGTACACTCTAATAGGTTTTCAGTTTGGACGTATGGTCTACCATGTCACAAGAATGCACCAAATTTACATAGCATGCATTTTTATATTACAGAAAACCCTATTTTTAACAAATGGCCTTATTGGGCGCTATCATAAGCTGTGCTCAGCACCAGGAAAGACAACAGGAAAGCGTGATCCATTTGCAATGTTGCTCATTATTTATTTCATACGCTTCAAATTCTGTAATAGAATCACATCTAGAACGTCATACGCAACTGTTAAGTAAAAATGCAATGTGAAATACAAACCAAAAAAAAAAACCTTTGTACAAAACTGTAAAAATTAGGCAGCTACATTGGACGGACAGTATCAAAATCCCATGCAAACGGGGGCATTTCGCTGCATGGCTTAAAGAAAGCTGTATGTGTGAATATTCCCAGTGGTTTAAACATACAGAACTGTACAGTTTAGATTTTTTTTACATGAATGATATCTCCTGCTGTGTTATACTTACAATAAAAAGACTAAAAATAAGTTAAACATGATACATTGAGTTATCTACCGCTTACATAAAATTGTTCACATTTCTTAGTTATCGGTGGCAAAAGTCGTTCTTGGCATTGTGTCTAGATGACGGTTGGCATGTTTTAAACTCACAGGCTACATTTTAGAAAGAAATGAAAACCATGCACTACCAACCCAACATACAACTAAATGGTGCAAAATAACATCCGGAAAGCTACAAGACAAGGCTGAAGTCTCTAGTCTAATACAGCAATGATGTGTTCCATGCTTCAAGGTGAGACGAGTCATTTCCAAGCACTTCACCACAGTATGACCATCTTTTCCTATACAAAACAGACCAATTTTTTAATTATTTTTTTTCATTAGTAGCAAAAACATTGTGGGCTTAATAACACTGACACAGAATGGAACAATGTTCCGGTGATGATCTTCCTCATCAGCTTTCTCTATTCTGGATATTCAGCCGAGACTTGTGATGTTTGAGCGACCTCCTGGTGGAGCAACAATACGGTGTCCTGTGCGACGAGGGTTGCTATCATCAATCTGTGCACCTGAGGTTCAATGAGATAATAAGACATACAATAAGAGCTAGGGTGTAGCATGTGCCTTCTATCCTTCTACACTGAACCATCATAGCATTAGGAACACCTAATCAATTGATTTGTTCAATTTTTTTCGGCCATCATGGGTTTCAGACATTGGGCAATAGATTTCACAAGGTGATGAACATCCTCCATAATTCGACCCATAACCACTGCAGCAGCTCTGTCACTTGTTGCACATTTTGCGTAGAAGTGAGAGCCCTTTCCAGCATATCCCAGATGTGTTCACTGGAGTTACAGTCCAGTGAGTTTTGGGCCAAAGCAGTGTTAGGAACTCATTGCCATGTTCCCCCCAACCACCTCCTAGCGATCCTGTTGAAAGATGGCATTGTGGTCTGGGAAGACTTTTTGAAGATGTGGGTGCAGATGGTCAGCTAACAAGTGTTTGTAGCGTTCACCATTCAAGAATTGTGGTATGTTGACCAATATTTGTAGGCCATACCAGGAAAATGCTCTCCAGACCATGACACCTTCATCACCAGCCTGCACTCATGGGATACAGCTTCATGCTGTTTACGCCAAATGCAGATCCGGTCATCTATATGGTTCAGCAGGAAATGAGACTTGTTACTCCAGACAACCTTCTGCTATGCGTCCAAGGTCCCTTGACATCTTTCCTAGGTCCATGCGAGGCATTGTTGGCAATGACACAGGGTCATCAGGGGCACCATTGTTTAAGCTTAAATTTGTTTTGATGGTATATCATACTCTGTCCTGCAAGATGTGGTAGTTATAACGGTTTAGCCATTATGTATGCTACTTATTATGTTTTTGAGGTCCTGCGAGGCCTGATTGATTGTTTGTCTGTTTCATGAAAAACCTTAATAAAAAGATTGAACAATAATAGATCAGTGGAGATCCATAACCAGGGTCCACTGCCAATCAGTTGTTCTTGGACCAGTGTGTTTGGGCAGTAAGCTGAGTTTTGGCCACCAGTATTTAAAAAGGACATATCAGAGCTTGAGTGGGTTCAAAGACAAGCAACTAAATGATTAAATGGAATGGGTAGACTACAAGACCCAGAGAGGTTATCAAAATTAAATTCCAATGCATCAGATCACATGGCCGTTTTCCCGTGACGTAAAAACGCCCGGTCAATATAGCACTGGGCATTCTTACGTCAGGCCCACAAGATAGTCCTGGAACTATCTTTTGGTCCGGAATACGTCGACCGCTGCATGGGCTCCTATGAGAGCCAATGACAACGGCCGAAGGAAGGAGTTGGGACGGAGTTTAGCAGCGTGACTGCTAAACTCCCTCCCTCTTCTCTCTTCCCCTCCGGCTGATTCCAATTGGTGGAGGCGGGATGGGGTGGTGCTTAGCTCCGTGCCCTCCCACCCCCTCCAATTGGAATCAGACGGAGGGGAGGAGAGAAGAGGTGAGCTGGCAATGGGGAGGGAAGTGGAAGGCTCAACGGCATGGCAGCCTCGGCGTATATGCGCAAGGGCCCATGCCGTGTGAACGGGCACACAAACGTTAGATTGTTGTGCCCGTTCACGAGCTTTTACGCCCCAGATGGTAGCGTATATCGGATGGCCGTGAAAACAGCGGCCAATATACATTCGTAGGAATGAAGCCTAAAGCTGCTACAACACAGAGTGTCTCTCTCCAGCAAAATGCAGGCAGAGCTCTGCTGAATGTGGCCAACACCAGGATTTGTCAGTTTCATCACTCTGATGAGTCCTGGTATCTCTGTCTGCATGGGGAAACACGGCCGAGTAATGGCACCCTAATGCTTATAGATATGATTAAGAGTAATTGTTGCGTGAAACTAATTGCATATCTTGTATGCGTTTTTATGTAATTGAATAAAGCTCAGTTTTATTGGAAGGATTACACTGGTTTCTTTCTGTCACCAAAGTATCTGGTCCACCCGAAACATGACGACCTTTTCTTTCATAAGGGACAGCTGGAGCTGCTGTCAACATGGACGTGAAAGCACCGGTGGTGGACCTTGTCAGCGGACAGTCTTATGGGTATCATTAATTAATAAAGCGGTTTGCAAAAATACGCATGCCATCATAGGCTCTTTGTTGCCAGTTCTGCATTTTGTGGACGTACTAAGCTAAAGTCCCTTTTACACGGAATGATTATAATTATTGTTGGATCATGTGATCCGGTAAACAAATGAAAGACAAACAAGAATTTGTTCCCTTCTCGTTCGTCATTCATTTTATGCAGGAACAACAATTATTGTTTGTTCACACATTGTTGCATGTAAACAGCGATTGTCAGTCATTCACATTCACTACTACGACTTTGCCCACAAAGTTTTACCTGATAAACTGAAGTTTGACTGATGAAGATTCCTGATTGGTGGAGGCTGTGGCTTGGAGGGTGACGACTTAGCTGAAGGGGCAGGGGTTATATACTTTGGATTGGCTGGAACTTCATATACTGGTCCATCATACATCCCACGGGACACAGGTTGCAATCCGCTCACCTACAGTACATGCATCAGTTTAATATTGTACTTACAGTATTTGGTTTTAACATGTGTTATGCTGAAGGAGTATAATATGAATAGTCCATTCATGGTACAGTGAGCCCTTCCAATCAGCAATGACGCTTATTAAAGTGGTTGTCAAGCACTTTGGGTGTTTTTTCTATTGATGACCTATCCACAGGATATATCATCGATAGATGATCAGCGGGGTCGATCCACACTGATCAGCTGAATCCCAGTGCTGCTGTCGCACGGACAATTCAGAAAGTAGACTGCGCTGATCATAGTGCAACAGTCCGGGTTGGTATTGTAGACAAGGCACAGCTCCCATTGAATTCAATGGGAGCTGTGCCTGCAGTACCAAACTGGGACCCTGCAATGCTGCCAATGTTGTCTGCTTCCAGTGCTGACCATATTGACAGTGGCACTGGGAATCAGCTGATTGGGGAAGATCCATAGCAGTCACGTGCCATTTAACATTCATGTGACCACTTCACCCAATCACTGGCCTCAATGGTCATGTTTACATGAATGACACTTGAGGCCAGTAAGTGGCCATTGAACACATGAACATTGAACAGTATGTGACCACTGAGGCAACTTCATGAATAGAGCGGCAGGGACCAAGATGGCTCTGCTGAACCCGAGTGACATCTGACTGATAAGTAGAACTTAATTTGTTTATTTTGTGCCATCCCCAGCCTCCAGACAATATTTTCAGAATCCTCAAAACCCCTCTAATAATAACGTTAAGATTTGCAGTGGCCATAAATCGGGGTTGCCAGGCAATCTGTGGCACCTGGCATCCTGGCACTGTGGCTTGCACACATGTAAGACCTGAAATGGTCTGAAACACTGAAGTTTGACACAGAATTGTCAAACTTACTATACAAAAACTGCATGAGGTCACTGTACAGAAGTATACAGGAGCACGGCCAAAGTTTTGTTACCAGCTGGAGATACGCTCTAATGACTACGGTTAACGTACCTTATTTCTTGTCTTAACACGCTGATAAATATATTCTGGGAATGGTTTTCGAGGAATAAACCGTCCCATTCCTTGGTTGACATGCAGGTTTCCATCCTCAAACACAATCTTTCCCTGACTAATAACTATAAGTGGAGCCCCATGGTACTCCATTCCTTCAAAGATGTTGTATTCTACTGCCTGCCAATAAAAAATAAGTATTTAGTCCATGTAAGTACAGCACAAAATCATCGAATATGATCGTTATAACATATTACAGCAAATATTTCTATATTCATTCTTAGCAACATCAGGTATATATACAGAATTATGAGATGAGGCTCCTGGGCCCTAATACAACATCTATCCTACTATCGAAAGGAAGGAGGGGTTGTCACTCCTAATAGGACACATGGATGTCACAGAGAGAATGGGTCCTCTGCTGTAGACTCCCAAAGTACATGCTCAATAAAAGACATGAACAGCACAACTCTTTGTGTGTTATTAGATTAGGGTGGTTTCACATCCGCGCTGGAACCTCCGTTTAGAGTTTCCGTCGCAAATCCGGCACAAAGTACCGGAAGACATATGCAGGCAGCACTTTTTGCATTGTCCTGACTCGACTGCTGTCTCGAAGGATCTGGTCCGGTTTGACGTCACAGTGTTAGCCCTGGTCCCTGGTTCATGCCAGCACGTTTTGTTTGGTTTAGCTTTGGACTCCGCCAGAGACACTTTTCTATCAATACGTAAATTGATTGGTTGGCTGAGGGGTAAGATAACCCAGCTGGCCAATCAGCTTTAATTTTATTTCATTTATTTTGGCTCCTCCTTACAGAGGTTGCCAGTTATGTTCTCAGCCTGAAGGTGTTTCTAATCAAGTCGAGGGCTTATGGTCTAGTCGTACATCTGAGTGCAGATAAGTCCGATGTTCTTCTTTATCTGGGGGGTTGTTACAACTTATCTCCTGCACACTTGTGGTTCATATACTTGAGTAACATCTAACATTTGCAACGTTCCCTGTCACTAACTAGGAAGAATCAGGGTTCCTGATGTGGCGTAGCCCTAATTAGGGCGAGCACTCTGCTTTTTGGTAGGATTGCCTCACATCAGTAGGTTAGGATCAGATCTCCCATTCCCTACTTTTATATTTTGTGTTACCCGCGTTTGTAAGTGTGTATATTTGTCCTTTAAGAACATGATATTTACGTCTGGCTAGGATGTAACATTTATACTTTATGTACTTACTGATTTGTGGCTTTTTGCAGAAACTGTCTTCATCTTGTCAGGATCCCAAATAACCACATCAGCATCGGAACCGACTGCGATTCTCCCTTTTCTTGGATAGAGGTTGAATATTTTAGCAGCATTTGTACTAGTGACGGCAACAAACTGGTTCTCATCCATTTTACCGGTAGCCTGTGAGAACAACAAGGCCAATGGTGACCACAATGAAATAATGGGTCATTGATAGAAGACTACTGTAGTAATAAAGAGGGCTGTGCAAAAAATACAAAGAGCTCTAGAAAACTGTCGTCGGTCATATCTTTCATTTTTGTCAAAATCCACAACAAAATTTGCATCAAACTCTGCATGATACAATTATCATTTGTGTCAGATTTTTCCGATGTGGATCTGACACTTAACCCCCCCCCCATGCAACCCATAAGTCACGTAAAAATTAGAAAAAACATCCTGAAAATGTCACTTTTTTAATTGTAGATTTTCCACTTACATCCCATATAAATATATTTGACACAGAACTCAGTCGCCTTAAGTGTAGTTTTAACCCATTAGTGGCAGAACTAATTTTAGCCTTAAGAGACAGTTAAACATTTCCTCTTTTGTTTTTCAGTGGTCATAACTTTTTTATTTTTTAGCAATGCAACAGTGTGGTGTTTTGGAGGAAAAGTTTAGATTTTTTTTTTATAGAAACCAAATTTGGGTACATATAATGTATTGGATAATTTTTAATTTTTTTGGGGGGGGTGGGACAACTTGTAATTGTTATTATTTTGAGGTATACAAAACTTTTAATTATTTTTTATTATTCCTGTTTTGGGAATGCGAGATGATCAGGAAATGGCTATTTTAGCATTTTTTTAATGGTTATTTTTAACAGAATTTACGGTGCTGGATCAATGATGTATTATATTAAAGTATAGGTGGGGCGATACCAATTTTCCGTAGGTTTTTTTGTTCTTTTTATTTATTTTTTTCTGGAAAAACGTTTAGCTACCACAGTCAGCAATAACTTCAGCATCAGTGCAGAGAAGTGTTTAGAAGTCCTCATTATTTCCCTCTTTTTTTAAAAAAAATAGAACAAGCTCTGTTCTTCCAAAACCATAAGGTCCCTTTCCCAGAGAACGAACAATGCTTGTCCAAAACTGCCGGGGGGAGGGGGTTAATCTGAGCCTCAGAGTTCTGCTGTGGAGTTTCATGCTGATCCACGCGTGGATTTAGCCCCAGTCAATGACGTGTCAGCTCTTTCAGTTCTTTTTCCCACAAGTCAGATATCAGAATCCAGTAGCAAAACAATCTGCGCCATACGAGCTATGGCACGGATTTCCACAACATTCAATAATGGCGTGGATTCCAGCACAAGGGTTACTACTGCATCTGAACATGCAACAATAGTCTTCAATTGACTGTCATGGAAGTCCATATGACATGTCATTTCTTGGTGCAAAATGTTATTTAGGGAAATACAGATCCAAATCTGTAAATCCACATGAATAATCCAACTCACATTTTGCTGCATGGCTTAACACATAGATCTTAATGCACAATGTGATGTGGATCCACACCAAAATCCACAGCAGATTTTTAAGAAGAGAGTCATCGCCAATTCGCCTTTTCTCTTATATGTTAAGATAACCTCAATGTAATTATAAATGGTGAGATGCAGTGAAGAGAGATACTACAGGGCGGTCCACAGAAAAGTAGCCCACTTCCGATCCCGACACCACACTCTTTGGAGGAGGCCGTAACTCCCTGCACTGTTACAGCTTTATTTTACTCTGCTATTTAGGCCTTCTGTATGAAAAACGAATCAACTTGCTCTTTTTTCCTGTAGCAGTATTGTTGAAGGCAGGCTACTTTTCCGTGTCCAACCCTGTATATTGCTAAACAGTAGGATCACACCAGGTTCGCACATATTGAGAAAGGGGCACCACAGCAAAAATTACAATCGGGGCCCCTTTTGATACTGGTTGAAATCCCCATGCTCCATAAGACCATAACCACCTGAAATAGGCACTCGTGGTCTATGCTTACACCCGTTCTCCTTTTACATAGGTTGATTTCCCAAACTCTTACTTGCTAACTCTGAGGGCCTTTGGAGAGAGGAGCCCAGCAAAGTTTTCTGCCACCGAAAAGCCAAGCAGATAGGACCCACTTGGGCTCGGCACTCTCTCATTATGGCCTGATTGCAGTCACACGGACTGTCTTTATGGTATGTACATTTCCTTGTATACATATATACATACCATATCATTAGATTCTTACCACGGCCTTGTCCCAAACAATCGTCATTCTTTCTTCGATTCCGTTCACCCCCTCTGGAATAAGAGTGAAGTTATCTTTTCCTATGGCTTTCTGGGCTGTACTATAGGAACAATGTCCACTTCCAGTCACTTGCAGATCTCCACTGGAAAAGAGCTTTCATGTTAGGTCAGTATATGTATATTGTTACTTTGGTGCATATTATAGAGAACTGCTGGTATAAATATAAGAACATAAGATAACAGCCTGATCAGAACATTGCTGAGAGGACAAATAGGAGAGAACAGTTCATAGAGACACAAAATAAAGTGAATGTAACAGTAGGGGGCAACATAAAAATATCATGGTGTTAAAAGGTGGACGGTCAATAGGAGTTGTCCATTTAATGAAAAATAAAGGGTGATGTTTTAGTATTCCTCATACAAGTAACTTATCAATGAATCTTGATTTTGAGCGCAGTCTGTGACTTCCCATTGCTCACCAGGGTCATGTGACCCATAGACTACTCCTTTCTATAGCGCGGGTGCAAGGGGGCAGGATCAGTCAGCTGTCTGGTTCCAAGGGCGGGATGAGCAGGGTAGAAGATCATCTGATTGGTAGATGGTAGAGATGAGCGAGCGTACTCGTTAAGGCAAAATACTCGAGCAAGTATTGCCATTTTCGAGTACATGCCCACTCGTGCCAAAAGATTCAGGGGCCGGCGGGGGAGAGCGGTGAGTTGCGGGAGTGAGCAGGGGGGAGCGGGGGGGAGAAGGAGAGAGATCTCCCCTCCATTCCTCCCCATTCTTCCCCGCCGCCCCCCACCGGCCTCCGAATCTTTTGGCACGAGTGGGCATGTACTCGAAAATGGCAATACTTGCTCGAGTATTTTGCCTTAACGAGTACGCTCGCTCATCTCTACTAGATGGACGTCCTGCAGAATCCCTTTAAGATTCTTTTATAAGAGCAGAGAGACTACAGAACGCTCTGCCCCATGATGCTGTGAAGGTTGATTTGTTGAACCAGAACACAGGACCCAGACAACAAAAATAACTGCAGTGTCGCATCAAGCACATGATGGGCACAGATGGATTCCTTTGACTATAAAGGGGTCGGTTGATTTCCACCATGCCCTTGGGCATTTACCGATAGAAAACAGCACACCATGCTGCGCTATATTGTCTAGTATTTTGGGCTGGGGCCTCGGATATGCATGTAAATAGAGAATTATGGCAACTTGAATTATTGTTTAGTATTACTTATTGTCTTTACCAAGATCGAGATTTTTTTTTTTTTCGTTTCCTCTCACCCTGTTCCTCTGGTTAAACTTTTTTTCAAAAATACTATTTATGTAATTATGAGCATGTGCAAAAGGTCAATAACTAAGATGTCAATGTGTTTATGCCTTTTCCCACCATTGACCACAAGAGGCTGCCATTGTCCTTGATAAATACAGTCAACTTTCTACTGGAAGCCATCTTGCTTCCTTCTTGGGCCGATTACAGTATATTATACAGAGGGCTGATACTCAGCCGGTAACTCACTGGCTCGGTCGGTGATCAAGTCCAAAGGCCGGTGGTCAGTATATATTATTTACAGGTCACATTAATGGCCGGTAAGAAATAAATGTCAGCTGAGAGCACCTGCCGCAGCAACCCTGCACCATCCAGTATGACACTCACTCTGTCTATCTTCCGCTGCTGTTGTAAGCAGACACTGTGACCCCCTCCGCTCTGGCGTCCATGTCCTGTATGCAACACAGATGCCATGGGGAGAAGTCGAGGGTCACGGCCTGTCTTTAAACAGTGGTTGCTAAAGAGGAGTTAGAAAGAGTAAGTGACATACTGGATGGTGCTGGGTTGCAGCCTGATGACAGGTACAGGGTGGGTTGGGCACAAGGCGGGGGCCCTATTATTATTATTGGGGCCATTACTGGGGGCACTGTTACTATTGGGCCACGTCTGGGGGCACTATTACTACTGGGGGCATTATTACTATTGTGGTTACTACTGGGGGCACTGTTACGTTTGGAAACACTGAGGACATAATTGCTAGTTGCAGCCACTGAAATAACAAAGGTAAAACCATAGCTTGTGATAAGCCACACCCTAAATCGCACCCCCTTTTATCTTGGCTGGCATTTTTTTATGATGAAGGGGCAACCCTAATCATACATCATTTGAGACCGTTACACAAGCATGGAGGTTTTGCACCTGCTGCCTCAGAACTGTCTTTACTAGACTTTTATTGTTTCTAGTACTTTCTTCAACACTTTGGACTCTATTATGTCTTATTAGTGAACTGATGTCATACATGGGAGACCCACATAGATCTGTAAGTCCCCTTTTCATTTCTCCGACCTCTTAGTTACAATCCAACATGACAAGTCAAGAGCTTCTTTCTTCAATGGCTTTTTGCAGGCAAAACTATCTGTACATGATAGCTGAGCTATTGGTAGAATATCATGTAGCCATCAGTTTTAACTTTGAGGACCATTATGTGGTATCATATGTTACTAATTAGAGATGAGCGAGTATACTCGCTAAGGCACATTACTCGAGCGAGTAGTGCCTCAGCCGAGTATCTCCCCGCTCGTCTCTAAAGATTCGAGGGCTGGCAGGGGGCGGGGAGCAGCGGGGGACAGCGGGGAGGAACGGAGGGGAGATCTCTCTCTCCCTCTCTCCCCCCAGCTCACCGCCGCAACTCACCTGTCACCCGCGCCGGCAGCCGAATCTTTAGAGACGAGCAGGGAGATACTCGGCTAAGGCACTACTCGCTCGAGTAATGTGCCTTAGCGAGTATACTCGCTCATCTCTATTACTAATGTTTCTAATGATTTATCTGTGATTCTATGGATCTAAGCCATACAATGTCCATGGATTCCAATACGTACTAGTTAATGGCATTAGCCTGCACACGGCACAGCATTAATAAGATTACACTAGCAATATACTAGCAACACATGTACGAGCAATAAAGCCTCCTGTACAAAAAAAAGTATAATGGGCTCTAACTGGTATCGGTCATTTCGGTAATTTTTCACTAAACATTCAAATACAAAATGCGAAAGCATTTGCAGATGATAATCCTCCCAGGATTGGAGCTCCTTCCACATGTTGTCCCACGGGTTTTAGAATTTATTTTTTTTTAATGCTACAAGGTTTTAGTTTTTTTTTAATGGTTTTTACATTTTTTTCAGTTTTTGTGGCTTTTTGGCATGCATCAATTCTATACAAATTAGTCATCAGCAGCAAATTATTTCTTTGTACACAATGTGGCATATACACTATGCCCTGTAAACCAGTTTTCTGGAGAACAAAATACATAATTTTGGTCCATGTGCTGAAATTTCAGCTTTTTGGGCATTTACACTGGGCCTTCTTCAAAGAATGGAAGGGGCCTACTGTTAGAGAGTATAGTCATATTTAGTATAATGTAAAACATAAACTGGAGTACATTATATTAGAAACGTACTCCAGCTCGCTGCTGGCTTAGGTTTCCATCTGGTGCGCTTATTCCGTTTTTTGGGGTAGAAAAATGAGATTCAAAAAGAAACAAAAGAAATGCTTTCAGTTTGATTTCATTCTATTACAGTTCTGTTTAAATAAAAAAAGGAACTATAACAGAACAGAATCAAACAGAAAGCATTCCGTTTTTTTAAAAGCCATTGAAATTAATGGGGGAAAATATCTGAAAATGTTTATTTCAATTTGAATCCCATTTTACTGCTTCAAAAACAGAACAGCCAGATGGAATTCAAACAAACCTATCGAAGACAGATGTTAACAAGCCCTTATCTAAACTGCTATATGAAGCGCCAGCCTGACTAGTTATACACCAATGTATTTTGATAGTAGTTTGCCTTCTGTGGTCCATGGACAATTGAACAAGTGGATCATTTCAGGGGAAACCACATAATTTTTTGTAGTCATCATCAATATGCCTTGCCTTTTGTAGATGATGATTACACACATATAGGTATTTTTGGACTATGCTTGTTCTTCACTCCAGAACTTCAAATCTTACCAGGCTAGCATAGTGTTCAGGTAATCTGGTGTGGTGGGGTCTGGACTGAGTGGTGGAGAGGTAACGAATGCTGCAGCTTTTGCCCAGTTTTTGCTCCAGTAATGGGTTCCATCTGTTCCTAAACTTGCTGTAATTGGCTCACCAAACACCAATGCACCTTAAGTTGAGGAAGAAAGATTTTAAGTGCGTATGACAATCAAAGTGCCGTCACCAGCACAACAGTCATATTCATCCTATAGGTCACTATCAAAGGACATCCTTGTAAATGTAGACGAGAGGAAGCTTGGTCAACAGTTTCAACTCAATGATCTATCATCAGTAGGTAAAGTATAACAATGCGGACATACACTATCCTAACAAAAGTATTTGGACACTGCTATCAGTAGAATGGATCGGTCTTATTAGCATGTCATGTATTTTAAGCCATGCTACATAGGGTACAGACCCTCAGAGGTATCAGCCATAGTTTGTGATAGGAACTGCAGGCTATATGGGTTATGCTGCTGCACACAAGCCATCCATAATGAAGCACAATGCATTGGCCTGTCTACAATTATACAAAGAACGCCGTCATTTAACAGTTGAGCAATGGAAGAATGTTCTATGAAGTGATGAATCAAATGAGATAGGCATCCTAGGTGTGGAGGATACCTGGGGAATGCCTTTTGCCTGAGTGAGTTGTGTCAACAGTTAAGTACGGCAGAGTGCTGTTATGGTCTGAGGATGTTTTACATGGCATGGTTTCGGTCCATTGGTTGTAGTGGCAAGATCCATGAACACGGAGATGTACCTTGATATACTAGACAAGAATATGCTGCTGACAATGCCCTTATGACAAGGGAACTCATCTTGTCACAAATCTAACACTGTTTTACGTTAGTGGAGGGTATGGATGTTCCACGATTGGACCGGCTGCACAGAGTCCCAACCTGAACCCTACTGGAACTCTTCGGGATGAATTGGGAGAAAATTCATCGGACATTTGCAGGATGAATGCAGTGAAATGCCAGCTGGAGTGCATCAAACATTAGTAGCAAGTATACCATGGAGAGCGTCTGATGTGCCAAAAGAGCTCCACTAAGTATTACCATATGGAAATAACTAGAGATGAGCGAGTATACTCGCTAAGGCACATTACTCGAGCGAGTAGTGCCTTAGCCGAGTATCTCCCCACTCGTCTCTAAAGATTGGGGGGCCGGCGCGGGTGACAGGTGAGTTGCGGCGGGGAGCAGGGGGGAGAGGGAGAGAGAGATCTCCCCTCCGTTCCTCCCCGCTCTCCCCTGCCGCTCCCCGACCCCTGCCGGCCCCCGAATCTTTAGAGACGAGCGGGGAGATACTCGGCTAAGGCACTACTCACTCAAGTAGTTTGCCTTAGCGAGTATACTCGCTCATCTCTAGAAATAACTACTACTTTTGATTCTTGCTCAGGTGTCCACTTACTTTTGGTAGGATAGTGTAAACATTCAAGGATGTTAAACACCTGACACAAACCAACCAATTAGGAAAATAACAAAGCCACTAGGCTATGCCCCCAGATTAATTTCTAAGGGTGCTTTCATTTGCATGAGTGAACAAATGACAGAGTTCACTCGTTCGGCCTGCTTGCACAGCAGATAAACTGTTCATGGGTTAAAGGCCCGTTTAGACACAACAATTATCGCTCAAAATTTGCTCAAAAGCCGTCTTTTGAGCGATAATCGTTGTGTCTAAATGCGCAGCCATTGTGCGCTGTTTGTGCATGATTTGCTCATTGTTGTCTTTCAGCAAGACAACAGCTGTATACATAATACAAGTGCTCCAGCTGTCTTCTTCATCGCCCGCTCGGAGCGCTCAGGTGTATACCAGCTGAGCGCTCCGAGAAGACAACATCTGTATGCAGACGATAGCGGTCCTGCTAGTCTACTGCATACAGCATGAGCCTTTATTTACACACTTATGCAAAGTGAACGCTCAAAACTGTCACTCAAACTGCCGTTTGAGCGAATTGTGAGCGATCATGTTGCCATGTAAAGGCACACAACGATTATCGCTCAAAAGATGCCTTTTGAGCGATAATCGTTATGTCTAAATGGGCCCAAACTCGCAAATCATTCAATCGCTCAGATCACTATACCACTGAATGAGAACATCGGAATGATTGGTATTTCAATTGAATGATTAGTGAATGAATCAATGATGATTTTCATTCTTGCATGAAATGAACGATAAATGAAAGAATTTGGCAGTGTTTGCACTGAATGATTATCCCTTAAATTTGTCTGATCTAGCGATACTTTTTGGACAATAGTGATTCTGTGTAAAGCACCCTAAGTTTTGGGAAACACAGAACAATATACCATAAATACGTATCCTGCTCCTTGTAACAGGAGCGCGTGACCAATGTATTAACCAGCATGTATGACTTTCGTACAGGACTAGTATAGATTACCTTTCTTCCGTGCTTGTGCAATGACATCAGCAGAGCTCTTGCTCATGACTTTGGTAATATACACAGGGGCGTTGATTTGGCTTGCTATGGCAATGGCTCGGAATACTGCCTCAGCTTCAAGCTGGAAGAAAAAAAATGCATTTATTGTCACGTTCTACATGTGGTCCTAGATGTGTGCATCATGTTATAGAGCTGGAGGAGCGGAGAAGATTGATATGTAGTTTTATGGGAAAAGATTCAATATAAAGTTTATCCATTTAAGTTCCTGCTCATTTTAGGGTTAGGAGTCCAGTAGGTGGTTCTGACAGTGATTGACAGTCACGGATAGGACAGCCCACTGGACTCTTAGGCATAGAAAGAGCAGGGATTTAATGACTGAACTACACGTTCGGCTACTTGCACACAAGATTCTCAGGCAAAGCTTGCACCGGGCAACACTCAGACATCCCATCCATGTGATGTCTGATGTGCTTAATACAGCAAATTGACATGTGCTATTCTTATTAGTCCGAAATTAGGCAAGAATAGAACATGGTGTGATTTTCTTTACTCGGACTAATCATCTGCGTAAAAAAGCCTGTGTGCATATACCCATTATGGCTGTGATTTCTGTTTGATTTTAGACCAATGTTAAGGTTCAGAAATCGGACTGAAAAAAAGCCTGTGTGCATGTATCCCAATACTGAATATTTTCCCGCAAACATATATATCTGTCTGCTCGACAACTCCAGCTCTGTGGCATGCTGCCCTTAGACTTAATAGCATTTTCAATGTGGCAGGTACCCTTTAAAGGTGGAAATTCACTTTAGGCTACTCATCTATTATATCTCACCAAGTCATGTGTGTGCGAACCTAGATTTCAGGTCGGAAAGGGTATCGCTTCTCCTTAAAGAGAAAACCTAGAAGATGAGTGAGGTGACTTATAAGGCCATCCATGCTCCTCTAGGAAATATGCAAATAAGGAAAATATAGAACAATACCTCTGCAGCACCACCTATTGGATGGCAGCATTTCTGCAAGTCAATGTTAGACTCTTTGTACACGCCTTGTAACAATGACTGAGCCTGTCTGTGTATGGTATTCTGGCTTGGGTTTTCAATTGCCAGTCTTTGTTAGAAGGCTTGTATAAAGTGTGACATTGACTTTCAGGAATGCTACCTTCCAATAGGTGGCGCTGCAGAGGTATTGTTGCATCTTCCTTATTTGCAATCCAGATCTCAGTAACGCCCAGTATTACACAAACCCTTTTCACCAATCATTTTTTGCTGTAAACAGAAAGTATTTGTTACAGAAATGGTGAAAGAAAAAACTGCTGATGCAATGCCCTGAGGGAAGTGTGATGAAACGTGGAGCGTGATGAAAATTTTATCATCCACATCGTAAGTTTATATTAAACACAGACTCCTGATCTCTCAAGGACAATCATGGGAGCGGTGAGCGTGCGAGCTTAAATAATTCAGTGCTCACAATTTAGCTGATCCACAGTAAAATAGAGAAGAGCCAGAAACCACCAAGCATGAATAATCTCCACTTATTCTTTATATATCACCAAGCCCGATCCAGCGGCTTTCACATCCTTAATCGTTAAAGGGATTGTGCCAAGAGCAAATCCCTGGTTCCTGTGCCCTATTATGACATATGAATATCATAGAGTGGGATACGCAACTCAGGATCCCTCTGCATGACCCAGAACGGGGAGTAGCTACCATCCTGGCGGATCTTGTACCATCTTGGTATTACAGAGCAGCCATTCATGTGAGGCTGGACAGAGGTATCTCCTGCAAAATCAGCTAATTTCAGAAGTGCTGAGAGTGGAACCTCGAGCAATCAGATATCCGCCTTGGGCCCTGCATTCTGAGAGAGGTTGTGCAAGTTGGCACAACGCCTTTAATAAATAATTTTACTAACATCCATGTAAGGTAGATGGAGAGACATGAAATGTACTTTGCTTCTTAGCAATGCAGTCTGTGCTAATTTATTATATATTTACACTGGTAAGAGTTCTGCTTTTCTGATATAGAGCTCCAAATTCCCTGCAAAGACAAAGAGTTAAAACATAGCTTAGTAGCTACCTGCAGCCACCACTAGAGGGAGCTATGGAGATTACTGCATACTGGTATACATTGAACTGCAGTGTGCTGTGTGCTCCCTCAACTTGCTGGCTGCCTGTAGTCACCACTAATACCTGAGCAGGGGTTTTGAGCTCTCTCTGTGAACAACAGAGTCCAAACCAGTATAAATATATATTTTACTCATCAGCTGAAAGGTTTTTTAATTTTCAGGATGAAAACATTTTAACTACTGTTAAATTACTGAAAAGCAGAATTGGAAATAGGCACAAATGAACGTACCTCCTCAGGCCGGCTCAGAGCATGTCCTTCAGGTCCTGTTATGCCCATTTCTAATATCTTCTTTTGTTCCTGTGCATCAAAAGGGACATTAATTGGAACAATAAAAATGTAGAATGTAAGAAAAACAATCAATTTCAAAAAGGTTATTGCCCTGATTTAAGCTCTGGAAATATGTTCTGCATTGTTGGCTTGCCTATTCTCCGCACGGAGCCTGAAAGTTCTTATTTCTGGACGGTAATTTAAAATATTCCTGGCGAACAACCAATTGTCAATCTCAATTTTTGCCTGTTTCTACAAATGAGATGTGCATCTAGATAAGGGCCAGATGGAAACACGTACAGTAAATACTGAAATCTAAGGGTGCGTCCACATGGGATGTAAACTGGTGGGGAAAAATCTGCTGCGAATAGGTTGCGGAATTCATATCGGGTCAGAGATTATCTGCTGGATACATTTTGCTGCAGATTCTGCTGGGGATTTATTGTGGATTCGCCCCCCCACTCACTAAAAGGGGTGAATTCAGCTGTGAAAATCCACAACATAAATAGACATGCTGCAAATTAAAAATTCGCACTACAGGTGAATTTACGTACAAATATTTTTTTTTGCAGCATAGGGATGAGATTTTGTACAATTGATAATACACTATGGATCCCTCTGAAAATCTGTAGTGTACCCATCTCATGTGAACATGCTGCTTATCCATCCTCTGTTATTGTACATTGTTTTCTATGGAATGTGGTAAGATATCAAGATAAATGCACAATAAGTAGTTGTAAGGGAGCCCCAATATCTGACTTGGGGTTCCCCAATGATCCGGGATGATGTTGGTAGCATGGCGGTTCAGGGATAGCTCACATTGGATCCAAGAGCTCACATTTATGCTTTCAGTAACAAACTTTAATGAAAAGTGAAAAGAAAACAGATAAACAGTTGAAGTCCTATTCTGGGGTGGCTTTTCAGCTATTAGAGAATCTGCGTTGGTGATATCGCATCTAAAGTCCAGCGCCTACATTTCAAGTCTCTCAAAATCCTTACCCAGCAACTGGAGTTTCAATCTACACGTCCTTATTTCCCCATGTAACAGGTTTCTCAAAAGTCCTTATCCAGGCACCAGCAGCTCTGTATCACATCAACGTTGTCGGGCAGAAGTCTCTCCAATGCTTGCATTTAGCTTAGCCTTTATCCAAAAGGAATGTCTGTCTTGTTGAGTAGCTCACACCCATAGGGCGCATCCCATGCACTGCAGTTTCTCTCACATAAGGTAGTATCCCTTGCTCCTCACTCCAAAGCACAGCAGCATAGAATCAGGAGAGTATCCACAGCTCCTCATACTGCAGCATGGCTGCACAGACACAGAGGAGCATCCGCAGCAATTTATACTGTAGCATAGCTGCACAGACACAGAGGGGCATCCCCAGCTTCTCACACTGCAGCACAGCTGCACAGACACAGAGGAGCGTCCCCAGCTTCTCATACGGTAACATAGCTGCACAGACGCAGAGGAGCATCCCCAGCTTCTCATACTGTAGCATAGCTGCACAGACACAGAGGGGCGTCCCCAGATTCTCACACTGCAGCACAGCTGCAGAAACAGAGGAGCATCCTCAGCTCCTCACAGTGCATCATAGCTGCACGGTCATGCAAATTCTTTTTGGCATGCGTTTTTGCACACATAACTTCGCACGTTAAAATGCCCGTCTGACTGCGCCCTAAAATGCCACAAATCAAATGTTTTGTATGTACTACATGTATGTCAGCATTTTAATCCGAAAGAAGATAAAAAGGAAACAGAAATGCAATGCAAAACATAACCAAAACTTATTTTCACAAAAACACTGTGCAAAACTAACCTTAAACAGCATTGCAATTAATTGACAATTTCTGACCAGTGCTACGAGGCAATGAGAAAGCAGGCTACCCTTTAAAAGAGGGAGTTGTATGTTTTATATACTGATGGGGATGCAGCGTTATTAACAAGTTGTAAATCTACCACCATGAATCTGGCCGTCGATGCATAATAAAACACTTAGCAGGAATGATAGATATAATAGGCGGATCTCGCACTGCAGGTGAATACTAATGGTAGCAATTCTTCAGCAGAAGATAGGATTACTCCCATGTCCTATAAATCATGGAGAGGAGCTCAGATAGGAAGTAATTACAATGATTCTGGCTGACTTGTGTGCATGACATAGCCTGAATGTTAACTACCCGGCTATGGCACTAAGTGCATCCAAACTTTATAGTGTTCTGGATCTCTTCAAAACCCTTCTTCTAAAATTCATAATGTTTTTTTTTGTTTTTTTTTTTTAAATATTTGTAACTGGAGTTCATAATCTTTAACAAGTGTCTATGATCAAACACTGACATTGTTTTTGATATAATGCAGTTTTTGTCATGTCTAACCATGAAAAATGAAATTACAAAATGTTGCAGTTTTCCCCTTTGCCACTAGATGTCAGTAAGATTCACACCAGGCTAAAAAAAAGCAACTTGTTTTACAGCCTGCAGAAAAATTGAATTTAAAACCCCTTCCCATCCAATGACGTACCCTTACGTCATGGGGATAGCGCGAGATCATAGCAGATCTCGTGCTATCCCGCAGTGGGAGCCGGAAGTCACTAGAAGATGCGCCAAACCCCCCCCCCCCGCGCGCGCGCGCGCGCACGCACACGCGCTGGTAACCCCTTCCCTTCCGCGATCTAAGTAGATTGCAGCAGGGAAAGGAAAGGGTTCACTGCGGGAGCGCGCTCCCTCTGTAACTCCAGCCGGCTCTCGTGATAATATCGCGAGAGCCGGCTTGTTGCTATGACAACAGGACGCCGGATACCAGTGTCCTGTATTGCCATAGCCTGTAATCGCTATAGTAAGCGATAAGGCATGGCAGGAGAGAAGTCCTGCCATGCCTTATCGCAGATTGTGTAAAAATAAGAGAAAAAAAGTACAAAGAATAAAAACGTTAAAAAAAAGTTAAAAAATCCTTTTTTATGCATTCCCACATATTAGCATAAACTTATTTTCTTTTAAATTAAAAATCCCACATATTTGGTATCAACGCATCCGTAACGAAGCGTACAATACATTGAATGCGCTTATTATCCTGCATGGCAAAAACCGTTAAAAAAAATGCTAAAAAACTGAGACAAAATGCTAATTTTTAGCATTTTGCCTCCTAAAAAACGCAATAAAAGGGATTAAAAAAACGTGTGTACCCCAAAATTGTACCAATAAAAACTACAGCTCGTCTCGCAAAACACTAAGCCCTAAGAGAGCTCTGTCCATGGAAAAATAAAAAAGGTATAGCATAATAATAATAACTTCCAAAAAAAGGGTTTTTATTGTGGAAAAGTGGAAAAACCTAAAAAAATATATAAGAATTTTGATATTGTTGTAATCGTACCGACCCGCAGAAAAAAAATGTATTGTGTCATTTATGCTGCATAATTAACGCTCTAAAAGAAACCCCCAAAAATCTATGGCAGAATTAATACATTTTCTTTCCCTACGATCATAAAAAAAATAATAAAAGTTTTACAATGTAGTCTATGTAACCAAAAATGGTACCAATAAAAACTACAGTTTGCTATGCAAAAAACAAGCCCTTATACGTCCGCGTCGACGGAAAAATAAAAAAGTAATGGCTTTTGAAAAATGGAGATGAAAAAACAAACAAAAATCGTTTGGTCCTCAACGCCAAAATAGGCCATGTCCTTAAGGGGTTAAAGGGGTTCTATCATTACAGCAAAACACCATTCCCTAGCTGGGCCATGCCTAATATATAAAATGAGGGTATACTCACCTCTCCTGGGGCCCCGGGACGCAGCTGACAGCCAGCATTGGCTTGAGCGATGACTTCAGTGTAAAAAAGCTGGACAGAAGCAAGTTACCATTGCGGCCAATAAGCGCTGATGCCAGAAGGGCTAACAGTGACACTGCAGCCTCCGATTTCCGTGAGTGGTCACATGCTTCTGCTTGACCCATCTACCCAGCAGTTACCGCAGATGCCAGCGCCAGCTTTCAGTTGTGTCCTTGGACCCCAGAAGAGGTGACTATACCCTCGCTTGTTATTTTATGCAGGGCCCAGGTGGGGAACAGGGTTTTGTTTTAATGGCAATACCTATTTAAAGCACACCTAAGTTTTCAACAAGCATTCCAAAATATAACAGGTTCTCTTTATCCACTCATTTGCTGCTTTTTGCACCCTGTTTCATGTTTATAAGTTTCAGGTGGTCTATACCATTTTTTTTAAGTCCTACTGTTTGCAATCTATTTGCAGGCAAGGAGTGTATTGCAAGACATTTGCATTCTGCCAATAGTTCACTGTCCTTTACTTCCTTTCCCTCACTTCCTGTGCTGCATTGCTCTGTCTCTGATCCAATCAGCAGGGAGGCAATATCTGAATACTCACCCTGCTTTGCCAAGAAAATTGTACAAATCAGGTATACAAAGACATTATGGCTAAATGGTTAGTGAACCCAAAATAATGTGTGCCCACACACAAAGACAAATGTGCTGTAACAGCAGGAGAAGCAGAGATTGTGGAGAATGCAGACACAGATCTGTCAGCCTGTGAGTGCAGGGAACCGCCTGTAAAGATAGCCCCTCCCCAACAGCTAAGAAAATGTCCCAGCATCCCAGTAAGTATAGAAGATTAATACCTAACAACAGGCAGTGTATTGCCGAGGGGCTTCAATGGAGCCGCCGGGTCTTCAATGGAGCGGCCGGCAGCAGAAGCGGCTCTATTGAAGAGAATGCCAGCATTTTATTTTTTTTTACACTAAAACCTTTCTTTTTCAGGGAAGGGCTTATATGTATAGTCCTTCCCTGAAAAGGAATGCAGGGAGCCAGCAGGTCATTGTTTTCAATGGAGCCGCCGGCAGCAGCTGCGGATCCATTGAAAACAATGCGTGCATTCCCTATTGTGCATGCATGTCCTATCTTTGCAGGCACGCACCTGCAAAGTACGGACATGTGCACACACCATAGGGAATGCAGTGTTGTAAATACAAGCGTGTTTTTGTGCGTGCGTATGCACGCACCAAAACACGCTCGTCTGAACGTACCCTAAGGCTTGGCTTCCATGCTGCATTTACCAAATACCTTTGAAACCCTGCCTACTCACAGCAGCCAATGGCTGTATGATTCTACCAGTATTATCATGGGTGGGGTTTTGGACCTAACTGTAACAGAAGGAAATCAAAAAGGGCTGGGCTAAGTGGCACAACTCTTATTAGATCACAGGAGAGCCTAGGATAAAACTTGACTCCTCTTTATTGAAAATGCAAGCAGCACATTTCCATGTTTTGAGGCCACAGCCCCTTCTTCAGAATGTCTGGATAGAACATTACTTTTCCTGTGTCCATTCCTCCTCCCCATCGTTGTCTCCACCACTCTGCACTCTTCATTGCCCCATTTGTGGCACACTGAACCTGTAACCCATCACTGTCTTTGGTGGCGGTGGATTACAGGTTGAGTGTGCCACGGATAGCGGAATAAAGAGCAGGAGTGCTGAAGACATGAGGCAAGTTTTATCCTCGGCCTTTCCTATGATCAACCAAGAGTTGCACCACCGAGCCCAGCGCTTTTTAGTTTTTTTCGCACTGTACTATCATACCCTTTTGTACAATTGTGGCATTCTCTGAGCAAGCAGCACCTTAGAAATATCTTTACAACTCCACCTCTTTTGCACATTCTTTACTGTAACACAAATCTCACTCACCTGAGCTATTAAATCTCCATTTTCGGCATGCACCATAATTACAGCACCGTGTCCCTTGAGGAAGGTAAAGATTTCATACAACTGAAAAGAATAAAGAACTAAATTCAGGATTACACAAAGTTGTAATGGCAGCACAGTAACTACACAAATAAATATTTAAGGGGGGTTTCACATATAGCGTTTTTAAGGAAAAACAGAGCGGTCGCACAACTTTTTTGTCTCTGCATTTTTTTTTTTTGCAGTTGCAAAAATATGGCCAGATGTCAACTGCAGATCAATAGGAAGCTATGAGACACACTACATAGGGGGAACTTAAAAAATTATTTATACCAAACTTTGGCTTCAAAAAGTCGTAACTTTGGCGCAAAAGGGGTTTTGTGTAAAAAAAAACAAAACGTTTTTTATGGTTTATGCTGAGTCTACCAATTTTTAGGAGCATGGTGGGGGCTTAATGGAAGGGAGCGGAGCACTTTTACTATAATTTATGCCAGAATTTGCAGTAAATTGTAGTAGTGCAATAATACTTCCTCTTCTAGCTGGTATGTATTGGACTGTCTAGTGGATGACCAGAGATGCTGCTAATTAATTAAGATGAATGCAACGCCTAATAAATTAAGCGCATTTCATTTCAGCACAGTTTACATCACAACAGGCAAAGGACAACTCAGAAAAAAAACGGGTCTATAAAAAATGCCTAAAACACACATTCATTACAAGCTAGAAAAAACACAAAAAAGCAATATGAGGAGATTAAACAGGCTGCATTCCAGAGTTTTGGCATAAAAAAAGTCAAAGTTTTGTGCAAGTGACACTTGCACAAAGATTTATGACTTTTGGGCCATATAGTCTATAGTTCTCACAACTTTTTAAAAAAGTGGATGAGACTTTGAGAAAGGGGGCCGGACCACACTGGCTTGAAAAATCCACTATGATTTATGCCAGAAACGGATGCAAATTATAGCAGAAATGTAATACTACAGCACACGGACAGCCTGGGGATGTGCAGAGGCTATTGTTTCTCAATAGATATATCACATTTTATTCCAGTGCAGTTTTTATTTAGAACGGGATATAAAATGCAGGTTTAAGTAAATCTACCACTGAGGGCGGTTTCAGACGAATGTGTAATTCTCCCGTTATGTGGCTGTGATAATCATGGCCACATAATGAGACAAAACAAAACTACTGATTTCAATGGTTTCGCTTTCACTAGTTCTTTCCTCGGCCATTGATTGTACAGCTGAGAAAAGATAGGATTTGTTCTATCTTTCCCGCATGTAGTGAATACTATGTGTGGGAAAGATCAGACAGCACCTATCTTTCCACGTTTTTCGCGAAAAAGTTTGAAAAGCCGATGCAGGGGAGGAAGTTCCTTTCTCTAAGGCACAACTACACTCCGTGCTTGTCTGAAACCACTCTAGGGGTATGGTATTGTGTTGCAGATTTGCTGAAAGCAGCCCCAATGGGTTGTCTAGAATTAGAAAAAGTTGTCTGCCACCATTCTTCATAGGCAGTGCTTGATACTGTAGCTCAGACCCATTATGAGTAGAGATGAGCGAACGTACTCGGATAAGCACTACTCGTCCGAGTAATGTGCTTTATCCGAGTATCGCTGTACCCGTCTTGAAAGATTCGGGGAGCGCCGCGGAGCGGGGAGCTGCAGGGGAGAGCGGGGAGGAACGGAGGGGAGATCTTTCTCTCCTTCTCTCCCGCCCGCTCTGCCCCGCTCCCCGCCGCAACTCACCTGTCAGCAGCGGCGCTCCCCGAATCTTTCAAGACGAGCACAGCGATACTCGGATAAAGCAAATTACTCGGACGAGTAGTGCTTATCCGAGTACGTTCGCTCATCTCTAATTATGAGTCAATAAGGAAGAGTGGCGCAGATTATAGAAAAAGCTGATATTTTTTCTAATCTCAGACAATCCCTTCAAATTGGTAGTTTATAGATGCTCCCCATAGAAGATCAAAATGGCGGTGCTACATTTTACATCATAAGAATAGACATCTTCTGTTATCACAGAATTCCTGTATATAAAAACAGTCACATAGAGGTACCTGGCTATCTGTCATTTGGTATAGATCTTTGTAGGCCATGTAAACCAGGAATGAATTGACACCTGTAAAGAAAAAAATTATAAAACACTGTCATGCAATCCTGGCACTAATCCATCCCATATCTCCTTGATTGACATGACTGACCCTGCCTACATTATCAGAGATGGCTCCAAATCACAGGTCTGCATTACAGAGTGATATATGAGGGGGGAGGGGGGGTGATAAATCCTTGAATTTTTGATCTTCATTTATTTTCACATCAATAGAAGTTATATCATTTGAGAACTCAAGCTTTGCAATGCTTCAAAGTTTGGCATGATCTCATGTGTCATTCCTATGTTATGCAGTTTGAAGGCAACGCGGTGCAGCATGATTTCATTGCAAAGGAGAACATACCAGTTATGAAGTTCCTATTTTTGAAAGGAATGTTGGCCAAAGATATTCACGGTAACATGGTGCAAACATTAGGTGACAAGCGCCCTCCGTACCGCACAGTGAAAAATTGGGTTGCCAAATTTATAATGGTCACTTCAACAATGGCAATGTAAACTGCCCAGGGAGACTGTTCCAGAAACCATAGAACTAGAGATGAGCGAACCTACTCGTTTTGAGTAATTACTCGATCGAGCACCGCGATTTTTGAGTACTTCAGTACTCGGGTGCAAAGATTCGGGGGGCGCCGGGGGGCGGCGTGATGGAGCGGGGGGTAGCAGCAGGGAACAGGGGGGAGTCCTCTCTCTCTCCTTCTCCCCTCCCACTCCCCGCTGCAACCCCCCACTCACCCACGGGGCCTCCCGAATCTTTTCGCCCGAGTACGGAAGTACTCGAAAATCACGGCACTCGGGCGAAAAAGGGGCGTGGCCAAGTAGGCTCGCTCATCTCTACATAGAACCCTTCCACAACATGTATCTGGAAGACTGGCATGTTTGTGCTAAGATGATAGCTAAGGCTCTGAAGATTTCCAGAGAAAGAGTTGAGTCTGCCAGGTAGGTCCAGAAATGTTTGTCAGCAGATCTAAAGTTCCTGAATGCAAACCTCCCAGGAAATTCTGCATCTTTTTTGGCACAATGTTAATGCTTTCCTGTTGTGACTGGTGACATTTTTATGTATGACCCTCAGTCAAAAGACTAGACCAAAGAATGAGGATAGGTCATCAATACAAATTGCCTGGAACACCTATGTTGTTTATCTCTGCCAGTCCATATCTTACGTACCTTTGTCTTGTACGTAAGATGTGGAGTTAACTCTACATGACACAAGAAGCATGAGACACATCAATCAGAACATGATCACCAAGATCTCAGGATATCTTATAATATTCTGACTATAGGTGCTTCAGATAGGAGTTATGAAAGAGGGTAGCTGCAGATTTTGTCAGATTTCAACTGCATGTAGTATTTATTTTTTCCGTCAAAACTTGGTTCCATTCAAAGAAGTTGATTGGCTTGGGTACACCGCTCGGGACCCTGGTCAATAAACTGCTCAGGCAACCATGTCAATGGCAAAACACAGGGTACAAAGCCAGTCTATATTAAGATGTGGAGGTAACTCTTCATGGTACAGGATGCCTGAGACACATCAATCAAAGCATGATCACCAAGATCTCAGGATATCTTATAATATTCTGATTATAAGTGTTTCAGATAGGAGTTTCCAACTATGGGACATGGGTATATGAAAGAGGGTAGCTGCAGATTTTGTCAGATTTCTACTGCATGTAGTATTTATTGTTTCTGTCAAAACTTCAAAAACAATGACAAACCCCATTATAGATTAGCTGGGTTTGTTGGGCATCAGTGAAATCTGTCATGCAGTGGTCCTGGCAGCATGATTCAGATGTAAACAAGGGCTTATAAAAATGGAGCTTGAATTTTCGGATTGCAAGTCAGATTATACAAAGTAGTAAGGGTGCATTTACACACACAGATGAGCTTTGAGCCATCATTTTGCTTAGGTACTAATGGGCTAATCAGGCCTTTAGTACTTCATTGCATGTATTTAGAGAGCAGCGGGTGGTCTGTTCTCTAAATACATCGCTATTGTTCTCCAGCGGGACAGCGGGTGTTAACAGCTGTTAAAGAATGTTATCAGTGCTGCCCGTGGAGAATTCAGTGTGCTGTCCGTCTAATCTTATTGTCCTGAGGGACGAGGATTTCCTGCGGACCTAAAGTCAGAGATGGATGAAAAGTGCACGATAAGTGCTCTATGGGCCCACATTTACATACAATGATTATTGTTGAAAAGATAGCTTTTGAGCCATCATCGCTGTTTGTAAAAGGGCCTTAAAGGGGTTGTCCCGCGAAAGCAAGTGGGGGTATACACTTCTGTATGGCCATATTAATGCACTTTGTAATGTACATCGTGCATTAATTATGAGCCATACAGAAGTTATTCACTTACCTGCTCCGTTGCTAGCGTCCTCGTTTCCATGGTGCCGTCTAATTTCAGCGTCTAATCTCCCGATTAGACGCGCTTGCGCAGTCCGGTCTTCTCCCTTCTGAATGGGGCCGCTCGTGCTGGAGAGCTGCTCCTCGTAGCTCCGCCCCGTCACGTGTGCCGATTCCAGCCAATCAGGAGGCTGGAATCGGCAATGGAACGCACAGAACCCACGGTGCACCATGGGAGAAGACCTGCGGTCCACCGTGGGTGAAGATCCCAGCGGCCATCTTCGCAAGGTAAGTAAGAAGTCACCGGAGCGCAGGGATTCGGGTAAGTACTATGCGTTTTTTTTTTTTTAAACCCCTGCATCGGGTTTGTCTCTCGCCGAACGGGGGCGCTATTGAAAAAAAAAAAACCAGTTTCGGCGCGGGACGACCCCTTTAAGTGAAGGGTCAGTGTTTTCCCTTGGTACGTACCTTTGTCTTGTATCAAAATGTCCAGCTCCTCTCGGATTCCATCATACCAACTGGTGATGTCAACATGGAGGGAATAATCACAGCAGGATTTGGTATCGGCCACCTCATGCCATTTTTCAAATGAGGTCAAAATATTTGATCCGGGGTCAGGAACCACATGGTCAACTGCAAGGAAAGAGACACTACTGTGACATGTGAATTCTACAAAGGCAATGGATACATTGCAATATGCTTCACTGTGTTTATATGGCCAGGGTCATTGCTATACAAAAAAATATGTACAGATGTTTCTATGTGAGACACCGTGCAGATATAATATGGAAGTGCTGCTCACCGAATTGTCATCCATGCATCATACTCATTTCCGCACACAAGGCCCATAGAATGAAGACACATATACAACACTGTTATACAGTTTTCTAGGATCAGCCAATAAAGCTCAAAGGGGTATTAGACTTTTATGGCATATCGAAATGCCATAAAAGTATAATAGATGTGGGTCCCAGAATTGGGGCTGCGTTCAAGTCTAGAAATGACCCCCCCACACCCGCTCCAGCCAAAATTCCAGCCCAGTTGATGACCGGGGAAGTTGGTATTACGAAAACGGACTCATCTGTCTCTGTAAACCGACAGAGGAGGATATCTATTGCAGCCATGCTTGGCCAAGATAAGAATACCCATTTAATCATTGTATAGTGAAAAGTTATATGATATTCTTATAAATTTTTGTGCATCAATTCACAGTTTTAAGATCACTGCTTGTTGTCATTTAGTAGAAACTTTCATTCTTTACTTCCAGTATACAGATTTTACAGTTAATGCCCAAGAGGCCTAAAACTTAAATCGGACCCGATCGGTCTTGTTTCCCGCACTAACTGAGATAAAGTTGTAATATTTTCAGAAATATACAGAATAGTGAAGTCTTATTCACATCTGCCTGTGCAGACAGCAAGCAATTAAAATAACTAATCATATTGCACATTGTATACACCACACGTATATGTACTCTTAATCTACTCACTGATCATGGTGGTCCCTCCTGATACTGCAGCTTTCGTTCCTTGGTAGAAATCATCAAGTGTCGTCATACCCAGGTAGGGCTTCTGAAGATATGTGTTAACGTCGATCCCACCAGGAATAACCATACGTCCATTGGCTTCAATTGTCTTCACTCCGCCAGGAACAATCAAATTCTCTCCAATTTGTCTAAATATTAGAAACATAAATGGTCTCACTGATAGCAAACAGGGGTCTTTAATGAGGAGTCGTTTATGCATAAAAGAAATGTTGCAAAACTTTTCAGTGTATGATGAAATGATAGCACAACTGTTTAAAGGGATGGGTGAAAGTTAGGCAGCAGTTACACCGTTCAAAAAGCAAACTTGACTTTTTTAATGGCCCCAAAATAAGACATTAAGGCACTTTAGTGAACCTCTTCCTATATATTGGTATGAAGGGATCTCAAACTATTGTGTGCAAAACTACACAACAATGCCTTGGATTGCTTGAAGTTTCACTCACAATTCACTCACATAAACCTATTAGCTAAATTGCTACCCAATACTAGCTAGAATAGCTTGCCTAATGAGGGAGAGTAAAAGGCGGAGAGTAGTGAAATACCCCTGCCTGCAGTACCTGATGACTGTGTGGAGAAAGTACTGTAGTAATGCAAAGTGAAAAGGCCCCATTCAGCACTAGGGAGAGCAAGTGCAGAGAATTAACCCTTTGCAATCCAATTTTGAATTCAGGGTTTCCTAGGGGTTTTTCTCTTTCTGCCATTATACAATGGCGCCATCTGCTGGCTAGAGCCAGTACTGCGGTATGGGACATACTGGAGAGTAGAGATGAGCGAGCACGCTCGGTAAGGGCAGTTACTCGAGCGAGCCTTGCTCATCTCGAGTAACTTCCTTCTCCTCCGAGCGTGCTCGGGGGACAGCGGGGGGTCCGCAGGGGGGAGAGTGAGAGAGATCTCTCCCCCCCCCCCCCGCAAACCCTCGCCGCTGCCCCGAGCACACTCAGAGGACAAGGCAGTTACTCGAGTTGAGCGAGGCTCGCTTAAGTAACTGCCCTTACCGAGCGTGCTCGCTCATCTCTACTGGAGAGGCCCCCGACAACAGAGCGGCCAGTAATATACAGTAAGAATACCCTGCCGGACATCTTCCGACATTGGAGCTGTGAAGCCTTCAATCAGAATGTCTGGAAACATCAGACAGTGGATTAGAAAGAGTTAACCCCTTTGCGAAATTCAACATACATATGAGTCAGACGTGTGCAGTGTTTGTGTGGAGCAGGCTCAGAAATTGAGCCCTCTCAATACATGTAAAGCACAGCTGGCTGATACCAAGCCATGGCAGCTGATAACTCTCTTCCTTACTATTTAGATGCCACGGTCAGTGCTGACTACAGCATTTGAATGATTTGACAGATGGACGGGACTCCATCTGTTCCAGTGTGACAAGTTCCCAGGTGCCATTTGGTCGCAATAGCAGCTTAAGGCCTAGTGAAGGATTTCACACATGCCATGGATTTCAGTGTATTAGGTCATGCCAGTGGTAAAACTTAATAGACTGACATTAAAAAATGACAATATGCTAGAATATTGATGTACTGTGGTATATTTTATAAGCAATCAGACGATAGCAAGCTCTTTAAAAATACAGGTAAATAATTTAAGTAAATTATTGTTAATATTACAAGACAAATGAAAAGTAAAAAAAAAACTCTTGCATTTTTTTTGCTCACCAGGACTTCCAAAAAAATTGAATAAAAAGCTATCAAAAGGTTGTATATAACTCAGAATGAACCAATAGTAACCAGAGCTCTCACACTGACCCATCAACAGAATAATAAAAAAGTTATGGGGATTGGAATATGGTGGTAGATAGTAATCTTTCTTCTTTTGTTTTTTAATGGCATTTTTTAAAGCAGTACAAACAAAAAAATACATGAATACAGAATAAAGTTAACATGTAATTCTTACAATCTAATGAACACCATTAAAGCAAAACTCCACATTAAATAGCGCAATTGCTTTTTCTCCATTTTACTCCACTTAGAAATGTTTATAAGTTTTTCAATAGATTAAATGGTAGCATTAAAAAATATACCTTGTCCCATAAAAATCAAGCCTTCATATGGTTGTAATGATGGAAATATAGAAAAAGGTTATGATTTTTTTGAAACCAAGGATAAAAAACTAAACTGAAGCAATGAGAAATGGCTGCAATTCAAAGGGAATAAATGGGTTGTTTAGAAGTAGTGAAAAACATGGCTGCTTTCTTCCAAAAAACAGTGCCATCCACAGGGTGTTAGTGGTATTTACTGTACTGGGGCCGATCTGCAATACCAGACACCACCAAGAAAGCGGCCATATATTTTCTACTTCTGGAAAACCCTTCTAATTTCATCTCCTTTCCTCTTATTCTTCCTTATACCCAAATCACTCATACAAGAGATTTGGCTTAAACTGTAGACTGTGGTAATTTCCTAATATTTAGGCAAAGGATTACAGAAGATGACTTCTGAAGTAAACCTCATGGGCTGAGTATAATATGAGCACCTACTTGATAAGGCCATCTTCGAGGTAAATATCGGCATAGAAGGACTGGTCATCATTGATGATTCTCCCACCTTTGATGAGGAGTCGATCACTCTGGAATGAAAGAAGAAGATTACTATTGGATGCAGTCTACAGCAACTTAATAGCTGATTACATTTGATAGCACACTCAAGGCCAAAAATACAAGGAGTAATCATTTAAATCAAAGCGACCCTCTGGTTTTGGGACAGGAGGGGCAGGTGGGTGTATTACCTGCAGCTGTTCTTCTTTGTTTTCAGCCCTGAAAGACAGCTGCAGCACTTTTCTAACTACCTATTGCACACTGTGCACTGCTCTCTGATTGGCCAGTGCTGATCACATGAGCAATCAGAGAGCAGGTACACTGCATTAATAGTCTAACACTAGCAACGCACTGTTGGGGATTAGGCAGTGTGAAGATTGTGTTGGCCATCTTGAATGGCCAAAAACAGGACCTGAAACAGGAGGATCAAAAGTACAGAGAAGAACAATTGCAGGTAATGTACTCTGAGTGTCTTTGTGCATAGTGCCTATCACTAGCCGTAATGTATTGTATTTCTGCAGGCTCCCATCTCTGACCCTTTCTTCCATTCTTGGTTCCTACATTTCTCCCTGGTAGTTGGATATCCATTGCTGACTTCTGTTCCCAACCCTTTGGCTATATTTGATCCCTGGTACAGTTGCCATCTAACCATCGGCTTTGACGACTGGCTACACATTGTGTCCAACTTGCCTGCTGCTTCCATAAGTGTAGATACTATCCCGGGGACTAATATGGAAGTCAGTGCAGTACACCAGAGTTGGGTCATTAGAGATTCTGGAAAGGTCATACATTCGTTCATTTGGCTTGTATATTAAAAATGTTCATTAATCTGGAAAATCTATTGCTTGTGTCTATGCCAGACGAAGGGAATTTTTTTGAATGCAATATATGAGTATTTTCTTGGATTTTTAGATCATCGGTATTGATTGATGTATTATATATTTTTACAGAAATTGTATATTTTAGTCAATTTACAAAAACTTATAGTAACGGAATTGCAAGTGACATATGCACATGTAATATTCATGCATTTTAGTGCTGGAAGGAAAAATAAAAACAAAACATCAGAAAACAAGATTGCACAGCAGAGTAATCCACTTTTTCATTATAGGAAATGTCACTTGCGATCCGGGTTGATAAATTACTTTCATACAATTCCAGATGGCCAATACTTTGACCAAAGAAGCATTTTTCCGCTAATGCTTCAAAAACATTCTCAAAGTTAACAAAATAAAAAATGTCAAATTGCAGCAGCTACAGGGAGAGACAGAAGGAAGGAGGGAAGGAAAGTAACAGAAGTAAGGTATGGGCCTGCTGTGCAATACTCTGATTTGGCTTAGGACTAATCTCTGGGAGAGTATCTACGGTCATCTGGTATTCACCCTTTAACCACACCAATCTAGGTCTAGTCTTTGCTGCTAATAACTCCAGACTGATACCCAAGGGTAATTGTAAGGAGGTACTGGAAGAGTAGGCAGAGATGTGGTTGTCGAACAAAGCTGAGGTCAGAACAGGTGGCATTCTTGTGTAATAATGAATTGGGCATCACATCAGAGCAGACAGCCGACAGAGTAAGTGTGATCAATAAACAAGTTGAGGTCAGGAGTGGAGAAAACAGGTAAGCTGAGTGAAACAGGCATGGAATTAACTAGGAAACAGCTATGAGATTGTATGGCATTTGCACACTATACAAACTAATTGCTTATGCACTCTCTATAGGGGGAGAGAGCCTTATGTAGAACGATCAACATTAGCCAGGAATGGGCAAGCTGGGTGTTTGGTACCCAGAGGTAGGTATTTAGTACCCCAAATTTATCCATAGCTGATTATATGTAAAGTGGCAAAGGGATTTGCGTGAGATTTATATGAAAAAACACATTGTTCCAATAGTAAAGTGCTTGAAAAACACATTGCATTTGAAGGTTAATTGCATGGCATGCGAGCGTGATGTGTTTTTTTCACACTCGCATAGAAAGTAAAGGACTATTGGTCGGAGAGAAAAATTGCAAATTTTTATGATAGATTTTGAAGAAAAAAAAACTTGTTTGATTTGATCTTGCTTCTGAACGGTTCTTAAACCCCTTTATGACCAAGGCCTTTCATTACTAAATGTCTGCATTAACATCCTGCAGTCATAGTGTCATCCATCTGTTTCCTAACATCTAAATGTATGTTGAGAATCACAGGACAGGAGGAAGAGAGTGTGTCTGCAGAATCTGACAATACAGAGTTTGTTTGTAGTCTGTTGCCATGGAAACCGATAGCTCTGCATGGGAGCTGTGCACACCAAACATGGCTTTTTTGGCAAAGGTACTGAATAAATAATATGGTTAGTTTACAAGAGTATCTAAGCACTGACCTTTCCACAGATAACAGATTCCACTGATGAACTGTCCAAGGTAATGATGTGGAGCTGAAACTCTTCCTAACTTTTCAAGTTATCTGATCACCCCCATAGATTAATAAAGTGTTTCTAATAATAAGACTAAACTAGGTTAGTGTCTATAGTCCAATTCACTAATATACGTAATATTGTAGATTTCCCCAAAGCAGGAAATATGTCTCTAATGTCAATAATGATCTCAATGAATTTGCCCCAACCTGTTCTGTATAAGGAACAAATCTAAAAATGTATTCCCTAGCAATAAGATATATTAAAAAACAACCAAAACTTTCTTATTTTGAAGCATTATATTATTAATTTATACTGGACAATTATACTCCACCACTTTGTAGTATAAACAGAAGTTATGACTGAGGGAGCAAGTTGAAGATTGTCAGGATGTCTCAGAGGGTTCCAGAACAAGGTATATGCATGAGAGGAGACCTGGGGGTGAGCTTGTGAAAAGGTGATTCAGGAGATAGATAGGCAGTAGTATGGGACAAGACCAAGCAGTGAGAATGTAAAGGCATGGCTTAGGAAAGAGAAGGGAAGAGGCATGGGAGTAGACCAAGGAGTGAGAACATGATGGAGAACATGATGTAGAAAGTTGTAATTTAGGAAAGAGAAGGGAAGACGGGTGTAAGAATATGAATATGTGGTATATAAAGTAAGTGATCAGAGAGGAATGGGAGAAGATCAGGCAGTGAGAATGTAAAGAGGTGATTTAGAAAATACGCTATCCTACCAAAAGTAATTGGACACCTGAGCAAGAGTTGTATGTACAGTGATCCCTCTTTATATCCCGGTTCAATGATTGCGGCTTCAGTGCATCGCAGATTTTAGATAGACCATATAGAATTCTGTTTTTGCAGAGTTTTTCTATATCCTTGAATTTTGCAGTACATACAGGAAATACAGAACGCTACTAGCGCTTGCCAACGCAAGATTGTACACAGCACACTATTGGCTGATGGAATGTGTTCTGTGTCGGGCGCTGATTGGCTCACTGATCGGTCTGTTTGTTCGCTTTTGCGATTGTTTGGCAGTTCACCTGACAGATTCATTTGTGTAAATATAACGCCATTACTTCACTGTTTTTTACGTATCGCGGGGGTCTCTGGAACATAACCCCCACGATAAACGAGGGATCACAGTATTTCCATATGTTAATAACTAGTGGGGCCTCCTTTGGCCCTAATGACATTGAATGCTCTCTGTGGCATACATTCTACTAGAGCCTCAGACACTTCAGCTGGTATTTCCCTCCATTCATCCTGCAAACATCTAGCAAGTTTACTTAAAGAAGATCCATTCGCCCATCTACATTGGTGTAAGGAATGTCGTCCTTGGACAGTTCAGCAATGGAAGAAGATTCTATCGAGTGATGAATAACGAAGTGGATGAAGTGTCCAATTACTTCTGGTAGAAAAGTGTAAATGGGAGAGGAATGAGGATAGGTCATTAAGGAAAGAAAAGAGGAAAAGCATGGCAGAAGACCTGGGACTGAGAATGTGATTTAGAAAGGAGGAAAGGAGACGCAATGAAGAAGACCTATGTTAAGAATTTAAAAGTGCTTTGGGATATAGGCAGGGAGTGATATGCGAGAAAAAAAATGGGGTGAGAATGAAGAGGTGATTTAGGAAAGATAAGGCAGGATTCAAGGGAGAAAACAAGGGGGTGAGAAAATGAAGATGTGGTTTAGGACGCAGGTGAGAAAAAGTATGAGAGAAGACCTGAAGTGAGAATTTGAAGATCTCACTTAGGAAAGTAGTAGGAGAGGAATGAGAAAAGATCTGGCAGTGGAAATGTGAAGAGGTCATTTAGGAAAAAATTAGAGGAGAGGCACCAGAGGAGGACAGAAATATGGAAAGAGACCTGGAAGTGGGAATGTGAAGAGGTCATATAGGAAGGAATAGAGCAAAGGCACAGCAGACAACATAGACTGAGAATGTGAAGAGGTGTGCAGACTTCAATGTGTTGAGAAGAGGTTATACTTTGGGTGGTAGAGGTCAATAAAAATATCTGGAAGATAAGGTTGTATGGGGCTATATGAGCATTAAATAATTGTAAGCTGGTAAAGCGGCTAACAAAGAGGAGTCATACTAAACAACTGATAAGAGAGGTGGATAGTCTTGGTATGATTTCTCATGGTGCCATCCTGTTTGATGGCAGGCCACAGAGAAAGGAACTGCAATATGTTTTAACTAGGATCCAAATGAAGTATCAGCTGTATATCCAAAAGAGCGTTTTATGAATAACAATTTATTACATTTCAATCATTTTCCAATGGACACAAAATAAGCATATCATTATAAAAATGTATGAATGCAAGGAAATGAGATGCCTGAGGGAAATCATAGTTAAAAGAAATCCTATTGTACTTTCTACATGTGAATTAAAGTTTACAGCTTGTTCATTAAGATTCAGCCAAAATGTGGAGATATTCCAGTCGTGTCTTCCAAACAAATTCCCCCCATGCCTCTAACCCAACTACCTATGATCTTGATGTGACCCCGGCCACAACACTGAAGAGGAGGGCACCAGGTATGTTACACATTCTGCATCTATAGTGGAGTTGTTACTGTGAACCAGAAGGTCATTTCAGTGTAATAAGTAAGAATATGATAAGGCATGCATTTATTAAATGAAAACTGGCATTTTAAAGATCTACCATGTGGCATATAGAAGATAATGAATCTCAGATTAGGGGCATTTGTGCAATTGCAGTGCCAGGAATGTGTCTGTGGCATTGCACCCAGCTGTTGGCAAAGAAGTGAAAGTCTATACTCAGCCTCTCAATCTGACACCCTAATGTTAAGAATGTTACACCAGACCCTCCTGCTTGTGTTTTGTCAGTTGTAATTACAGATGACTTGGAATAATGAACGCAGGAAGGCGATAATTTATTATAATACGTGCACATGTCATGCCTCAATGCCTTGGGCATCGGCACACTTACAACTACGCACAATCCTGAACACAGCACCGTTCAAGAGCCGCTCTGCATGTCAATGAATTACAATGAGAAGGATCAATGTGAAATCATGGTAATGTATAGATGTCTAGACTGTAGAACAGGAAACTCATCAGATGGCCAATATCATCTCTACACCTCTGAGTTGTATTACTAAGTTAACCTAGGGTGGAGGAAAATAAAAACTACCGTATTTCATTCTATAAAGAAAGTAAAATGTGAATTACACTTATGGGGTCAGTAGAGTTTTTTATGAAGTCAAAATGGATTTTATTTTTTAAAGCCCTTTTTCTGTCCCAATATAGTATTGGATTATACTGTAATCTGTCAAGACGTGCCACAGGTATGTCTTGATAGGTGATCATTCAGTAGGGAATGGGCTGCCATGACACCCAGACTGCTCCATGCAATCTCTTTGCAGATGTACCATTCTAGCCCCTAGAATACTGATCAGGGCAATTAAAGGGTTAACAGTCATGATCAGTGCTATGTACAATTGCAGCTGTTGCAGACTGGTGTGTGCTGTCAAACATGGCAGACACCCACTGTATATGGAGTGGGCTTGGCTTCCGAGCCCACTCCATGCACAGACACCTAATGTGCACCGTACATGTACAGTGCATATCAGAGAGGGGTTAAAGGGCTTGTCCCAGTTAAAGGGTATTGATCTGCAGGTGTTCCTCGCCTGGTACCCCCAGCGATCAGCTGTTTCACCAGGCTGAAATCTAAGGGTGACTACCCACTAGCATTTTTTTTCCGCTGTGAATTCGCAGCATTTTTTTTCTAGATGTCTATGGGACTTTCTAATGTTAAAATCACAATGCAGCAAAAACGCAAGTTGCCGTTTTTGCTGCATTGCGATTTTAACATTAGAAAGTCCCATAGACATCTGGAGAAAAAAAACGCAGCGTATTCGCAGCAGAAAAAATGCCCACTGGACAATTATAATTTAAAAATCCGCGTTTTCCGCAGCCATAGGGATGCATTGGACACCCGCAGGTAAGTAAATATCTGCGGATGTCCTTTTTCCCTCCCGCGCGGATCACACGTGCAAGAAATCACCCGCAGCATGCTCCATTTTCTGTGGGTCTCCTGTGCGCCTTCCATAGAAGCCTATGGAAGCCGTCCGTATCCATGGCACACCAGCAGCTGAAATTCAGCTGTCCGGCGTGGGAGCGCGTGAGAGCAGGAGATCAAAGGAAAAAAGGTGCACGGCGCATGCGCATGGCACGCTTCCGGCGTGCCAAGCACATATGCCGCGCCGAAGAAAGAAGATCCGGCCATGACGGAGGGAAGATCCGCTGTGTCCGGACAGGTAAGTAAATTCAATTTTTAGGCCTCATGTCCGAAGGAAAGGAGGGACCCGCTGCGGGATTCTGCATGTGGACATGAGGCATAAGTGTACAAAAATGTTTTATTGCAGGAAGCAAGCAGCTCTGTACATTGCAGAGTGGCCTGGGCGGGTACTGCAGGCGGACGCCTATTGAAATGAATGAGACTCAGCCTGTAGTACCAACCTGGGCCACTAAGCAATGTATGGAACTGTTTGCTACCTGCAGCAAAACTGCTCCATGCACAAAGATACTGACCTATGCATACAGCCAATCGCTGAGGTACTAAGTGGGAAAGCCCTGAAGATTTTGATGACCTATCATGGGGATAGTCAAAGCAAGTTTGGCTATCAGCACCTCCTTCAGGCAAACTTTATTAACAGACTAGGAACATCAGGCAATGCAATGTTTCGGATCTGTTAATGAGCCTTTTTCAAGCAAATAACAAATGGCCAAAACATACCATTACATAGTGTCATTAAATCACATATGCAAATATTAGAAAACACATTGAATAATAAGAAACTAAGCTTTAAAATCACCATATCAAAACATCAAATGCAGGTCACATGATAAAAAGTCCATATATGGGAATTCCATATCTCTAAATAGTCGATGAGTGGAACGCACAAGATTCCGGCATCCTCCCATGTCAAATACGCATGTCCGTGATCTCACCATCTCCTCCCCAATAAGCGCATGTCCGAGGGACTCTGGAACTGGTTTCATGATGACTTACTGTGCATGCTATACTCTGCCCATGCTCTAAAGTCCTTCTCATACAATGGATCCCAATTGGATCTCCTATATGTGTAACATCTTCTATACTACTGTATCTTCATTAAAATATGGTATAATATCATAATATCCAACACCCAAAATTTTACTCCAATTTTAACCTACTATTACTATTCTGAGGATAGGCTAACAACAACTAGAAATGAGACAACCCCTTTAAATATTTTTATGTTTATAGGCTCCTTATGGTCTTTAGACATAAGTAACATGGACATGCAGGGGCGGACAAAAATATGGAAACACTGTGCGAAATGCCTTAAATTACATGAGATTATAAATCATATTTTAATAAGACATGTAGAGAACGATTTTAAGTGGAGGTAATATGACACAGATGCTGCCGGGCAGAAGTGAACATCTGCCTGAGCAACAAGGTTCCATTGGTCAGGGGTTTGAGCCACTTAGCTGCTATTACCAGCTGGACTCCCAAAACCACCCAGAGCAGGGCAAGAGGTGAAGTAAACACAAATGTGTCGGGAAAGCTCTCAGCCAAGTAGGAGTCAAAAGGGCAGCTCAATACTAATGATTAAAATTACAAGCATTCTGTATGGCGTTTCCATATTTTTGTCCACCCCCTGTATTTATAACTTCTAAAGTGCATGTGGGCAGTCAAGAGGATACAGCTCCACACATTGCATTAGTGATGGTTAACCCGCAACGTTATGGGCTTTTAAATCTCCTACCATAAAACTGCATACTCCGCCAGGGCTCAGTAAAAAGGACATACTGTATTGTATATACACACATATATAAGGCTTGTCTATATGGAAATAGTTCCATGTGTTCTTTATATGTTTTTTTCTACTCAGGAACTCTGCTCTTACTTTGGGTCAAATATATACAGAAGTAACAGAGAATACAAATCTATCTGTACATATATGAATAGAGCTAGCCATAACAGCGACTACCACAGTACCCTCATCACAGTAGAAACCACAATGCCCCCATAAGTGGCACTCAGAGTGCCTTCCATACATGCCAAGCATTTAGGAAAGGGGGGTTGTGTTTGTACAACCAGTGGATTATCCAAGCTACAGTAGACAATTTCAAAGGATATTTCCTCTTGCAAGCAGTGATTTCTGCTTATTTTAATCTACATTGTTTCATCGCAGGGTATAAATCCATAATCTATCATTGCAGTCTCCATCTTTCAGTGAATATCTCATGTTAGCTGGATAATCCTAAATGACAATTCAATACACAGCAGTAACCTTTGGCTCTTTAACTCAATGTCAAAACTCAGAAAGACACCAGCAACAATGGAGGCTAATGAGCAAAGACACAATGTGATACAATAGGTGGAGGATGAATGACATGAAGGCTACAAGTGGTGGGAGCAGACATTCCTTCATTCCTTACTGTTAAGTAATGGATAGATTAGACTAGATTACAGATAGATAGATAGATAGATAGACAGATAGATAGATAGACAGACAGACAGACAGACAGATAGATAGTCAGATAGATAGATAGATAGATAGATAGATAGATAGATAGATAGATAGATAGAATTAAATTCAATTGCAATGAAAAACAATTTAATTTTGGAAGTAACCCAAATGTTATTACATTTCCACAAATATAACATTGTATCATTTTTTGTTTAGAATCTCTACTCTGCTTCCATGTAACACTGGTTTGACCCACATACAAATAATGCACTCACTCAGCTTGTCTGGCAATTATCTGTCAGTCCTATTGCATACTATTCCTTACAACTCAGAACTAATGGTTTGTTCTGTATGAAGCCAACCTTATTAATGGTCTTCCATCGAGCAGAGCTCTGCTACGTATTCATAGTGACATGTATTAAAGGGCCAGCCTGCCCATTCATCAGGAGCAGCCATTGTCCACACTACCCTTGATCCCCCCACTTCAATAGCTCTGCATGAGGTGGTGCCAGGAATACATCTGGGGGTGTTGTCTCTGTCATGGCGCTTGCTGCTCTGCCTCTTTAATAAGAAGAACTATTTTTACAACACTCGAGTTATGATTACAAGACGAGACTGACAGCAGAATGCCCTGTGATACCAGCCCTATGCCATCTGCATAATACAAATCATCTCCGGATGCCCTACATTCTACCCTACTACATTCTAATCAAGGCTGGAAAGCAGACAAATGAATTATGTATACAGATAGATTTTCCTTTCTGTCTACATCTCCTTAAAGGGCAATACTTTTAATTTCCGCATACACAATCTAGAGATTACTACCAGCCCACTGATGACAGATGCTATTGTGCAATGCAAGACAAAGCTACTATATCTGTCTACACACAGGCTAGCCCCCCCACGCACAACAGACATTATTTATGGATCTAGGGGTGCTTGTATTTAATAGACAGCTTAGGAAGAGACTGTAATGTGTATTAGAGTACATTGTAAATGCAAAGTGTATGGACCCCCCTCTTCCTGTCACATTTATTACCCCCAGCAGGCCCCCACTATGACCTGATCACTGTCCCCCATTCATCTTGTGCACTGATCATCAATGCATGCATGCAGCCAGCATCTCTAACAAAGGGACAGCGCCTGGTGCTGAAATCTCTGTGCTCCCCCCACCCCCAGCTCCATCTTCTTACCGTGATGTGAGGAATGCTCTTCTTCCCCTGGTAAGACATGATTTAGCTTGCAATGAAAACAGAAGTTTAAAAAAAATGCAGGAAGTTCCTTGTACAGAAAAATAGGTTATTTAAAAATAAATCTATATGTGCCAGCTTATCAGCTGCAGTGATGCAAGGCAGAGCCTGCCCTGGAGATTGCTCACAGCTCCTCCTAGAGGTGGCAGAGCTGCACTGCATCTTCCTCTACTAAGCTCGGCCCAGGAAGCTCTCACTAAGCATCTCCATGATCACACAAACAGCCGCCAATAACAGGGCAGTGTGCTGACCTCTTATCCCTCCAGACATAGGCTGACACTGGCCTATTCTCTGCGATCACCGGCACTTCATATGTCAATGTGCAGGCTCATGCTCCATGTTAAACAGGACATACTACATGTGTGCATACATTATACAATAGCCAATAACAAGAGGACAAGCATGCATTCTGAAATGTGACTACTAGAGCAAGGAGCGCTGCAATTCTTCTATTGGTGATGCACATATTGTTCAAACACTAGTCCACATACTAATTGTCTGTTATGCTGATAGTTTTAAAGGGGGTTTAAAAAGTGGCTGATTACTGGGGATGGCACAAAATAATAAACTAAGCATGGCATTACAAAGGGCAACTCTCTTCTGAATAGTCGCTCTTTTACACAGAGCGATTGTTGAACGAATTGTTGGAAACATTTACACCGGCTGAAATATCATTCATTGACTAGTTAGGGGGTGTGAGGTTCTTTGGCGAGCATGTATTTGACATTTCATCCCCTCCCTGATGCACGCTCATTGGTTGCCGAGTCCAATGAATACACATAACTTCCCCATTTCCCTGAAAATAAGCCCTAGCCTTATTTTTGGGAGACGTGAAATATAAACCCTACATCAGAAATAAGCCCTAGTTACACTATGTAAAAAAGAAAGAATACATTACCTAGCAGGCTCTGTCCAGGTCCCTACTCTCTAGAGGTTCAGCGTGGTTCCCACAGTCCTCAGCTGCTCGTACAACATCACTTCCTGGCAACAGGATTCATAAATCCTACCTCCAGGAAGTGATGGCTGTGATTGGTTCTTTGACCGCTGCTCAGCCAATTAATGCAGCGCTGGATAAACCAAAAACAGCCATCACATTGGTTCATCCAGTGCTGCATTGATTGGCTGAGCAGCGGTCGAAGAACCAATCACAGCCATCCCTTCCTGGAGGTGGGATTTATGAATCCCGTAACCAGGAAGTGATATTCTATGAGCGTCCGAAAACTGTGGGAAACACACCGGAGCTGTGGAGAGTAGCGGGGGGGGACGAGAACTGAGCCTTCTAGGTAAGTATAATAAGACCTCCCCCAATAATAAGACCTAGTGCCACTTTTTGGGCAAATATTAATATAAGACAGGATCTTATTTTCGGGGTATGGTAAGTGGTCTTTCAGTGAACAATCAGTGCTGCAACAAGTGTACCTTCAAAGAACTAGACAGAGAGCATAACAGCAAGTGCTCTTTCAGAAACCAGCAGACACTGCTTAGTTGAGGATCACTTGCATGTATTCATGTGTTTTTGAAAACCAATGAGTGTTATGGCTCATGCCTACGGGCGTACGAGATGTGTTAAATGCGGCATTTTACATATGACCACTTATGGGCTGAGAATATCTGGCGTCACGAACATACACAGCATGATTTCTTTTTTTGTAATTGCAAGTGCAGCTCTCATTGAAATCAATGGGAGCTGCGCCTGCAATTAAAAACGCAGTCCCATTGATTTCATAGACAGCTACGCCTGTAATTATGAGCGCCGGCCGCTACACACTAACCGCACCAACCTGATGTATAACAGCACTTACGGCGGCCGCTGCTTGGAAAACCCCTTTAATCAACCAGCAACTATTTTTAGTTGAGCTGAAAATGAAACTATAAGTGAATGAATTCTCACTCATCACCCAGTTGTTGGCTGAGTTTACATGGAACAGTTGTGCATACATTTCCTCTATGGAGCAACTATTTAGACCATGCTTGTCTCATGTAAGGCCATCCTAAGGCATACTCACCAGTTAGATGTTCTTCAGGTTTATCACAGCCACTCCGGTCCTTGCTGTGCCAGAACCAGGAAGTTGCTGCAGCGGTCACGTGCCATTCATTGTGCACATGACTGCTCGGCCAATCACTAACTTCAGTGATCACATGTGAATCACCCTTGCAGCTTATGATTGGATGAGAGGTCACATGTGCAATGAACCAACTATGACTGCTGCAGCAACATCTTGGTTCTGGAGCAGCAGGAACTGGAGTGTCTGCACTGGACCAGAGAGATATCTGACCTGTGAGTATGGCTTAGTTTGTTATTTTTTGCCCCCAGTCATAGTACAAATACAGCATTTTGTTTTGCAGTTCGCATGATGGTGTGAACCCAAGAATCTCTAGCTTCTATCTGTTCCTTTTAATTACCATTGAAGGGGTTGTCCAAGTTGTTTTTATTCTTTCTGCAAAAACATGTGCCCCATGTGACAGGCAGTTACATAATCGCCTCTCCCGGTTCCCCACTGTGTCTCCTACTACTGCTCCGGGTCTCCCCTGTGATGTCATGTTACTGTAGCCAATGATAGAGCTCAGCACTCGATCACTAAGAACTGTCATTGGCTGCAGCAGCCTGTGGCGTCCCATATACAGCCTGTAAACCCACACAGAGTACAGAGGACTGAGCAGTGGCGCGTGAGATGCAGGGAGCCAGGAGAGGGGAGTATGTCAAATGTTTTTGCAGATTAAAAAAAATAAAAACACTAGCAAATCCTTTAATGGCACAACAAGTAGTGTTACATCCTATGTGTTTGGGGGTTGTATGGGTTATATTATATGGCATATTAAATCCTTAAAGACCACCCCTTTTTTTCATTTTCTCCTCCCCACTTTCAAAAAATCATCCATAGACCTAGCAGTCTAATGGCTTGTTTTTTGTGGGATGAGTTATATTTTTCAAAAGCCCCATTTGATCTACCAAACAATGTGCTGAAAAACATTTTAAAAGTTCTGAGTAGAGTGAAATGGAAAAAAAAATCCTCATTTTTGCCATCTTTGGGTGGGCTTGTTTTTACGGTCCACACATTGCACCAACAGAGTTATTTTGCTGTTCCACTTTTAAAAAATAGAACATCTTCAGAAAAAAATAAAATTATTTTCTGCTGCCATCTTCTAACAGCCATAGTTGCGTGAGGGCTCTTATTTTGTGGGACATCCTGTAGTTTAATTTTGGAGTACATACGACCTTTTGATCGCTTTTTATAAAAAAAAAATTCTTGGAGATGGGGGTGACCAAAAAAAGCGCAATTCTGGCATTGTGTTTTTTTTTCTGACGAACTTCAGTATGCAAAACAAATAATGCATGGTCTCACATGGATGGGTCTGATTCCGCTTGTGGGAGCCCGCAGAAGAATCTGGCTGCGACCGTGCCCAGTGACAAAGGGTACCTTGTTTTCCTGTAACCGCGGATAACCACGGATGCTTGCTGTCGGTCATGCGCAGTACAGATTTTTTTTTAAAATATTCATGTTTCCCATGCCGTCAGTAGGCGAGGACGCGGGTACCCGCGGTCTATCCACAATGCCAATTGCAGGTGGGCTGGGGGATAGGGACCACCCACTTGACATATTGACACAGCCAATAGCTGGACCTAAGAAGAGCCTGTCCAGATGAAGAGAGGAAAGTATGGGGAAAAGACTAAGTTAGAGTCAACAAGGCTGCAACTACAGAGAAATGCAACCAGCTTAAATGACTTATCCAGTGATACATCTCCAGGAATCTAATGAGGATAACATGTAATATTGTAAAGCTCAAGAAAGACATCCAGACCCCTGTTTTAGTAAATTTACCATCACAACGTCCTCAGGCAGAGAATTCCACAGTCTCACTGCTCTTACTGTAAAGAACCCCCTTCTGTGTTGGTGTAGAAACCTCTAGACATGCAGGATACTTTTTCATTCAGATCGCAATCCTTGGTATAAACAGATGATGGGAGAGATCTCTGTATTGTCCCCTGATATATCTATACATAGTTATTAGGTCGCCCCTATTTAAACCCCAATTTTGATAACCTGTCTGGGTATTGTAGTCTGCCCATTCCGTTTATTACTTTAGTTGCCCGCCTTTGTACCCGCTCAAGCTCTGATATATCCTTCCTGAGTACCGGTGCCCAAAACTGTCCCCAATATTCCATGTGTGGCCTGACCAGTGACTTGTAAAGAGGCAGAACAATGTCCTTATTATATGCAGATATACTTCTTTTGATGCACCCCATGATCCTAATAGAGGAACATTTAGAATTAGAGCTGGAAAAACAGTAAATGTGCGAAGCAAGGATCCAATGTTGGCACAGTAGACCTTAGTTCACCCGAGAGATATGTGTTAAAATAGCCACAAATACAAGGAAAGCCATTGGTTTGGACATTTTCGGAGTTTGAACAGCTGCGGCCTTATTTCAAAACTTAAAATGCAATGATGGGAATCCAATCAGTACATGTAGCCACTTTATGCCAGGACCCCTTATGTTCAAATGGACTGGTACTTACTTTATAGCAGAGTCCCAGACAATAAGGAAAGGTCCACAAGGGATCATAATCAATCCTTGTGCCTCCGCTTTGCGATCTAGTGGAAATTTCCTTGCTTAGAGTAGTTTTAGACTCATCTCGATGATAGCAGGTCACTGATAGGGATGTCAGCTACATGTGGCAGTTTCTGATAGTAATTGTCAATGTGACAGTTTATTTGCCTTTTCAACCAATGTGGTTATACCAAGGTGGCGCCCCCTGTTCATATGCCCTGGTAGGGGATATGCATGTCATAGAACAGAATCCACTGCTTGGAATCCCCCTCTAGGTTCCAGAACGGTGGCCACTCAATAGTAGCGGCTTCTGCCCTGGCAGACATTCTCTTGTCCTGTCATTACAGGACAGCCATTAATGTGAATTGCCATCCTGTAATACTACCTTTCCCCTTCAGCAACCACTGCAAGGGATTGTCAGGCTGAATGCAGCTTTCCCCAGCAAAATTAGCTACTTTCCGAGAGTGTGATTCAGGATGATCGGATGATCACCCCAAGCCCTGCATTCTCAAAGGGGTTGTGCATCTTGGCACAACACCTTAAGGTCATGTTTACACGGGACGGATTTGTAGTAGATCCACAACTGAAAATCTGCATCAAAACCCACACCATTTACTGCGGATTTTGACGCTTTTTTGCAATTCTTTACTTATAACAATAGAAAACAGTAGTGACATTGTGTGGCATAATGGTAAGATGTAGAATATCCATCTTTTACGCCTTATGCACACGGCCGTGACGGGCTCCGCAAGCGGAATACTGCAGCGGAGTCCATCCCGGTGGCCCCCCAAAGACCCCATACTTACCTCCGGATCGCTGCGCGAAGTCCTGCATGTCGAACCGGCGCGCATGCGCAGTACAGCGCATGACGTGCTGGCAGTGTCTTATGACCCACTGTCAGTGTCATACGATGCAGCTGATGGTGGGCGGGACGCGTATTCACGCTATACTTCCGCTGTATAGCGTGACGGGCGGCTTCCACTGTAGTCCATGCGTATACCTGCGGCAAATAGGACATGCCGTGGGTAATTTCATGCTGCGGAATTCCGCAGTAGAATTCCACAGCGTGTACATTGAGCTATTAAGTTCAATAGAACCTAATACCTGTGGGGAAACGCCACAGATTTCCGCCATGGGCATTAGGCCTTAAACAGCACACATAGTAGGTCAATGAATACAAATTTAGATAATGAGTAGTTGTACAATATTGGATTGACCCAAACAATGTTAAGAATTTGTAGTAAAGACAAAATAAACAACTAACTGTTGTGCCTAAATTTTGATGGATACCTCAATGAAAATAGCGGTATAACTCCCTATCAGCATGGGTTTATGAGAGATCGCTCCTGTCAAACCAATCTGATCAGCTTCTATGAGGAGGTAAGTTCTAGACTGGATTGGGGAGAGTTATTGGATCTTGTGTATCTGGACTTCCAAAGTGTTTGATACTGTGCCGCATAAAAGGTTGGTATATAAAATGTGAATGCTTGGGTCAGCGTTACTAGTGGGGTACCACAGGGGGCAGTATTGGGCCCTATTCTTTATAATATATTTATTAATGACCTGGTAGAAGGATTGCATAGTAAAATAGAAGTATTTGCAGATGATACAAAACTATGTAAAGTAATTAGCCCAAGAGAGGACAGAATGTGGCTGCAAGTGGATCTGGATAAGTTGAGGCTTGGCCGGAAACGTGGCAAATGAGGTCTAACACTGATAAATGTAAGGTTATTTGTTTCCCATTTCGTGTGTAATGGTCATATGTATTTTGCCCAGTGCAAAACGGAAAAGGAGTTGGTGATTTTAGTTAACTATAAACTTACTTGGAGCAACCAGTGTCAGGCATCTGCTGCCAAGAGAAAAAGGATCATTGGTTGCATCAAAGGAGGTTAAAGGAGAACATGACGAGAGCATTATTCATCCTCTTTACAAGTCACTGATCAAACCACACATGGAATATTGTGTACAGAGCTTGAGTGGGTACAAAGACGGGCAATTAAAGTAATAAATGAAATAGGCGGCCTGCAATACCCAGAGAGGTTATCAAAATTGGGATTATTTAGTTTAGAAAAAAGATGGCTGAGAGGCGACCTAATAACTGTGTATAGATATATGAGGAGATAATACAGAGATCCCATGATCTATTTATACCCAGGACTGTGACCGTAACAAAGAACAAAAGGGCGCCCTCTATGTCTAGAGGGAAAAGGTTTCTACACCAACATAGAAGGGGGTTCTTTACTGTAAGAGCAGTGAGACTATGGAACGCTTTGCCTGACGACACTGTGATGGCAAATTTGATAAAAGAGTTTAAGAGAGGCCTAGACGCCTTTCTTGAGCATTGCAGTATTACATTTTATAGTCACTAATTACTTCAGAGGGGTTGTTGATCCAGGGATTATTCCGATTTCCAGACCTGTAGTCAGAAAGGAATTTGGGGGGGTAACAGGCTGAACTGGTTGGATAGATGTCTTTTTTCAACTTAACATACTATGTTACTATTTTTGATGTGGTTTTTAATGTAGATTTTGGGGCCGGACCTGCAGAAGACCAGCTGTAGATCCGCACCATTGGTTTTTGATGCAAATTGTGCTGTGGATTTTCCACAGCAGGAATTCTGCAATATTTCCTTGGCATGTAAACGTACCCTTCATCAGTATTCCTAACATTACAATCTTCTATTTGACATTCTAGTGAAAAAATAAGCTTGATACCGACGTGCGTCATCAAGCTGGTGCTGAACGCTGCAGAATCACGGAGTCATAGCTCTTATCATGCCCCTTCCTCCATGATTCCCATCACGTTGGCCATTTGACATGACTACTACATTCGCTGAAATCACACCCAGGAGGATGTCAGCTACTTGTGGCTGTTTCTAATAGTATTTGTCAATGTATCAGAATAAACTCAGGTGGATCGATCAAGATGTCATATACCATCAGTACATGACTGGCACCTTTGACCCACAATAAGGTCTGTCACAGGCGTAACTATAGAGGATGCAGGGGATGCGGTTGCACCCGGGCCCAGGAGCCTTAGGGAGCCCATAAGGCCTCTCTTCTCCATATAGGGAGCCCAGTACTATGAATAAAGCATTATAGTTGGGGGCCCTGTTACAGGTTTTGCATTGGGGCCCTGGAGCTTCAAGTTACGCCTCTGAGGTCTGTCATTGTGGTTCTCTCAGAAAGAATAGTGTTGATTGCTGTGGTCTTCTTCCCATCAAATCCCAGAGTTGCTCAGATCATACCAGTAAGCTTTATGAAGACATCCAGCACTACGGTCCATCCATGAAATGAAATTCTTCATTCAGTTGTAGTTAAAATCATACAAGCATGCATGTGGACCACAAACAGAACGCGTTTCAGATTATTCCTACATCATGCCCTCAATAATGGAGTAATCTGAAACGCATTCCCTGCTTGTGCTGTCCAAGCTTATTGTATGATTTTAAAGGGATTCTGTCATCAGGTTCATGCTTCCTGAACCACGGGCCGCATGAACCTGGGACAAGGAGATCTGTTGCCTCTGTGAGTGCTTTCTTCTGAAACGTTGCAGCATTTCAGAAAAAATACACTTCATGGTGTATTTATTCTATAACGCTGCAGAGTTTCAGAATAAGGCCTCATTCACACGACCGTACGCGCGAAGCGCTGCGGGTGACCAGCTGTGTTTTACCGTTCTGTGTGATGCTGGCAGAGACCATATATGGCAGCGAGTGTACTGTGCATTACCGTGTATCTCACGCACGTGGTCATGAGCCATGTGACTTTGTCTTTTTTCTTAAATTCCCTGCTCTATTTCATATGAGGGTTGCGTATGAATTGCCGCCCATAAGCAATCTATTGCATATGAACAGTGTTGCATACGCTGCCCATAGAAATGTATAGGGCTTACGCTGCGTGGTACGCTGAGAAATAGAGCATACTGTAATCTTTTTCTCTTGCGTACCGACACACAGTGTCTAGATGCTCGTGCATGGATCATTAAAAGTCCATTTACTTTCGTTGACTCCATTCACTGTGTGTCATGTGGTCATGCATCCCGTGTGTCATACGCGCCGAAATCACGGTCGTGTGAATGAACCCCAAATCGTTGTTCGGGCAGCAAGAACCTGAAGACAGAATCCCTTTAACTACAACTTAATAAAGAATTTCTTTTAACAGATGGACCTTAGTGCTGGATGTGTTCATGAATGTCTCATTGGTCTGCCATGGGAGACAGGACAAGACAAGGTGGTCACGCATGCATGCGACGTTCTCCATTGCACTTTATGAGAGTTGTGAAATACTCGGCTATTTCTAGAATTGCTCTAAACTTCAATGGAGATACCTACCACCTATCAGATATTTATGACATGCAATGCTTATATACCAGAAATGGCTCAGATAGGAATACTCTTAAAGGGGTTGTCCAGGACGTTTTTTCTATTGATGATCTAGCCTCGAGATAGGTCATCAACAGATGATTGTTGGGCTTCGATGGTTGGGATAACCGCTGATCAACTGGTTTCCAGCACTGCTATCATTGTGGTCGGCACTGGAAGCATATAGCGCTGACAACATTGCAGCAGCCTGGTTTACTACTGCAGACACAGCTCCCATTGAATTCAATGGGGTTGTGTCTGCAATACCAACCCAGACGGACCCCCACCGATCATTTATTGATGATATATCCTGAGGATAGGCCATCAATAGAAAATGCCCAAAGTCCTGGACAACCCATGTAAGTTTTAGCACAGCCCTTAGACTTAGTACACTTTGACAATGTGACCCTTTGTCCTGAAAAATTTGTGTACTCCTGGAAAAAAGTTTAAGATAGTGTTTGTGTTTGCTCATCAAGCCTGACTAGGAGTGACACTGCTGCTGTATTGGGTCTGCTTAGACTGCCTGGGAGGAATTAGTGCAAGTGGCTTGCACAGCACTAAGAGAGAAATTATTGCTGTGTAGGCATGCCTGGGAAAGAATACTGCTGTGATAGCAATCACAGGAGAGACTCCTGTCTATAAGAGCAAGCTGCTCTTAAGCATGCATAGGAGAGAATAGTGCTGTATTAGCCTGCTTAGTGAAGTGTATGTGTCTAAGAGCGGTTGTATGGTTGTGCATACACTGGCCTCGGTGGGAATACTGCTGTGTCACCTGCCTAGGAAATACTGTACTGAACCATGAGAAGCTTAGAATAGACTATAATGCTTTTTTACTCTGCTAGATATTAATATTTGTGTATCTTGCCTAAGACCTAACCTTCCACCATGTAAACTTCCTAAACTGCACAGATATGTATCTACTGCTGCGCTATGTCTAGGAACACCATCAGAGAAATCTGGGCCTCATATGGGCAAAATTGTCTCTGAAAGGTTTCTATTATGTCCTTCAACCTCTTTCTTGTAACCTATTATAATCTATCTCATGAAGAGAATGCAACTGATCGCAGCAGCATCGAGTGCATCACTCCATCGTTTGTGGCTGGGGATTAGCCACCTATGACAAATGTCACTGGTGCCAATTACTGTATGGGATAACCTCTGTTGACCAGTGGCCAATCCCCAACCACAAATGGTGGATTGATACACTCAATGCCCTCACTATCGGCTGCATTCTCTTCGTGAAACAGACTATATGTACATTTGATGGGCACCCCGGAAAGGCTGTTATACGTCTTTTCAAGCACAGTGACCCACTGATTTTGATATGAAGATGAATAATATGATCTTTATGTAACTTCTCAAACCCATAGCTTATATTAAATACTATAGGTCCACGGTGGAGAGAGATCATAATACTAATCGCAGCTTGTGCATTTAAGTTGAGGGTTGTACATCATTATGTATACATCTTATAAGTAAATCTTCATAGTTCCCACGTGACTGGTGGGAAATAAGTGGGTGACAGCCCATACATGAGTTTAAGTTCCTTGTTTGCCTGGGCTCTTGAATCAATAAAGGATATTGTCCCTTAACCCTTTCCAATCCACTGTCCGACAATCTTCCTACATTCTGATTGAAGCCTGTGCAGCTCCGATGTCAGAAGATGTCCAGCAGGGTATTCTTACTATATATTGCCAGGTGCTTTGTTATCGGGGCCTCTCCGTCATGTCACATACTGCAGTACTGGCTCTAACCAGCAGATGGCGCCATTGTATAATAGCAGAAAGAGAAAGCCCCCTAGGAAACCCTGAATCCAAAATTGGATTGCAAAGGGTTAAAATGCTCTTTGCGACAACCCATCTTGGTTTCATGTATAAAATAAATGAAAATATGGCCAAAGTAATTACTCAGGGGCTAAGTGGCATCAAAAAAGTCTGAAAATAGAAGGTAACTCAATGGGCCTTGGTGAGACATACTACCATGTATGGCCAGTATTCAATAAATCAGCTCTTCAGACACAAAGCTATGTTACTTATGTTGAAATGTAAGCAGAAAAACAAGCTTGTGGTTCTTACATTGTGACTCAATAGAAATGTCCAAAGTCATAATATCCAGCCACATAAGATCTTAATTCAGAGCTTTGTTTCATTTTTGTCCTACAAACTCCCATTATCCTTCTTCAAAGAGCGCACAAGCCAATGTCTCCAGTGTTATGTCACCTGTGTCACATGTTGGCACTGATTTGCAATTGAAATTGCTGAAGTTCCGCATGTTCTTGATTAGTTAACTATTGAAAAACTCAGTTTAGCAGGTTTGCCAAACTTTTCCCAAAATTGTGGTTCAGTTTGAACCAAAATCTGGGGCTTAACACTGTTTAAGAGCCATAAAAGCACTCTGACGGTGTTATACAGGGGTTTAACGGCTCTTAGATAGTGTTGCACACCAGTGTTGAGCGAACTGAACCAATAGAACCCGGTTTCAGGTAGAAGAACTTTGTTAAAAGCTCTTTTTGGGTTCTTGGCAAACAGAACTTTTAGCAACGCTCGACCTGAAACAGGGTTTTACTGATTTAGTTAACTCAAAACTATTCTTGATATACCCTGCACATGTCAAAGATATCTCCAAAGTCTGATACTTGTTTGGCTTAGATTCTTGGCTTGTTTGGCCAAATCATGCTATGTATTGTATTTTTCCATCTTTCTGATTTGCATGTATTGTATCTGCACAGTGATCACAACTGTCCTCCCTGGATAGTCTTTGTTCTAGGGTTTGTAATATCCTGTGTGAAACCTGTTTTTCAATGCGGGATGAGGAATGGAATATTCCCCAAAGGCCACATTCAGATGGCTGAGTTTGAGTTCTACTCAAAATGGTCAGGCACAACTCACATCACACAGCTTACGGATGCACGTTCTTGTGCTGCCCAAGCGTTGGGGGCAATTGCATGTCTTACTCTCGTTGTGAACTGGACCAGAATAGGACGTGATTCCCCTTTTTACACGGACTTTGGTCCGTGAAAAAAAGTTGCTTGTCTGCATTGCTTCGTTGATTTGGTCCGAGTTTTGTCCAAGCTTCCTCAGTTACAAACTCAGAAAGAACTCAGATGAATCGGGCATGTAAATGAACCTGAAAGCAATTGATGTGCTATTATAATTGTCATTGGTTGACTATATTTTGAGGAAAAACAGCTTTATCATAACTTTGCCCAGTGTTGTTAAAAACTCTACATTATGGTCTACATCTTCTGTACAGAACAGAAAACCATAATTTATAGATAACCCAACAGACAAAAATCAACCCCCAAGTCATTACAAGCATAGCCTCCATGTGACATGCTGTAGATGTTCCTTATTTCAGAAAGTTGTGAGAGCCAAAAAGGTATCAAAGTTTCAAGTCTTGCAGCATATTTATAATGGAAGCAAATTGTCCAAGTACTCTTGTGAAATCTGACATTATCACAATCATATTGGAACCATTTTTAAAAAATTTCAACCATTCTGGCAGCTACAATTATAGACTTCAAACAATGCAAAGAATACATACAGACACATGAAATAACCGATATCACTAAACTTGATCTTGTTACAGTTCTCAGCAAGTAGATGGCTCCCCACAAGGAGCATCAGCACCTTTTTTGAAGCAATAGAAGATCTCTTGAAACAGGTGTAATCAATCCGCACAATCAATTGTCAATTTGTATGTAAAAAAGAAGGGGATCACTATAGCAAAGATCAATAAGGGTCCCCTATTATAGTGCTGGGTTTTACTACACAGGACAGAGAGGACTAGTATGTGTTTCTGTCATCCTACCCATCATCCATTAGCCAATTCCCCACTTCCTAAACAATGCAATTCCTTAAATGAGGTTGTACTAGGATCACAAGTTAACCCCTATCCACACGATAAAAGATAACTCTCTGATCAGTGTGGGTCTCATCACTGAGACCCCCACGATCCTGAGAATGGGGGTCCTGTGTGCCACCTCTGTCTGTCATTGCAGGGGTACTTTCACTACTTTCTCCACCCCCGTCATGACATCAGAATGAACAGAACACTGTCCAAGCATTCACAGTCAGCATCCCATTCCTTTTTAATGGCCATCTACGCATTCCCAGTGAAAATGAATGGGCGCGTCAGCGCACTTGCACGACCAATGCTCCATTCAGTCTCCTCCTTACTGTGTGGAGTGCAGTGAGCCCTCAGTGAGGATAGGGGACATGGGACATTTCTTATCCTGTGGATACGGGATAACTTGTGATCCTGGTACAAACCCTTTAAAAGAGAAACATCCTGCAAAGGTTCTTACTAGCTTGTAGAATAGGAGATTGATCCAAGCAGGGCTGGGCCACTACTCTTCAAGGGCCTCGTAATAGTCACATGGTCTGCCATTGATGAAAAGTATCAGCATGAATAAGTAGTATGGCTGACCACCCAAAAACATACACTCAAGAAAGAAAAGCTCCAAAATCATTGAAATCAAAGATCACCTGCCTATTTAAGCTCAAGAGCCACATTAAATCATACCAGGTGATGCTGAGATAAGAAAAGTGTATTAATGATTCCAAACACTGGACTGGAAGCAATAGTAAGAATAATGCAAGCAAATATAATATTTTAGTGTGTGCTACATAGCCATGATGTTGTGCTAATGCAAAGTTCAGCTCAATACTACTAAGGGCTCATGCCCACGATCGTGTTTTCACCACGTATTACACATGCGTTGCATGGATGCATGATACACAGTGTATGGAGTTACTACAAGTCAATGGACTTTCATTGATTCACGTGTGAACACTATGTATTTCTGCATATGTATGCAGCGTGAGCCCTATACATGTGTATGGGCTGCTTATGATACGCTGTCCATACGCAATACATTGCGTATGAGCAGCGTTTTCATATGCATCCCCGTGAGCATGTGATACGCGGCCTAGTGCAGTGCCATACACAGCCATACACGGTCCCTGCCAGCAGAGCATATGCGTAAAACGTTGCGTTTTATGCATACGCCTGTGGGCATGAGTGCTAAGTGTAGTGCCAGTTGTCTGTTATATGAATGCTTCCCAGGAAACAAATGTCATGATATAGTTCTGAACTTGACATCGAGTTTTAGTAAAATAGTTGCAATTGGTACATAATAACTAAAACAATCAAAAACTAAGGGTCAAGGGCTAATTATCATTAGAAAAGTCACTGGAAACAGACTCTACAGCGGGTTGTTAGTGTATCAATGATTGTTTGTGGGCTTTTACACAGAGCGATATTTGTTCTACTTTGCAATCGTTGAAGCGCGCACCTCCCTGCAAAGTTATTGGCTAGTCGTTGAAAAACGATAATTAATCAACCAATGACTATTTTTAGGTGAGCTGAAATGAAAGGACTAGCAACTAGTGAACAAATTATTGCTCGTCCCCTTGTTGGTGGCCTAATTAACACAGAACAACTATTGCTTAGATTCATTCTTTTGATGATAGTCGACCTATGTAAAGCCACCCTATAAAGTCACATGCAGGGGACTCAAGATGTATATTTGGTTCCTGAATATTTGGTTCCTGAGCCGACACAACTCAGCGGTCCTGACAGGAGACACCAACCTACTGCTGCCACAGATCAGCAGTCCTGACAAGAGACACTGACCTACCGCCACCACAGAGATCTGGCGGGCTGAAGGACCTGTGGTGATGTCACTGCTGTGGGAGAAGCCATTCTGGAGTTTGGCAGTACTGTATACTGGAAAAGCCAACAAAAACTACCAGGACCTGTGATGACATCACCGTCATGTGATCACCTGTGTGGGTGAAGTCAGGGATCATATGACCAGGGGCTCATCACTGTATCCAGGAGCTGTGTGGGTCATGTGTGCAGTCAGCATAAAAGTAGTAGAGCTGCGAGTGACTGTGTAATGTGCTGTGCGTGTAATGTGTATAGTCAGCATGAAGATAATGTGGATGTATGTCATGTAGCAGAGCTGTGTTTGTAACATGTGCATGTCATGTAGCACAGCTGTGTTTGTGATGCACATGTCATGTAGCAGAGTGGAGTTTTCAACATGTGCATGTACTGTGGCACAGCTGTGTCTGTCACGTGCATGTCAAGTAGCAGAGTTGTGTCTGTGCTGTGATGCGCATGTCATGTGGCAGAGCTGAGTTTGTAACATGCGCATGTCATGTAGCACAGCTGTGTATGTCACGCACATATAATGTAGCACAGCTGTGTTTGTACCATGCGCATGTCATGTCTGTCAGGCGCATGTCATGTACCAAAGCTGTGTCTGACGTGCAGGCCGTGTAGCAGAGCTGAGTTTGTAACATGTGCATGTACTGTGGCACAGCTGTATCTGTCATGTGCTTATAATGTAGCAGAGCTGTGTTTGTACCATGCACATGTCATGTCTGTCAGGCACATATCATGTGCCAAAGCTGTGTCTGTGATGTGCATGTCATGTAGCAGAGCTGTTTCTATACCGCGCTTGCCATGTAGCAGAGCTGTGTCTGTCGGGTGCATGGCATGTAGCAGAGCTGTGTGTGTCTGTCACACTTCCATGTACCACAGCTGTTTGTGTGATTTATGTGCATGTAGCAGAGCTGTATGGCGCATTGTACCACCAGAAACACTGGTACTATAATCTCCTAATAATTACTAGTAGAGTAATATACATAGGTGTGAATTATATTTAATGTTCAGGGATCTTTAAACTGACCACAGGCACAAAGAATTGCCATTGATCAGATCAATTTCTTATCCATCAAATGTTTTTGTAATGAAAAACTGTCAAGAGTAAAAATCAATATAATCTGAATATCATGAGAACATTTTGGAAAGCTGGTTGTAAATCCTACACAGTAGCAAAAATAAAACAGGCCAAAAATAATTATTAGTACAAACATTGGCCACATTATTGGCCCATCTATGGTCTGTATGAAGATGTATAGATGTAGCAAATGTTAACTTGCCATCTAATCTGTTATGATGACTATAAGATACTACAATGCTATAACTGATTTATCATGATGTGCAAGTCATTTTTCCGCATCTGTAATACAGAGAATGGAGTATGGTCAATGTTTTTATATAGATGGTCCTTACTGATTCATCAGGACTAGAGGCATCCTCCATTCACAGCTGTGTTCTCCAGCCTTCAGCAACAATCCACTCAAGAAAACCCTTCATGGATAAGAAATGTTGTCTGTATTTTTCTGAATGGGTTCTTTGAGAGTTAGAAAATACCATTGTCTATTTCAACAGTAAAAGTACTTGATCTTTCAATGATGTTATCTATTCCAGCTCTGGAACTACAATGCGGTCCTCGAATCCAAATCTCAAAGACCATATTGTATGGATGAAGCCAGACTATAGTTTATAGACTAAGATCACATTGGATTTCAGAGCTAAAACAAGTAATAGAAATTTCCAATGAATCACAGTAAGCACTGACTACTAAAGACATCAGCAAGTAGAAGGCACATCAGAATTAAAGTGTAATTCCAGTTTTGTAGAACCTTTGATATCTCAGGGACATGTCAGAAGTTTTGATCAATGGGGTCCATCAAGGTTGCCAACCTGCTTTTTAGGATGCGTAAAAAAAAATTAAGGGTTTTCCCATCACAGCAAGTTATCCCCTATTCATTGGACAGGGAATGACTTACTAATCAGTGCAAGTTAAGCCATGGTACATCCAAAAGTCTGGGCAATGAAGGCTGCACATTCATTTCAATAGAAGTACCAGAGATAGACAAGTGCTTGAACCTGGCTACCATTGGTGGTCCCATTTAAGTGAGTGTAGTTGAGGCATGCATTGGCCATACTTTGAGACACACTGGGGTTGAAATCTGAGGATCAGCAGAATAACTCTTTAAAGACAGCAAATTCTGTTATGTGTAAATTCTAAAACCACATATGAATAAAAAGTATTGCAGTAACCTACTCAAGCCTTCTCATAAAAAATTCATACCTATATTTTTTAGACACTGGCACTCAGATTCCCACCATTTCCTAGAGAGGCTAGTGGTGCATGTCAAAGTGCCATGTCCTATGAACTTCTGTAGTCCTTTCTCTCTAAGATGGTCTATAGACTGCAATATCCTCTCTTGGCTAGCATTTTCCTCTCCAGCAAGAGTGGCCAAAAGTACCATCAGAAGCCAAAGGTCAAGTGCAATAGCTCCTTTGTTCTAGTAACGCAGGTGATGTCTCAACACATGGTCCTCCATCAATAGGCACTTCTAACATGCCTTTATGACTTGTAAGAAGTTTAGAGAAAATAAAAAATAGACTTTAATGGATCCTTGCCACATTAAATGCAATAGATAATTTTCAAACTACTGACCAGGGGTCCAAAATATAATATGGGACAAATAGCATGCATCCTAGGGGCCTTGAGCCCTTTCCAACATGACTAAGGAGTTTCTACAGAAGAGGACATGACTCATTAATTCTCTTTTCCGTTTCCTACTATAAGACAGCCAAATTTTTCAAGATGCTCAAAACTAAAAAGACAGTAGATACAAAAAGTTGAACACCTCATTCAACTTTTGAAAGGTGTATAGTTGATAGAACAGCCCTCAACATCTGTTAACCTTGATCTCTAACAGTCTTCTTGAAGGCATCCAAATCAGTTTGGTATGGTCTACCATTTCTATCCAATCTCCAATTAAACTAAGTCCACACAGTGACCTTAGTTGTGCAATTTCTACCTGCAAGCTTCAATGATGCATCACCAGCAACTGCAGCAGTATTGCGATAACTGGTTATTGCATACCATTAGTTCAATAGAAGCAACACAGTGACTTTCCTATGGGCTGACACTGACACAAATCTCCCATGTAGCCCCAGAGGCTGCAATAGTACAATAAACTTTATGAAGACTTGATAACAAAATTAGACATAAAATAATAAAAAGCCCAAACTGGTAGAAGGTAGGAAGTGGTTAAGCCAACCAACACTGCACCCAGTCCTGGTTTCTGTATGAATGTCAGCCTAAGACAAACTGAAATACTGTCAGCCTGTCTTAAATTGGCAAGATGAAGGACATTAAAATGCAAAGTGAATGTGGTGGGACAGAAGGCAGGCACAGGGAGAGAAGGTCTGGAGGCCTCCCAGATTCAGCACCACTTCTCTTTGTTACACTACAGCAAAGTATAAGAACACCCTTACTTTTCCAAAATGCAATGGAATTATACTGTAGGCCGCTCGATATAAGGAAGGGTTAAATAACAGAACCAGTGCTTATATATTGACTGACCTATTCCATACTATCAATTAGCATGTGATACCCGTGCTGTAACATGCATTGTATAAGAGTAAATTCAATATTCCATTCCCACGGTAGACTACTGTACGCCAGCAGGATCATGCCATAATGGTCCAAAAAATAAAATGTGGCATTGTAATAGTTAAATGCGTATCAATTACCTATATAGCATAAATCAGCACAGTCCATTAGTTACAATTACGCCACTGTCATAGATTTTATATATATATATATATATATATATATATATATATGCAGAGCGTAAAATGACAGTACAGGTCAACAGGAATTCATTGTGACCTTGAAAAAGTCCAATACTTATATCTTTTAGACATTGCTTCAAGATAGATTACAGGCACCTTGCTACAGAAATCCCCTAGATTTGGTGCAGCTACTATATCTGGATTATTATGGTAAGTATACACTGTAAGCAAAATAAAATACTGCAGCTGGAAAGACAAAGAGTTAATCATTTTATAGAAACAGACAATTAACCTTAGCAAATGTAATAGCACCCTGAGGCCAATGTGTAGGTTCCCATCCCAGCCCCCACTGCTGCAGCTGCAGACCCCCCAGCCTCTCCCTCTCATCACACTGTACCTTGCCATTGTCCTGCCCCTGCAGCAGCTCCTTCCCACCGGAATACTTGATCTCAATGCCCGGGGTCCTGTCTTCCCTTTCTCCAGGAGAGCTGATGACAGAGCCTGAGATCTCACTCACATCACTGGCTGTTTCACTGAAATTATCCCCATCCAAATCCGCCCTGCTGCTGCTTCTTGGGGTGCGGGTGCCCTTCTTACCCACACTGTAGGCATCAAAATCTATAGTCTTGTTCTCATAAGCCCCTTCTACAGAAGCAAACATGCCCCCATACTTCACCCTGGGGGTCTGGGCAGTGGTTCCTGGTCTGGCCAGATAGACAGGGAGATCATCTTCTTTATTCCAGTTTCTTTTCCTCTCTGATGCCATGCTGCACCCCTAATGCCCTCCTCTCACAGGCTAGATGGATGGATGGATGATGAGCCTTTGCTGCTGGTGCTGGTGCTGATGATCATATAAAATGCAGCAGTGCGGTGTCTGGATAGAAAGAGACAAGGACCCTATTGTTACCAACAGCAGCAGCAGCAGATGAGAAGAGGAAATGTGCAATCAAAGGAGGCAACAATCCTGGAGGTAGAGGCAGGATCTGCACATGGAAGGCAGACAGCAGGCTCTGGGCTCTGCTGGTGGAAAGGGCTGGTGCCTGCGTGGAAAAAATAGGAGCAGCAGCACAGGCAGGCACTCACTACTCAAGGCACTGCCTTGCTCTAGGGGGGACAGACACCTCATTCAGGAGAACCACTCATGGGAGATAGATGGGAACCTCCTCTTCCTGAAGGACTGGTTAGCAGCTGGAAAAGAGGCTGGACAGGACTGGACCCTGGACTGGAGCCACACACAGGGAGCGATAGATAGATAGATAGATAGATAGATAGATAGATAGATAGATAGATAGATAGATAGATAGATAGATAGATAGATAGATAGATAGATAGATAGATAGATAGATAGATCGATCCTGCAGAATCTGACAATGATACAATTGTATCATTCTGTATTTACCTTGTAAATTAAGGTTACAATTGTATCATTTTGTATTTACCTTGTATAATAAATCATTATTTGCTTACTATTGACTGAAGTGTAACATTATCACCTATTATGATACAAAACTTCCCACAGCTATGTATATATGTATATCTGTATCTATAGCTTAAGGACATATAGCTGCCAAGATTTCAAATGATCATAGAGGGATACTATGGTGTAGAGATAGAATTAGGACTTCCCCTCCAAAACAGCATGGGGCACATTAGACTGCAGTGCCACAGATATTATAACATTGATGGTAATTGTACCTGCTAACTCTTGCCAAGTTATTCACAATTCATACATAATATATAACTTCATCATATCCCTCACATAATGATTAGCCTCAATCTGCTTAATATAAGAGGTGCAAATGTGAGCATGATTAAACAGGGATGTATGATGCCCATTGAAGGTTAAATTGGTGCAGCTCTTTTAGATTCCAGAAGGAGCATTTAGAGAGTGGATGCCATTTTTTATTGCCACTCATCTCCTCCCACGAAGAACATGGTCAAGGAGAGATACGGGCACCAACACTGATTTATTATAAATAATATGCAAATGAAAACATTTTTTTTTTCTTCCACTAAACACTAAGGCTAAATTCTGAGTGCATTTATGACTCCGTCCTGGGGTTCCGTTTGGATGACCAAAAACAGCATCCAGATGGACACCATGGATGAAAACATAGACAGCCATTACTTAAACTGAGACCATCGGGTTTCCGTACCTTTCTGACAACCATCATTTTGCATTCCTTTCTGACATTTTAGCTGGCCAGAATAGCATAGTCAAATATGCTATTACATTATCCCATACATACATATGTATCGTTAGCTAGTGAATGGCAGAAAAAATCCTACTTCTATATATAGAATTAGGATATATTATATGATAGTGTTATTGCCACTGTAACATCATTGGTAATACCAGATATTGATGTATATCAACAGGATCCACTGAGAATTGAATGTCCGATGTAAGGTGTTGGAGGCTTGCACCCTTTAGAGAAGCTTGATTGGCCAAGCCATTCTACCGAGCTTCCAGCCGCTAATCCTCACGCCATACCAGTGAAGCGGCAGGCACTGCATGCACTGAGAAGAAGAGACTCTGTTCTTTATGTGACACATGAGAGAAGTGTAACTAGCATGTAAAGGATCTGGGATGAGAGGAGACTTAATAGCTGTCTACAAATATCTGAAGGGTTGTCACAGTGCAGAGGGAACAGCCATATTCTCATTTGTAGAAGGAAAGACTAGAGGCAATGGGATGAAACAGAGTGAGGAGACACAAATTAGATATTAAAAAAAACTTTCTGACAGTGAGGGTGATCAATGAGTGGAGCAGGTTACCACAGGAGGTGGTGAGTTCTCCTTCATTGGAAGTGTTCAAACAAAGGCTGGACAAATATCTGTCTGGGATGATTTAGTGATCCTGCACTGAGCAGGGGGTTGGACCCGATGACCCGAGAGGTCCCTTCCAACTCCATCATTCTATGATTCTATAACTAGATGAAGAAAGAGTAAAGTGAGTTACAGTAAGCCAAGAGAGACAGAAGATGCTGCGGTATTACAGGGAGGAGATTGTTGGTGAGTCAAGTGGAGGGGCCAGCATGTGCAAGTTGGTGAACATTGTGGTATGACAAGAGTTGCTACAGTCGGTAGTTGATGTGTGCATGCCGAGAGAGATCCCAATGAGAGACAGAGATTATAAGAAAACCAGCGAGCCAGACTCAAGTAAGAGAGAGACTAGCATGCATGATGAGAAATGAGAGATAAGCTGCTGTGAGGTGAAGAGAAACCAAAGTTATATGCAGAAGAGGCACTCCCCGAATGATAAGTGCCCCTGTGCGTAAGACTGGAATTAAATCAGAGTCCATGTGTACAAGAGGACGAGAGCTGACAGCCAAGAAAGAGGAAGCAGCAGAAAAGAAGGTCGGATGAGTTGAACCAGAAAGAGAGTGGGTCGTTTCCAAGAAAGCGGTGAGACCGAAGAGATGAGGCCGCTTCGGTTGTTGATCTTTGCAATCTTTGGATCCCCGAGAGAACGGAGGTTTTACTACAGAGGGAGACTGCAAGTGCTATTCTATTGTAATGTGAATGTGGAGTTGTGGCCTGTCAGATGTATTAAAAGAGACTGTGGAATTATCAGAATTGACAGCGGGTTAAGAAGCGACACTAGACATATAATTTTGGGCAATAAGATGTAAAACCCACGGTACCTGTTGAATTAGTAGATAGTAGATAGATGAAAAAAGGTTAATTGACAAAAGGACAATTACTGTTAAAGAGGTATTCCAGTGATAGCTCATATTTTTAAGCTTTACCCATCCAGTGGATGGGTAAAAACTGATAGGCCAGTGGGGGTCTGACTACTGGGACCTCCACCGATACTGAGAATGGGTGGCCTATGCCCCCCCATTTAACATTTATTCTCCGATTTCTATACTGTAGTTGGGAATGGAGCCGCTGGTTGCACATGTGCATTCCTCTTGAGGGCGCAGAAAAAATAGCTGAGCGCTGTGCTTCGCTATTTTTTTCAGTCCATTGAAATGAATGAAGCAGCGCTGTGGACGAGCTGAAGTGAAAAATGGACTCACAGACTGCATACGGAGCCATGGGTGCAAGATGAACTACTTTTTTATGCTTGTATGCTACTAGCCTGAGGACCCATTCATACGGCCGTTTATATTGACCATGTGCTGGCAGTGTATTTCATAGACAGTACACTGACCCATAATACCTATGAGGCTATTCCCACTACCGTTCTTTCTCGTCTGTGTGAGAGAAATCACTGTATGCCCTATTTTTGCCCATTTTAATGCAGGAGACTAGCCTAAAGCACACACACACAGGTGCAATGTGAGTTGTGCCATTCACCTAAAGCTGTTTGAATTTGGCCTTAGGGACTATGTACCATGCAGATAGCTAATGAATATCCTTTGGGGTCCATGAGGGCCCTGGTAAGTTAGACCCAATCTGCGTTCCTCACAAGTAACATAATGGTTCTGAACCACTATTTTCTATCGGGAAACTGAGGGTCCCACATTCAGGCAGACAATGATTGCAGCACACCGCACTCTTTGTTCAAGTCTATTGGAGTCATATCATAAATCAAGCAGGGCGTCCATTCTCCTGATAAGTTGGACCTTCACCTAATTTAGCGTTTATAATGTAGACGTCTGAGGTGGGAAAACCTATTTGTGTAAATATACTGTATCTGTGTAAGGCTGGGCTCACGCGAACGATCCGGGTTCCGCATGCGGATTCCCGTAGCGGAATTCAGCTGTGACCCTAAGCAGTGACCCTGCGTACCTGTTATTTCTGTCTCGCGAATGCTCGCCATCGGTCATGCGCAATGCAGATCTTCCCGTGCCTATTTGCAATGTCAATTGCGGATAAACTGCGGTTCAGACAGCCTTCATTGACCTCAATGCAGCTAAAGGCCACGGGTTTTGAAGCTGCGCTTATCCCGCAGAAATCTCGTGGTTTTTCCGTGTGGTCATTCCACGGGATTCGGTCCTGCGTGAACCCAGCCTAAAGGGTTATCTAATTTTAGAAAATTGTTGGCCTTCTCTAAGGATCGACCATCAATATTAGATCGTTTGAAGGTCTGGCCATGGCACACTACATCATTATTGTAGCACATCTACACTAATTGCGCAGCATGTCTACACTCATTTACATTGCATCAGAGTGGCGGTCTTACACAAATAGACTGGAGCAGCAATGTTGGCTTAATGCTGGCTACATCTGTACATTTACCCTGCCTCTTAAATGGTATTATCTTTTTGTCGCCTATACTATGAGATGTTACCAACCGTGACAGCTATCATACTGAAGAGGATTCTAGAAGCTGTTCACTGCTTCTCTTCAATTTTCTGGTACACAGTTTACAGCAGAAATGCAGCCGCGAGCACAGTATGAATGTTGCATAAATCTCACCCATGTAAACCTGCTGGAAAAAAATAAGCTGCTGTGATTTCTTTTACTTGTCTGTCACATTAAGTAGACAGAATCAGCACAGCTCTGGTAAAACTAAGAAAAGGAGTAACGCAGGGTATGTATACTTTTGGAACTAATTTTTTTATTACGCCCAATGCATGTGCAATAAAATATAAAGCAATCTCTTGATTTAAAAATCTACCAGTATACAGCTCCATGGCTGACTTATGTGTCTCCATGGTTTCAGACTACAAACAAATCCTGTGTGTAGTCTGATCTTGCAGTCATGTGTTACTGAGATTATAATGTGCCATGAAGGAAGGGCAATAAAAGACAAATTTGGGTCATCTCTTCATCATGGCGGCTTCATTAAATGCTATAACACCGTGATATCTTGGACTCTTAAAAACAGAAATCCTAATTAGAGGGGCAATATTGATTAATGGTAAGGATGGGGAGATAACATGGCTTGACTGCTGCCAATCTTTGATTTGAGCAACTGAGTCATAGTGGCATCCCAGTGGCCACGTGTGGCCCTCAAGTGCGCTCCCTGCTACCCAATGCACTTTCCTTTCCTCTATGTTCTGTACAGTGTGTCCAGTATACAGCTCTGTGCTGTGTGTTCTGTATACATAACCTGCTACAGATGACAGAGCAGAGTTCATGTTCAGAGCTGTGCATTGTTGGTTTACTCTTATATACATGTTAGGAACTGGTTGTACCATGGAAAGAAAGATCACAGAGCGGTAAGCTATGTGTGGTTGATCCTAGAGGTAAGCATTGAATGGCATATCTGGTGTTTCAGCAACAATGTGCCACAGTAGACCTATTCACCAAACAGTACAACGGCAGCGAAGTTAGACAAATTTCCACAATGACTATTCCACATACCTTCCATTGACTGGGATTCAACAGTCGAAGACTGACGAGGTTGCCCCTGATGCCTCCTCATCATTGCTAAAAACGCCTTGCATGGGCCTAGGAAAGACGTCAATGGACCTTGTACACATGGCAGAAGGTCGTCTGGAGTGATGAGTCCTGTTTCCTGCTGAACCATACAGACGTCCAGGTTCACTTCTGGAATAAACAGCATGAAGCCGTATCCCATGAGTGCACAGTTGGGGTTCAACAGGCTGAAGGTGGCAGTGTCATGGAATAGGGAGCATTTTCCTGGCATGGCCTAGGACTGTTGGTCATCATGCCACAATCCTTAAATGGTGAACACTACAGCTGACCATCTGCACCCATATTTTCAGGAAGTCTTTCCCAACCAAAGTGCCATCTTTCAAGACAATCCTCCATGTTGTCAAACTCGAGTAACGAGGGAGTGGTTGGTGGAACATGACAATGAATTCTCCACTTTGTATTGGCCTCCAAACTACACTAAACTTGTTTTGGATATGATGTAAAGGGCTGTAAGACCTGCTCCAATGTATTTCCAAAATACACACCAAGTGATGGAACTGCTACAGCAGACACGGGTTGAGTATGGAGGATGTTCGCCACCTTGTGGAATCTGTTCCCCCAACATCACCCAAAAAGTAGGGCCAACCTGTTATTGAGTAGGTGTTCCTAATGCAGTAATCTTCTGTGTATATAACAGCAGTGGATGTGGATCTGCTGTGCCTCAGAACTGATTTAACTTTGGGTTGGATCTAGGGTTAGCACCTATAGTTACTTGGTTTTTACCCTCTCCCCCCACTAATTGGGAGATAATATTCATTAAGGCGATCCCCAGACCATTACCCTAAAAATTGTCTCAGTTAGGAGGCAGCTGATGCACTTGGTCAGGTTTTCCATAATATAGTACCAGAGTGTAGATAGGGATGTAATAGTTGAACAGAGCTGCAATTAGGGCAGGCAGAGTATTTTCACAACATAGACACCAGACTGTAAAAACATTTAATGGTCAAGCTTTCTTGTGTGAACATCATCAGCAATAATCAAAGGGTTTTATGTATGATTTATTTTCAGTAGGATCTGTTATTTATGATTGCTTCCATTCCCAACACTGGGAGCACTAGTAATATGGAGAACGTGGTGCCTACTTCACCCATTTGTTGAGGGAGGTGGGCATGAAGAAAAGGTGTGGAAACATCTCAGTACATTCTCATAGGCTAAAATGGATAATGGCAATGCTTGTACAGCCACCTCTCATGCTAACAGAGGAGGAAGAACATGCCAAGCATCTGCCCAGCTGCCAACTAAATACTGATTTTATTGATTCCACTATTTGCATGCTTCTATTTGAGTAGTCCCTGAGGCTACTCATTTGGCACTGTCTGTCTCCATACTTTACAATACAAAGCTATACTGAACTTATAGTCTGCTTTCTTAACTGGGTTGTTGTATTGTTTGGGATTTTGCTGGCATTATGATGTGCGGCAGATATGGGACTATATGAGCACTATTTGCCAGTGGCCACTTTATGGTAGTGAGTGTTATTCTAGAAATGTATTGCATGAGTTATTTGGCAATAAATAAATTCATCTAAATCTAAGGATATGCCGTACTGGACATATATGCACAATCCTACCAAAAGTAATTGGACACCTGTGCAAGAATGAAAACTAGTATTTATCTCCATATGTTGATACTTAGTTGGCCTCCTTTGGCCCTAATGACATTGGATCCTCTCTGTGACACACTTTCTACGAATGAGTGATACACTTCAGCTGGTTTTCCCTCCATTCATCCTGCAAACACCTGGTGAATTCTCTCAAAGAAGATGGACGCTGTCTGTATTTCCTGACCCAACGTTCCAGTTCATCCCAAAGATGTTCTGCAAGGTTCAGGTTGGAACTCTATGCAGACCGGTCCAAACGTGTAATGTCCGTATCCATAGTATCCCATTATTGTCCAGAACAACAAGGCACACCTCAGTGTTCATAGTTCATGCCACTACAAGCAGCTGTCCGACACCATGCTACGTAAAATATTCCCAGACCATAACAGAACCTCCACTGTGCTTAGCTCGTAGTACGCAAATAAGGAATATGGAACAAGACTTCTGCAGCACCACCTATTGGATGGCAGCATTCCTTCAAATCCATTCTTGACCCTTGATACAGGTCTGTAGAGCAATGATTGGGAATTGAAAACCAACCCAGAAACCATACACAGACAGCTGTTTTGGGGTTATTGCTCCTCATCAGCGTGCAGTAGGGTTCTGGCTTGACTAAGGGGCCTATGGCAAGGGTCGGAAGGGGTAAGGAGTGATGTTACTCCTCCTGATTAACTGTTGGTACAACACACTCAGGTAAAAGGTGTTCCTCAGACATTCTCCACACTCAGATACATCCATCTGATTTAAAGATGAAGTAGCATGATTTGTCACTCCATAGAAAGTTCTTCCATTGCTCAACTGTCCAATGACAATGCTTACACCATTGTAGATGGGCCAATGCATGTTCTTTAAGAGAACTCACCAGACATTTGCAGGTTGAATGGGGAAAAACACCAGTGTAGAAGTGTATCAGACATTGGTGGAAAGTATGCAACGGGGAATATCCAATGTCACTACGGTCAAAGGAGGCTCCACTAAGTATTTCCATATGTACAGTGAGTCCGGAAAGTCTTCACACCTTTTAACTTTTTTTTTTACATTCTGTTATGTGGTGACCTTGTGCAAAAAACAACAACACTTTTTTCCCTATCATTCTGCACTTAATTTCCAATAATGACAAAGTGAAAACAGAATGTTAAAAATCTTTGTAATTTTTTAAAAATGAAAATCACAGAAAAAGTAAATATAAACTCACAAATAAATCACAAAAATGGCCATATTCTTACTAATATACTGATACAAGAGGGCAGGTAAAAACACCACATATCCCCTAACATGTAGACAGCCAGACTGCTAAATGGAGAAGCAGATAGCATAGGTGAAGGTGCTGATTAGCAACCACTCACACACCTCCTTATATTGAGCGGGTTGGCTGCTTAGTACTTATTCTTGCACAAAAAAGCAAATACAGGGTGTCAGACCACATTGTACGTGTAGTGCACCATGCAGGCTTACAACCTATTAGTGACGCAATATTTCAATCCAGCGGGCTGCCCTGCACCTCACAGGTGAAGAACACTGGCACTCGAACCCTGATCTCCCCCAGTGCTCCTAGCGGCACTATGTTACTGATAAATATGAGGTATTAGTTAATATTTTGGCCAAAATGTACATGCTCACAACGCATGTCAAGGATCCTCATTTAGGCCGCCTGCAAACAGCCGGGTCGGATCTGGCTGCGAGAATTCTCGCAGCAGGACCCGACCCGGCCGTCTGCAGAGAGCAGTGTGGGCACTCACCTCTCCCGCAGCTCCAGCTATTTCATGTGCCGGCTGCCGGGCAGCAGGTGCATGCGCAGAGCGGAGCCGGCGGCCGGCAGTGACGTTTCTGTGTGGGGCTCTACGAGCCCCGCACAGAAATAGAGCATGCTGTGGTTTGTTTTTTTGCACGGGATTTCGTGCAGACAAACCGTGGCCGTCTGCATAGGATTGCGTATTGTAATGCAATCCTATGCAGGCATGTACGGGGGGAAAATTCCGTGGGGAATCCCGCTGCAGAGTTTCCGCCTCGTCTGCAGGCGGCCTTACTTGTAAATCCCTACACTAACATCAATTAAAATCTCAGTAAAATCAGTATATCAGTAAGTATATGTCCATTTTCTGTGATTTTTTTTTAAATGAGAAAAAAAAACATTTTGCATTGACATAAGTATTCACACCCTGTGTTCGGTACTTAGTTGAAGCATCTTTGGCAGCGATTGCAGCCAGCAGTCTTCCCGAGCATGATGCCACAAAGTTCACACACCTGGATTTGGGGATTTTCTACCATTCTTCTCTGAAGATCCTCTCAAGCTCTGTCAGGTTGATTGAGGACCATCTGTGGACAGCCATTTTCAGGTCTCTCCAGAGATGTTCGATTGGGTTCAAGTCAGGGCTCTAGATAGGCCACTCAAAAACATTCACAGAGTTGCCCCTAAGCTACTCCTATGTTGGCTGTGTGCTTAGGAACATTGTCTTGCTAGAAGGTGAACCTTCTGCCCAGTATGTGGTCTCTTGTGCTCTGGATCAGGTTTTAATTATGAATATCTGTATAAATTGCTCCATTCAGCTTCCCATTAACACTTACCAGTTTCCCAGCTGCTGATAAACACCCCCACGGCATGATACTGCCACCACTATGCTTCACTCTAGTGATGGAATTTGGCCGGTGATAAGCAGTGCCTGGTTTCCTCCAGATATAATTCTTATAATGAAGGCCCAAGAGTTCAATCTTGGTTTTATTGGACAATCTTTTTTCACAGTCTGAGGGTCCTTCAGATGCTTTTTGGCAAACTCCAGATGGGCTTTCATGTATCTTTTATCCAGGAGAGGCTTCTTTCTGGCAACAGACTACAAACAAACCCTGTTTGTCATCTAAATCAATAGCCAGGTGTTACACCTTTATTTGACCTCTATTGTTGTCTAAAGCTGGTTTCACATATCATTTCACACCCAAATTGGTGGAGGCTGCAGTGATGGTTGACCTTCTGGAAGTTTCTCCCATCAGCACACAAGATCTTTGGAGCTCAGTGAAAGTGACCATTGGATTCTTGGTCACCTCTAGAGATGAGCGAACGTACTCGGATAAGCACTACTCGTCCGAGTAATGTGCCTTATCCGAGTACCGCTGTACTCGTCTTGAAAGATTCGGGGCGCTCCGCTGCTGACAGGTGAGTCGCAGCGGGGAGCGGGGCAGAGCGGGCGGGAGAGAAGGAGAGAAAGATCTCCCCTCCGTTCCTCCCCGCTCTCCCCTGCAGCTCCCCGCTCCGCAGCGCATCCCGAATCTTTCAGCACAAGTGGGGAGGTACTCGGATAAAGCACATTACTCGGACGAGTAGTGCTTATCCGAGTACGTTCGCTCATCTCTAGTCACCTCTCTTACCAAGGCCCTTCTTCCTCGATTACTTAGTTTGGTGGGTCAGTCAGCTCCAGGAAGAGTTTTGGTTGTTCCAAATGTCTTTCAATTAAGAATTATGATAGCACTGTGCTCTTGAAAACTTTTGAGTTTTTGTAGCCTTCTCCAGACTTGTGCCTCCGCACAATGCGGTCTCTGGGCAGCTCTATAGGCAGCTCTTTCCTCCTCATGGTTTACATTAGGCTCTGATATGCATTGTGAGCTGTGAGTCCTTATATAGACAGGGGTATGTATTTTAAAATTCTGTCTAATCAACTGAATTTACCACACGTGACTCCAGTCAAGGTGTAGAAACATCTCAAAGATGATCAAGAGAATTGGGAGACCATCAGGGCTAAATTTCAAGTGTCATACCAAAGAGTCTGAATACTTATGTCAATGCAAAATATTAGTTTTTAATTTTTTTAAAACTTACAAAGATTTCTAACATTATGTTTTCACTTTATCATTAAGGCGTATTGAGTGCAGAATGATCGGGGGAAGGGGGGGAATATCAAGATTTTTTTTAATTTGCCCCAAGGCCACAACATAGAAAAATGTAGAAAAAAAGTGAAAGGGTCTGAAGACTTTCTGGACCCACTGTAAATAAATCTATTTCTGATTCTTGCTCAGATGTCCAATACTTTTGTCAGCATAGTGTATTATACCATGATCGTGTCATGTCCCAGTCATGTCATATATCTAAACTTGCAGAGTGACACAGTTATAGGAAGTGACTACTAACTGCTGTTTTGAGAGCAATCAAACAAACAATCCGGAGCTTATTAATTGCTACATTTGGTAACATTGTGGTCTTAGGAGTGTAAGTGCCGACTCTTGGGAGCTCTGATGTGCTGAGTTGCATTAAACTATGTATGAACACTGATTTATTGATCCCTATGAATGAAGGATAATAGGTTCCTAAATGGCGCAGATCGGTGCAGCCTGAGCTGGGGAACACATACCTGTGCATATAAAGATCTACAATAATCGCATGTATTGCTTCTTCCTTTATTGGGATCATTTTATGTATAGACTAAATCGACTTCACGTGTCAGACAGTCACTTTTTATAAAATGTCATAAAAATTGAATATTTTGTTATGTTTTTGGTTGTAGAGGCTAAACTGACATTATATTGTGATTGCCATATACTACAAATATAGCCATAAGGGTTGCAATGGAATTAGGGATATCTAGGCTACAAAGGAGTAGGGCATGGTCATATAACGCTCCATGTCAATTCATATGGGTATCAGAATGCCCGCAAAACAAATGGGCCACTGTGTAACCCACCAGACCCAGTAGCTCAGGAAGTCTGTGGCTGCTTCTGTTATGAGGGGTGTATACAGCTCCTATGAAAACCTATATGTTTCCATGGCAACAGACAACAAACAAACCCTGCGTGTTATCTAAAGCAATAGCCAGGTGTTACTCCTTTATCTGACCTCTTTTCTTGCTAGCCTAAGGCCGGCTGCACACAGGTGGGTCGGGTTTGGCATGCAGAATCTCGCAGTGGAATCCGACCCTGTGCCCGGCTGGCATCTGCATGTACCTGCCTTTCTTTTATCTTCCCTGCACTACTGATAGTCCGCACAGCGAGCCATCAGACGAGCGCGCTATAGATTTATTATTTAAACCTCTGCTTTTCCCACGTCATCACCCAGCGACGATGCGGAATCCGCAAGCTTTCCGCATGTTTCAAAACATGCCAAATTTTCATAACGTTTATGAAGGAGAAGCATGTAGGCCAGGAAACCGTCAATAGAGGAGCCATAAAGAAGCTGAGATACAATTTCTGCTAGATGTGCCAAAATTCACGTAGATGCGCCAAAATGGGAATCTGTATGACTTTGTTCAAAATTTAACTCGAAGTGCGTCTGGTGGTGGCCGAGCGTCTATATTCACCGCCGTACAAAGGATGTTATCCCACTAAAATAATAAGGATGTTTGAAGAGTTTCTAAAAATAAGAGCAATGCTAGCGCCAAAGATGACCCTTAGTTGTGCCAAAAACTACCAGATGCACCAAAATGCAATAGTTTTTCTGATTGCGCTCAAAATGTACCTCAGAGGCTGAAAAATCGCGCAACAGAATAGTGCCAAATTCAGCAAAGACATAGCGAGCGCCATACAATGTCCCAACCCATCATCTATGCTATTTAGACCACGTTTTACTTTTTGCGCTTCATAAGTGTGTGGGTAACATCCGACACACAGAGCCACGCCCACATTCGCAAAAGAAAAAAAATAGGCCATTCATAAATTTTTATTCTTTTTGACACAAATCAGTTGTAAATATGTCGTAAAAATAGTACGCCGTTATTCCTGCGCTAATTATGCCACAAATCTGACAGAAAAGGCTTCATAAATAAGCCCCATAGTGTATAGGAGGCAGGTACATAAATATGGCAGACATATCCCCGTGCCCTCTCCCTGAACTGAGGTGCGAATGAGTCTCCGGTGAGTTGGCATGTCTGACTGTGCGAATTAATATAGGAGGGCTTCGGAGGCCCTTATGTGCAGCCCATCCTGCTCAGCGCTGCTGCGTGCTGCTACAACTGGGTTACTATGGTAACCTCCATGTGACCCCAGTGTGGCAGGCAGATGGGGAGAGCGGCCGGCTCAGGCAATAATGTGTTTAGGTTTGCAGATAGAAAAGCAGAGGATTAATGCACTTAGACATGGCAGAGGGAAGCTTCCTCGTAAGGCCGGCACGGGATCATATCTGCTCGCGGGTCATGTGAGGGAAGTGATGGCAGGGAAGTGCATTGGCTGTCATAAAATGTAAGCTGCTGACTGCTTAACTTCTCGGGGCGCCTTCTGTTAGGCCTCTCTCACGCACACACATTTTTACGGCTTTTAGCGCGGCTTTTTAAAACACCTCGTCACCTATTATAATGATGAGGTGCATTTGAAAAATGGGGTCGAGCAAGTTCAAAAACACGCTGAAACGCCGCATTTGAAACATGGCATTTTAATAAACGGTGTGTGTGAGAGTGGCCTTAGGGCTTTTTCTCACAAACGTATGCGCAGAAACACTCGCCTCAACGCATTTGCGCATGAACAAGGTTGGATGAGGCACATGTGCATGCATGTCTACGCATACTACTGTACTTTTTGCGCATGCAGGGCCAGTTTACACCCACGCAAAGATTTTACTCTACGCTAAACATGCGCAAATACGGTTGTGTGAAGAAGCCCTTAGGCCGCTCTCACACAAGAGAGTTTGTAAAAATGCTGGGTTTTCAGAGCAGCATTTTGCAGCGTTTTTGTGAGTGTTTGCCTGTGTTTTTATTACATACATTCTGCAGTAACGACGCAGGCGAAGCACGCTGACGTCACTTCCACTGGCATAGTAAACAGCGTGGAGAACACTGTAAAATGCTGTACAATGTGTTTTGCAGTGTTTTTAATGCCATTTTTAACACACCCCATTTATTTCAATGGGCAATGCGCGGCGTCAAAAATAGAACATATAGCGTTCGTTTTAGCGTGCGTTATAAATACTCCGCAAAAATTATATTCTGTGAAGCCCCATTGAAATGAATGGAGGCTTAGTGCAGCATTTTTAGTGGGCATTGAAAACGCTCACTAAACGCTGTAAAGAAATGCCTATATGAGAGAGGCCTTAAACTAAGTTAACACAAAAAAATTTGAGGGTTTTACCCCTAAAAACACCAATAATTGGTTTTATATAAATAAAGCTTTATTATGGGGTGATCCTAAGTAAATCAAAGGTGTTCGGATGTCTATAGCAAAACAACTACGGGGCAAAACCCAATAAAAATGTGTAATACTTAATGCGGATTATATTTATTATATTAAGAAAAACAATACCAAATTTCACCACCAGATGAATATTTGGCGCTGTACATAAATGACATGACATATATATTGCAGCATTTTAGAAGGATTTGGTCAATCTGTTACTGAGATTGTTACAGTACGATTGCAGCATGCTCTATCTTTCTGCAGCGTGAGCCCTACGCATTTGTATAGGCAGTGTATGCTACTCGGTCCATACGCAATACATTGCGTATGGGCGGCATTTTCATATGCAACCCCGCTATGAGACCGAGTGGCAAATTAAAACGGAAAAAAAGTCACACTGTGCATGACCGCGTGCGGACAAAGTTTACAAAGATCGATAAAACGTTGTGGGCAGATCCGCACCGTTTTACCGGTATGGACTGGTGAGGCCTTAGTCCACGTGTAGAAGTTTGCAAAATTAGTAACGAATACCTCAGAATTGTTCTCAACAAGGCCATAAAATCATTATGACGGTATAAAGACAATGTAATAAACCAGACTTGTCTTTTTCCATGTACTACACCAACTATGTGCTGTGTAGCCCAGCTGTATGTTAAGGCCTTATGTCCACAGGCAGATCGGATTCCGCATGCGGGTGCCCGTAGCAGAATCTGACCCTGTCCGCGGCCAAGGACACTGCGGGTCTTTCTTACCCATCCGGGTCTTCTATTTCCTTTACTTTAATTGCTTTAATTCATTTTCCGACGCCCATGTTTCCCTATGGGCAGCTAGATTTGTGGATCTCACCCATGCAGATTCCCCAAATCAGATCCGCCCGTGGACATTGGGCCTTAGACATATGTAGGCAAGCTGTGGCTGTGCTGTTACCAAGTGAAGGTTTAGTCACAATAATAACTCTCCTCTGCAGACTGTGTGTCAAAGTTCGCTTTGTGTTGTCCATGCCAAATTCTGCTTGGACCAGGCTGGGCATGGGTTTCCATCACGGATGGACGACTAGGAGGGTGTGGGGCCATAATAGGGTTCTTGGCTATGAAACTGTGAAAAGAGGAAGCCGAGATCCATAGTCAGTTTCATAGGGCCAAAATTTTGTTGGGGAGGTGCAGAAGGCACCGGCAAGTATGATACTGGAATAGAGCTCCGCCTGGTTGTGTTGACTACTTCCTAGTCCTTGACCGCTGTATGGAGGCTGATCAGTTTCATATGGCAGAAAGGCTGCCTTAAACAAGGTAGTCATAGCTGCCTTCATAGGCTGCAGTTTCTACTTAGGCAGCTCCCTAAAATCTGGGGCCAGACTGCGTCAGTAAAGACCTTCACAATCCTCGTACCTCCGGGTTTATAGGTAGTTCAGAACATTCTGATCTACCAGCAAACGAAGAGATGGATTGCGCAAATCAATTTGCTGGGTGAGGGCTGGGTGTTAGATTATGACAGCTGAGGTGGACGGCTGCCACAGAGCTACAGTGTTGCTTGGACGCTGACCTCAGGAGATACCCCACCAGCCAGTTAGGACTCCCCTTCGTTGTCCTCATCGTCAGGAAAGTTATCTGATGACCTAATGTTTAAGGCCTCATGCTCATGAGCAGATCGGATTCTGCATGCGGGAGCCCGCAGCAGAATTCGACCTTGCCCGCGGCTGAGGATTCTGCTTACCCGTCCGGGTCTTCTGTGTGCCTGTCTGGGTCTTCTATTTTCTTCACTGCAGATAAGTGCGGAAGCGCCTGCCGGCATGCCACCGCACGTGCGCAGTACAGTTTCTCTTTTTAAACTCCTGCTTCCCATGGAATCCGCGGCCCATTCGCAATTCAATTGCGGACATGCTTTAATTCACATACAGACACCCATGCTTCTCTATGGGCGGCTTGAATTGCGGATCACTTGAATTGCGGATCACACGCGTGGACATTGGGCCTAAAAGGGGGGAAAAAATAATTATTATGCAACAGCTGAGCCGAGCACGCCAAAGTGGGTGAGACCATAGGATTGTAAGATGGTTGTCACGGGTGGCTCTGTAATCCCTCCCAACAGTGGCGATAAGGCTGCTCTTCTCAGCTATCGCACAGTGGCAAGGTTAACGTATATGGATACATCTACAATAAACAGTTGTTTTGTCACGGGTGACGCCAGTACTCCAACCTGAATTCCCAAGTCTAAAGATGGTGGAATAACTTGAGATGGGTCCAGTAGCTTGTTTTAGTAAAACTGGGAGCACGCAGATTTACTGATAACAATTGGTAATAGCATACACTTTGCAGCAGTAAAGACGTAGCAGAGCCAACAGTAATGCAGGAATTGAACACTTTGAACAGAGTAAATTTGTACTTGAAAACAAGTTTTTTCAACGATCTCTCTCTATTCTCCTAGAAGCGACTTATAGTGCTAATTAGCTGGTGGGTTTACTAGAAGTGTAAGATGCAGGTGTAGGATGGGAGTTAAAGATGGCCACTTACTAATCCTGGCTTTGAATTCACTGGGTAGTTACACTCACTGTTTGTGGAACGCTGGGCTCCAACTCAGATCTCCTCACTGCAGGCTTGACAACGGAGCGGAACGAGACCTTGCTACCCTTGCTAGACTTGTAGGAAAACTCTGCACACACGAGTGGCTCAGTAGCACTCCTCCTCTCTAACCACAACTTGCTGCACATGTCTTTCTTCACTCCTCTGAACGCTGACTCCTTCTTTACTTCCTTTCTCAGTTCCCGCACTTTCTCTTCTCCGCCCACTCTGCATAGGGACCCGTGTAAAGGTTTCTTGCCCTTGGACCCACTCTCCAATCACTGGAGGTGTGACGGACAGCCAACAGGTTACAAGCTGTTTGCCAATACTAAGCTCTGAGCTCAGGAAGGGGAGAAACAGGTGTAACAGGACAAAGTTGATGTGAATGTTCTGGGGGACTGTCTGCCACTACAATTACAGTGGTCTTGACTGTATTTGTTGCATTCCAGCAGTTCTTCACAGATTGCAGATATAAGTCTTTAATGTTCAATAATGTTCATGATCTGTCAAATATTTATTGAGAAAACACAGGGGATATTAAGTGGATACTCTATCTGGAATGTAAAAACTGCGACAGGACATTTAAAACACATCAGTGGTAATTTCTAGGACACATAGCAGTCCAGAATGGGCGAGCCTAGTGTCAGTAGTTGCACCTAATGTTCATTCAGTTTCAGCAGCAAAAGACTCACCAAACTAATGGGCAATAGCAGGAATATTTATATCCATCTATTGTCAAAATGGCAAATTTGCCTAGGACATATGATACAAAGTGTTAAGCACACAAAGAACAGGGTACAAATGACAAACTTAATACATAACCACCACTAGAGATGAGCGAGCACCAAAATGCTCGGGTGCGCGTTACTCGTTTTTGTATATCCCCGATGCTTGCTAAGGTTTCCATTTGTGAAAATCTGGGCAATTCTAGAAAGTGATGGGAACGACACAGCAACGGATAGGGCAGGTGAGGGGCTACATGTTGGGCTGCATCTCAAGTTCCCAGGTCCCACTATTAAGCCACAATAGCGGCAAGAGTGCCCCCCCCGCCCCTCCCAACAATTTTTACTTCTGAAAAACCCTCATTAGCAATGCATACCTTAGCTAAGCACCACACTACCTCCAACAAAGCACAATCACTGCCTGCATGACACTCCGCTGCCACTTCTCCTGGGTTACATGCTGCACAACCCCCCCCACCCCCCGCACGACCCAGTGTCCATAGCGCACACCAAAGTGTCCCTGCGCAGCCTTCAGCTGCCCTCATGCCACACCACCCTCATGTCTATTTATAAGCGCGTCTGCCATGAGGAGGAACCGCAGACACACACTGCAGAGGGTTGGCACGGCCAGGCAGCGACCCTCTTTAAAAGGGGCGGGGCAATAGCCCACAATGCTGTACAGAAGCAATGAGTAATCCAATCCTGTGCCACCTCCATCAGGAGCCGCACACGTGGGCATAGCAATGGGGAACCCATGTGCCACACACTATTCATTCTGTCAAGGTGTCTGCATGCCCCAGTCAGACCGGGATTTTTTATAAATAGTCACAGGCAGGTACAACTCCGCAATGGGAATTCCGTGTGCACCCACAGCATGGGTGGCTCCCTGGAACCCACCTGCTGTACATAAATAAATCCCATTGCATTGCCCATCACAGCTGAGGTAACGCCAGGTTTAATGCAGGTGGTCTTCGGCCCACACTGCATGCCCCAGTCAGACTGGGGTTCTTTAGAAGTGGACACATGCAGTTACAATTCCGTGTGGACCGACAGCATGGGTGGGTCCCAGGAAGCCACCGGCGGTACATAAATAAATCCCATTGCATTGCCCATCACAGCTGAGGTAACGTCCGATTAAATGCAGGTGGTCTTCGGCGCACACTGCATTCCCCAGTCAGACTGGGGTTCTTTAGAAGTGGACACATGCAGTTACAACTCCCTGTGGACCGACAGCATGGGTGGGTCCCAGGAAGCCACCGGCGGTACATAAATATATCCCATTGCATTGCCCATCACAGCTGAGGTAACGTCAGGTTTAATGCAGGTGGTCTTCGGCCCACACTCTATGCCCCAGTCAGACTGGGGTTCTTTAGAAGTGGACACATGCAGTTACAACTCCGTGTGGACCGACAGCATGGGTGGCTCCCTGGAACCCACCGGCGGTACATAAATATATCCCATTGCCGTGCCCAGCACAGCTGAGGTAACGTCAGCTGTAATGCAGGTGGGCTAAAAATTACTTGGATTACAATGTAGGCGAGGGCCCAAAAAAATTGGTGTACCAACAGTACAAATGTACTTCAGAAAAATTGCCCATGCCCAACCAAGAGGGCATGTGAAACCCATTAATCGCTTTGGTTAATGTGGCTTAATTTGTAACTAGGCCTGTAGGCGGCCCAGTTAAAATAAAAATTGGTTCAGGTGCAAGTTTCAACGCTTTATTGAATTGAGAATTGAAACGTATAAACATTGTTTACAAAAGTTATATGACTGAGCCTTGTGGGCCTAAGAAAAATTGCCCGTTCGGCGTGATTACGTGAGGTTTCAGGAGGAGGAGGATGAATATAATACACAGATTGATGAAGCTAAAAGGTCCCCGTTTTTTATGGTGATAGAGAATGATGCTTCAATTCGCGGGTGCAGCCTACGTATTGTTTAGGTACCGCTGCTGTCCGCTGGTGGAGAAGAGAAGTCTGGGGAAATTCAGGCTTTGTTCATCTTTATGATTGTAAGCCTGTCGGCACTGTCGGTTGACAAGCGGGTACGCTTATCCGTGATGATTCCCCCAGCCGCATTAAACACCCTCTCTGACAAGACACTAGCCACAGGACAAGCAAGCACCTCCAGGGCATACAGCGCAAGCTCAGGCCACGTGTCCAGCTTCGACACCCAGTAGTTGTAGGGGGCAGAGGCGTCACGGAGGACGGTCGTGCGATCGGCTACGTACTTCCTCACCATCCTTTTACAGTGCTCCCGCCGACTCAGCCTTGACTGGGGAGCGGTGACACAGTCTTGCTGGGGAGCCATAAAGCTGTGAAAGGACTTGGACAGTGTTTCCCTGCCTGTGCTGTACATGCTGCCTGATCTCCGCGCCTCCCCTGCTACCTGGCCCTCGGAACTGCACCTTCTGCCACTAGCGCTGTCGGATGGGAAGTTTACCATCAGTTTGTCCGCCAGGGTCCTGTGGTATAGCATCACTCTCGAACCCCTTTCCTCTTCGGGTATGAGAGTGGAAAGGTTCTCCTTATACCGTGGGTCGAGCAGTGTGTACACCCAGTGATCCGTAGTGGCCAGAATGCGTGTAACGCGAGGGTCACGAGAAAGGCATCCTAACATGAAGTCAGCCATGTGTGCCAGGGTACCTGTACGCAACACATGGCTGTCCTTACTAGTTAGATCACTTTCAGGATCCTCCTCCTCCTCCTCCTCCTCCTCAGGCCATACACGCTGAAAGGATGACAGGCAAGCAGCATGGGTACCCTCAGCAGTGGGCCAAGCTGTCTCTTCCCCCTCCTCCTCATGCTCCTCCACCTCCTCCTCAACGTGCTGAGATATAGACAGGAGGGTGCTCTGACTATCCAGCGACATACTGTCTTCCCCCGCCTCCGTTTCCGAGTGCAAAGCGTCTGCCTTTATGCTTTGCAGGGAACTTCTCAAGAGGCATAGCAGAGGAATGGTGACGCTAATGATTGCAGCATCGCCGCTCACCATCTGGGTAGACTCCTCAAAGTTTCCAAGGACCTGGCAGATGTCTGCCAACCAGGCCCACTCTTCTGTAAAGAATTGAGGAGGCTGACTCCCACTACGCCGCCCATGTTGGAGTTGGTATTCCACTATAGCTCTACGCTGCTCATAGAGCCTGGCCAACATGTGGAGCGTAGAGTTCCACCGTGTGGGCACGTCGCACAGCAGTCGGTGCACTGGCAGATTAAACCGATGTTGCAGGGTGCGCAGGGTGGCAGCGTCCGTGTTGGACTTGCGGAAATGTGCGCTGAGCCGGCGCACCTTTCCGAGCAGGTCTGACAAGCGTGGGTAGTTTTTCAGAAAGCACTGAACCACGAAATTAAAGACATGAGCCAGGCATGGCACGTGCGTGAGGCTGCCGAGCTGCAGAGCCGCCACCAGGTTACGGCCGTTGTCACACACAACCATGCCCGGTTGGAGGCTCAGCGACGAAAGCCAGCGGTCGGTCTGTTCTGTCAGACCCTGCAGCAGTTCGTGGGCCGTGTGCCTCTTCTCTCCTAAGCTGAGTAGTTTCAGCACGGCCTGCTGACGCTTGGCCACCGCTGTGCTGCCACGCCGCGCGACACCGACTGCTGGCGACGTGCTGCTGCTGACACATCTTGATTGCGAGACAGAGGTTGCGTAGGAGAAGGAGGGTGGTTTAGTGGAGGAAGCATACACCGCTGCAGATACCAACACCGAGCTGGGGCCCGCAATTCTGGGGATGGGTAGGACGTGAGCGGTCCCAGGCTCTGACTCGGTCCCAGCCTCCACTAAATTCACCCAATGTGCCGTCAGGGAGATATATTGGCCCTGCCCGCCTGTGCTTGTCCACGTGTCCGTTGTTAAGTGGACCTTGGCAGTAACCGCGTTGGTGAGGGCGCGTACAATGTTGCGGGAGACGTGGTCGTGCAGGGCTGGGACGGCACATCGGGAAAAGTAGTGGCGACTGGGAACCGAATAGCGCAGGGCCGCCGCCATCATGTTTTTGAAAGCCTCCGTTTCCATAAGCCTATACGGCAGCATCTCCAGGCTGATCAGTTTGGCTATGTGCACGTTTAACGCTTGAGCGTGCGGGTGCGTGGCAGCGTACTTGCGCTTGCGCTCCAACACTTGCGCTAGCGATGGCTGGACGGTGCGCTGAGAGACATTGGTGGATGGGGCCAAGGACAGCGGAGGTGAGGGTGTGGGTGCAGGCCGGGAGACGGTCGTGTCTGTGTCCTGAGAGGGGGGTTGGATCTCAGTGGCAGGTTGGGGCACAGGGGGAGAGGCAGTGGTGCAAACCGGAGGCGGTGAACGGCCTTCGTCCCACCTTGTGGGGTGCTTGGCCATCATATGCCTGCGCATGCTGGTGGTGGTGAGGCTGGTGGTGGTGGCTCCCCAGCTGATCTTGGCGCGACAAAGGTTGCACACCACTGTTCGTTGGTCGCCTGCACTCTCAGGGAAAAACTGCCAGACCTTTGAGCACCTCGGCCTCTGCAGGGTGGCATGGCGCGAGGGGGCGCTTTGGGAAACAGTTGGTGGATTATTCGGTCTGGCCCTGCCTCTACCCCTGGACACCGCACTGCCTCTTCCAACCTGCCCTGCTGCTGCACTTGCCTCCCCCTCTGAAGACCTGTCCTCAGTAGGCTTAGCAAACCAGGTGGGGTCAGTCACCTCATCGTCCTGCTGCTCTTCCTCCGAATCCTCTGTGTGCTCCTCCCTCGGACTTACTGCAATTACTACTACTACCTGAGTGATAGACAACTGTGCGTCGTCGTCGTCGTCCTCCTCACCCACTGAAAGCTCTTGAGACACTTGCCGGAAGTCCCCAGCCTCATCCCCCGGACCCCGGGAACTTTCCAAAGGTTGGGCATCAGTCACGATAAACTCCTCCGGTGGGATAGAAACCATTGCTGCCCATTCTGGGCAGGGGCCCGAGAACAGTTCCTGGGAGTCTGCCTGCTCCTCAGAATGTGTCATTGTAATGGAGTGAGGAGGCTGGGAGGAAGGAGGAGCAGCAGCCAGAGGATTCAGAGTTGCAGCAGTGGACGGCGCAGAACTCTGGGTGGTCGATAGATTGCTGGATGCACTTTCTGCCATCCACGACAGGACCTGCTCACACTGCTCATTTTCTAATAAAGGTCTACTGTGTGGACCCATTAATTGTGAGATTAATCTTGGGACGCCAGAAACGTGCCTCTCTCCTAATCCCGCAGCAGTCGGCTGCGATACACCTGGATCAGGAGCTCGGCCTGTGCCGACACCCTGACTTGGGCCTCCGCGTCCTCGCCCGCGTCCACGTCCTCTAGGCCTACCCCTACCCCTCAGCATGGTGTATTACCAGTAGTGCAGAAACAGAACGCTGTAATTAAATGTGCCGTTTATTGGCCTGTGGTTGGAGGCTGACTTCGCTTACGGAACGCACAGCAGAGCCAGGAAAGAATTTTGCGCAAGCCTGTAGTGAGACGTAGGTGCGTATGACTGAGCTAGTGGAATTCACAGTGCAGAAGCAGTCAAGTGTCCAAAGGCCACTAGTAGACCTTAAGTGTTTTGCTTCTATTTTTTTAAAGGCTGAGCTGAGACAGCAGACAGATACTGTAGGCACCGTATATATGTATACTGTTTCCCTCTGGACGGGATGACGGCGGTGATGTAATGGGCAACGCAGAGCCAGGAAAGAATTTTGCGCAAGCCCGCTGTAACACTTAGCTGCGTATTAATTAGGACTACTACCACCAGCAGACACGCAGTACACTCAAGACGGTCACAGGCAGCCCAAAGATAATATTTTTCCCAAATTTGTTTGAAAAAGCCCACTGCCTATATAGACAGTATATCTCTTTAACCTTTCCCACTGTCCCTGCCTCACCACTACTGGCCCTATACTATGTAAAATTACTGCAGACTGTTTCCCTCTGGACGGGATGACGGCGGTGATGTAGCGGGCAACGCAGAGCCAGGAAAGAATTTTGCGCAAGCCTGCTGTAACACTTAGCTGCGTATTAATTAGGACTACTACCCCCAGCAGAGACGCAGTACACTGAGGACAGTCACAGGCAGCCCAAATATATTTTTTTCCCCAAATTTGTTTGAAAAAGCCCACTGCCTATATAGACAGTATATCTCTTTCACCTTTCCCACTGTCCCTGCCTCACCAGTACTGGCCCTATACTATGTACAATGACTGCAGACTGAGGACGCAATGCTCTGCACGGCCGATATACAAAAAAAAAAAAAAAGTGCAACACTGCTAAAAGCAGCCTCAACAGTACTGCACACGGTCAGATGTGGCCCTAAGAAGGACCGTTAGGGTTCTTGAAGCCTAAAATAACTCCTAACACTCTCCCTATAGCAGCTCCAGCATCAGCAGCACTTTCCCTGATCTATGTCAGAATGCATCTGTGGCGAGCCGCGGGAGGATCCGATTTAAATACTCGGGTGACACCTGATCGCCCCAGCCACTCACAGCAGGGGGGTGGTATAGGGCTTGAACGTCGCAGGGGGAAGTTGTAATGCCTTCCCTGTCTTTCTATTGGCCAGAAAAGCGTGCTAACGTCTCAGAGATGAAAGTGAAAGTAACTCGAACATCACGTGGTGCTCGCCTCGAGTAACGAGCATCTCGAACACGCTAATACTCGAACGAGTATCAAGCTCGGACGAGTACGTTCGCTCATCTCTAATAACCACCCAAGATTTAAAACTGTACTTACGGGGGCATGGCAAACACCACCTGAATGGTTAGTGGGCGCATATAGCGATATGGCTTTCTGGAGCAGCCACTGGAGCCACTATGGCCTTGGTAACCATACTCTCTCCGAAAGTGGTCCCTGGCCGACCGCCAGCTTGTCTTCACATCCAATACTATTTGTGGGATAATATAAATAAATAAAAGTTAAAAAAAAACACAACTTAAAGAAAGGCATAAAAAATGAGTGCAGGCAAGATGAACCATGCAAGCAATGCTATGAAATTTAAAATATGATTATTATTGCATTACAACAGACAATAATATCTGCATTCAGGTGTACTGTACATATAATCTGTATACAGGTACTCGTTACAGCGAATAACGCACACAAACACTCTAAACATAGTGAAACGTTAGTTATCACAGAGTCCAACACCAAAGCGTCATAAAAGCAGGGACAGACTAGGCATATAAATCAATGTTTGCATTGCACATGTACTTGCTAGGAGTCAGAACTTGCTACAGATGACTCAGAGACATTTCATGGCAACAGAAATAAACAGCCTCACATAACTGCCTGCACTGCAGGGTAGTGGTACTGTCCCACCTTTCCCCAATCACCGCCTGAGCCGCCTCCTGTACCTGCAGCTCCTTGTACTCACTGTTTTTTCAGCGCAGGAATTTTTGATTCTCCATTGACTTCAAATGAGGGACAGTGCTGCTTAACATGCAGAAAGATAAGGCAGGACCTATCTTTTCTCGCACAAAGAAATTGCTTGCAAGAAACACGCTCATGAAAACAATGGATTTGCTTCTTCACGTTTTATGGGCATGATTTTCATGCATGCAAAAACATGCACAAACACATTCATCTGCTTAAGCCCTTATCTGAAGTTCCACAGACGCAATTTATTAGACCCTGATTGAGTAATCCCAACCCTAATTACTCACCTGTGAAAAGTAATTGCAACTTCAACCCACAAGTAGACTATATGTGCTTTTTAAACGTAACAATGCTTATCAATATGACCCACCAATATACCTCCTTAAAGGCGTTTTCCAAGGAGAATACTACTGATGACCTATCGTCAGGATAGGTCATCAATAGTTGATCGGCTGGGGTCCGTCGCACAGGACTCAATCAACTGAGTGAGTGCATGCTCTCAGCGACACAAATACAGAGGTCGGAGCTGAAGCAGTGGAAATCTCTGTGTAGTAGCACTTTTAACTGCAGGCACAGCTGATTTTGATTTCAATGAAACCCACATCAGAGGTTGAGCTAGCTTGGCAGTATAAAAGGTAAAAAGTGGGCAGAGTTAAAGTGGTCTGATCCAGGAGTCTAGTCCAGGCCTGGAGAGAGAGTCAAGTTGAGGCGTGGAGAGAGTCAAGTCCAGGGGAGCCTGAGATAGAGACCAGGGAGGAAGCAGGAGAAGATCCTTACTGAAAAGCCAGTGCGGTGGGAAGCTAGAACATCTAAAGTGTGAGTACTCAAAGCAAAGTTATTCTGGAGTATCAGCAGAGAAGAGAGAGAGAGCGAGAAGAAAAAAGTTCAACGAGAAGAGACAGAAGCCTGAGCCAGTGTACAGAAGCAAGCCAATAACAGGTTAACCCTTGCCAGTCTGAACCAGCTAACTAAGTCTGTAGTGAATGATGCTTGTGGAGTTTGTGTTCAATTAATGTCTGTCATGAGCTACTCCAATTTCACACAAAAGGTGTAAATGCTACCAGGAAAAGAACTCTCTCTCAATAAAGTGTTCCATTGTTTTCACCATCCAAGTCTGCTTCTTGGAGTAACTTCCCACCATCTACACCATCTGCACTGAGGTACCACACTATGCACTCCAGAAGCCAGGACTACTACTCTCATTTTTGTTTAGTTCTCCAAATTTCTATATTTTATTATTTTGCTCAGATTAGGTCCCTACCCGTACACAAGCTGGTGTCACGACAAATACTATCTTACCCTGCCTAAACCCGAGGGCAGCACTTAATAAGAACTGCCAATATAATTTTCAGCTCTCCCGGGTCTGAGCTGCTGCACAAGGAGCACACATTTGCACCATATCTATAGGAACCTCTACAAGGAACACATTGTATCATATCTATAGGAATATGTACAAGAAGAGCACATTGTACCATATCTATAGGAACATGTACAAGGAGAGCACATTGTACCATATCTATAGGAACATGTACAAGAAGTGCACATTGTACCATATCTATAGGAATGTGTACAAAGAGCGCACATTGAGGTTATCATTTATAAACATGACAAATCATTGTCCAGTAAACATAATCCTGTCCTGAACCACAATTAATTGTTCTTAGCTATTAATTGAGACGTTACCCTGTATCTTACACTTCAACCTTTTACAACATTTAGTGCTGCCTTTTCAGCGGAGTGGTAAACGCTGTATAATGCTCCCATGCATTTCAATGGGGCTGTGCACACAAGCATCAAAACGCTGCGCTTTGACAGCAATGCATGTCCTATCTCTGGCCGTTTTCAGCCCTGTGTCGTCCATTGAAATGAATGGGCAGCGTTAGCAGCACTCCTGAAAACACGGCACAACTTGGTGCCGCGTTTTGGGCAGCGCTAAATGCAGTGCTAGCTGCACTTCCAAAAAAAGTTATACTCACTAATGCTGACACTGTCTGGGTCCCTGGCGCTGCTTTCCAGGGCTCCCGGCAATTATCAGAGAATCTTTTGCTACTGACAGGATTTGAAGACCGGGCCTCCAGCAAGAGATTACTCTGATTGATGCATCCAGCGCAGGCTGTGATTGGCGCTGGATTAGCCAATCACAGCCATTCAATGAATGAATGGCTCGCAGCTCAGCCAATCAGTGAAATCTCTTGCTGGAGGCATGGTCTTGAAACCCCGTTACCAGCAAGAGATCCTCTGCAGGCACAGACAAGTGCCTGGAAGCCTGCAGGGATGGCGGACGGCGCCTACTAGGTGGGTATTTGATTTTTTTTCCAGCTTCCTTGGCCTCAGTTTAAGCTGTGCTGCTGAAATCGCAGTAAAAGCAGCGTTGAAAAATGCAGCTTTTTTTTGCAAACGCTTGTGTGAGGAAGACCTTAAAGGGGTTGTCTCGCGGCAAACATCAAAATTTTACATTAGCCCATTCCCCCTGTCACCCCCCTGGCATAAAATAGCATTTTAAAGCGGTTTTTAAACCGCTTGCTACTCACCGATGTGATGAAAGATGAACTTATAAAATTCTTCTCCCAAGATGGCCGCCGGTCCTTTCCCAGGGATGCACTGCGGTTTTCTCCCATGGTGCACCACGGGTCTTCTCCCATGGTGCACCATGGGCTCTGTGCGTTCCATTGCCGATTCCAGCCTCCTGATTGGCTGGAATCGGCACACATGACAGGGCGGAGCTACGCGATGATGCGTAGAAGGGGGCGGAGCCAGAACGCCGCTCGTGCCCGGACCGTCCAGAAGGGAGAAGACTAGAGATGAGCGAGCACCAAAATGCTCGGGTGCTCGTTACTCGGGACAAACTTTTCGCGATGCTCGAGGGTTCGTTTAGAGTAACGAACCCAATTGAAGTCAATGGGCGACCCGAGCATTTTTGTATATCGCCGATGCTCGCTAAGGTTTTCATTTGTGAAAATCTGGGCAATTCAAGAAAGTGATAGGAACGACACAGAAACGGATAGGGCAGGCAAGGGGCTACATGTTGGGCTGCATCTCAAGTTCACAGGTCCCACTATTAAGCCACAATAGCGGCAAGAGTGGGCCCCCCCCCCCTCCCAACAACTTTTACTTCTGAAAAGCCCTCATTAGCAATGGATACCTTAGCTAAGCACCACACTACCTCCAACAAAGCACAATCACTGCCTGCATGACACTCCGCTGCCACTTCTCCTGGGTTACATGCTGCCCAACCCCCCCCCCCCCACGACCCAGTGTCCACAGCGCACACCAAACTGTCCCTGCCTTTCAGCCTTCAGCTGCTCTCATGCCATGCCACCCTCATGTCTATTTATAAGTGCGTCTGCCATGAGGAGGAACCGCAGGCACACACTGCAGAGGGTTGGCACGGCTAGGCGGCGACCCTCTTTAAAAGGGGTGGGGCAATAGCCCACAATGCTGTACAGAAGCAATGAGAAATCCAATCCTGTGCCACCTCCATCAGGAGCTGCACACGTGGGCATAGCAATGGGGAACCTATGTGCCACACACTATTCATTCTGTCAAGGTGTCTGCATGCCCCAGTCAGTGCGCGGTTTTTTATAACTAGTCACAGGCAGGTACAACTCCGCAATGGGAATTCCGTGTGCACCCGCAGCATGGGTGGCTCCCTGGAACCCACCGACTGTACATTAATGTATCCCATTGCAGTGCCCATCACAGCTGAGGTAACGTCCGATTAAATGCAGGTGGGCTTCGGCCCACACTGCATGCCCCTACTTCTGGGGTTCTTTAGAAGTAGACACATGCAGTTACAACTCCCTGTGGACCGACAGCATAGGTGGGTGCCAGGAAGCCAGCGGCGGTACATAAATATATCCCATTGCAGTGCCCAACACAGCTGAGGTAATGTCGTGCTTAATGCAGGTGGGTTTCGGCCCACACTGCATGCCCCAGTCAGACTGGGGTTCTTTAGAAGTGGACACATGCAGTTACAACTCCCTGTGGACCCACGGCATGGGTGGCTCCCTGGAACCCACCGGCGGTACATAAATATATCCCATTGCATTGCCCATCACAGCTGAGGTAATGTCGTGCTTAATGCAGGTGGGCTTCGGCCCACACTGCATGCCCCAGTCAGACTGGGGTTCTTTAGAAGTGGACACATGCAGTTACAACTCCCTGTGGACCCACGGCATGGGTGGCTCCCTGGAACCCACCGGCGGTACATAAATATATCCCATTGCATTGCCCATCACAGCTGAGGTAATGTTGTGCTTAATGCAGGTGGGCTTCGGCCCACACTGCATGCCCCAGTCAGACTGGGGTTCTTTAGAAGTGGACACATGCAGTTACAACTCCCTGTGGACCCACGGCATGGGTGGGTGCCAGGAAGCCACCGGCGGTACATAAATATATCCCATTGCAGTGCCCAACACAGCGGATGTAACTTCAGCTGTAATGCAGGTGGGCTAAAAATTCATTTGATTACACTGTAGGCGAGGGCCCCCAAAAATTGGTGTACCAACAGTACTAATGTACCTGAGAAAAATTGCCCATGCCCAACCAAGAGGGCAGGTGAAATCCATTAATCGCTTTGGTTAATGTGACTTAATTGGTAACTAGGCCTGGAGGCAGCCCAGTTAAAATAAATCGGTTAAGGTGAAAGTTTCAACGCTTTAAAGAGCATTGAAACGTATAAAAATTGTTTACTAAAATTATATGATTGAGCCTTGTGGGCCTAAGAAAAATTGCCCGTTCGGCGTGATTATGTGAGGTTTCAGGAGGAGGAGCAGGAGGAGGAGGAGGAATATTATACACAGATTGATGAAGCAAAAAGGTCCCCGTTTTTGATGGTGATAGAGAACGATGCTTCCATCCGCGGGTGCAGCCTACGTATTGCTTAGGTATCGCTGCTGTCCGCTGGTGAAGAAGAGAAGTCTGGGGAAATCCAGGCTTTGTTCATCTTGATGAGTGTAAGCCTGTCGGCACTGTCGGTTGACAGGTGGGTACGCTTATCCGTGATGATTCCCCCAGCCACAATAAACACCCTCTCTGACAAGACGCTAGCCGCAGGACAAGCAAGCACCTCCAGGGCATACAGCGCAAGTTCAGGCCACGTGTCCAGCTTCGACACCCAGTAGTTGTAGGGGGCAGAGGCGTCACGGAGGACGGTCGTGCGATCGGCTACGTACTCCCTCACCATCCTTTTACAGTGCTCCCGCCAACTCAGCCTTGACTGGGGAGCTGTGACACAGTCTTGCTGGGGAGCCAGAAAGCTGGCAAAGGCCTTGGAGAATGTTCCCCTGCCTGCGCTGTACATGCTGCCTGATCTCTGCACCTACCCTGCTACCTGGCCCTCGGAACTGCGTCTTCTGCCACTAGTGCTGTCGGATGGGAAGTTTACCATCAGTTTGTCCACCAGCGCCCTGTGGTATAGCATCATTCTCGAACCCCTTTCCTCTTCGGGAATGAGAGTGGAAAGGTTCTCCTTATACCGTGGGTCGAGCAGTGTGTACACCCAGTAATCCGTAGTGGCCAGAATGCGTGTAACGCGAGGGTCACGAGAAAGGCATCCTAACATGAAGTCAGCCATGTGTGCCAGGGTACCTGTACGCAACACATGGCTGTCCTCACTAGGAAGATCACTTTCAGGATCCTCCTCCTCCTCCCAGCATCTGGGTAGACTCCTCAAAGTTTCCAAGGACCAGGCAGATGTCTGCCAACCAGGCCCACTCTTCTGTAAATAATTGAGGAGGCTGACTCCCACTACGCCGCCCATGTTGGAGTTGGTATTCCACTATAGCTCTACGCTGCTCATAGAGCCTGGCCAACATGTGGAGCGTAGAGTTCCACTGTGTGGGCACGTCGCACAGCAATCGGTGCACTGGCAGATGAAACCGATGTTGCAGGGTACGCAGGGTGGCAGCGTCCGTCTTGGAGTTGCGGAAATGTGCGCTGACCTGGCGCACCTTTCCGAGCAGGTATGACAAGTGTGGGTAGCTTTTCAGAAAGCGCTGAACCACCAAATTAAAGACATGGGCCAGGCATGGCACGTGCGTGAGGCTGCCGAGCTGCAGAGCCGCCACCAGGTTACGTCCGTTGTCACACACGACCATGCCCGGTTGGAGGCTCAGCGGCGCAAGCCAGCGGTCGGTCTGCTCTGTCAGACCCTGCAGCAGTTCGTGGCCCGTCTGCCTCTTCTCTCCTAAGCTGAGTAGTTTCAGCACGGCCTGCTGACGCTTGCCCACCGCTGTGCTGCCATGCCGCGCGACACCGACTGCTGGCGACATGCTGCTGCTGACACATCTTGATTGCGAGACAGAGGTTGCGTAGGAGGAGGAGGAGGGTGGTTTAGTGGAGGAAGCATACACTGCCGCAGATACCACCACCGAGCTGGGGCACGCAATTCGGGGGGTGGGTAGGACGTGAGCGGTCCCAGGCTCTGACTCGGTCCCAGCCTCCACTAAATTCACCCAATGTGCCGTCAGGGAGATATAGTAGCCCTGCCCGCCTGTGCTTGTCCACGTGTCCGTTGTTAAGTGGACCTTGGCAGTAACCGCCTTGGTGAGGGCGCGTACAATGTTGCGGGAGACGTGGTCGTGCAGGGCTGGGACGGCACATCGGGAAAAGTAGTGGCGACTGGGAACCGAGTAGCGCGGGGCCGCCGCCGCCATCATGCTTTTGAAAGCCTCCGTTTCCACAAGCCTATACGGCAGCATCTCCAGGCTGATCAATTTGGCAATGTGCACGTTTAACGCTTGAGCGTGCGGGTGCGTGGCGGCGTACTTGCGCTCGCGCTCAAACTGTGGCGCTAGCGACGCTGCGCTGAGAGACATTGCTGGATGGGGCCGAGGACAGCGGAGGTGAGGGTGTGGGTGCAGGCCGGTAGGCACTCGTGCCTGTGTCCTCAGAGGGGGGTTGGATCTCAGTGGCAGGTTGGGACACAGGGGGAGAGGCAGTGGTGCAAACCGGAGGCGGTGAACGGCGTTCGTCCCACCTTGTGGGGTGCTTGGCCATCATATGCCTGCGCATGCTGGTGGTGGTGGCTCCCCAGCTGATCTTGGCACGACAAAGGTTGCACACCACTGTTCGTCGGTCGTCAGGCGTCTGTGAAAAACTGCCACACCGTTAAGCACCTTGACCTCTGCAGGGTGGCATGGCGCGAGGAGGGGGCGCTTTGGGAAACAGTTGGTGGATTATTCGGTCTGGCCCTGCCTCTACCCCTGGCCACCGCACTGGCTCGGCCTGTGCCCACACCCTGACTTGGGCCTCCGCGTCCTCGCCCGCGTCCACGTCCTATAGGCCTACCCCTACCCCTCAGCATGGTGTATTACCAGTAGTGCAGAAACAGAACGCTGTAATTAAATGTGCCGCTTATTGGCCTGTGGTTGGAGGCTGACTTCGCTTACGGAACGCCAGGAAATAATTTGGAGGACTACTACACCCAGCAGAGACCCAAAACACTGAGGACAGTCACAGGCAGCCCAAATAGATTTTTTCCCCAAATGTTTTTGCAAAGGCCCACTGCCTATATTCAATCAATATGTCTTCTGTCCCTGCCTAAGCGCTTCTGGCCCTGGAGTATGTCAAAGAACTGCAGAGTGTTGCACTGTGGACTGCAATACAGCGGTGATTTAACAGCCCAGACAGAGCCATGAACTAATTTTGCGCAAGCCTGCTTTAACACTTAGCTGGCTGCGTATGAATTTGGAGAACTACTAAACCCAGCACAGACCCAGAACACTGAGGACAGTCACAGGCAGCCCAAATAGATTTTTTTCCCCAAATGTTTTTGCAAAGGCCCACTGCCTATATTCAATCAATATGTCTTCTGTCCCTGCCTAAGCGCTTCTGGCCCTGGAGTATTACTGCAGGGCACAATGCTCTGCACGGCCGATATACCAAAAAAAAAAAATGTGCAACACTGCAAAAAGCAGCCTCCACAGTACTGCACACGGTTAGATGTGGCCCTAAGGAGGACCGTTGGGGTTCTTGAAGCCTAAAATACTCCTAACACTCTCCCTATAGCAGCTCCACCAAGATAGCACTTTCCCTAAAGTATGTCAGAATGCATCTGTGGCGAGCCGCGGGAGGGGCCAATTTATATACTCGGGTGACACCTGATCTCGCCAGCCACTCACAGCAGGGGGGTGGTATAGGGCTTGAACGTCGCAGGGGGAAGTTGTAATGCCTTCCCTGTCTTTCTATTGGCCAGAAAAGCGCGCTAACGTCTCAGAGATGAAAGTGAAAGTTACCCGAACATCGCGTGGTACTCGTTACGAGCAACGAGCATCTCGAACACGCTAATACTCGAACGAGTATCAAGCTCGGACGAGTACGTTCGCTCATCTCTAGAGAAGACCCTTCTGCGCAAGTGCGTCTAAAAAAGCAAGAAGACCCCGAAATTAGACGGAGCCATGGAGATGGGGACGCCAGCAACGGAATAGGTAAGTGAATAACTTCTGTATGGCTCATATTTAATGCACGATGTATATTACAAAGTGCATTAATATGGCCATACAGAAGTGTATAACCCCACTTGCTTTCGTGAGACAACCCCTTTAATAATGACTAGAGTAGCAAACTGTCAGAACAATAACACATCGAGCACCACGGTTTGCTGGGTATAACCCTGTGTACTCACAGACCGGTAGGATTGCCCATGCTAGGTGTAGAGTGGTATATGTAATTTAGATAGATAGCACAGATGAATAGAAGCTACGGTTGTGTAATCAGAGAACATTGGAAACACACGAAGGTACAGTATGGAGCACTTTATTTCTATTGGCATCAATTTAGAACATATATCGTCAGGATTATAGGGACATGGAATCTTACGCTTTATTAAACTCTTATAAATAACCGACACAGACACCAATATTGGATAAAGAAGGCCGTGGTGTTTATTAACGGGGTTACAAACATTTGGGGAGAAATGTAACCAATAATAACCATAACACTTCCTGTAAACTCTGTTTTACAGGCCCAAGTTTATTAACCAATCAATAACCATAACAGTTCATGTAAACTCTGTCTTACAGACATGAGTTTACCACCACCAAACTCTCCCCAAGTTTACCTGCCCACCTGTTTAATGCGGGCGACAATCTACCCTTAACTACACCGCGACAAACCTAAAAGAGGGAGGGCGGGATGCTGCTTCCTTTCCAGATGATGATGGCCCACATCTCTGCACCTCCATATCTCACTGCTGCTCCTCTCAGCTTGTTCCTCTGGGCCAATCACCAGCCTCTGCCAGGCCACCAGATTCTGCCTGACAACCACAGGCATTTCCCACCATTTTCCTTCAGCCAATCATCTGCTGCTGCCAACCAGTCCATCACTGGGCAGAACTCACTCTCTGCCATCTCATCTGACCTAGTGATGATTTGTAACAACTCTTGATTAACCAGAAAACCTCCTCCATAGAGGGTGACATATCATCCATCAATCATGTACATAAAGCTCCCAGATCCCATGAGGCTTTCCCTCCTAACTGTCCCTCAAGCCTTACAATACATGTCCTGAAGTCCCCCCCCCACCTTAGGAATCTAAGATGACACAAAACTATGTAAAAGATATTAACACAACAGGACAGAATGCGGGTGCAAGAGGATCTGGATAAGTTGGAGTTTGGGCAGAAAAGTGGCAAATAAGATTTAACAACGATAAATGTAACTTATAAACATGGGTAGAAGAAATACATGTCACCATTACACACTAAATGGGAAACCACTGGGAAACACTGACATGGAAAAGGACTTGGGGATTTTAGTTAACTGTAAACTTAACTGGAGCAACCAGTGTCAGGCAGCTGTTGCCAAGGCAAATAGGATCATGTGGTGCATCAAAAGAAGTCTAGGGGCACATGGCGAGAGCATTGTTCTTCTTTACAAGTCACTGGTCAGACCACACATGGCATTTTGTGGACAGTTTTGGGCACCAATACTCAAGAAGGACATATCAGAGCTTGAGCGGGTACAAAGGCAGGCAACTAAAGTAATAAACGAATGGGTGGGCTACAATACCCACAGAGGTTATCAAAATTGGGGTTATTAAGTTCAGAACAAATACGGCTGAGGTACGACCTAATAACTAAGTATAGATATATCAGGGGACAGAGATCTCTTCCATCAGCTATTTAAATTCAGGACTGTAACTAGGGGGGCGCTCTAATAACTATGTAGAAAAAGATCAGGGGACAATACAGAGATCTCTCCCATGATCTGTTTATACCCAGGACTGCGACTAACAAGGGGGCATACTCTAAATCTAGAGCAAAGAAGGTTTCTACACCAACATAGAAAGGGGTTCTTTACTGTAAGAGCACTGAGACTATGGAACTCACTGCCTGAGGACGTGCCAATGACAAATTCAATAGAAGAGTTGAAAAGGGGCCTGGATGCCTTTCCTGAATGATACAACGTTATATGTTACAATTAGAGATGAGCGAGCACCAAAATGCTCGGGTGCTCGTTACTCGGGACGAAATTATCGCGATGCTCGAGGGTTCGTTTCGAGTAACGAACCCCATTTAAGTCAATGGGCGACCCGAGCATTTTTGTATTTCGCCGATGCTCGCTAAGGTTTTCATGTGTGAAAATCTGGGCAATTCAAGAAAGTGATGGGAACGACACAGCAACGGATAGGGCAGGTGAGGGGCTACATGTTGGGCTGCATCTCAAGTTCACAGGTCCCACTATTAAGCCACAATAGCGGCAAGAGTGGGCCCCCCCCCCCTCCCAACAACTTTTACTTCTGAAAAGCCCTCATTAGCAATGGATACCTTAGCTAAGCACCACACTACCTCCAACAAAGCACAATCACTGCCTGGATGACACTCCGCTGCCACTTCTCCTGGGTTACATGCTGACCAACCGCCCCCCCCTCCCCCCCCACAGCGCACACCAAAGTGTCCCTGCGCAGCCTTCAGCTGCCCTCATGCCACACCACCCTCATGTCTATTTAGAAGTGCGTCTGCCATGAGGAGGAACCGCAGGCACACACTGCAGAGGGGTTGGCACGGCTAGGCAGCGACCCTCTTTAAAAGGGGCGGGGCGATAGCCCACAATGCTGTACAGAAGCAATGAGAAATCCAATCCTGTGCCACCGCCATCAGGAGCTGCACACGTGGGCATAGCAATGGGGAACCTATGTGCCACACACTATTCATTCTGTCAAGGTGTCTCTGCATGCCCCAGTCAGACTGGTAATATGTACCTTAACAGTAACCGCGTTGGTGGTAATGTGGTGGTGACTGCGGACCTAGTAGCGCGGTTTTATTTTGTTGGTTTTCGGAATGTGGCCAGGATTAAGTGGGCCGTGGCGGGGGGATGGTGGGGGGGCTCTCTTGTAGTGTCGGTAAAGGTGAAATTCTTGGACTGCCACCAGACGAACCAATGCAAAGGCATTTGCCAAGAATGTTTTCCCTGTTGGAGGAGGAGGGGGATGTTTTTGAGGCACTACGTGTCCTCTCCATGTGTCCGTGGTTATATGCACCTTAACAGTAACCGCGTTGGTGGGAAATGGCCTCGCCGCCATCATGTCTTTGGGAAGCCTCTGTTTCCACACCCCAGAGACATACCATTAGCAGCGGTATAGGCAGAGCCCATAATTCGTAACATTTCAGCCGTAGCATTAGGACAGGCCCCACTAACATATCACTAGCAGCATTATAGCGGGAGCGCAGTCTTCGTTCCATGTCAGCAATAGTAGCACTCAAGACAGGCCCCAGTAACAATTCCGAAGCAGCAGTATAGCGGGAGCGCAGTCTTCGTTCCATGTAAGCAATAGTAGCACTCAAGACAGGCCCCAGTAACAATTCCGAAGCAGCAGTATAGCGGGAGCGCAGTCTTCGTTCCATGTCAGCAATAGTAGCACTCAAGACAGGCCCCAGTAACAATTCCGAAGCAGCAGTATAGCGGGAGCGCAGTCTTCGTTCCATGTCAGCAATAGTAGCACTCAAGACAGGCCCCAGTAACAATTCCGAAGCAGCAGTATAGTGGGAGCGCAGTCTTAGTTCCATTTCAGTAGCTGCAGTATAGCCAAGGCCCCAGTTACATTTATGTAGCTAAAGTGTAGGCCAACCCCACACACACTTCTGTACCATGAGTGCAGGCGAAGAACATACAAATTGCTATGATTACACTGTAGGTGAGGGCCCCAAAAAATTGGTGTACCAACAGTACTAATGTACCTCAGTAAAAATTGGCCATGCCCAACCAAGATGGCAGGTGAAACCCATTAATCGCTTTGGTTAATGTGGCTTAAGTGGTAACTAGGCCTGGAGGCAGCCCAGTTTAACGAAAAATTGGTTCAAGTTAAAGTTTCAACGCTTTTAAGAGCATTGAAACATATAAAAATTGTTTAGAAAAATTTGATGAGTGAGCCTTGTGGCCCTAAGAAAAATTGCCCGTTCAGCGTGATTACGTGAGGTTTCAGGAGGAGGAGCAGGAGGAGGAGGAGGAATATTAGACACAGATTGATGAAGCAGAAATGTCCCCGTTTTGGATGGTGAGAGAGAACGTAGCTTCCATCCGCGGGTGCAGCCTACGTATTGCTTAGGTATCGCTGCTGTCCGCTGGTGGAGAAGAGAAGTCTGGGGAAATCCAGGCTTTGTTCATCTTGATGAGTGTTAGCCTGTCGGCACTGTCGGTTGACAGGCGGGTACGCTTATCTGTGATGATTCCCCCAGCCGCACTAAACACCCTCTCCGACAAGACGCTAGTCGCAGGACAAGCAAGCACCTCCAGGGCATACAGCGCTAGTTCAGGCCACGTGTCCAGCTTCGACACCCAGTAGTTGTAGGGGGCAGAGGCGTCACCGAGGATGGTCGTGCGATCGGCTACGTACTCCCTCACCATCCTTTTACAGTGCTCCCGCCGACTCAGCCTTGACTGGGGAGCGGTGACACAGTCTTGCTGGGGAGCCATAAAGCTGGCCAGGCCCTTAAAGACTGTTGCACTGCCTGGGCTGTACATGCTGCTCGATCTACGCACCTCCCCTGCTACCTGGCCCTCGGAACTGCGCCTTCTGCCACTACCGCTGTCAGATGGGAATTTTACCATCACCTTGTCCGCCAGGGTCCTGTGGTATAGCAACACTCTCGAACCCCTTTCCTCTTCGGGAATGAGACTGGGAAGGTTCTCCTTATAGCGTGGGTCGAGCAGTGTGTACACCCAGTAATCCGTAGTGGCCAGAATGCGTTGAATGCGAGGGTCACGAGAAAGGCATCCTAACATGAAGTCAGCCATGTGTGCCAGGGTACCTGTACGCAACACATGGCTGTCCGCACTAGGAAGATCACTTTCAGGATCCTCCTCCTCCTCCTCCTCCTCCTCCTCAGGCCATACACGCTGAAATGATGACAGGCAAGCAGCATGGGTACGGTCAGCAGTGGGCCAAGCTGTCTCTTCCCCCTCCTCCTCATCCTCCTCATGCTCCTCCTCCTCCTCCTCCTCCTAAACGCGCTGAGATATAGACAGGAGGGTGCTCTGACTATCTAGCGACATACTGTCTTCCCCCGACTCTGTTTCCAAGCGGCTGCCTTTATGGTTTGCAGGGAAGTTCTCAAGATGCATAGCAGAGGAATGGTGACGCTAATGATTGCAGCATCGCCGCTCACCACCTGGGTAGACTCCTCAAAGTTTCAAAGGACCTGGCAGATGTCTGCCAACCAGGCCCACTCTTCTGAAAAGAATTGAGGAGGCTGACTCCCACTGCGCCGCCCATGTTGGAGTTGGTATTCCACTATTGCTCTACGCTGCTCATAGAGCCTAGCCAACATGTGGAGCGTAGAGTTCCACCGTGTGGGCACGTCGCACAGCAGTCGGTGCACTGGCAGATTAAAGCGATGTTGCAGGGTGCGCAGGGTGGCAGCGTCTGTGTGGGACTTGCGGAAATGTGCACAGAGCCGGCGCACCTTTACGAGCAGGTCTGCAAAGCGTGGGTAGCTTTTCAGAAAGCGCTTAACCACCAAATTAAAGACGTGGGCCAGGCATGGCACGTGCGTGAGGCTGCCGAGCTGCAGAGCCGCCACCAGGTTACGGCCGTTGTCACACACGACCATGCCCGGTTGGAGGCTCAGCGGCGCAAGCCAACGGTCGGTCTGCTCTGTCAGACCCTGCAGCAGTTCGTGGGCCATGTGCCTCCTATCTCCTAAGCTGAGTAGTTTAAGCACGGCCTGCTGACGCTTGCCCACCGCTGTGCTGCCATGCCGCGCGACACCGACTGCTGGCGACGTCCTGCTGCTGCTGACACATCTAGATTGCGAGACAGAGGTTGAGGAGGAGGAGGAGGGTGCTTTAGTGAAAGAAGCATACACCGCCGAACATACCACCACCGAGCTGGGGCCCGCAATTCTGGGGGTGGGTAGGACGTGAGCGGTCCCAGGCTCTGACTCTGTCCCAGCCTCCACTAAATTCACCCAATGTGCCGTCAGGGAGATGTAGTGGCCCTGCCCGCCTGTGCTTGTCCACGTGTCCGTAGTTAAGTGGACCTTGCCACTAACCGCATTGGTGAGGGCGCGTACAATGTTGCGGGAGACGTGGTCGTGCAGGGCTGGGACGGCACATCGGGAAAAGTAGTGGCGACTGGGAACTGAGTAGCGCGGGGCCGCCGCCGCCATCATAGCTTTGAAGGACTCCGTTTCCACAACCCTATACGGCAGCATCTCAAGGCTGATAAATTTGGCTATGTGGACGGTTAACGATTGAGCGTGCGGGTGCGTGGCGGCGTACTTGCGCTTCCGCTCAAAGACTTGCGCTAGCGACGGCTGGACGGTGCGGTACGAGACATTGCTGGATTGGGCCGAGGACAGCGGAGGTGAGGGTGTGGGTGCAGGCCATGAGACGGTCGTGCCTGTGTCCTGAGAGGGGGGTTGGATCTCAGTGGCAGGTTGGGGCACAGGGGGAGAGGCAGCGGTGCAAACCGGAGGCGGTGAACGGCCTTCGTCCCACCTTGTGGGGTGCTTGGCCATCATATGTCTGCGCATGCTGGTGGTGGTCAGGCTGTTGGTGGTGGCTCCCCGGCTGATCTTGGCGCGACAAAGGTTGCACACCACTGTTCGTCGGTCGTCAGGCGTCTCTGTGAAAAACTGCCAGACCTTAGAGCACCTCGGCCTCTGCAGGGTGGCATGGCGCGAGGGTGCGCTTTGGGAAACACTTGGTGGATTATTCGGTCTGGCCCTGCCTCTACCCCTGGCCACCGCACTGCCTCTTGCAACCTGCCCTGCTGCTGCCCGTGCCTCCCCCTCTGAAGACCTGTCCTGTGTAGGCGTTGCACACCAGGTGGGGTCAGTCACCTCATCGTCCTGCTGCTCTTCCTCCGAATCCTCTGTGCGCTGCTCCCTCGGACTTACTGCCCTTACTACTACCTCACTGCAAGACAACTGTGTCTCATCGTCATCGTCCTCCTCACCCACTGAAAGGTCGAGACAGTTGCCGGAAGTCCCCAGCCTCATCCCCCGGACCCCGGGAACTTTCCAATGGTTGGGCATCAGTGACGATAAACTCCTCTGGTGGTAGCGGAACCACTGCTGCCCAATCTGAGCAGGGGCCCGAGAAAAGTTCCTGGGAGTGTTCCCGCTCCTGAGCATGTGTCATTGTAGTGGAGTGAGGAGGCTGGGAGGAAGGAGGAGCAGCAGACAGAGGATTCGGATTTGCAGCACTGGACGGCGCAGAACTCTGGGTGGATGATAGCTTGCTCAAAGCACTTTCTGCCATCCAGGACAGGACCTGCTCACACTGCTCATTTTCTAATAAAGGTCTCCCGCGTGGACCCATTAATTGGGCGATGAATGTGGGGACGCCAGAAACGTGCCTCTCTCCTAATCGCGCAGCAGTCGGCTGCGACACACCTGGATCAGGAGCTCGGCCTGTGCCCACACCCTCACTTGGCCCTCCGCGTCCTCGGCCGTGTCCACGTCCTATAGGCCTACTCCTACCCCTCAGCATGCTGTATTACCAGTGATTTGATTTCCCAGGCAGGAAATAAATTGGCGCAAGCCTGCAGGCCAAATATAATTAATTCGCTTTTTTGCAAAGGGAAGGCCCCACTGCGGATATTCAATGAACAATACGTTTAATAACTGTGGTGTGGCCCTGAAAAAGTGTCACACAACTTTAGTGTAGCAGAGTTATTAACTCTGGCAGAGCAGGTATTTGCCAGTCAGGAAAGACAATGGCGCAAGCCTGCAGTAAACCGTAGCTGGTTGCGTTTGATTTTTGTACGTTCTCCACGCAGCACACACGTACACGGTGACCTTAGGACTGACACAGGCAGGCCAAATATAATTAATTCGCTTTTTTGCAAAGGGAGGGCCCCACTGCGGATATTCAATGAACAATACGTTTAATAACTGTGGTGTGGCCCTGAAAAAGTGTCACACAACTTTAGTGTAGCAGAGTTATTAACTCTGGCAGAGCAGGTATTTGCCAGTCAGGAAAGACAATGGCGCAAGCCTGCAGTAAACCGTAGCTGGTTGCGTTTGATTTTTGTACGTTCTCCACGCAGCACACACGTACACGGAGACCTTAGGACTGACACAGGCAGCCCAAATATAATTTTTTCGCAAATTTGCAAAGGGAGGGCCCCACTGCGGATATTCAATGAACAATAACTGTGTTGTGGCCCTGCCTACACAATTCTGTCCCTGTAGTATCAATGGAGGGTGCAATGCTCTGCACAGACGATTTTTTGGAAAAAAAAAATATGCAACACTGCTAACAGCAGCCAGCACAGTACTGCACACGGTTAAATTTGGCCCTAGAAAGGACCGTTGAGGTTCTTGAAGGCTACACTCACTCCTAACACTCTCCCTGCCTAAGCACCACTTCTGTCCCTAATACCGGGTGCAATGCTCTGCACTGCCGATTTTGAGAAAAAAAAAAAAAAATTTCCACTGCTAACAGCAGCCTGCACACACCATTGGGGTTCTTGAAGCCTACACTAACTCCTAACGCTCTCCCTACAGCAGCTCAGGCACCAGCAGCACTGTCCCTCACTAACTCACAAGACATCTGAGGCGAGCCGCGGGAGGGGCCGACTTTTATACTCGGGTGACATCTGATCGCCCCAGCCACTCACAGCAGGGGGGTGGTATAGGGCTTGAACGTCACAGGGGGAAGTTGTAATGCCTTCCCTGTCTTTCAATTGGCCAGAAAAGCGCGCTAACGTCTCAGAGAGGAAAGTGAAAGTAACCCGAACATCGCGTGGTACTCGTTATGAGTAACGAGCATCCCGAACACCCTAATATTCGCACGAATATCAAGCTCGGACGAGTACGTTCGCTCATCTCTAGTTACAATCATTAATACCTTCAAAAGGGCTGTTGATCCAGGGATTATTCTGATTGCCAGATTGGAGTCAGTAAGGAATTGTTTTTCCATAAATGGGAAAAATTGACTTCTACCTCATTGTTTTTTTTTTGTCTTTCTCTGGATCAACATTGGGGGTTATCGACTAAACTGGATGGACACATGTCTTTTTCCGTCCTTACATACTATGTTACTATGTATGTTAAGGTGCCACCCCACCCTCCCTGCCCAGGTTGATTTTGATATTAGCAACTAGTCAAAAAAAAACAAAACTTTCCTGCAGGTATCATTCACTTTCTAGGCTGCGTGGTTCTACTGGTGATCTTAGTTGGGGTCAGTAGAACCATATAGGCTCCAGCTGTTGTGACCATAATACGAAACCTAGATATATCTGTATTAGGCCTCATGTCCACGGGGAAAATCAGGCCTGCTACAGATTCTCAATGGAGAATCCGTAGCGGGTCCCTCCTGCCCCGCGGCTGAAAATAAGAATTACTCACCTCTCCGCACGCTCCGGATCTTCCCTTCTTCGTGGCCTGATCTTCTCTCCGTCGCGGCCGGGTCTTCTTTCTTCGGCCCGGCGGATGTGCTCGGCACGCCGGCTGCGTGCCGCGCGCATGCGCCGGGCACATCCACCGGGCCGAAGAAAGAAGATCTGGCCGCGAAGAAGGAAAGACCCATACCGTCTGGAGCAGGGGAGTTAAATTCTGGTGTGGGTCTCCCGCGGATCCGGACGGCTTCCACAGGCTTCAATAGAAGCCTGCGGGAGCCGTCCCCGCGGGAGACCCGCACCTAAATGAAGCATGGTCTGGATTTTTTCCTGCACGCGGGACCCGTGCCTGCAGGGAAAAATGACATCCGCAGGTATTTAACTACCTGCGGGTGTCTAATGCATCCCTATGGGGCACGGATCCGCGTGCAGGAAAAACGCTGCGGATTTTAATTCATAATTTGCCCATGGACATGAGGCCTTATTCCCATCTAAAAATGGCTTATTTTTGCTCTGGGAGGAGTATTGTAGATGTAAATCATGGTCACTCTCAATTATTCACTAGTTATAAAATGTTATAACACACTGTATATGCTGTACTCGGCACAATTTGCGCAATACTAAAGTAAAAGCTGACTTCAACTTAATTTCTAAACAGTCAAGACTGCGCCAGAAACAAAAGTAATGACAACTCTACCTTCCCCGCATAATAGCAATAGTCAGCGTCCTTCAGGAAGGATTTCTTTAATCCTATAATAAACAATTATACTGCTGCAACATTTGTCACATTAAATGACACGGCTGACGTAGGTGATGAAATGCAGTGAATATCAAATGACTCTGCGTACTCTCCGGGAGAGAAGAATAAATTGTGACAAATAACACTGTCACCATCAGCTGCTTACTGGGATATAGGGAAGTTAATGACAGTGAACACTCTTCATAATGAGCACCAGCATGGAGCTTTGTAGGTTGCATAGAAGGAGGAACCCAGAACATAAGAATCTGCTGTTTGCTTTCACTGCCAAGTTCTTTTACGACCCTTAGACCAATTTCCAACCCTACTGTTTGCTATCTGGTAGAGAGGGAGTCTTGAGCATGTTCTTGCCACCCAACAGCAGAGGGGTATGAGACCAACCAGAGCTGAGCCTCCTGTTTCCAAGGACCTGGTCTTGTGATATTCCAGATTATCCTGCACTGAACCAGGGAACATGCGGTGAAGTGAGGATCACGTGAGTCAGGACTGATGCCGTTAGGTCACCCTAGTCCAGATCTTCATTTGTGTCCAGTAAGCTATGACAGTGTCTTTCCTAAACTTTTTTTTTGCTATTTGATTGATTCCAATGCTGCATGTTTGTCACAGTATAACCAGCTTTTCAAAACATGATTTCACAATACTTTGTCATGAGATCATGTATGTGTCTGTTCTGGCCACCCAGTAGTTGTGATGTGGGCTTCAGCCCTTCAAGGTTTTTCTAGCATTTTACAGCATTGTATTGAATTGGTTTCATGAGAAATTGCAGTCGTAACACCTGGCCATTAGAAATACATAAGCTTCTTGGGATATCCATTCCAAAACTATGAGCATTAATATGAAGTTTGGCACCCTTTGCGGTTGTAACAGCCTTCACTCTTCTGGGGAGACTTTCCACAAATTTTTGGCTGTGTCTGCAAGGCTTTGTACGTATTCAGTGAGAAGACCATTTGTGGGGTGAGGTGCTGATGTCAGATGAGAAGATCTGGTTTACATTTGGTGTTCCAATTCATCCCAAAGGTGTTCAATGGGGTTGAGATCAGGGCTCTGTTTCTCCACACTATACTCATCATAGACTCCGCTTTGTGCACAGGGGTATAGTCATATTGGAAGAGAGAAGGACTTTCCCCAAACGGCTCCTACAAAGTTGTAAGTGACTAGGGTTGACAATGTCTTCTCTGAAAAATAAGGGTGGCTTTACATGGGCAACTATTGTCCAAAAAGTAATTCAATAAAGTGAATATAAGCAACAGTTGTTCCTTGTAAACACAGCCATCAACCGGTTGACGAGCAAAAATGAATTCACTAGTTGCTAGTCCCTTCATTTCAGCTTACCTAAAAATAGTCGCTGGTTGATTAATTACCATCTGTTGTAAACAGGCAGCCGTTTGTCTTGCAGTGACTAGCCAATAACTTTGCAGGGAGGTATGCACTTCAGTGACTGTGAAAATCACACAAGCAACATTTGTTCATATACTTTAGCAACTATTTCGATTGACTATTCAGATAAGCCACACTAAAGGGCCCCATGCTGAAAAACAGCCCCCTACCATTATCTATCCTCCACAACATTTTACAGTAGGCAGTGTTTATTCCGGTAAGTAATATTCTATAGGTGGTTGCCAAACCTAAATTTATCCATCACGTTTCCACTACTTGAGTCCAGTGATGACGTGCTTTACACCACTGCAGCCACCACTTGGCATTGCACATGGTGGCCTTAGGCTTGTGAGCAGCTGCTTCACTATACGGAAACCCAGTTCATAAAGCTGATGTGTAGAGGGGAACCGGGTAGGACCTCCCTGTTGATAATGATGACTGCTAATGTTTAAAAATTTTCTTTAATGTGGTTGGTAACATTTAAGTTCCTTTGCCTTCTGTGTGCTGGGGGGGAGAACCTGTAGATCGCGCTATACGTACTGAGTTCCATTGCCCCAGGAACCTGGCGGAGTATATAATGGTGGTTCCCATTCTACAGTAGAGAAGACAGTGAAATTGAAACTGAAAGTATTGCACACCTTTGGGATGAAAGTATTGCAGGTACCAGACGATGAACAAGTGGATCCACAGAAGGACATGGAGACACTAGTGGTTACAGGTAGGCCCCTACCCTCTGGTCTTGACCCTTCCAAACTGGACCCCATTCAGCTGACCCTGCCGCCCGAGACACCAGCTTGTACCACCTTTCAGATGCATAATTCTTGTGCTGATATCACATTTAGAGGCAGTTTAGATTTCTGTAATGAGAAGTGGAATACAAGATAGCTGAATTTTATGGATCATGCGCTTCAATATTCAATGGCTCTGCTGTGTGAGTTTGCATGGTCTCCCACTTCATGGCTGAGCTCTTGTAACGCCTAGACACTTCCATTTAACTATAATAGCACTTAAGGCTAATTTTAGGGCAATCGCGATTTTGTCGCAGCAAAATCGCGTCTTTGTTCCTACTATTTTTGAGCGTCAGCTATTTTTTTTGGGGGGGGGGGGGAAGAGTAATCTCCCATCACCTTGCTGCGCCCATGATTTTTTTTACCACAAAAGTCAATAGGACTTTCTAATATTCAAATCGCATTACAACACGTGTTTGTTGTGTTGCGATATGATAAAAAGAAGCCTCCATAGGGAAACATGGGAAATAAAAGAATCGCACATCGCAGAAAGATAAAGCATGCTGCGTTTTGGGTTTTTTTGTCCTCTCACCATCGCATCAGAGAAAACATCGCTGATGGGAAGGAAATCATTGTAAATTATTGGTTTCCTAAACAGCTTTTTTACTGACTATCGCATCAGGCGAAAATTGCGCCATTTTTTTCGCCCATGTGAAACCACCTTAAAGCCCACTCACGTGGGGCAGAAATCCGCACAGAAATTCTGGGAGATTTCCACAGCCTGAAGTCCCGCAGGTTTTCAAGTGGCTTATTCCGCTGCGGCCAGCTCTTCCACATAGAGAGGAGAGATGGCCGCAGCGGAAAACGGTGCTAAAATTGTCATGCCGCGGGCTTTGAATTTTGCACGGCATGTCAATTTCAGCAGGTTTTGCTGCAAAGTGTGGACGAGATTTTTGCTGCTTTATCCCGGGACTAAAATTGCCGGCGGAATTTCCATGCAGAGAGCCTGCACAGAAATTCCGTGGCAATTTGGTAAAGGAGGCATCTAGAGATGAGCGAGCACGCTCGTATAAGTCAGTTACTCGAGCGAGCCTCGCTCTTCTCAAGTAACTGCATTCTAGTCTGGGCGTGCTCAAGGGTGGGTTTAGCGGGGGGGGGGGGGAGAGAGATCTCACTCTCTCCCCCGCTATAACCCCGCCACCCCCCCCCCCCCGAGCACGCTCGTACAAGAATGCAGTTACTCGAGAAGAGCGGGGCTCGCTGGAGTAACTGACTTATACGAGCGTGTTCGCTCACACTTTAGAGACATCCTATGACAATGCTATGATTAAAGTTACTGAGCTCTTCAGTGCGACTACCATAGTAATATCAATGTAATATTACTTTAAATAGTCGTACTTTTCTTATAATGTCATAATACAACCTTTTCCATAAAATATGCCTGGAGAGCCCTTTTAATATCAAAATATTAAACCATGCTGTGGATGCATCAGTAAATCCATCTTATTACTGCTGAGACAACAATGAGCTGTAAGGATCAACCTAAATGAGGGTTTAATGATGAAAAAAGAAAGAAGGGATCAAGGGTTTCCAGCATTGCCTATAATATAGCGTAGTATGTGACAGCGTAATCTTATCTGTTACCCAGTACTCGGCTCAATGTGTCCTTACATCACAGATGGGGACTTAAAAGCTATTCTATATAATATTAGCTGCTTTAATGCAGCACATCCATATTTATGTTTATTGCGCTCCTATTATATTACACTTAAGAGGTACAAAATGTGTGAGATTTAGACAGCAGCACCTGTATGATGTAGCAAGCCTGGATCTACCTATAGGCACAGTAGACCTATTCCTATAGGCAGGTCTGGGGAAAGGTAAAAATGAATATATGAATCCACTGAGCAACGTATATATTCATATATGTTAGCTAGGCACTTGCAGATGTGTTAAAGATATAATGACTTAAAATGTAACTGTGCTTTCAAACAAACTTTGACATGTCATATGGACATGTCAAAAGTTTTGACAACTGGAGGTCCAGCTGCTGAGACCCCCACCAATCGCCAGAATGAGCCAGATGAAGCACTTGTCCAATACAATACAGACCCGCAGACTTTCTATGGAGCATTTCTTCAGCTAGTGAGCATCAACAGTGCTCAGACAAGCACTGCAACTAGCTTGTTCTAGCAATCGATCCACAGTAATCAAAACTTTTTACATGTCCCCGTGACGTGTCAAAAGTTTTCAGAAAGCGCAGTTACATGAGTGTGCTGGTGTAGACTAATTCGCACGTGAGTTTTGCGCATGGAATACTCTGTACCAATCTCCCATAAGCGACCATGTTGCTGCCTAAACAAACTGCACTAAATACGTGCACAAGGAAAATCACAGCAATTTCTATCTTGGCGCGTACTACATGTGCATATACACCAAGATAATACATGCATACTTGCCGCATGCCTCTCGTAGGTGGCACTCAGTGAGATACCCTTATGTGAGCTTGGCCTAAGAGGTTATACCTAAATAGTGAAGGAGTTCAGTGTAAAGTCCCGAGTAGTACAGGACAGGGGAAGGTTGCAGATTCCACTCTCAGGTTGATCCTAGGTGTTCAGTCCTTTGGGGCACCCCTAGAAAACAGGGGAGATGAGCAAATTGCCACCCCAAAAAAACAGATCTGCATATTAGATGACCCCAGCTTTCCCATAAACTGAGAACTCCTATTAGAGTGTAATTACAATGTGATTGTTCTCAGTAAGGCTGCCTGTCCACGGGCATTGCAAAATCCCGCAAATCCCGCAGCAGATCTCCACCGCGGGAGCCGTCGCCCGGGAGCAGGACCCTGCAGGCGGATCTCCACGGTCAGTCTATCTAACAGATATGCTGATCGCGGAGAATCGCGGCAATTCGCAGCATGCTGCGAATTGCCGTCCGCGAGCGGAGAATAGCTATGATTCTCCGCTCGTGGACAGTGGGACTGCGCTTTCCATAGCAACGCTATGGAAAGCGTTCACTGCGTTCCCCGCGTCCGGATTATAGCCACAGGGAACGCAGTGAACATTCGCCCATGGTGAGGAGCCCTTAGAGAAACCAAGTAATCCTGTAGATATACCTTTTAATGGCTAACAAAAACACTTGGTGTTATAGCGAGCTTTCAGACCTCTCAGAATTCTTCTTCAGGCATAATGAAACAGATTTGGATGGGACAGACATAAATACAAATGTACACACATGAAAAGGCACAGAAATTGGAGACTGATTTGTGCTTAAAACAATACCAGACACGATGAGCAGAGAGGTAAATACTTAATCAGTCCACTACTAAGGAATGTGACAGTTTTAGGATCTCTACATTGGTGCTAAGATGTGACAGACCTGTGTGTTATCTCTCCTTCAGACCTGCAGATAAGATACATGAAACAATACCTCTGCAGTACCACCTATTTGATGGCAGCATTCCTTCAAATCAATGTATGAATTTTTATGAAGTCTTTAAAAAAAGGATTGGAAAAAGCACCCCTTCTGGGTGCTGACCTGGGGGAGAGATGATGCCATCCCCCGACCCACCCACCCCCCAGGCATCCCTACACAACTTTGCCAGGCTCCCTCCCCCTCTTGACCTTCTTCAGACCTTTCATATTCTCCACTGATGCAAGAACCCTGCTACGAGGTTCATTCCATTCTTGAGGGTCATCAAAAGTGGTTATAAATTTATACTCCAAAATTCTTCAGTGATGCTGTGACTTGAAGTTGCCCTTCAGTATGATAACTCTCATCTGCTCTATGCTGTGTTTGTGACCACAAAACTGTCACAATCCTTAGTATTGGACTGCTTAAGTATTTACCTCTCTGCTCATCGTGTCTGGTATCGTTTTAAGTGCAAATCAGTCTCCAATTTCTATGCCTTTTTATGTGTGTACATTTGTATTTATGTATGTCCCATCCAAAACTGTTTCATTATGCCTGAGGAAGGATCCAGAAAGGTCCGAAAGCTTGCTATGTATTTTTGTTAGCCATTAAAAAGTATCATATCTACAAGATTACTTGGTTTCTCTTACTGAGAACAATTACATTTTGCTCTGCTGGCTAACACCGTACCAAGCCTTTTTTTCGTTTTAGTGTAATTACAGTTACATAATTGTCACCCACCAAACTGTCCCAGGAAGAAACATAATTAAGAAATTGATTGAACGCAATTACATTTAGCTAGAACCGTTCGGTAAAGCTGATGATACATCACTTCTGCATTGTGAACAGGCTGAACATGCTTTCCATAGTCGTTGATTGATCATACATTGGAGAATGTGTTTTCCAGTGCAGTAACTTAACCTCCATGCTGGGTTATTCCAACATCACTCATGTCCACCATACTGCACTGACTTGGTAATAAAGAGCCTTTATTTATTAATCTTTCCAATAGCAGGAAAGTTCTGAGCTTGCAGGAGAGCTAACAAGCAGAGATTATGAGACTATTGACCACTCTGTCGGGATGAGGCCAGTACATCCAACAATAAAGAATTACCAGATAACGCTGTCTGCTGGGAATAGATTAAACAGCAAAAGTACATGCGTAAGTAATTGTACACACTATGCAACCCTAAATGAAAATCAACCATAGATCTTTTTTTACCCCTTAAGGCTTCATGTCCACGGGGAAAATCAGGCCCGCCGCGGATTCTCAATGTAGAATCCCCAGCGGGTCCCTCCTGCCCCGCGGACATGAGGCTAAAAATCAGAATAAACTCACCTGCTCTGGACGATGCAGATCTTCCTTCCTTCGCGGCCGGATCTTCTTTCTTCGGCCCGGCAGATGTGCTCGGCACGCCGGCGGCGTGCCGTGCGCATGCACCGGGCACATCCGCCGGGCCGAAGAAAGAAGATCCAGCCGCGAAGGAAGGAAGATCCGCATCGTCCGGAGCAGGCGAATTTAATTCTGGTACGGGTCTCCCGCGGACCCGGACGGCTTCCATAGGCCGCAATAGAAGCCTGCGGGAGCCGTCCCGTGGGAGACCCGCACGAAAATGGACCTGCGCCTGACGGGAAAAATGACATCCCAGGTATTTAACTACCTGCGGGTGTCCAATGCATCTCTATGGGGCGCGGATCCACGTGCGGGAAAAACGCTGCGGATTTTAAATAATAATTTACCCGTGGACATGGGGCCTAACATTCAATTATATACATGTACGTCACTGGCAGAATGTAATTCGTACATGATGTCATACATGTACTGTTGCAAGAAAAAGCAATGGGCCACTTTTGGAATTACCTGGACTTCTGCATATTTCACTGGAAAAAAGCCAAAAATGCAATACCTGATGAGGTGCAGAGCAGGCACAATCGCCATAAGGCCAGCACAATGGCCCTAGGGTAGGCACAATGGCCGTAGGGTAGGCACAATGGCCGTAGACCCTGACAATATGCAGCAAGCCAGACTATAAACCTGGACTTCTGCATGGATTACTAATAAAATGTGACCTGACTATATTATCACAATTATAGATTAACTCAATCTAACCAATCTAATCAATGATACAACTGTTTGTGTGTTGTTTCTTTTATTGAGCACATTGTGTAAATCATAACAGTGCAAGAAGAAAGAGTAAGTGAATCCTTGAGTTTGATATCCTGTAGATCCCACTCCAACAAACATCTCTTGTAGCTGCAAATAAGAGTTTCACTGTGTTGAGGAATTTTGGATCAAATCCTCCCTGTAAATGTGCTTCAGTTCATCAACATTTCTGGGTTGCCTTGTGTGCACACCCGTCTTTGGGTCATACAACAGCATCTTGATATGGTTAAGGTCAGGACTCTGACTTGGCCATTCTAAAACAAATCGCCTTTATTTTTCTTCTATTTTTTAGCTGCTTTGCTTGTGAACTTTGGGTGATTGCCTTGTTCTATCACCCAACATCTCTTCAGCTTGAAGTCATGGACTGCTGTCCTTATATTCTCCTGTAAAATGTTCCTATACACCTTACATGCATAGACAATAAGATAATATATACAGGAATGTAGCTGGGGGGGGGGGGGCAGGCGGGGAATGTGATCCAGGCACAGAGTTAGGAAGCAAGGTGGTAAGAGTTTAAAACATAGCAAAAACAACCTCATCACAATGTGTATGAACAGTCACATAAATTCCCACCACCCACTGCCAGAGGGTGAAGAGTCAGCATCATCCTGCTCCCTCTTTTACTGCCTCTTCTTCCCTGTTCATGCAGTAGCCTTTGAGCACAGAGTGGCAGTTTAGTGTGGTAGCATGTCAACTTTTGGCCTGTCCTCTGCAATTGACGATCAAGCTGCAGACTTCTGTCAGGCTTTAAACCCAGGAACTCCTGTGCTTCAGGCGGCAGCTCTCCCTGCTGAGCTATCCAGTCATCTGGACAGTTCTCCTGCTGGACCTTAGCCTTGTTTCAGAACACCTAATCCAGTCCCTTTCTTGTCTCTGTTCTGTTCTTAATTGGACATACTATAAAAGGCCAGCCCTTCCACTGCATCATTGCGTGATTATTGTGCCTCGCAGCCCATAGTCAAGCTTCCCTTGCATGCTCCTCTGAGACACACTGCTACAATCGTGCATCAACCTCTGGCTTCCTCTGACTATGCTATCTGTCTGCTCAGGTTACCACACTGAGACTCCAAACACAGAACCAAATTGTGACAGCTTCAGAGCCAGGATTGGAAAATTGAGAGCAGAAGTTGAACCGCCACCATCACCACCACCTTCACCAACATTGACATCTACCGCATATTCCAGAGCAACCCAGGTCAGCAGTCAGCCCTCCATCCTCCAGCTATGGGAATGTAAAAAAAGTACCACCCCAACCATCCACAAGTGCAAAGCCTAAACACAAGCATTGCACAGCTCTTTGTAATGGAAATGCTGTCCTTCGGGCTAATGAACACCTTCCACAATGTAATGCTCCATGCTAACACACAGTACCAGATGTACAGCCACAATCTCCTTGCGCAAAAAGCTGGCCCTACTCTGCACTGCAATTTGAGTGATAACATGCCCCTTGCATTAAAGAATGCTGTCAGTGGTAGGGTGCATCTAACCACAGACACGTGGGCTGAGCAACCATATTACATATCCTTAACAGCATACTTAGTCAATGTCCTGCAAGTGGGGCATGAAGCCGAAAATTGATGGTCCACATTTTATGGTACCCTCAAGAGTTGTGGAACATTCATCTTTGTTTATTCCCTCCACACTCCCTACTCCTACTTTTCCTCCACCTCTTCATACCACCTTTTAACACTGTCCACATTGGCACATATATACATATGTGACAAAATCCGACCTCCGTACAGCAGTGCACTTGGTACATGCTTAAAATGCTGTCCTAAAACTCATACGTTTAGGGGAGCGCAGCCACATGGCTGAAGAGCTGTTGACGGTTCTGCAGGCCCAGGCTGACAAGTAGCTGGCTCTGTACAATCTGAAATGAAGCAAGGTCATGTATGACAATCTCACACGTACTTTGTTTGGCCCATGTAATAAACGTGGTAGTGCAGCACCTACTAAACAATTACCCAAGTTTACATCCAGTGCTGATCAATATGACCATTTCTGTTGTCTGCCTGCTTGAACAGACCCTACAGGGCCTCTGGGACAATGATGTCTTGTTGACAGAGGAGGAGGAATGGCTACCAATCTTCCAACTATCTGGCTAGTCCACTATTACTGAACAGAGAAGGGAGGGTCGCTTTGGGTGAGAAATGGGGACATCTTTTCCAACTAATTTCTCCACCCATGGGAAAAGTATAGAGGAGGAAGGGGATAATATAGGACCAGAGGCAGGGGAAGGGGTTACGCAATGATCCTTCCATCCATCACTAACCCCATCACCCTTAGGCACTTTGAGTGCTGTTATGCTGCAGTGCTTTCAGAAGGATCGTCTCATAGCCCACATCAAAACATCACATGATTACTCGGTGGCCACCCTTCTTGATCTCTGTTACAAGGCCAAAATGACAAAAGTGATTCCAGCAGTGGAGAGGAACCTCAAAATGCAGCATTATCAGGAGAGACTGTTAAGCAGCTTAAACATAGCAGTGGGGATTTATCTGCAACGGATCACAGCTCTATGGCTCATAGTGGATGAACAGGAAGTCATTGCAGCAGCACCAAAACCAGTGGCAGGCGAAGTCAAACAGAGGTGTGGCATAGTTTTTCCAGACAGTCGCAGCTTGCAGCAAAAGCATTGGGTTGGACTGACAACCACAGGCAGCACTTATCCATGATGGTCCAAGAGTATGTCAGCTCCCGCTTGGATGTGCTGAGGAAGATGTTTATAAAAAATGAACCAGGCATGGATTTCACCTGATGTCTACACCCCCATAACAGATTCAATTGATTAGCTGGCATGCTGGCAATTTTTACACACATATGACTGAGCATAGATTTATATCAAAGACCACACTGTGCCCTCAATGTGCTGGTGGTGGTAGGTGCTGCTCTCCTTTTCCTGCATCTGCCATGTTTCCTCCTCTTACTTCCTCCCAAATAAAAAATATGGAAATACAAAGCTACAGCTCTCATATTTCCACGAGGAGCACACTCTGCACTCAGGGTGCTGTTGCTGCTGCTGGTCTCCTACTGCTTCCACCATATTTTTTCTTCCTCCTTTTCCCAAAACAAACATTTTCTAAAGCACAAGAAACAACTGTGGCTCTACAGCTTTTCCTTAGAGAAGGTCCGTGCTTGGCTGTTCTGTTCACCTGGTAAAATTTGTCCTTTGCAAACTTTTAAAACAAGCAGCACACCTGTTGTAATGCATAGCAAAAAGTGTTTTGTAGCTCTACAGCTGTTCCTTTGAGTAGGCCTGTGCTTGAGTGTTGTCTTCACCTGGCAGAATTTCTCCTTGTAAAATGTACGACATTGCTTTTAAAACAAGCAGCACACCAGCTGTCTTCCTTGGCATAATTTTTGATCTAGGGGACCCTATGTGGGCCTTCTTTTGTATTCAGTGATATACCTGTGCTACTATTGACCCCTACAGCACTGTAAACTGTTTTGATCAATTTTTTGGAGGAGCACAGTGTTCCCCAGATGTGTTACTGTATTTCCATGCAATTTGGGGGACTTTGGTTGCAATAGGGACTTTCTGGAGGGCAAATTAGTGAATCTAATTTTGACTCCTATTGACTTTAATGGGAGTCGGAATCGACCTTCCCGATTAACGTTGATTTTGTGAAATCAACTTGATCCTGACATGAACCAATTATTCTGCTCATCACTATTCCCTGGCTCTGTGCACCAGATGCCAGGATCCATGCTTGTTTTGAAGGGCCGTACATTTACTGTTATGAATGACAACTTGTCAACAGGAGATGCTGTTAACCCCTTTACAGCAAACTGCACTGGTGATGTACTGTATCAGAGACTATTACGGATAGAGGAAAGGGAGAGCATATATATGCAATTATCGGGAGGAAGACAGCAGTAATTAATTTCTGGAGATAAAGTAGGACAGTGTGAAAATGAAGGGAAGAGCTGACTGAGGTCATAGGCTGAACATTTGTGGAGTTTTATCATAGTATTTATGCATATTTGGCTAAATCAGTTCTAAAAAAATGTCATTTTACCATATCTATTAAACTCCTTTAATATATATTTTTTTAAATCTCTAAAATTATCTAATAACTGTAAAAAAATTAATCCATTTTTTGAAAAGCCATTAGGAGGACAGTAAGAAAATATTAAAGGGGTATTCCCATCTTGGCTTTTTTATAGGAAAACCAAGAAGCTGTGTTCCAACCATTTTTCGGAAAGAGCTGTGCACTTAGCACAGTGCTCTTTCTGTAGCTCTTATTAAAGTAAATGGGGAATACAGAAACAACATTGTCAAAACAACCTAGCACACTGTGCTGTTTACATATGAGCTCACCTTCACTTTAATGGGAGCTATGGAAAAAGCACTGCGCTGCATTGCTCAACTCTTTCCATAGACTCTGGTTGAGTGGCCGGTAGCCATAGCAGAAGTTTCCCATCTCAGCTATTAAAGCTGAGATAGGAATACCCCTTAAACTCAATCATAGAGAAGTTAATTCTGGTCAACTGATAGGCCCCCTGTCCATGGACGTGTATACGCCAGCGGTAAATCGCCGGCGAATCACGCCGGCCAACGCTTCCCATAGCTTTGCTATGGAAAGCGCCGACACCTGTCCACGAGTGGAGAATCATTAGATAGGGCTGACCGGCGGAGATTCGGCGGCGGCTCCCATGGTGGAGCTTCCCTGCGGGATACCGCATCGCCCATGGACAGCCGGCCATAGAGACAAATTTATATAGTGCGGAGTTGGCAGACAGGAGTCCGACTGTTGCCCATGCACCAAAAAAAAAAAACCTGGACCTGGCCCTTTCTGTTTATCCATATATGGATGTGTAATGTATAGGCATTAGAGATGAGCGAGTATACTCGCTAAGGCACATTACTCGAGCGAGTAGTGCCTTAGCCGAGTATCTCCCCGCTCTTCTCTAAAGATTCGGGGGCCAGCGGGGGGCGGGGAGCGGCGGGGGAGAGCGGGGAGGAATGGAGGGGAGATCCCTCTCCCCCACACCCCCCCCCCCCCCCCGCTCCTCCAGCGGCCCCCAAATCTTTAGAGACGAGCGGGGAGATACTCGGCTAAGGCAATACCAGCTCGAGTAATGTGCCTTAGCGAGTATACTCGCTCATCTCTAATAGGCATCCGTGTATGTATGCATGCATATATGTGTGTGAATTATATATATTTGTGTGTACAGTATAGCAGTACTATATAGTCTTACTAGTTTTGTGTATGGTATAGTGGAGCTATTTATCTGCATGTCAAAACCGTAATATTACTATTTACAGTAGAGCAGTTTTGTTACACTCAAGCCAAGTATAGTTATGTTCCATTTGTATGGGGGGTGGCCAAGTATAGTTCTAGATGTATATGTTTAGACGAGGGAAGGATGGGTGCAATGCTAAATCTTAGCTCCGAGTGATGTAAAACCTAGGTATATCTCTGATATGCAGATCTATAGACAATGTAGTTAAAAAAAATGTGTAAAGGTATTCCCATCTGGGACTTCTATGGCATATCTATGGGAAAAAATGCATCAAAAACTATAACTTTTCTTCAGCAGCACAAAAGTAGCATGCCTTTTTTATGTCCTGTAACATCCTGTTTTAGAGGGGTTCTCCGAGACTGTAACATTGTTGACCTATCCTTAGGATTAGCAAAATAAAATTAACGCAGCGCTTGCATTTCCCTTCATTGCCATTAGCATTATGCATTTCCATAAGAACATTGGTTCTTCCATACTAGAGTCTGTGCCTGGTACTGCAGTTCATCCATTTATGTAAGAGCCACAACCCCTTCACAGCACTGATGGTCTCTGAGAGCTTAGACTCTCAAGAATTAAAAATTGATATTGTCTCCTAAAAAAGTGTTTCTGCGGGAGGAAAAACACAAGGTGAAAATCTTGGATCGCATCTAAATTTCTCAATAAAAACACACATAAATAGAATGCTGTTGATTGGACTGCTATTAATTAAAATAATGGAAACTATTGGCAACAATTAGCAATGAAGTTTGTAATTACAGCACGGTCTATAATGCATGTAAAATACCTGATATGAATTCTCTTTAATTAAATTACTTTGAACACTGCGTGCCCCCCAGTGGTTAATTACCAAGTCTATATATATTGTCTAATTTGTACTTTTTTCTCATTGTAAACTATACAGAAAACTCATTAGCTTTCAATTAAATTTTCTCACTAAAGACGTGCAGCGACAGAGACACAAGGCACACCACTGAGCAGATGGTGGGAGTAGTTGTTAGGGATGTCATGGTGGCACTACCTACTGTTGCGTCCAACCGGACATGCAATATCCAAACCAAACGAAAAAGGCACAACTGTGCAAAGGAAACATAAAACTACGGGAAATCCTCTCCCTATGAACCCCTAACCCAGGAGGGGGCCCTGCCTACTCGGGGGGCCGATCGCTCCGATAGGTGCGGACCCGCACGCGTCAATAGAAGCTATAGCAACAGAAATGCAACCGGACAGACAACCAGGGCTCCATTTCGCAATGTCCCCCTTTTCCCAGTCCACTACTGGGTTGTGTAAGCATAGCCACGGCAACCCCAAGACTACTTGCGTAGGGAGGGATTTCATGACATATAGTGTTATAATCTCCATGTGGAACAGCCCAATCCTTAAATGGACATTAGGCACACAAAAACTCAGACTTTTCTGAGATAGTGGAGCAGCATCAATGGCGGACACAGGGATAGGAAAATCCAAAGCATTCATCTCTAAGCCTAAACGTTTGACCGTCTCCTGATGTATTAAATTAATACTAGCTCGACAATCCAGAAAGACTCTTATGGGACTGCCAATACTGCCACAACGAATTTCAGCGGGAAGTGCCAGCCTGGAAGAGGATACCCAAGCAATCTGATGGCCTAGAGGAACCTTCCCTCTAACCTCCAGGCCATCTAGTTTTCCGACTAAGCATTATGACGTGGGCAAAGCTGAGCCGTATGACCTGTACGATTACAGACAAAGCATCGGCTATTAAACTGTATCGTCCTTCTCCTCCTAACCCTGCCCGCTAGAGACCCCAGCTGCATGGGCTCTTCCACACCTGCAGGTAGGAGGCCGGGATCCATAGACAGCTCTTGATGCCTCTCCCTGATCCATCTCCCAACTTTAATAGCCAGAGACATGGCCTCATCTAGACAGCGGGGTACTGGATCGCCTACCAGTACGTCCTTGATCTCATTGGACAGGCCACAATGGAACTGGCTCTTTAAGGCAGGTTTCTGCTGCCCAACATCGAAACTTAGCACAATAATCTTCAACAGTGGAGTCTCTGTCGCAAACGTCTGATATTTCCCTAAGGTACCGATATCTTATCTGGGTCATCATAGATAAGACCCAATGCCGCAAAAAAGTTATCCACTGAGGCCAAGGCCTCAGACGTCGGGGGCAATGAAAAAGCCCATGCCTGTGGTGCCCCCTGCAGTCTGGACATTACAATGCCCACCCTCTGGGCATCGTCCCCCAAAGAGCTAGGACGCAGTCTAAAATAGAGCTTACAGGCATCCCGAAAGGATCCGAATTTCTGCCTATCACCAGAAAAACGGTCAGGAAGCTCAATTTTGGGTTCCTTGCTGGGAACCTGCAGTGCAAGTTGTCGCTGTTTTATCTCTGCGACCTCAGCAGCCAGCGTGCCCAGCTGGTGCGACAAAACCTCAAGGGGATTCATCATAACCACACCGAATCTCCCTGAGTAGGTAAGGGCTGGTCAATCTGTTGCGTCCAACCAGACATGCAATATCCAAAACAAATGAAAAAGGCACAACTGTGCAAAGGAAACATAAAACTACGGGAAATCCTCTCCCTATAAACTCCTAACCCAGGAGGGGGCCCTGCCTACTCGGCAGGACGATCGCTCCGATAGGTGCGGACCAACACGCGTGCCTGGGCCACTGACACGTCCCTATCAGAGAGCCCTAGAACAAAAGAAAAGGGAAACAGAAAACCAAACAAGTCGAAATAGGGACTTAGCTCGCACGGAGGAGTTTCAGCCAGGATGTGTTCCTCAGTAGCTGTCCAGCGGCAACTGAAGCATTGACCAGCACAGGAGTCAATACTAGCACTGCTTAAATAGGAGCAGGGCTATTCAGCACAGGTGAGGACTGACATTAATCTTGCAACCACTACACCCCTCAGCTCCAGGAGAGGTAGGAATACTGCTAAACCCTGGTCTGGCCTGAAAGCAAGGTGGGAACCTCCGAACGGCTGCAACACCTACTTCTCCCCGGAGAGACACGTGTGACACTCAGTCAAGGCACTGACAGACCTGTCTAGGCAACGCTAGGGTAGTGGTTACCTGAATAAATCCTGTAGTGGACTGGAAGAATGTTGTCACGGGTGACACCAATGTTCCTTGCTTTGTAGGATATCCGATGGGAAAAATAAGAGAGTCCACACACAGTTAACTTGAGAAACTCAGTTGCTGGGAACAGTCAACAACTTGAACTTTACTTGCAGATGGATTATATGGATACACACTCACAATTCTTGAAGGAGATCAGTGAAGAAGACACAGGATGACACCGGGCCTACAGTCACGTTATCTGTATGACTCCACTCCTGGACACGCACATTCCGGAGGAGGACAAAGCACTTCACTGACACTCACTTTCTGACAGTTTCAGGACACTGCCCAGCGGAACCTTTTTCTCTTTGCTCTCTCTTTCTTGAGGTAGGAATCCTGGCATTAGACCATCAGGAAAACCTCTCTTCCATTCTTTACCACATGAGGGTTGAAGGTACCCCCATGTGGCCGGCACTCTCTCCACACCCAACTATTAAAGCAAATGGAAACTTCCTCTTTTTATACATACACACACTTGCATACTCACGTGACATGACAATTTGTTACATTTTCCAGACATATCGCAGACATTCATAGACATTAACCTCTTGCATGCTGCAGCTGTGCAATAAACATAACTAATGACAAAACAATTTGCACAGTGCATCCACACTGAAGACATGACATGTGAAACACATACACAACCGTTATGGAGTGGCCAGACATGTGAATTTCGGGTCACTACAGACATTTGTCCCATATCCAATGGATCGAGAATAGATGTTTGATCATTGGTGGTCTGACCAATGGAACACCTGACAATTCCAAGAATGGTGCACCTCAAACGCCCCTTGTGAACAGAGTGGTGGTAAATATGTGTGACTACCTATCCATAGACCTCTATGGGATTGAGGGAGATAGATGTGCTTGGCTACCTTCCTCTGTCCCATAGATGTGAATAGAGAAGTGGTCATGCATTCACACTGCAGGTTTAGGATCACAGTGCTCAGACCCAGTGAGCAGACATTTATCCTTGTGGATAAATGTGGATAGGGAATAAATGTATTTAGTGGGAAAAGCCTTTAAATATCTATTCACATTATCTATAGGTGAAATGGACCACTTGGCGCAACTGTATGTCATGGTGTACCTTACCTATAAGCTCCATGACCTACAGTTATATCAGGAAAATCACATGTGATCGACAGTCGCACTCCAGTATGTAATGATCAGGTTTCATATATACAATATACCTTCTGCACAATGTACTTTCTTCCATATACACAATATACCTTCTGCACAATGGCCTGTAACAGCGCAACCGTTGCCTACAAGTTTCACACTGTGCCATCGGCGCAGAGAAGTCAAAGCGCAAGCATTTGTTTGCACAGGGATGTCTGTGGGTTCTGCGGCCTTACAGCATTAGTACCGCTCATCACTCTCAAGGTAGGCTCTCGAGTGTGGGGGGGGGGGGGGAGTCTTGCGGCAGTAAGGTCTGTGACCTGTTATATGCAACGTTTGAAGTAATTCTGTAACACCCACTGGGTACTACATTTGAACACTGGGACCTGTGTGTGTGCTACAATTCCACTCACTGTGGGTATATTTCTTGTCACGGTGTAGCCGAGTGGTAAACTGAGGGGGGATGTTTGTAGAAGTATATATCACGTTGTGCCACCACAGTTCCCACACCATTATTCTATATGGCGGAGTTATAAACACAGAGACTTGTGCGTTGTATTTCGGGACCTCAGGAACGATTAAGACCCAGTAAACTTTGCTTAGATAAACTTGAATTAACAGGCAGTTGCAGGTATCATTCACTCAGAGGTTGGAAGGAAAAATAGTCCACGTTATCTATATGTCACCGGTCCTGGAAATTAAGTATACTGCGGAGGAGGTAAAAGGTAGGGGTCTCTCCACATACACTTTGGCAGGTAATCACTGAAGAAAAGGCTTAAGGCCCTTTTAGACAACGATTTTCGCTCAAAAATCACTCAAAGCCATCATTTGAGCGAATCGTTGTATCTAACTGCACTGGCATCGTGCAGTTTTCATTAAGCCATCGTTGATCGCTGATCTTTCAGCATGCTGAAAGATCAGCAATCAGTTATCAGGAATTCACAGCGGGATACAGCTGATACTATTGTTTCAGCTGTATCCCGCTCCCTGAAGACAAGTGGGGTATGAAGAACACAGCTGTCCAGCTCTGTTCTTCACGCTCCGAGCAGAGAACAGCTGGATGCAGAAGACAAGCGGTCCCACTTGTCTTCTGCATCCCCCGCTCAGAACGCTCGGCTGCAAAACAGCCAGGCGCTCCAAGCGGGAAACAGCTGGATGCAGCAGACAAGCAGGACCGCCCTTCTTGTCTTCTGCATCCTCCGCTCGGAGCGCTCAACTGTATAACAGCTGGGCGCTCCAAACAGGGAACAGCTAGATGCAGAAGACAAGCGGCCCCACTTGTTTTCTGTATTCCCCGCTCGGAGCGCAAGGTGATCGCTCAATGTTTGAGCGATCACCTTGCACTGTAAAGAACACAATGATTATCGCTCAAAAGATTTTTTGAGTGATATTCGTTGTGTCTAAACCAGGCTTAAGTATCCTCCGCGTGGGTGTCACAATCACATACCTCTGTGTGGTGATCCTAATGGCAGACAGCCACACAGGAAAAATAATGCCTGTAGTGTGAACGGGTACCTGTTTTAGTAGACTGGGATTAGTTGCGCTCTCTCTCTGGAAAGGACTCACTCCTATATCATCCACTCTCCATGTGCTACGGGTAGTCATTCCTCTTCCTCCATCTTCACCAACATGGAAACTAAAGGTGCTTCCATGCGGCTCTGTGTTAGTTCCAACAGCAGGTAAAATGGAACCCTATTCTAACACAGATTGAAGAAGACCTTCTCCCACTCTCGGATACTCACTTTTATAACCTCACTTGTACCACATGACACAGTGAGAAAAATGCATTCAGCAGCAGAGCTTTCAGGCAATGATTGTAGAGAAGTTAACCCTTCAGACGCCGCAGCTGTGCAACACACATACAGAAAATAGACATGACAGCTTTGCACAGTACATCCATATAAGACAATACATGTATGACAATTATGGAGAGGACCAAGATGACGTTCTGGGACACTACAATGCACCTTCCCATGGAGTGTTAATAGGTACACGTGTATACTAAAGTTGTGTGCTGCAAAAGAACTTTATATGCCTCCACCTACCATCATTTCCAGGCGATACTGTAACCTGCTGTTGCTCCCGACACTTTACAGTTCCATTGCGTAATGATGATCTATTGACCTTCAACTGTGGACTTGACTTATTTGTTACACTTCCGTGGACATTGGATCTCACAGTCGCCTATATATTGTCGTTGATTTTTTTTGTGCAATAATGAACTGGATGTTTACAATGCCTCGTTATTATTAATTTTCAGGTTGAAAATAATTTTTAAACATGTAGAAACAATCAACTTATTTAAATATTTTAGTAATGCTACATAATAAAGAGCAGGGGGAGTGCACTATTCTCGGAAATCTAGAATCGGCGGGGTCTGTGAGACTCCGCGTCCACAATTAAAGGTTGAAATACCAAACGAGGCCACAAAGCATCATAAAACTCGGGACATCAGTCAGATAGGTGGTTGTACACTCATGAGAATAAGTATAGCCAGAGCAACACTTCCATGGACCTTGTATGTTCTACCTTTGCTGGTGTACATTGTCTCTGGATTTTCTGGTTTGCAGCGCACGGAGGTTATATGGCTTCCAGAGGAATATGTAAGTCCCATATTGGGTAATAAATGGATCATGTGAGATGGATCTGAAAAATCTCCTAAAATTAAATTTGCAATGTTTGTGCGATTCCTAGAGCATCTACCACCCAACTATTCATCTATTGCAATCTTCTGTAAGCGCTTTATTTTCTGCTGAACTGTTATTGCGCTTTTGATATCAATATCCATTGACCTCTAGTGCCGGCTGTGCTGACAAGTAACTTGACAAATTGCTTATAACATCAATAGGCCAGGTTAAGGTGGCCCCTCTGGAGATCCAGTCCTGATTCATCATCGTAACTGAAGGCAAACTGATTGTGAGACCCCTGGGAGAACTGCTGCTGGCCAGATTGGTCTCCTCCCTCCCCTTTAATAAAAGCGCAGCGCCTGCAGGCAGCCATTGTCTGACGACATAATGTGCGGACAAACATTCTAAAGTGCACAATGAATGGCATATGAAGCTGGCAAATCACACAGAGGGGATAACCTATTACACTCTCAAGAACATGACACTCAATACGCATATTAATTCATAAGTATACGGATAGGGTATAATGTAATACAAAAGCATCTACAATATAAAGATATTCCGACACTGATATTTCATATCACCACTAGAGATGAGCGAACACCAAAATGTTCGGGTGTTCGTTATTCGAAACGAACTTCCCGCGATGTTCGAGGGTTCGTTTCGAATAACGAACCCCATTGAAGTCAATGGGCGACCAGAACATTTTTGTATTTCGCCGATGCTCGCTAAGGTTTTCATGTGTGAAAATCTGGGCAATTCAAGAAAGTGATGGGAACGACACAGCAACGGATAGGGCAGGCGAGGGGCTACATGTTGGGCTGCATCTCAAGTTCACAGGTCCCACTATTAAGCCAGAATACCGGCAAGAGTGCCCCCCCCCCTCCCAACAACTTTTACTTCTGAAAAGCCATCATTAGCATGGCATACCTTTGCTAAGCACCACACTACCTCCAACAAAGCACAATCACCGCCAGCATGACACTCCGCTGCCACTTCTCCTGGGTTACATGCTGCCCAACCCCCTCCCCCCCACCCGCACGACAGTGTCCACAGCGTACACCAAATTGTCCCTGCCCAGCCTTCAGCTGCCCTCATGCCACGCCACCCTCATGTCTATTTATAAGTGCGTCTGCCATGAGGAGGGACCGCAGGCACACACTGCACAGGGTTGGCACGGCTAGGCAGCGACCCTCTTTAAAAGGGGCGGGGCGATAGCCCACAATGCTGTACAGAAGCAATGAGAAATAGAATCCTGTGCCACCGCCATCAGGAGCTGCACACGTGGGCATAGCAATGGGGAACCTATGTGCCACACACTATTCATTCTGTCAAGGTGTCTGCATGCCCCAGTTAGACCGGGCTTTTTAATTCATGGACACAGGCAGGTACAACTCCCTATTGTGAAGTCCCTGTCGACCGACAGCATGGGTGGCTCCCTGGAACCCACCGGCGGTACACAAAAATATCCCATTGCATTGCCCAACACAGCTGAGGTAGTAATGTCGTGCGTAATACAGGTGGGCTTCGGCCCACACTGCATGCCCCAGTCTGACTGGGGTTCTTTACAAGTGGAAACAGATGCATTTATAATTCCCTGTGGACCCACAGCCTGGGTGGGTGCCAGGAAGCCACCGGCGGTACATAGAAATATCCCATTGCATTGCCCAACACAGCTGAGGTAACGTCAGCTGGAATGCAGGTGGGCTAAAAATTAATTTGATTACACTGTAGGCGAGGGCCCACAAAAATTGCTGTATCAACAGTACTAATGTACATCCCAAAAATTGGCCATGGCCAGCCAAGAGGGCAGGTGAAACCCATTAATCGCTTTGGTTAATGTGGCTTAAGTGGTAACTAGGCCTGGAGGCAGCCCAGTGTAACGAAAAATTGGTTCAAGTTACAGTTCCAACGCTTTTAAGCGCATTGAAACTTATAAAAATTGTTCAGAAAAATTCTTTGAGTGAGCCTTGTGGCCCTAAGAAAAATTGCCCGTTCAGCGTGATTACGTAAGGTTTCAGGAGGAGGAGCAGGAGGAGGAGGAGGAATATTAGACACAGATTGATGAAGCAGAAATGTCCCCGTTTTGGATGGTGAGAGAGAACGTAGCTTCCATCCGCGGGTGCAGCCTACGTATTGCTTACGTATCGCTGCTGTCCGCTGGTGGAGAACAGAAGTCTGGGGAAATCCAGCCTTTGTTCATCTTGATGAGTGTTAGCCTGTCGGCACTGTCGGTTGACAAGCGGCTACGCTTATCTGTGATGATTCCCCCAGCCGCACTAAACACCCTCTCCGACAAGACGCTAGCCGCAGGACAAGCAAGCACCTCCAGGGCATACAGCGCTAGTTCAGGCCACGTGTCCAGCTTCGACACCCAGTAGTTGTAGGGGGCAGAGGCGTCACCGAGGATGGTCGTGCGATCGGCTACGTACTCCCTCACCATCCTTTTACAGTGCTCCCGCCGACTCAGCCTTGACTGGGGAGCGGTGACACAGTCTTGGTGGGGAGCCATAAAGCTGGCCAGGCCCTTAAAGACTGTTGCACTGCCTGGGATGTACATGCTGCTCGATCTCCGCACCTCCCCTGCTACCTTGCCCTCGGTACTGCGCCTTCTGCCACTAGCGCTGTCGGCTGGGAATTTTACCATCAGCTTGTCCGCAAGGGTCCTGTGGTATAGCAACACTCTCGAACCCCTTTCCTCTTCGGGAATGAGAGTGGGCAGGTTCTCCTTATACCGTGGGTCGAGCAGTGTGTACACCCAGTAATCCGTTGTGGCCAGAATGCGTGCAACGCGAGGGTCACGAGAAAGGCATCCTAACATGAAGTCAGCCATGTGTGCCAGGGTACCAGTACGCAACACATGGCTGTCTTCACTAGGAAGATCACTTTCAGGATCCTCCTCCTCCTCCTCAGGCCATACACGCTGAAAGGATGACAGGCAATCAGCCGGTGTACCGTCAGCAGCGGGCCAAGCTGTCTCTTCCCCCTCCTCCTCATCCTCCTCATGCTCCTCCTCCTCCTCCTGTACGCGCTGAGAAATAGACAGGAGGGTGCCCTGACTATCCAGCGGCATACTGTCTTCCCCCGCCCCCGTTTCCGAGCGCAAAGCAGCTGCCTTTATGCTTTGCAGGGAATTTCTCAAGATGCATAGCAGAGGAATGGTGACGCTAATGATTGTAGCATCGCCGCTCACCACCTGGGTCGACTCCTCAAAATTACCAAGGACATGGCAGATGTCTGCCAACCAGGCCCACTCTTCTGAAAGGAATTGAGGAGGCTGACTCCCACTGCGCCGCCCATGTTGGAGTTGGTATTCGACTATAGCTCTACGTTGTTCATAGAGCCTGGCCAACATGTGGAGCGTAGAGTTCCACCGTGTGGGCACGTCGCACAGCAGTCGGTGCACTGGCAGCTTAAAGTGATGTTGCAGGGTGCGCAGGGTGGCAGCGTCCGTGTGGGACTGGCGGAAATGTGCGCAGAGCCGGCGCGCCTTTACGAGCAGGTCTGACAAGCGTGGGTAGCTTTTCAGAAAGCGCTGAACCACCAAATTAAAGACGTGGGCCAGGCATGGCACGTGCGTGAGGCTGCCGAGCTGCAGAGCCGCCACCAGGTTACGGCCGTTGTCACACACGACCATGCCCGGTTGGAGGCTCAGCGGCGCAAGCCAGCGGTCGGTCTGCTGTGTCAGACCCTGCAGTAGTTCGTGGGCCGTGTGCCTCTTATCGCCTAAGCTGAGTAGTTTCAGCACGGCCTGCTGACGCTTGCCCACCGCTGTGCTGCCACACCGCGCGACACCGACTGCTGGCGACATGCTGCTGCTAACACATCTTGATTGCGAGACAGAGGAGGAGGAGGGTGCTTTAGTGGAGGAAGCATACACCTCCGCAGATACCACCACCGAGCTGGGGCCCGCAATTCTGGGGGTGGGTAGGACGTGAGCGGTCCCAGGCTCTGACTCTGTCCCAGCCTCCACTAAATTCACCCAATGTGCCGTCAGGAAGATGTAGTGGCCCTGCCCGCCTGTGCTTGTCCACGTGTCCGTTGCTAAGTGGACCGTGGCAGTAACCGCGTTGGTGAGGGCACGTACAATGTTGCGGGAGACGTGGTCGTGCAGGGCTGGGACGGCACATCGGGAAAAGTAGTGGCGACTGGGAACTGAGTAGCGCGGGGCCGCCGCCTCCATGATACTTTTGAAGGACTCAGTTTCCACAACCCTATACGGCAGCATCTCAAGGCTGATGAATTTTGCTATGCGGACGGTTAACGTTTGAGCGTGCGGGTGCGTGGCGGCGTACTTGCGCTTGCGCTCCAACAGTTGCGCAAGCGACGGCTGAACGGTGCGCTGAACTACACTGCTGGATGGGGCCGAGGACAGCGGAGATGAGGGTGTGGGTGCAGGCCATGAGGCGGTAGTGCCTGTGTCCTGAGAGGGGGGTTGCATCTCAGTGGCAGGTTGGGGTACAGGGGGAGAGGCAGGGGTGCAAACCGGAGGCGCTGAACGGCCTTCGTCCCACCTTGTGGGGTGCTTGGCCATCATATGTCTGCGCATGGTGGTGGTGGTGAGGCTGTTGGTGTTGGCTCCCCGGCTGAGCTTTGCGCAACAAAGGTTGCACACCACTGTTCGTCGGTCGTCAGGCGTCTCTGTGAAAAACTGCCAGACCTTAGAGCACCTCGGCCTCTGCAGGGTGGCATGGCGCGAGGGGGCGCTTTGGGAAACAGTTGGTGGATTATTCGGTCTGGCCCTGCCTCTACCCCTGGCCACCGCACTGCCTCTTGCAACCTACCCTGCTGATGCCCTTGACTCCCCCTCTGAAGACCTGTCCTCCTGAGTAAGCGTTGCACACCAGGTGGGGTCAGTCACCTCATCGTCCTGCTGCTCTTCCTCCGAATCCTCTGTGCGCTGCTCCCTCGGACTTACTGCCCTTACTACTACCTCACTGCAAGACAACTGTGTCTGATCGTCATCGTCCTCCTCACCCACAGAAAGTTGTTGAGACAGTTGGTGGAAGTCCCCAGCCTCTTCCCCCGGACCCCGGGAACTTTCGAATGGTTGGGCATCAGTGGCGATAAACTCCTCTGGTGGGAGAGGAACCGCTGCTGCCCAATCTAAGCAGGGGCCCGAGAACAGTTCCTGGGAGTGTTCCCGCTCCTGAGCAGGTGTCATTGTAGTGGAGTGAGGAGGCTGGGAGGAAGGAGGAGCAGCAGACAGAGGATTCGGATTTGCAGCAGTGGACGGCGCAGAACTGCGTGTTGACGATAGGTTGCTCGAAGCACTTTCTGCCATCCAGGACAGGACCTGCTCACACTGCTCATTTTCTAATAACCGTCTCCCGCGTGGACCCATTAATTGGGCGATGAATGTGGGGACGCCAGAAACGTGCCTCTCTCCTAATCGCGCAGCAGTCGGCTGCGACACACCTGGATCAGGAGCTCGGCCTGTGCCCACACCCTGACTTGGCCCTCCGCGTCCTCGGCCGCGTCCGCGTCCTCTAGGTCTACCCCTACCCCTCAGCATGCTGTATTACCAGTGATTTGATTTCATAGGCAGGAAATAAATTGGCGCAAGACTGCAGCCAAATATAATTTTTTCCCTTTTTTGAAAACGAAAAGCCCCACTGCCTCTAGTGAATGAATAATCTAAGTTTAATAACTGTGCTGTGTCCCTGCTAATGTGTCACAGAACGTGAGGGTAGCAGAGTTATTAACTCTGGCAGAGCAGGTATTTTTTTTCCCAATTAAGGAAAGCAAATGGCGAAGCCAGGAGTAAAACGTAGCTGGGTGCGTCTGATTTTTAAACGTTGCACATGCAGCCGACACGTGTCCACCGCCCTTAGGACGGACAGAGGCAGGACAAATACAATTATTTTCAGTTTTTTTCCACCAAAAGGCAGCACTGCGTATATTCAATGAACATGAGAAGTTTAATAACTGTGCTGTGGCCCTGCTAATGTGGCACAGAACATGAGGGTAGCAGAGTTATTAACTCTGGCAGAGCAGGTATTTTTTTTCCCAATTAAGGAAAGCAAATGGCGAAGCCAGGAGCAAAACGTAGCTGGGTGCGTCTGATTTTTAAACGTTGCACATACAGCCGACACGTGTCCACCGCCCTTAGGACGGACAGAGGCAGGACAAATACAATTATTTTCAGTTTTTTTCCACCAAAAGGCAGCACTGCGTATATTCAATGAATAATAACCGTGTTGTAGCCCTGCCTACACAATTCTTTCCCTGCAGTATCAATGGAGGGTGCAATGCTCTGCAGAGGCGATTTTGAGAAGAAGAAAAAAATGCAGCACAGCTAACAGCAGCCAGCACAGTACTGCACACGGTTAAATATGGCCCTAGAAAGGACCGTTGAGGTTCTTGAAGGCTACACTCACTCCTAACACTCTCCCTGCCTATGCAGCACTTCTGTCCCTAATGCCGGGTGCAACGCTCTGCAGAGGCGATTTTGAGAAAAAAAATAATTGCCACTGCTAACAGCAGCCAACACACAGGTATTACTGGCCCTAATAAGGACCTTTGGGGGGTCTTGAAGCCTACACTAACTACCAATTCTTTCCCTACAGCAGCTCCGGTACAAACAGCACTGTCCCTCATCTAACTCACACGGCATCTGAGGCGAGCCGCGGGAGGGGCTGACTTTTATATTCGGCGGACACCTGATCTTCCCAGCCACTCACAGCAGGGGGGTGATATAGGGCTGGAACAACACAGGGGGAAGTTGTAATGCCTTCCCTGTCTTTCAATTGGCCAGAAAAGCGCGCTAACGTCTCAGGGAAGGAAGTGAAAGTAACCCGAACACCGCATGGTGTTCGTTACGAATAACGAACATCCCGAACACCCTAATATTCGCACGAATATCAAGCTCGGACGAACACGTTCGCTCATCTCTAATCACCACCGGTCTTGGAAGGTACATGTGAGCTCCCTCTAGTGGCTGCTCTGATGTATTTTCCATGTCAGGGAAAGAATAATTGCGATCAGCGGCACTCAATGCAGCAACAGGGACAGGTAAGTACTAATGGTGCATTTTGGGTCTGGCAATAATAAGGGACACTGTTGCATGAGTTCTGTATTAAGCTAAGGTGCAATCCAGGCAAAACTGTTCCAATGTTATGCCAAGCATATGCCCGAGTAATCTAAGGTGACCAGACGTCCCAATTTAGGCAGGACAGTCCCGATTTGGGACCCTGTGTCCCGCCTTCCACTGGGACAAGCATTTGTTTTGCTTTCTGGTGATGTCTGGTCAACATTAAAGTGATTACCAGGCGAAGTAGCGCAGCTTCCCGCCCGGTAATCACTGTGCAGCGCCGTGGACCAGATACACACATTGATGGCAGTGTGTGCATCCAGCATCCTCCTCCACACCTCTCCCCTCAGCTCTCCTCTTTGGTTTCGCTACAGAGGAGACGAGAGCAGAGGGGGGAGGCGCTGCTGCATGTACACACACGCTTCCGCCCTATTGCAACAGCGCTGAGAGGATCGTCGCGCTTTAAAGACCAGGAGAAGGGTAAGTATATGGGTCACTGTGGGGGTCACTGGGCTGGTATAGGGGGTTACTATTATTGTTGGGGCTTCCATTGGGGGGGTCTCTATTATTATTGCTGGGGAAGTGGGGTCACTATTATTGCTTAGGATACTTTGGGGGGGGGTCACTTTTATTGCTGGGGATACTGTGGGGGGGTCACTATTATTACTGGGGATACTGTGGGCGGGTCACTATTATTACTGGGGATGCTGTGGGCGGGTCACTATTATTATTGCTTGCGATACTGTGGGGGGGATCACTATTATTATTGCTAAGGATACTGTGGGGGGTCACTATTATTATTGCTTGGGATAATTTTTGGGGGGTCACTATTATTGCTGGGGATACTGTGGGGGGTCACTATTATTGCTGGGGATTCTGTGGGCGGGTTACTATTATTTCTGCTTGGGATACTGTGGGGGGGTCACTATTATTTTTGCTTGGGATACTGTGGGGGGGTCACTATTATTATTGCTGGGGATACTGTGGGGTGGTCACTATAATTGCTGGGGATACTGTAGGGGGTCCCTATTATTGCTGAGGCTGGTATATAGAAGCTATAATACTAGTGGGGTCACTTGTTACCATGAGGCCGGTCGGGGACCGCGGGTGGCAGTGGCGTGGTTTGCCACGGCGTTCTGGGATGGTGTTGCGCCCAAGTTCGGGTCAATGAGCGGCGCCGCCATGCTCCTGTGTGCGGGTGCGGCATGTGGCACGCGCATGCTGGCGCCTGCTATAGGAGGCGCGCAGGCGCTCTAGCTCTGTGAGTTATAGTGGCTGGTTCGGAGCTCCAGTCAGCTAGCTTGATTGGTCTGCGCCCAAGGGGCGGAGACTCCTGATTACAGTCTGGCAGTTGCTAATAGCAGTTGCCAGTTATTGGTTCTGTTCCCTGTGTGTCTGACTTCAGTCCTGCTTCAGTGGAAGTTACCTTGTCTCGATTCAGCTCTGCCTGTGCTCTGTGGTTTTCCTGTCGGTACTAGTAAGTTCTCTTCAGCATAGGTACAGCGGTTCCTTCCTGTCCTGCCACTAGGCAAAGTAGGGTCATTGTTGGCAGCCTGGACCTGTCCACCTTTGGGCTACCTCCAGGAAGGGACATTGGCGTGGGTGAGGGTCATGGAGTCCCACACCGTGCGTACCTGTGCACACTACTAGTACTGTAACAGTCACTATTATTGCCAGGGCTGGTATAGGGGAGCGATAATACAACTTGGGTCACTGTGAGGATCACTATTATTGCCGGGTCTGGTATAGGGGAGCGATAATACAACTGGGGTCACTGTGGGGGTCACTATTATTGCCAAGGCTGGTATAGGGAAGCGATAACACTGCTGTAGTCACTGTGGGGGGTCACTGTTATTTCTGGGGCTGGTATAGGGGACAATAATACTAGTGAGGCCGCTCTGCACGTGGCAGCGTAGCTCAAGCTGACTTGGAGTATGTTTACATGGCGGAAATACTGCAGAATGTCCACTGCAAATTCTGCATCTAAAACAACACTCAAAATCTGTATCCTTGGTGCAAATTTTGACTAGAAATCAGCTGCACATACGCAGCGGCACTCCCCCTTAAAGGGGTTGTCTCACGCCGAAACGTTTTTTTTTTTAAATTCAATAGCCCCCCCGTTCGGCGCGAGACAAACCCGATGCATGTGTTAAAAAAAAAAAACGGGTAGTACTTACCCGAATCCCCGCGCTGCGGCGACTTCTTCCTTCTTCTTACTTACCTTAGTAAGATGGCCGCCGGGATCTTCACTGTGCAGTCCATTGCCAATTCCAGCCTCCTGATTGGCTGGAATCGGCACACGTGACGGGGCGGAGCTACGAGGAGCCGCTCTCCGGCACGAGCGGCCCCATTCAGAAGACAGAAGACCGCACAGCGCAAGCGCGTCTAAAATCGCCAGAAGAGGCGATTTTAGACGGATCCATGGAGACGAGGACGCCAGCAACGGAACAGGTAAGTGAATAACTTCTGTATGGCTCATAATTAATGCACAATGTACATTACAAAGTGCATTAATATGGCCATACAGAAGTATATAACCCCACATGCTTTCATGAGACAACCCCTTTAACCCCTCTGAGGGCTTCCTGTTGTCAGTGCTCCACAGCTTCCGGTTTCCAGCGGCCTGGTCAGGTTTGGCGCCGCTGGTCAGGTCATGCCGTTACAGGGTACTGGGAACCAGAAGTCAGGGAGCGCTGACAGCGGGAAGCCTACGGAGGAGTCGAGGGGGAGTGCAACATAGTATGAAATCAGATGCGGATACGCAGCTGATTTCCAGCCAAAATCCACACATGATAAGATTATGAATGTTTTTTTGATGCAGAAATGGTGCAGAATTTGCTCCGTCTTTTTTTGAACCAGCGCTGTCCTTTTTATAAGAATGGAGGTAAAATCATGTCATGATAAGCCCCCGCCCACTGACCACACCCCTTTGCTTCGCTTTGACTCTGGGAAAATCTTGTCACCTTACAGTAATTGCTACTCAGTGCACTTTGAATGCTTGGTCCTTGTGCAACTCCCACAGACCCTGCTATAGGTATAATAACGCCGGGTGTTTCAGTTACACCCAGAGTCATCCTTTTGGGCACCATTACACGGGCGTATTTGTGCTTTTTTGTGTGCACAAAATTTGTGCATGCAGAGAATAGAAACCATTAAGTGCAATGGGTTCGCTCACAAGTCCTTTCTTTGTGTGCATATCGTGTGCGCAAGAAAATGCAGCATGCTCTACTTTTGCGCACCATAGGTCCCATTAGAGATCTATGGGGGTGCGAAATTCCACATGAGAAATAACACATATGAAACTCATTAGGCTAAATAGCCATTTAAATAGAGACAACGTGTTTTCCTGTCCCACGATCTAACGAGTGATTTCCACCATAATTGTGCCATGTAAAAGGGGCTTTGCTGGCATGCTCAGGAGGGGATGGGTTAGTCTTCTTCATTATCATAACATGGGGCTGGTGGTCTGGGTGGTGATGCACTAGGCACATCCCCACCAGTGTCACATTGGGGGTGGGGATGCCTTCCTTCAGTACTTGAAGTGTTTGTCAAGCTGTCCTCATGCTGCATTAGCAAAAAAAACTGAAATGAACCAATTAATTTGAATGAAAACGGCCATATACTTTACAATAGCCTGTTACGTGACTGCCATTTATTGTACACAGGGCCGGGGAATAAACTACAGAAACTTTTCTTGTTACCTGTAGCGGCAGGCAATGATGGGGGTAGTAGTTGTCAGTTTGTGATGCCACCATTCCATACACAGGCATTCACGCTCGGTGCATTAATGACACTGGACAAGTGCATAGTACCTCGGGTCCTCCGGAACGGGAGAGGCACGGTAAAACTTTACTAGTGACTTTTCCTTGAAATACAGTAGACTTCAGTGTGCAGAATTTACAATGCAGGAAAACTTAGTACATATTCAGCAATTACTTGACATGAAAGTCAATGGCCACAGAATGATGGTATTAGTGTATCTAGTGTAGAGAACGCCCCTGTCACAGCCCCAGCTCCCGATTGGGTCAAGCGTACAAAGTCCTAGTAGCAGTGTGTGCATAGCTGCGGCATCACAGCTATACACATGACAAAGCACGGACTGTCACCGCTGCCCTCCGCGGAAATTCAGAGGGATGACTCCCTGCCAAACTCGGATGAGCCCTCAGTCCCGGCCCGAGCATACTTGTTTGTTGCACGTCGCCACCTGTCACACAGCATGCCTTTCCGCCATGCTGCTGCATCAGTCCTCCGTCCCATAAAGCAGCTGACAATTTCCTCCTTCCTGGCTGCACAGAGGACGCCGGCGCCTCTGACAACGCTATTCCCCTGCTGCGGCTACCTGCTGCGAGCATTCCGGGGCCTGTGTGTTCCCGTAAGGCTGCACCACTGCGCACAAGCAATTGCCCATCATCTGCCCCTGCGGAGACGCTGCTGATGCGGCTCCGCTGCGCACTGCCATCTCTGCTTCTGCAGGAATGTGCGTCCGGACGGTTGTCACAGTGCCTTTCCGCCTCAGCGGGGCCCTCCCTGCTGCATCCTCCATGAGTGACATGCTGGGGTCTGCAAGTGTCCTGCAGTATAAGGCCCTGAGAATGTGCCGGCGGTCACGATCCTCCGGCCGCCTCTGACAGTGCCTCCCCCCGCCGCGGTGCGGGAAGAATCAGTAAGTTACATGGGGGCTGCGCTAGTAAGCTGCAGGACAAGCCGCTTCACGGCTCTTTCGCCTCACTGCTTACTAAGCTCGTCCTGCAGCGACCGACACTGTATGGCTCTTTCAAATACTTTTCATTGCTTTACAGCAGTGTTCCCCAACTCCAGTCCTCAGGAACCCCCAACGGGTCATGTTTTCAGGATATCCTCAGTATTGCACAGGTGATGTAATTATTGTCGGTGCCTCAGACATTGCCACAGGTGCTATTACCATAGGATATCCTGAAAGCATGACCTGTTGGTGGTCCCTGAGGACTGGAGTTGGGGATCCCTGCCTTACAGAACCTACTGTCTTGGCAGCTGTCCAACCAATTAGCTTAAAGGGGCGTCACCCCCTGTCAGTCTTGACTCCACCAGGACTTCCTGGTGGCATCAAGATACACTAATACCCAGAATGGCTATAATGATCACTCCGCTCTCATAGACTTCAGCACACGTGGGTGTCAGTTACGGGTGTACCACTATACGGTGATCTATACTCCAAACGGCCGCATAGGAATCATCAATAAATCTCAGTATTATCTTCAGAGGTTCAGTAGACTTCTGCACTGTTATATAACTTCTTGTCACTCGCAGGGGTATTTACCCACAGTGATGCAGGGAAGCACCTTTAGCTTCCCTGCATTAAAAATGGAGAAGAAGGAGAGGCTCCCCATGTTGGATCTGAGGATCTTCCCTAATCCACTGGAGAAACTGCAGGGGCGCAGGGAGACACCTCTCGTTCCCCTGTGTCTAATATGGAGGAGATGGAGAGACAGCCTTACAGCATGTGAAACACATGAGAGAACGAGTGAGTCACTAAAAATCCCCCCCGAGAGAGCAGTCCCTCAAGTATTTCTGTATAGAGAGACCAATCATACCAGGTACCCGTTGACACTACGGGCTTATTTTTCCTGTGTGGCCGTCCGCCAATAGGATCACCATACAGAGGTACGTGATTTTGACACCCACACGGAGAATGTGCGGGGTGCATCTAGGCTAAGCCTTCTTCTAAGTGATTTCTTGCCAAAGTGTATGTGGAGAGATTCTTGTCTTTTTACCTCCTCCGGAATATATATAATGTCCAGGACCGGTGCCATATAGATAACGTGAACTACAGGGCCGTATTGTTCCTGTGTAATTTTTCCTCCCAACCTCTGAGCTTTTGCCTGTAACTGCTGCCGTGAATGATACATGTAATTGCCTGTTTGCAAAGTTTATCCAAGTCAAGTTTTACCAGGCCTCAACCGTTCCTGAGGACTCTAGGTATGATACACTTGTCCAATACCACCTATATGCTGACGACACCCAGCTATACACCTCTTCCCGTGACATCTCTGCACCTTTCCTCCAAAACATCACTGACTGTCTGTCCGCTGTCTCTAACACTATGTCCTCTCTCTACCTAAAACTAAACCTCTCTAAAACTGACCTGCTGGTGTTTCCACCCTCCACTAACCAACCTCATCCTGACATCTCCATCTCAGTGTGTGGCGCCACCATAACTCCCAGACAGCATGCCCGCTGCCTTGGGGTCATATTCGACTCTGATCTCTCATTTATACCCTACATCCAATCTCTTGCCCGAACATGTCAGCTGCACCTCAAGAACATCGCAAGAATCTGCTCTTTTCTCACTGTGGACACGCTAAAAACGCTTACTGTTGCCCTCATCCACTCTCGGCTCGATTATTGCAACTTGTTGCTGATCGGCCTCCCCTGCACCAGACTCTACCCTCTCCAATCCATCCGGAATGCGGCAGCCAGGCTCTTCTTTCTGTCCAGCCGCTACTCGGACGCCTCTGTCCTGTGCCGGTCACTGCACTGGCTGCCCGTTAAATACAGAATTCAATTTAAACTCACCACCTTCATCCACAAAGCCCTCCACAGCACAGCGCCCCCCTATATCGCCTCCCTCATCTCAATCCATCACCCAGCCTGGGCTCTCTGATCTGCTAACGAAACTAGACAGCGCACCGCTCTAACTCGAACTTCTCATTCCCGCCTCCAAGACTTCTCCAGAGGAGCACCAGTCCTCACAAAACTTCAGGCGTGCTCTAAAAATGCACCTCTTCAGGGAGGCATACCGCATTCTCTAAACAAACCCCTCTGTACTCCGCCTGATAACATGCTCCCTGACCTACTGACTACAATTCCTGCTAGCCATCATTAACCGCTCCTGCAGTCACACCGATTCTGCCGTTAGACGGCTAAATGTCTGACCCTTGTCTGTGTGTATAGCATCCCTCACACTCCACCTCGCCATACCGCGCACATCTCCAGCCCCTTTACCTTCTGTATCACCCCATTATCTGTAGTATATAAGCTCGTTGGAGCAGGACCCGCACCCCTACTGTCTCCATCAACTGATTACTATGTAACCGTGGTTCTGTAATGTTTGTACTTTTGTCTTTCTGTATTCCCCTGTCTATGTAAGCGCTGCGGAATATGTTGGCGCTATACAAATAAAGATTACTATTATTATTACACCGCTGCATAGAATAACGGAGTGGGAACGGTAGCGTCACGACGTGATATACATATATACTTCCATAAGCATTCCCCCTGTGTTACCACTCGGTTACACCGTAACAAGGACTAGGCCTCCAGCCATACCCGCAGTGTCCATTTTCCGTGACACTTTAATACCTTTGGCGTCTCTCTCACAGGGCACCACACTTGCACTGACATCGTGGCTGCTGTCCCACCAAATGAGTGAGGGTGTTTTCAGTGTCCACAGCTGCCATAAAGGTCCCCAGTACTGGCGCAGCATCTGCCAGTATTGACCCTGTTAATCACATATTGGCTGACAGCTAATGATGCCCTAAGCCGATAGCAGAAAGCTCCGAAACAGATATGGAATACTGCGCAGCTATGCGATAGGGAGGGAAGAGGGGTGCAGGGAATTATTGGAGAGCAGTTCTGGGGAGTTGAAGTAAATTAGCTTTTTCCTGCATTTTGTGCCCCACCACAAAAACTAGTGCCTCGCTGTCTCTGCTTTCCCCCTTCCAACCAGTTGCCTTAGAGTCCATTCTGATAGCATGTCTGTGTATGCTGTGGGTTTCCGTTCATTTCCGTTATGTTTAGAAGATAGAATAGCATAGTCTACTACTACCGTATTACTGTGTTTCCCTGAAAATAAGACCTACCCCAAAATATGCCCTACCCTGATTTTTTTTCAGGATTTTTCGGGAGGCTTGAAATATAAGCCCTACCCTGAAAATTCTTGCACTTGTTCACAGCATTAAAAATTATAGATATGAACTACGAGGGAGGGCAATAACGATATAAAGCACAAAACAAAATAGCACAAAAAGTGTCCATAAATAAATGGCCTTATTAATGAACTTTAGTTTTAATCTTTATGCAAGTATAACCTGGTGTAAAACACATATAAGCACTGTGGAATATGTTGGCGCTATATAAATAAAGATTATATAACAGGACTGAGTTAAATGCCCCTGTCTACTGAGCTGCGGTAGTAAAACATATTAGCCCAGCTGATCGTCAACAGTAACAATTGGCCAGAAAACCCGTCTAAAATAGTGATGACAAACTCATAATGCAGACAAGGTCTCAATACATCCAGATATTAAAGTGCAACAATAGCAGGAGTGCTTAAATATAACCATAGAGAGCAAATATATACGCAGTATCACACACATTATACATATACAATATAACCATAGAGAGCAAATATATACGCAGTATCACACACATTATACATATACAATATAACCATACAGAACATACATATATACAGTGCTATATATATATGTGTGTGTGTATATGTATATATATATTTATATATATAATGTACACATAGTATAACCAAAATATATACTGTGGCAAACTGGAAATTACTCTCTTACAAGATTTTCCATTCGGGATGGTTGGCACCACATTCTCTCTCTCCTTTTGCCTTACTTCCTGCCACACCCACAGGTGTTCTCTCTCCCATTTCACGTTCAAGAATGCCCCCTACAGGCCATTCTGTGTACTGCCTTTCTACAATACATATATAGACAAGACAAGCATACATTACATATATAACCATGGAATAAGTAAAGAATTCCAGGCAGCATCAGACTGGTGCAAATTAAAACTCTCCCATCAATCTTTGTCAAGCTTGACAAAGACCCGTTTGTTCAGAGGGTCGAAATGTTGCTGTTATGCAAGAATGGCATACAATAAAGAACCTCTTCCCTACGGGAGAGTTTTAATTTGCACCAGTCTGATGCTGCCTGGAACTCTTTACTTATTGGATTTGTTGTGGATCGTGATCTCGGTCCGTTCAGAGGCGCGCATCATATTGACATCCCCCGAGTGATCAGTCGTAGGAGTGCTGCCGGAAGTGGTGTGTGTATGTGTATATGTATGTGTGTATATATATATATATATATATATATATAAAACCATGGATATATACATATATAAAGATGTATATAACATTTACAATGTAAGCATATAGAACACACATATCTACACTCAGCTATTCAGGCACTTATCTTCTTGCCGTTTATATTCTTTTCTTGAATTCCTACTTAAACTTTGCTTTTATTCTCATATTTCCATCCTTATTCCATCTGGTCCATTTGTGGAAGCCGTGGGATTCTCAAGGAGAGATTCTAATTGTAGCTAAATGATAATAAAAATGTTTTTTTTCACTATGCCTATACAGGTGATTCACTCATTAGGGTGGAGCTCTGACCACAGTAGGGGGAATATTATATAATGCTAGACCATCCACGGATTCACAGCTAAGCAAGTACTGAAGGGACAAAAAAGTGACACACAGTGGAGGCTGCCATTTTATAGGCTGGATCTGTGTGCAGCATATGACAGAAGGACACTAAAATTTGGAACCTCCAGAGGTTGGGACATTCATAGACTATATTGTCACTCTGGGTGCAGTTGCTCCTCAGTAATGGAACATTGAATTATTGGCTGCTAAGCTGAATAAATAATATGAATCATAATTGACTGATAGAAATCAGGAAGGACAAGCCAACCATGAGTAGAAGATTGCCCCTTGTTTCTTACTCAGATTCTTCTTCTTAGCGACTCAGAGACATTAACGACTATGAATCCAATGTTCTGTTTTCTTGGCAGTTTCGCTGCAGTGTGCAGATGTGTATTGTTGTGTTGTCATTCACACATTGTATTACTTATCGCTGTGTAGCAGTCGTTCCAGGAGGGCGCGATGTATTTCGGTATTTGGTACGTTGTAATATTCTGTATTGTATTTTGCATCAGTATTTGTGAGTCAAACCACAAAAGGAACCTGCAGAGGGAAAGTGTAAGTATGAACCCGCATTATGCACCAAAATTTGCACCTCAATTTATTGATAGGAATTCCACACCAAAACTCATAAATCTCATTGCAGATCTTGATGCAGAATTGCTGTCAGCCATTTTGAACTCCACATCAAAATCCACACAGGGCCGTACGTGTTAGTTTCCCATCTGGTGTAGTGTTAATTGATGGCGGCTGCCAATGGCGCTTCTGAAAAGAGGGCGTTGGTGCTAATAACAATATATTAATAAATGACTTGTAGTTCTGCTTCCAGCACATTTGTGAATGTGCTGTTCAAGCTCTTTTGAAGAAGCACAAAGAAACTGGCAAAGTTGTGGACCGTAAGCAAAGTGGTCGGCCAAGGCAGCAGGTGAAAGATACATCATACTTACTTTCATTGGCAATCAGATGTCCAGCAGTGCCATCAGCTCACAAATTGTAAAAAAAAACAGTGGGACTCAGTGGGATTCAGTGGGACCCATCTACGTTTTAGAAAAATCTTGCCAAATGTTGTTGTAGTGGCCCAGAATAAGTAGGGCCTCTCCATTAGTATGAATATATTTGTCTCGTGCTTACTGTATTGTCAGTGTTTTTGTGCTGTATGAATATGACGTGTATTGCATAGCTGCAGCACTGAATGGGTTACTGTCTGGGTTATGTCTGGAAATGTATCTTTTGCATGTCATGTGACCTTGTGATATATACGATATGTGTTTGCAAGAAGAGGGGGAGAGAGAGACAGAGAAAGAGTTGGTTGTCTTGCAGGAGAGTGTGAAACATCCCAGCTAGAGAGTTGGCTGAAGTTAGAGTGTGCCACTTGTGAGTAGGAGAGACTTTGCTCAGTCCCTAAGGGAGCACCAGGATGGAAGAGGCCGAGTGGATGCCTTGTGAATGCCCTGGGCCCAATGTACCCAGACTTTTATGTTGATGGATGAGAGAATGAGGAGCTGCCATGCAGCGTACCGACTTTCCAAATGTGAGTGATGACTGGTAGAGAGCTAAAGAGAGAAGGAAGCATGTACCCGGGATCAGGACCCACAGATAACGGGACTGTGGTTTCTCCTATCTACCCGTGCATCCTCCCTGTCACAACACTTAGGCCTCCTTCCCACGAGCGTGACGGGCTCCGCTGCGTAATATTACGCAGTGAAGCCCGTCACGGCGCCCCCCAGAGACCCCATACTTACCAGCGGAAGATCGCGTGAAGACGCTTCCCCGCCCACCGCCGTCGCGTCATGTGACACGCCCACCGCGTCACATGACGCGGCCGGTCGTGTCACATGACGCGCCGGCCGCGTCATATGACGCGCGGCGGTAGGCGGGGAAGCGTTTTTTCACGCTATCTTCCGCTGGTTGCAGCGGGAGATAGCGTGAACGGACGGCTTCCATTGACTGCAATGGAAGCCGTCAGAGCGTACACCCGCGGCAAATAGAGCATGCTGCGGGTGAGGACGGGAGATTTCACGGTGCGAAATTCCGCGGTGGAATTACGCATCGTGTGCATTGTGCTATTAGGTTCAATAGAACCTAATAGCATGGGGCAACGCAGCGGATTTTTGCCGCGGATTTACGCGGCGTAAATCCGTTCGTGGGAAGGAGGCCTTAGTGTTTTGTTTAGCAAAAGAAAAGAAAACAGATGCTTGCGCTCACAGGAAAACAGGCACAATGTTCAAATTGATTATTGCATAATCAATTTATTACAATACACTAAATAAACTGAGCGTGGGGAATGGGGAGTTAAATGGTACACGTAGACCTCTTGGTAATAGTAAGTTTGTTTGATAAATCGTTAAGCATAAATCCAACAAATGTCTCCATACATCGTTTAACGAGGATTTTAAAATGTTCAACGAAACAATATTTTGATTCAGAATAACTTCTCCATCGTCAGGCCAAAGGTTCAATAACAAATAGAGATTAGCGAATGTACTCGTCCGAGCTTGATACTCGTTCGAGTATTAGGGTGTTCGAGATGCTCGTTACTCGAGGCGAGCACCACGCGATGCTCGAGTTACTTTCACTTTCATCTCTGAGACGTTAGCGCGCTTTTCTGGCCAATAGAAAGACAGGGAAGGCATTACAACTTCCCCCTGCGACGTTCAAGCGCTATACAACCCCCCTGCAGTGAGTGGCTGGCGAGATCAGGTGTCACCCGAGTATATAAATCGGCCCCTCCCGCGGCTCGCCACAGATGCATTCTGACAGAGATCAGGGAAAGTGCTGCTGGTGCCGGAGCTGCTATAGGGAGAGTGTTAGGATTGATTTTAGGCTTCAAGAACCCCAACGGTCCTTCTTAGGGCCACATCTGACCGTGTGCAGTACTGTTGAGGCTGCTTTTAGCAGTGTTGCACAATTTTTTTTTTTTGTATATCGGCCGTGCAGAGCATTGCGTCCGCAGTCTGCAGTCATTGTACAGAGTATAGGGGTAGTACTGGTGAGGCAGGGAAAGAGATATTCAGGCTATATACGCAGTGGGCTTTTTCCAAAAAATTGATCGCCGTCATCCCGCCAGAGGGAAACAGTATACATAATATTATACGCTGCCTACAGTATCTATCTGCTGGGGGTAGTAGTCCTAATTAATACGCAGCTAAGCGTTACAGCAGGCTTGCGCAAAATTGTTTCCTGGATCTGCTGTCTCTGTTATATGATCGCCGTCATCCCGCCAGAGGGAAACAGTATGCATAATATTATACGCTGCCTACAGTATCTATCTGCTGGGGGTTGTAGTCCTAATTAATACACAGATAAGCGTTACAGCAGGCTTGCGCAAAATTGTTTCCTGGATCTGCTGTCTCTGTTACATCAGCGCTGTCATCCCGCCAGAGGGAAACAGTATACATAATATTATACGCTGCCTACAGTATCTATCTGCTGGGGATTGTAGTCCTAATTAATACGCAGCTAAGCGTTACAGCAGGCTTGCGCAAAATTGTTTCCTGGATCTGCTATCTCTGTTATATGATCGCCGTCATCCCGCCAGAGGGAAACAGTATACATAATATTATACGCTGCCTACAGTATCTGTCTGCTGTATCATCTCAGCATTTAAAAAAAATAGAAGCAAAATACTTAAGGCCTACTAGTGGCCTTTGGCCACTTGACTGCTTCTGCGCTGTGAATTCCACTAGCTCAGTCATACGCACCTACGTCTCACTACAGGCGTGCGCAAAATTGTTTCCTGGCTCTGCTGTGCGTTCCGTAAGGGAAGTCAGCCTCCAACCACAGGCCAATAAGCGGCACATTTAATTACAGCGTTCTGTTTCTGCACTACTGGTAATACAGCATGCTGAGGGGTAGAGGTAGGCCTAGAGGACGTGGACGCGGGCGAGGACGCGGAGGCCCAAGTCAGGGTGTGGGCACAGGCCGAGCTCCTGATCCAGGTGTATCGCAGCCGACTGCTGCTGGATTAGGAGAGAGGCACGTTTCTGGCATCCCCACATTCATCTCACAATTAATAGGTCCACGCGGTAGACCTTTATTAGAAAATGAGCAGTGTGAGCAGGTCCTGTCGTGGATGGCAGAAAGTGCATCCAGCAATCTATCGACCACCCAGAGTTCTGCGCCGTCCACTGCTGCAACTCTGAATCCTCTGGCTGCTGCTCCTCCTTCCTCCCAGCCTCCTCACTCCATTACAATGACACATTCTGAGGAGCAGGCAGACTCCCAGGAACTGTACCCGGGCCCCTGCCCAGTATGGCCAGCAATGGTTCCTCTCCCACCGGAGGAGTTTGTCGTGACCGATGCCCAACCTTTGGAAAGTTCCCGGGGTCCGGGGGATAAGGCTGGGGACTTCCGGCAACTGTCTCAAGAGCTTTCAGTGGGTGAGGAGGACGATGACGATGAGACACAGTTGTCTATCACTCAGGTAGTAGTAATTGGAGTAAGTCCGAGGGAGGAGCGCACAGAGGATTCGGAGGAAGAGCAGCAGGACGCTGAGGTGACTGACCCCACATGGCTTGCTACGCCTATTGAGGACAGGTCTTCAGAGGGGGAGGCAAGTGCAGCAGCAGGGCAGGTTGGAAGAGGCAGTGCGGTGGCCAGGGGTAGAGGCAGGGCCAGACTGAATAATCCACAGACTGTTTCCCAAAGCGCCCCCTCGCACCATGCCACCCTGCAGAGGCCGAGGTGCTCAAAGGCCTGGCAGTTTTTCACTGAGAGTGCAGAAGACCGACGAACAGTGGTGTGCAACCTTTGTCGCGCCAAGATCAGCCGGGGAGCCACCACCACCAGCCTCACCACCACCAGCATGCGCAGACATATGATGGCCAAGCACCCCACAAGGTGGGACGAAGGCCGTTCGCCGCCTCCGGTTTGCACCGCTGCCTCTCCCCCTGTGCCCCAACCTGCCACTGAGATCCAACCCCCCTCTCAGGACACAGGCACTACCATCTCCTGGCCTGCACCCACACCCTCACCTCCGCTGTGCTCGGCCCCATCCACCAATGTCTCTCAGCGCACCGTCCAGCCGTCGCTAGCGCAAGTGTTGGAGCGCAAGCGCAAGTAGGCCGCCACGCACCCGCACGCTCAAGCGTTAAACGTGCACATAGCCAAATTTATCAGCCTGGAGATGCTGCCGTATAGGCTTGTGGAAGCGGAGGCTTTCAAAGGTATGATGGCGGCGGCTGCCCCGCGCTACTCAGTTCCCAGTCGCCACTACTTTTCCCGATATGCCGTCCCAGCCCTGCACGACCACGTCTCCCGCAACATTGTACGCGCCCTCACCAACGCGGTTACTGCCAAGGTCCACTTAACAACGGACACGTGGACAAGCACAGGCGGGCAGGGCCACTATATCTCCCTGACGGCACATTGGGTGAATTTAGTGGAGGCTGGGACAGTCAGAGCCTGGGACCGCTCACGTCCTACCCACCCCCAGAATTGCGGGCCCCAGCTCGGTGGTGGTATCTGCGGCGGTGTATGCTTCCTCCACTAAACCACCCTCCTCCTCCTCCTCCTATGCAACCTCTGTCTCGCAATCAAGATGTGTCAGCAGCAGCACGTCGCCAGCAGTCGGTGTCGCGCGGCGTGGCAGCACAGTAGTGGGCAAGCGTCAGCAGGCCGTGCTGAAACTACTCAGCTTAGGAGAGAAGAGGCACACGGCCCACGAACTGCTGCAGGGTCTGACAGAGCAGACCGACCGCTGGCTTGCGCCGCTGAGCCTCCAACCGGGCATGGTCGTGTGTGACAACGGCCGTAACCTGGTGGCGGCTCTGCAGCTCGGCAGCCTCACGCACGTGCCATGCCTGGCCCACGTCTTTAATTTGCTGGTTCAGCGCTTTCTGAAAAGCTACCCACGCTTGTCAGACCTGCTCGGAAAGGTGCGCCGGCTCTGCGCACATTTCCGCAAGTCCCACACGGACGCTGCCACCCTGCGCACCCTGCAACATCGGTTTCATCTGCCAGTGCACCGACTGCTGTGCGACGTGCCAACACGGTGGAACTCTACGCTCCACATGTTGGCCAGGCTCTATGAGCAGCGTAGAGCTATAGTGGAATACCAACTCCAACATGGGCGGCGCAGTGGGAGTCAGCCTCCTCAATTCTTTACAGAAGAGTGGGCCTGGTTGGCAGATATCTGCCAGGTCCTTGGAAACTTTGAGGAGTCTACCCAGATGGTGAGTGGCGATGCTGCAATCATTAGCGTCACCATTCCTCTGCTATGCCTCTTGAGAAGTTCCCTGCAAAGCATAAAGGCAGACGCTTTGCGCTCGGAAACAGAGGCGGGGGAAGACAGTATGTCGCTGGATAGTCAGAGCAACCTCATGTCTATATCTCAGCGCGGTGAGGAGGAGGAGCATGAGGAGGATGAGGAGGAGGGGGAAGAGACAGCTTGTCCCAATGCTGAGGGTACCCATGCTGCTTGCCTGTCATCCTTTCAGCGTGTATGGCCTGAGGAGGAGGAGGAGGATCCTGAAAGTGATCTTCCTAGTGAGGACAGCCATGTGTTGCGTACAGGTACCCTGGCACACATGGCTGACTTCATGTTAGGATGCCTTTCTCATGTCCCTCGCGTTACACGCATTCTGGCCACTACGGATTACTGGGTGTACACACTGCTCGACCCACAGTATAAGAAGAACCTTTTCACTCTCATACCCGAAGAGGAAAGAGGTTCGAGAGTGATGCTATACCACAGGACCCTGGCGGACAAACTGATGGTAAAATTCCCATCTGACAGCGCTAGTGGCCGAAGGCGCAGTTCCGAGGGCCAGGTAGCAGGGGAGGCGCAGAGATCAGGCAGCATGTACAGCACAGGCAGGGGAACACTCTCTAAGGCCTTTGACAGCTTTCTGGCTCCCCAGCAAGACTGTGTCACCGCTCCCCAGTCAAGGCTGAGTCGGCGGGAGCACTGTAAAAGGATGGTGAGGGAGTATGTAGCCGATCGCACGACCGTCCTCCGTGACGCCTCTGCCCCCTACAACTACTGGGTGTCGAAGCTCGACACGTGGCCTGAACTCGCGCTGTATGCCCTGGAGGTGCTTGCTTGTCCTGCGGCTAGCGTCTTGTCAGAGAGGGTGTTTAGTGCGGCTGGGGGAATCATCACAGATAAGCGTACCCGCCTGTCAACCGACAGTGCCGACAGGCTTACACTCATCAAGATGAACAAAGCCTGGATTTCCCCAGACTTCTCTTCTCCACCAGCGGACAGCAGCGATACCTAAACAATACGTAGGCTGCACCCGCGGATGGAAGCATTGTTCTCTATCACCATCAAAAACGTGGACCTTTTAGCTTCATCAATCTGTGTATAATATTCATCCTCCTCCTCCTGCTCCTCCTCCTGAAACCTCACATAATCACGCCGAACGGGCAATTTTTCTTAGGCCCACAAGGCTCAGTCATATAATTTTGTAAACAATTTTTATACGTTTCAATGCTCATTAAAGCGTTGAAACTTTCACCTGAACCAATTTTTATTTTAACTGGGCTGCCTCCAGGCCTAGTTACAAATTAAGCCACATTAACCAAAGCGATTAATGGGTTTCACCTGCCCTCTTGGTTGGGCATGGGCAATTTTTCTGACGTACATTAGTACTGTTGGTACACCAATTTTTTGGGGCCCTCGCCTACAGTGTAATCCAATTAATTTTTTGCCCACCTGCATTAAAGCTGACGCTACATCAGCTGTGCTGGGCACTGCAATGGGATATATTTATGTACCGCCGGTGGGTTCCAGGGAGCCACCCATGCTGTGGGTCCACAGGGAGTTGTAACTGCATGTGTCTACTTCTAAAGAACCCCAGTCTGACTGGGGCATGCAGTGTGGGCCGAAGCCCACTTGCATTAAACATGACATTATCTCAGCTGTGATGGGCAATGCAATGGGATATATTTATGTACCGCCAGTGGCTTCCTGGCACCCACCCATGCTGTGGGTCCACAGGGAGTTGTAACTGCATGTATCCACTTCTAAAGAACCCCAGTGTGACTGGGGCATGCAGTGTGGGCCGAAGCCCATCTGCATTTAATCGGACGTTACGTCAGCTGTGATGGGCACTGCAATGGGATACATTTATGTACAGCCGGTGGGTTCCAGGGAGCCACCCATGCTGTGGGTGCACACGGAATTCCCATTGCGGAGTTGTACCTGCCTGTGACTATTTATAAAAAACCGTGGTCTGACTGGGGCATGCAGACACCTTGACAGAATGAATAGTGTTTGGCACATAGGTTCCCCATTGCTATGCCCACGTGTGCAGCTCCTGATGGCGGTGGCACAGGATTATATTTCTCATTGCTTCTGTACAGCATTGTGGGCTATTGCCCCGCCCCTTTTAAAGAGGGTCGCTGCCTGGCCGTGCCATCCCTCTGCAGTGTATGCCTGCGGTTCCTCCTCATGGCAGACACACTTATAAATAGACATGAGGGTGGCGTGGCATGAGTGCAGCTCAAGGCTGCGCAGGGACACTTTGGTGTGCGCTGTGGACACTGCGGGGGGCGGGGGTTGGGCAGCATGTAACCCAGGAGAAGTGGCAGCGGCGTGTCATGCAGGCAGTGATTGTGCTTTGTTGGAGGTAGTGTGGTGCTTAGCTAAGGTATGCATTGCTAATGAGGGCTTTTCAGAAGTAAAAGTTGTTGGGAGGGGGGGGGGCACTCTTGCCGGTATTGTGGCTTAATAGTGGGACCTGTGAACTTGAGATGCAGCCCAACATGTAGCCCCTCGCCTGCCCTATCCGTTGCTGTGTCGTTCCCATCACTTTTTGAATTGCCCAGATTTTCACAAATGAAAACCTTAGCGGAGCATAGGTCCCATACAAAAATGTTCGGGTCGCCCATTCACTTCAATGGGGTTCGTTACTCGAAACGAACCCTCGAGCATCGCGATAATTTCGTCCCGAGTAACGAGCACCCGAGCATTTTGGTGCTCGCTCATCTCTAATAACAAATCACTTGAAAGGGTGACTTTTAACTTACTCAGTTCAGGACATCTGGTCTTTAGTCCTTTTTCGATCCTGAGAGGTAACGATAGGAATTCTTTTTTTATTGTTTCCAATATGCTTTTAGTCGTCATCTCCTTTAAACAATGTTCGGCATGTTTTTCAAACCGCCGCAAGAGAAATAGAAATATATGAGAGGAGAGCGCCAGGAAATTGAAGATTTAACAGGAGACAATTATGGTGAAGTAAGAAAAACACTCACCGGGTGCTCAGGTGAGACCAGACTTGGAGCATGGATCTCACCGGCACCGAAATCCTAGATGGCATGTAGAAATTATGAAGCCAGATCCCTCATCCGTGGAGAGTCGCACAGCAAATAAATGAGTTAACCCTCAAAATTCCAGGGACTCGTCACGTAATTTTTAGCAAAAGAAAACAGATGCTTGCGCTCAGTTTATTTAGTGTATTGTAATAAATTGATTATGCAATAATCAATTTGAACATTGTGCCTGTTTTCCCGTGAGCGCAAGCATCTGTTGTCTTTTCTTTTTGCTAAAAATTACGTGACAAGTCCCTGGAATTTTGAGGGTTAACTCGTTTATTTGCTGTGCGACTCTCCATGGATGAGGGATCTGGCTTCATAATTTCTACACGCCATCTAGGATTTCGGTGCCGGTGAGATCCATGCTCCAAGTCTGGTCTCACCTGAGCACCTGGTGAGTGTTTTTCTTACTTCACCATAATTGTCTGCTGTTAAACCATTCAATTTCCTGGCGCTCTCCTCTCATATATTTCTACTTAGTGTTTTGTATTGCTTTCCTGCTGGTGTGTATTGCTGAACTGTACAAAGTTGTTCCAGTAAACGAGCTTCACCGACCATTCCCAGTTTGGCTCTGAAAGTTAAATCCCTGTGTGTGGACTCTTTATTGTTAACAACTGGATTCACCGCAGAGGATGGAACGGTGGCGTCACGAGTGACAAAAGGACTATGGCAAACCATCAGTGGGCTAACCTATTTAATAGCCTGCCCTCGGCCCCTTGGACGTGTCCCTGGTTATACTACCGGTGGGAGACAGTAGAGCCACCGTGACCAGGCCTAAACTCATCCCCGTCGTCTCCTAGGCTGGGGCCTGCTCCTCAGACACCACATTGTCTTTATGGAAGAATTGCATACAAAAATCCGAACCTTTGATGTTGAAACAAGGCCAAGCGACTCAATTATGCCCAAAAATATTGGAACTGGGGTGCAGAAAAATGGCACCAGGACAGTCAAAATATGAAAAGTGTGGCTGTAACAGAAGGCAGTGTGTTTGCTGAAGAGTGGAACAATAATGAGTGTCTACGGGCAACAGTGAAGCATGGAGGAGGCTCTTTGCAAATTTGAAGCTGCAATTTCAGCAAAAGGAGTTGGGAGTTTGGTCAGGATTAATGGTGTCCTCAATGATGGGAAGTACAGGCAGATACTTATCCATCATGCAATACAATCAGGTGTCTGATTGGCTCCATATTTATTCTGCAGCAGGACAACAACCCCAAACATCTAGCCAATGTCATTAAGAACCATCTTCAGAGTAAAGAAGAACAAGGAGTCCTGGAAGTGATGATATGGGCCCACAGAGCCCTGATCTCATCATCATCCCGTCTGTCTGGGATTACATTAAGAAACAGAAGGATTTGAGCAAGCCGACATCCACAGAAGATCTGTGGTTAGTTCTCAAGACATTTGGAACAACCTCCCTGCCTGAGTTCTTTCAAAAACTGTGTGCAAAGTTTCTTAGAAGATGAGATGCTCTTATGAAGGTGAAGGGCACTCACACCAAATATTGATGTGATTTAGATTTATTTTTTGTTCATTCACTTTGCATTTTGGCAATTGACACAAATAAACTAACACTTTTATTTCTGAAAGCATTCTTACTTTGCAGCATTTTTTCCATACCTGCCTAAAACTTTTGCCCAGTAGTGCATGCCCCTAGAGTTTTTACTACTATGGACTCATTTACACGAACGTATTTGAATTGTGTATTATCCACGTGATGTACAGCAATACATTGATTTTTGCATGGCCCACTCACACTAACGTTTTTTCGTTTCGTATAATACGCATGTAAACAAGAAAGCAGCATGTTCTATTTTTCCTCATATTCCGCACGTACAGCACCATTGTTCTCTATGGATGCGTATATAATGATGTACATATGCAATACATTGTGTGCAATGTTTATACCAGGAAGACTGTGCATGACAATGTGCGTGAGATATGTGTCATACGCAGTCCAAAAACACTCACATAGCGGTAAAATGCTGTGTAATACATGGCCCATTCCATGCATACGGCCGTGTGAATGAGTAACACACGGTTGTTTCCTTGCAGGTCTACACACTGAATGCAGCTGTCGGTCATCTCAACAAATGCTGCTCTCTCCCAGGAGAAGACAAAACCTCATTATTTTATTGTATAACAAGCATTCAAAATCCAGCAAGTTAAGTGTTATCCCTATTCCTACCACAAGGTGTCGCTCTCATCTTACCTGTAGTCACCCTGTTTCCTTCCACATACTACCAGCATCATATAATACATGTACTACTAGTGATGATGGGTTCCTGGACCTTTGCCTTCATTCTGCAGTTGTCAATATTTTAACATAATTTTCAGGAATTCTTTGTGAAACTTCTTTTAACTTTTCAGATGTCATAGATATGTAAGGAGAAAGGATCTGCGGGGGGCGATCAACCAAATATTAGAATGAAGGGGCAGCAGAACTGCACCCAACTCAGAGATTTCCACAACTCCCAGTCATGTTGTTCTTCCCTGATTCAGTGGAGCCGTCACACGTAATTATGGGAACGGCATAGCTCATGGCATAACACCGTTCAGCCTGTGCGTAAACTAGAGGCCACTTTCACACAAGTGCATTATGGACACATTTTTGCATCCATATTACAGACAAATGTCCCAGATTGACCGCAGCTCTATTAAAAATAGAACTCGTCGCACAAAGGAACAATAAGCCCTGATGAAGCTAAGTTAATGGCATTCTGAATGTGTAATGAAAAAGTAATCTTCTATGAAAAATCTAATTTTCTGCTGTGGGTCCCACTTTTAGTGCGTAAAGCGCATTGTGTGACATTTTGACAATGTGACAGGCGTCTACTTTCAGGAGATATATGAAGGAGGGTTAGTTTGATTTTTTTTTATTTTTTTAATTTTTTTAATTTTATTTGGTAACTTAGGTGTTATTTGTACTCGCCAAAAGTTTGAACATTGTCCTGGTTACCAGAGTTGCAAAATGTCTTAAAACCCCTAGTAGAGAAAGGGTTAAAAGGGTCTTCCCAGCTTGAGAATTCTATCACAATGTGTTTGAAACTGCAAAACAATGCACTAACCCGTAAAATGTTTATTTCCTAAATGTCCCATTCTCCAGCTGTTGGTTCCTCTGCCCACTTGTTGTTTACTAATGGCCAGGAGTAACGTCCACCTCCACTATGGAGCAGAGGCGGCCAGCACTTACTCCTTCTTTCATCCAACCCTGGTGGCTGGGATCTCAGGAGGGCTTGTGCACTGAGGGCTCTTTCCTCACGAGCGAAGGCGGTTTTACGTATGTCCGCCGGCGCCATAAAAACATGTGAACAGACGTACAAATCTAACGTTTGTGCGCCCGTTCAGCTGGCATGGGCCCAGCACATATACGTCAAGGCCGCAATGCCGTTGCCTCTCTCTCGCCAGCTCACCTCCTCTCTCCTTCCCTCTGCCTGTTTGCAATAAGAGTAGGTGGGATGGGGCAGATCTAAGCACCTGCCCCCATCCCTTGTCTGCAGCCAGCAATGGGAGGGGCAATGCTTGGCTCCACCCCCTCCCATTGCCAACAGCCGGAAGGGAGGAGAGAGGAGGAAAGAAGGGGGAGGGAGTTTAGCAGTCACACTGCTAAACACCCTTCCACCTACCTTCTCCGGACGCTCCTATAGGAGCCTATGCAGAGGCCGACGTATTCCGGGCACAAAGATAGTTCCAGGGCTATCTTTGCTGCCTGGCGTAAAATTGCCCGGCGGTATATATTTGCCAGCCGGGCACTTTTACTTCGCGGGAATACATCTGTGTGATCTGATGCATTGGAATCTAATACATCAGATCGTAGCGTATATCAGCCGGCCGTGAAAACGGTGGCCAATATATGCTTGTGTGAATAAGCCCTAACTCTGGTGGCTGGGATCCCAGGAGCGCATGCGGACTAGCTCCCGGCCTAGCCACCGCTACTGCTGCGCTTTGCTATTTCTTTTCATAGCATTGCTTCTGGGCAGCGCAAAAGAGCAAAGTACAGCAGTAGCAGTGGCCGGGAGCTAGTGCGCATGCGCTTCTGAGATTCCATCTCCCAGAGTTGGATAGAAGAAGGAGTAGGCGCACGACCGCCAGCTGGCTCTTATGCATGAGTGCATTGTTTTGCAATTTATAACATTAAAATAGGACTTCCAAGATAGGCCAACATGGACCACGACCTTAGGACGAATGCACACGGTTGGGTCGGATTCCGCTGCGGTACTCCGCAGCGGAATCTGACTCTGCCCGCGGCCGAGGACAGTGCTTACCTGTTCGGGTCTTCACTGCGTATGTGTGCAGAAGCACCACCATGCATTTGTGCAGTTCATTTTATTATTTTTTTTAAACTCCTGCTTTCCCGCTGAATCCGTGGCCCATCTGCAATGTCGATTGCGGACAGGCCACGGAACGAACAACTTCCCTTGACTTCAATGGAAGCCGTTCGTGTGGAAATCGCAGGGAAATGGGGCATGGTGGGATTTTTTTTTATCTGCGAACGAAAACCGCAACTGGTTTCCATTTGTGCATGAAGAATGCTACGGAGGGTTATTACTGCAGGATCCAGAGGCGGATGCCTGCTCCGGATTCCGTACCGAAAATCCGCCCGTGTGCATTTGGCCTAAAGGGGTTAAAATATTAATTTCCTGTATTTTTTAATGTTTTGCACAATGAACAGTAAGATTTGTCATGTTCCCCTCTAATGTGTTGATGCAATTGATAAGATGAACACATGTACAAGGCTGACCACTACTCAAGGCAAATGTAGATAGTCATGCAAGAAAGTTTACTATGTTTAATACTGAATTCTCACGTCATACATGATCCAACAACATTCCTAGGGGGATCGGGTGGTGAAACTCAGCATGCTGCTTTAGGGCTTTTGGCCATAGGTCCTGCGAGCGGGATAATCAATTCGGAAGAAAACCCAGGTAGGACCGGCGGAATGTTTTACCTAGACTGGTGTTGGGATCAGGTTGTAGCTTCCTTTTCTCTGGTTTCCATTTAGACACAAACGGATGTTTATTACATCAATATTTTCAGCTTTATTGGCCTGCTATATGGTTTGCATTCCTGTACTTATATCTGTACATGGATTCCCAGCGACATTGTGCCATCTAGTGGCATTAGAGGGCTTTTCCAGTTCTGCAACTTTTTATATAGTAATTGCTTTGTTTGCATTGTTCAGCATTCTTTTTGTAAGTAAATTTTTTTCATACAGCTGTATTTGTGGTCCATTCACAGCCCAAGCCTATGGTGGACTAGACTTGGACAGCACTTGTACCGCTACTAGGGTAGGTGACTGACTGTCGTATGTGATGCCCCCCAACCCCGGACCATCAAACCAGCAGGGGGCAATGTGCAGCTCCACAGCAAAGGCAGGATTGAGGCGCTCACCCCCAGGTCTTCAGATATGAGCACGACCATCGTCAGCGCCCAAATTAAACCTGGATTTGTTGCTGAGGACAATTGTGTTTCACTCCGATGCAGTCCAGTTTTGGCGTTCATGACTGCAAACGGAGGTGACAGTGGGACTCAAAGGCCGTACATGTAATGGGCGCTGTGGGACCAACTGTCTTTCAGCAAAGCTGCTGGAAATGGTTTAGATAGACACAGGGGATGTAACGATGGTGTGAAGAGTCTCTGGATGGCGGACAATGAAACAGTTGGAGCTGCTTGTGCTTGTTGAATGATCAGACGATCCTCTCTACTAGTGGTCCGTTGAGGGTGTCCTGAGCCTGGTTGTCTTGTGTGCCCTCATGCATCCACTGGTCCCAACACCTCCCAACAGTCTGGTCAGAACGGCCAAAGTGGGGGGCAATAATGCTCCCCCTCTCAGACTCTGGTAACTGGGCAAAATCTCTTGGATTGTGTCGTAGAGGCGTCTAGTGGTCAACAAGCTCGACACAAGCGGAGGAAGAGGTCACTACACACAAGGAGCCTCTTAGAGCCTTTTATAGGCCAAGTGTGGAACCAGTTGTGAAACCGTTCATCTAGTCACCACAACTCTAATCATGTGTATATCTGCCTGAGATGTGTCTGCATGCCGAGTTTAGCAGCAAAACAACAACTCCTTCTAGGGGATGGATATATATATATATATATATATATATATATATATATAATTTTTTTTGAGAGCTGCCCCTGATTGGTCCCTGTGCTGAGCCAATCAGAGGCAGCACTCTCACCCATTCATGAATGGGTGAGTGAGAGCTGCCTCTGATTGGTGAGGGCTGTGACCAATCAGAGGCAGCTCATTCAGCAGGCGGGGATTTTAAATCCCCGGCTGCTGAATACTACTCACAGCAGTTCAGGAGAACTGCCGGCCGCGGCTGAACTCCGTCTGCCGAGACAAGGTGAGTATATATATTTTTTTTTTACTTTTTACACAGTTTTAAATGATTTTCAGGGAAGGGCTTATATTTTTAAGCCCTTCCTGAAAATTCATCCTGGGATCGCCCGCAGACCATTGCTTTCAATGGAGCCGGCTGTATTGCCGGCTCCATTGAATTCAAGCCGGCTCCATTGAATTCAATGCACTGGCCAGCGCTGCACTGCTCCGGGCCGTTTCTAATGAAACGCGGCTAGGAGCAGATTTTTCGGGCGATTTTTCGGCCCTGGTCACGCGATTTGCGGATGCGCATCCGTCATGCGATCCGCAAATCACAGGAAAAACGCCCGTGTGACCGAGGCCTTATACTGTAGTACTGTACTATAAACAATGAAAAAGTAGGACTGTGGTACAAGTGCATTATTACTTTATCTACTATTTGTTCACATGTGCCTGTTTCTAACGGTCAGGTTTATGATAACGGCAAGAGAGAAGTTGGCTGAAACACAAAGATCTCAAAAGATCACTTGGGGGATCAATCCGTCTCTACAACTTTATTTTACTTTGCAGTTTTCTCTTGAAATTTTTGTATCCGTAGAAGCTCCAGCTAGAGGGGTAAAACAGCTCCCTGTCGAGACATTAGTCAGTAGCAGAGTTAATCTAGGTTTCCTACGAATATGCACAATATGCAGAGAATGGAATCTATTACCATGGGTTCGTTCACATGAACTTATTTTCCCTGTGCATTTCAGTTGACCAAGCAAAATCGCAGCATGCTCTATTTTTCTGTGCATTTACGCAAAAACAGTCCCCACAAAAGTCAATGAGGATGCGCAAATGCACATGTAATATGCTAGGAGATGCGTTAAAAAAATTGCGTAGGAAAAAGAACCCATCTGGAACTCAATAGACTAATTAGCTATTTAAATTGGTGCATCTTTGACCCACGCAAATGAACATGCCATGGGGGCCCAAAAAGCACAGTAAAATAAGTCGGTGCATGCACAAAAAAGCATTGTTCAGAAGCACGCAAATAGGCATGCACTTGTGTGAAGGGGTGTAAAATCTGAAAAATGTTAAGAATAGAATAATGCAATTGTAGTGGCCCAGAACGCCTATTCCTGGCCCCTTCATAAATGTCATACATGCAATGTCTTTTGTGTAGATGAACTGTGCAAAATGTCTAGTCTCCTGTTATGTGTATTGCACAGCTGCAGCAAATGAGAGGTTAATGTCTGCATGAGACTGGGAGATGTCTGCAAAAGTATCAATCTATGTCCTGTCCATCATCTTCTGGGTTCCTGAGTGAGAGTGTCAGCCACAGGGGGTACCTTCAACCCTCGTGGTGAAGAGGATGGAAGAGAAAGAATGATTTTCCTGAGGTGCCCAATTCCAGGAACCATTAAAAGAGAGAGAGGGTGCGAGAGAGAGAGCAGAGTGAAGAAGAGTGACGAGTCCACCGTGCGGAGATCCAAGTCTTCAATAAGTGTGTGTCTGCGAAGTGATACCTTCCCCCCCATCCTCTCAGTGAGTGTTCCCCTTCCAGGAGTGGTACCATACAGATAACGAGGACTATAGGGCCGGTGTCATTCTGTGTTTCCTCCCTGAGAGTGTTCTCCTTCCAGGAGCAGTACCATACAGATAACGAGGACTGTAGGGCCGGTGTCATCCTGTGTTTCCTCCCTGACCTCGTCTACTGTCTTGCCTGCACTGCTGCATTTACTCAAAGTTTTCAAGTAAAGTTTACCAGTCCATGTCCGCTCCCAGGGACTGAGGTACTTAATTACTATCCAGTGTGTAGACTCTCTTTATTACCGTCAAGGTTTCATTCTGGTGAGTAAAGGAACGGTGGCGTCACGTGACATGTATTCCTGTTATATATATATTGGCCATCCCTCTCCTAGGGGTGTCCGGAAGAGGTCCAGCTACGCTCTGCACAAGGCTGCGTGTGTCCCTCTGGGGAGGAGTCTGGTAAGTGCCACCGTGACAAGTGACAGCTTTACCCTCCCAGCTCCGAAGTGTATGCCCCGTTTCCGGAGTAACCCTACGGGACGCTGCGCAATTATTTGGAGATCTCACCTAACCCTATTTTATTCACCAGAGAACACAGATCAGAAGGTGAAAGGGAGACATTTTCCATTTCATTAAAAAAAATTAACTCATTTAGAAATAGATGGCAGCACCACATCTCACAAAAGTTGGGCCAGGACCATGTCCACCATTGTGTAGCACAACCTCTTCTTCTTACAACAGTCTGTAAACGTCTGGGAAGTGTTGAGACCAATTGCTGGAGTTTTGGGAGAGGAATGTTGTCCCATTCTTGTCTGATGTAGGATTCTAGCTGCTTAACAGTCCTGGGTTCTCTTTTTCGGATTTTCCATTTCATAATGCATCAAATGTTTCATCAATTGGTGAAAGGTCTGGATTGCAGTCGGCTTTTTCAGCATCTGGGCTCTTCTTCTGTGAAGCCATGCTGTTGTGATGGATTCACTATGTGGTTTAGCATTATCTTGCTGAAATATGCAAGGCCTTCCCTGTAGGAGACATTGTCTGGATTGGAGCATATGTTGTTCTAAACCCTCCATATACTGCCCAGCACTGATAGTGCCATTCAAGATGTGTAAGCTGCCCATGTCGTAGATATTAATGCAACCCCATGCAGGCTTTTGAACTGTGTGCTGATAATAAGCTTGATGGTCCCTCTCTTCTTGGGTCTGTAGGACATTGTGTCCGTGGTTTCCAAACGAATTGAAAATTTTGATTCACCTAATCACAGAACAGTTTTCCATTTTTGCCTCAGTCTATTTTAGGAGTTTTGCCACAGAGAAGACGCCAGCATTTCTGAATTGTGTTCATATATGGCTTCTTCTTTTTTATATATGATTTAACTTGCATTGATGGATTGCATTGCGATTTGCGATCACAGACAATGATTTCTGGAAGTATTCTTGAGCCCATGCAGTGATTTCCATTACAGAATCATGCCTGTTTTTAATGTAGTGATGCCTGAGGGACAGTAGATCTCAAGCATCCAATATGGACCACTGATCTTGTCCCTTGTGCACATAAATTTCTCAAGATTCTCAGAATCCATTGATAATATTACTGTAGATATTCGGATATTCAAAGTCTTCATAATTTTACATTGAAAAACATTTTTCTGAAATTGTTCCACAATTTCTAGACGCAGCTTTTCTCAGAATGGTGACTCCCTGATCATCTTTGCTTCTGAGAGACTCTGCCTCTCTAACATACTCTTTTTATACACAATCATGTGTAATCAAAATGACCCTCCAGCTGTTTTTCATTATTACCACTCACGTTTCCAGTCTTTTGTTACCCCTGTCCCACCTTTGTTAATGTGTTGCTGAATTTAATTATTAAACAAGTATATTTTTTACAATAAAAAGAAAAACGTCTCCCTTTCACCTTCTGATATGTGTTCTATGAATAAAATATGGTTAGGGCGCCCACCCACTGGCGTTTTTTTTTCACTGCGAAATTCGCAGGTTTTTTTTTCTGCAGGGGGTCTATGGGACTTGTAATGTAAAAATCGCGATTTACCGCGATCGCGATTTTAGCTTTGCATGTCCCATAGCCCAAAGACCCCTGCAGAAAAAAAAAACGCTGCGAATTTCGCAGTAAAAAAACGCTAGTGGGTGGGCACCCTTATATGAGATTTCAAAATCATTGCATTCTCTTTTTCTTTACATTTATTTACATTTTACAGTGTCCCAACTTTTATGCAATTGGGGTTGTATATGTGGAACCCAGAAAGATGTGCATACTTAATGTTATGTGAATGTTTTTGTTTTATAATACGTTAATAAGAGTGTTATACTGTGTTAGGGTGATAATAAATATTATGTTACAGGTGCTGGTTGATTGTCCAGTTATTATACTGCAGTAAGCTAAGGGTTAAACAGCCTAGCTTTACAATTCAGAGTCTAGGGCAAAAAAGTTATATCAAGTCAGGGAGCCAAAGTTATATAAGAGACAGACACCGTACAGTACAGTGGAGTCGACCAGTGTAAACTAACTGATCAAGATTTAATTTTGGCTGCTGTTCTCCAGGCACCAAGAGATGCAGATGTGAGGCCCACTTATTAGTGGAAGAGCACAGGGGCTCAAAGCTCAGACTAAATGTATTCCTGATACCTGTGATCCATACCTGTTAGGATGCTGAAGAATCCATGACAGGTTCCACTGGTATGAGGATCCCTAAAGAAGCTGACGTCTATGGGTCAGTGAGGATACATACCCACAGACTGCAGTACGGAGGGCAAACTAGCTTAGAGGATATCATCCACCACCAGCAAAAGATTCCAGTTGTAACTGTTGGTCAAGAACTGTGCCTCCAACTTATAGATGTTAGAACTACTATGCTTATGCTACTAGTAAACCATGACTTAGCCTGTCTCCTCAGTACTCTGGACTATTTATTGAGGTTTTCACAGCTCAAACACCTTACCAGAAAACAGAACCAGGCCACTATGTTACACCATCACCCATTAAACCACTATGTGACTGACCAGTTTGGGGAGCAACACTGTGGACAACCACCATGGAGTGGGAAGGCACCCACCCGAAACATTGTTCCCATTCCTGGTCATCACATACACACAGGAAATGTTCCCTGCTCATATGTTGAACAAGTCCATAAACTCCATATGGGCCTCATCGATGTCAAAAGAGTTGCAAGAAAATGAACCCCTTTGGAATTATCTGCATTTCTGCTTTGATTAGTAATATAATGTGGTCTGATTGTTATCTAAGCCCCAATTATGGAAAAACAAAATCTAATTAACAACAGGCAAACAGTTGCAGCGACGACGCCACAATAGTCACGTGATAGCTGCATCCAGTCGCTGGCCTCAGCGGTCATGTGCCATTTATGTAAGCGTCACCGCTGAGGTTGTAGCGGTCGCTAGAATGATATATGTGCTGTCATGCCTGCAGGACCTCTGGGATTCTGGACCCAGCAGGGATTTATCGGGTGAGTATAGGATATTCCTTTCTACCATATCCTGTTTATGTCCAATTTAATCCCAGGCAACCCCTTTAAGATGAACAAGATGGCCACCAAGTCACACATGGACTGCTCAAGTCTGCTGGAGCAGAAGCTACTTTCACAGAGTGGAACTCCATTGTGGTTCATGAAGGAGGTTCTACACATCTATATGGCTTAATAGATGCATACAGGGTTATAGAGGAATCCTTTAAGTGAATCAACAGAATGAATAATAATTATGTATTACAAGTGCATTTTGCTTTAACACAGTATACTCCATAGTGTACAATATGGCCATATATATGATTTTGTACTGCACTTCATGCAGCCAAGGCCGACACCTCTTCTGTCTCTTCTTTACCCATTTGTTCTCATTGCATAGCGAACAGCAGTATGATATCCACGGGTGTCAGCTGCCGATGGAGATATAGCAACATGGTCCTTTCATGCATGGTTTCATTGGGGCCTCATTGAACTGGTTTTCCATTGGGTAATAAACAAAACACCATCTTCCAGCACATATGTAATAGTTTTTTTTTTATTTACTATCTTTTCATCCACTTTATTAGAGTCTCTGAATAGCAGGACTATATTGTAAGCTGTACAACAAATTTAGTCCAATTAAAAACTAAATTGTTATAAAACTCATAATTTATAGAGTCGTCTGGTGTTTCCAGCCAGGCCCATGATTAAAAAATAACATGAAATCAGTGTCTGTTTTGGCAGTTTGCAGAAGTATCAGATGTTCGTCCCATGTGCTCTCTTCAAACCCTAGAAAAGAGAATGCAAGCATTACATAATCACTTGTATAATAGTATAATTAGTCGTGATTAATATGTTGCTTTCAGCGCACTTCTTAATTTTCATCATATCCAAAAACTTTCAATAGATTTGACAGGAGTGTAACAAGGTGGTGTCCTCTTCATCTAGAGGAGAGAAAAAGGGGGTTCTTCACTCTCTGCCTGAGGATTGCGAATTCGACAAAAGTTCAAGAGGGGCCTGGACACCTTTCTTGAGCGTTACAGCCACTGATTATTTCAGAAGGTTCGGGGATCCAAGGATTATTCTAATTGCCAGATTTGGAATCACAAAGGAATTTTCCCCCCTAAAATTAGGAAAAGCGGCTTCTACCTCATTGGGGTTTTTTTTGCCATCCTCTGGATCAAAATTGCAGGATAATAGGAGGAAAATATTCCTGCCTGACCCCAATTATGGCAATCAGAATAAATTGCTAGATCAATGTCCCATCTGCACAATATAATGACTCCGAAGAAAAGCACCCAGGCATCTTTTGAACTTGTACAATGATTCCACCATTACAACTTTGTGTGGCAGAGCATTTCATAGACTCACTGCTCTTACAGTAAAGAATCCTATCTATAATGATGGTAAAACCTTCTGGCCCCTATTTGTAGAGAATGCCCCCTTGTCATTACAGGCCGGGCTGTAGACACATCAATAGAAAGATTCTTTATACTCCCTGATTAAACCTGATGAAGAGCCAGGTAAGGGCATGAAACATGTTGCTTATTTGATTTGCGTGTACAATAAAGGGTAGTGTTGGTTTATATACTTCACTGGACTGCTTTTTTATGTCCAGCGCCCAAAGATTTCAAGCTATTTTTCTTTATTTTTGATGGCCCCGATCCCAGATAAGTGTTGACCAGTATGAGACTGGATGGCAGCAGGTCTTTCAAGATCCATTAGATCTTTTTGATGCTCACAGATGAGCAATGTGCCTTAATTGCATGATGTAGTAAGATGAGCGCGGCACTGCCATACTTATTCCATCGCTGCTATAACATCTAATGCACAGGGAGCATTTACTTCTTTCATTTCCGTACATAATCCCAACTAGGACATATGGACATCATGAAGGTTGGGATCCTCTCTATGATGCAGAGCAGCTTTGTACAAGCGGTTCCTGATGTGGCACTTTAGTTCAGCTTATACATAGGTGCCTCAAAATTGTGCAAAATATAAAATTTGCAGACTGACTAGTGATTGGTATAGAGGGAACTGCAGTATGTTCTTGTCATAAGCATTTATGCCTCTTTTGATGTATCCCATGATTTGATTTGCCTTGATAGCAGTTGCTTGGCACTGGTTGCTAAAAGTTAAAGGGGTTATCCAGGTTGGGCTTCCAGGCTACACCAGGGTCAGAACAGAAGTGCTGCTCTGACCCCTGTCTAGTGACCAGCTCTGGTAATTGCAGGTGCAGCTCCTATTGAAATCAATGGGAGCTAAACTTGTAATTGCAGGCTGGGTTCCCAATCATTTCTATGAGAGCTGCACTTGTCATTACAAGCATTAGCCACTACACAGGGGTCAGAGCAGTGCTTCTGCTCCGACCCCTGTATTTCCCGGTGGCCGCCGCTTGAATATCCCCTTTAGGGCTCGGTCACACGGGCGTTTTTTGGTCCGATCTGCAGACGTGCTTGCGATCAGATCTATAGACCCAATGCATCCCAATGGGAGCAGGCACATGTCCGTTTTTTATGCGGATGTGCGATAAATTATAGGACACAACGATTCGCAGAACGCGCCTATCTGCGTTCTGCGAATCGTTGTGCTCTATATATGCGCTCAATTGGGCCGACCCCATTGAGAACATATACTAAAGATCGTTCTCCTCTGCCACAGCTGTAACAGCTGTGGCAGAGAAGAGCGAGGTTCGTCCATTGAAAGCAATGGGCTGCCGGCAAGCTCTGGATGAATTTTCGGGGAGGGGCTTAAAATATAAGCCCTTTCCTGAAAACCATCCTGAAAATGTGTAAAAATAAACAAAAAAAGTATACTCACCTTTTTCCTGCAGCCGGAGTTCAGCCACGTCCGGCCGGCAGTTCTCCTGAATTGCTCTCTGTAGTATTCAGCAGGAGGGGATTTTAAATCCCCGCCTGCTGAATGGGCTGCCTCTGATTGGTCACAGCCCTCACCAATCAGAGGCAGCTTTCACTCACCCATTCATGAATTCATAAATGGGTGAGTGAGTGCTGCCTCTGATTGGCTGAGTGCAGGGACCAATCAGAGGCAGCTCTCAGCTATTGAATGACAGCTGAGAGCTGCCTCTGATTGGTCCCTGCGCTCAGCCAATCAGAGGCAGCACTCCGTTTTTATACATAATTAGAGAATTTGTTTCCTCAGTCCAAGTGCATAGCCATTTGACATGGCAGAGATCTCAGATTTCCAAAATGCCTGAGCAATATCAGACCATAATTGCTAATCAGTGAATTCTACTTTGAGATGATGGAGATGATCAAGCAGCACAAAAAAGGTTTTTGGGCAATGTATGCAGTTGTAGTCCTTTCATTTACACAACCATTGAGAGCCCCAGTTCCTAAATTCTCTCTATAGATTCTTACTATAGAGGGTCAGTGGGAATAATAGGACTCTACAGGGAACGTTCAATACGTTCTAGGACTGTACCAAGCACAAATGCTTGGTTATATGGGGCGATATATTGTATAGGTTTGTAGCTCATGGCCTCATGTCCTTTTCGGTTCTGTGTACAGCTATTACAGGATCCTGGGTAAATGATGACATTTACAGGATATACCTGTATAACCTCTATATCCTGATGTTGGTTACATATATAGCAATATACACACACCGAAACATCTACAAACAAAGCAGCATTCAGAAAGGGTGGATTTATAGTTATATATACCAACCATGATTGTTTGCTGGAATAGATCGTCAAGGCCACAGAATGAATGCTAGTGAGAAAAACAAAAAAAGGAACAAAAACTATAAAATAAGATCAAAATAAAACAGAAAAAAAGAAAAAGGAAAATGCTGTGAGAGGTGGAGAATCAGACCACAAAGTGATGCATAAAATTCCAACACAGGAGAAAAGCAATCTGGTTCAGTATCACCTTCTGCTCATATAACGGCTGCACCTTGTACGGAAACACTTGCCTGCCAGCATTTCTGCCTTACAATTACAGCATCCCAGTGAAGAACTGTCCTCCTCTATAAACCCGTTGACCTTATACCTAATCCAAGCTGTGCCCAGGGACACCCAGTGTCCAGGAGTACAAAATCTATGTATTAATGTGACAGTGCAGGATCAGGAAAGCCCTCTCCAAATTTAGGTAGATTTGTCATTATAAGTTGGGAGCCATGCTGATTACCCCCCACTAACAGCTTTAGACTGGTTCCACATCTGCATCGGAACCGGACGGAGGTTCAGTCACAGATCCGGCTGACCATACCGGAAGAAAAAGAGCCGCATGCAGCGCTTTTTCTTCCGTCGAAAAGCCGGGAAGCTGGGCGGAAAGCGAACGGACCCAATTATAGGCAACAGGGTCCATCCGGTTTTGTCCAGAGACGGAACTTTTTGGCCATGGGGATTCCCTTTTCCTGCTCCCCGAAGGAACAGGAAAATGGAATCCCCAAAGCAGATGTGAAAGCACACTTAGCTAAGAATTTCTAAGAACTTGACAGAAGAGGGCGACCCAAGGACATATATTTACCGGTAATCATTTTGATACTCTTCACATTTAGGAGGCAGATGCATGTTCTTGTGCATTTTATGTATACTAAATGGGGCTGTCCAGGATAAAAACAAGGCTGCTCTCTTCCAAAACAGTCCAACCCTTGCCAAACGCTGTTTATTGTATTGCAGTGCAGCTCCACAAAAGTGAATAGGGCTGAGCTGCAATACCCGACATAATCAATGGACAGGAGTGGCACTGTTTTTGGCAGAGAGCAGCCATGTTTTTCTAATCTTGAACAACCCACTTAAAGACATTTTCCAGGGAAATACTATTGATGACCTATCTTTAGAATAGATCATTAATAGATGATCAGCTGGGATCTGTTGCTTGAGACCCCGGCCAATCAGCTGATCAGGCGCCCGCTGTCATTGCTGCTATACATTGGGGTACAGAGCAGAAGCTGCTACTTTAACCTCTATGTAGTAGCTGGCAGGTGCAGCTTCCATCAATCCTAATGAGGGTTGCACTTGAAATTACAAGTGACCACCACAACACAGGGCTGGAGCAGCAACGTGTGCTCTCCGTACTCCTGTGTATTGCTTCACTGACAGCGAGAGCCTGATCAGCTGATCAGCCAGGATCCCACGCGGCGGATCTCTGCCAATCAACTATTGATGGCCTATTCTGAGGATAAGTCATCAATAGTATTTCCCTGGAAACCCCTTTTAAAATTACTTACATGTCATTTATTGGATACTAAAGAGGACCTGTCACCACTTATAACACGTTAGTAAATACTTGTATTCCCCGCAAAATAACACTTCTAGAGCATCTTTTCTTAGAACTCTGCATGCATTCTGCCATTCCTCTGTTACTTCTCGTGTAAATGTATGAATGAATTGATTACTAGATGTTACCATTCCTCTTGTCAGCTGGACAGAGTCAGACTGTGTAAAGACCCAGTTGTCAATTTATTTATGCATTTCCAAGAGGAATAACAGAGGAACGGCACAACACTGATACAGTTTATATAGGAGAGCTGGCAGGACCTTTTTAAGAAAGAGGAGTCAAGAGAGGACATACAGATGCAGCACCTCTTAAATAGAATTTTGCGGTGCGCTACGCCATTAACGCAGCGCACCTCTGTAATCTGCATGGCCTGCCAGTAATTAAATGTCAAAGACTACATGAACTGCGTAACATTCCAAACTCCAACACATTAAATAAACAGATATAGCACGCCAAACATTAATTTGGGCATGCTACATCAGTTTTGCCAGTCTTAATGAGGAACTATAAGACTATGTGACAGTACAAAACATGTAGATGCGGTACTTCAAACTCTTCATACATAGTTTAAAAAAAAAAATTATATATATATATATATCAGCCTGGAAATAAGAGCACGTTGCTGATTGCCAATTCCACAGTATGTGAATTCTTGTGCAGAAATCTTGTGGTCTTTGCATATAGAGCCATGCTAGTACTATTGGGTATATATAATATATAGGAACATGGCATTCTGCCTTCTTGCAGGTTATTTATGTCTCTATCGTAGTAATAGTGCAAACAGCCATATTACTTGCACACTGTATCTCTAGGACTGTTGCTTGGGAAATATGTAGTTTCCTCAGTGCATCCTAATGACTCTATTTACTGTATTACACATCAGCAGTGCGGGCACATAATATAACCATCCGCCATAATAACCTGCATACATAACAACAGGAAGCCAAGAACTAGTTTACCTTTTCTTCTATTTCTTTCAGTTGCCGTTTTTGCAGTTCTATCCGGTCTTCAAGTTCACGGATTCTCTACAGAAAAGGTGAAGAGCAAACATTTGTAGCAAATATTATAAGAGGAAGTTACTTTATATCAAGTACTAGTAATGCTGGTCTAGTCCTAGAACAGATAGTAATACTAGAGGACACTCATCTCAGTGGGACCTATGGACATATGTCGCTCCAGCTTCAACTGGATCCATCCAATGCACAAACATCACAGCAAGCAAGTAATCGCTGGACCTGGCTGAGAGTTACACTTCTATCTTTGAAGGGATGAGAGGAGGGAGGGCGGTGACCCAACAGGAGGAGGGAGGATCCTTCTTTATTTTTACAGCGAGCTAATGATGTATGGCCCTCAATAGTTAAATCCAATTATGTAATTCATGAACAGAACATTGAGAAGTCTGTAGACTGGAAGCGAAGACTAGACCCAATGGTACATACTACACCTTATTTAGAAAACTCCACTTTGGACAATTCCTTTCAGTTAGAAGAGTGCCCTGAAGTGAAGGGATATTCCATCTAGAAATATCATATGCCATAAAAGTCCCACCGCTGTGCCACACTGTTTTCGTAACTCCCATTGACCTCAATGGGTGTAACGGTCTGGTTCGGGTACACAGCCTTAGTATTGCAACTAATGCGGGCAGAGCAAGGTCAGGGAAAGCCAGAGGTTGGAACACGGATAGCAGCAGTTCAGTTCAGAGGAGCAGGCAGGTGGTGGAGCTTGACTATAGGCTTGGAGCACAAATAAACACACAATGAAGAAGTGGAAGGGCCAGGCTTTTATAAGAGGTCCAATCTTGGGAAACAGGGTGGAGGCAAACAGGAAACTGGATCAGGAGCAGGAAACATGAACAGGATCAAGCAGAAAAGCTATCCAAAAGGGCTGGATAGCTCAGCAGGTAGAGCCGCTGTCTGGAGTACAGGAGCCCTTTTTGTTCAATTCCTGATAACGGACTGTAAACAGTATAGCAATGTCAGCTCAACTGTTTCTGTAAGTCCTGACTACCCCCCACCACTGCATTCAGCTGGCCAGGGTGTACTGGGGCATGACCAGATATAGATGTAGGTCTCAGAGGTGGGACCCACATCTATCAGACTTCATTGGCATATTTTGTGAACATGCCGCGAGAAATTCAGATTGGAATATCCCTTTAAAGCGACCCTCCAGTTAGTGCTTAAATGGATATACAAGTCAGTGCTAATGGGTAATGACTACCTGCTGTTTATTTTTCCTCAGAACTGTGCAAATAAATGCCAAAATACAGAAATATATGATCTTTATTAATCTCACATAAAATAGAATTAAAAAGGAATGATATCACACAGTAACATAGACACCAACCTGCTATACAATCTATACTGTATAATGAAATAATTCATACTTATCAATACACTAGCTGATATACCTGGCTTAGCCCGAGTTAATTTGATACAGGTGTTTACCTGTTTGCACGGAAAATTTTATGAAGTCGAGATTACTTTAGAGGAACCTAGGAATAAAATATTTATACACACAGAGAAGCATTAGATTCTCCTCAGACTGCATGTACCAATGTCCCTGTGCAGAATGTGCCACCCCTCCCACTATCCTCACTGAGGACCTAAAGAATGTTTGCGCTGCATTTTACGCTTGGACGATACTGGGAAGTTACATTACATAGGGGTGCACTTACTTTTGCAGTTGAATAATCGAGTTGTGAACCTCTTTACTTTTCCTATTTAGGACCGAAAGAATGCTCCTGCCAGATTTCATGTTTATACGACACTGGTAAGTTAGAAAATTAGCTTAGCTACATTCCACAGGGGTGCCAATACTTTTGCACTTAGCATTGAATAATCAAGTTGTGACCCCTTTACGTTTCCTATTTAGAACCTAAAGAATGCTTGTGCCAAATTTCACGCTTGTACGACACTGGGAAGGTACATTACATAGGGGTGCCAATACTTTTGCACTCGGCATTAAATAATCGAGTTGTGACCCCTTTACTTTTCCTAGTTAGGACTAGAGATGAGCGAGCGTACTCGGTTCGGGTGTTTTTGCACTCGAGCACCGCTTTTTCCGAGTAACTGACTACTCGGAAGAGAAGATTTGGGGGGGACGGGGGGCGGCGTGGTGGAGCAGGGGGTAGCCTCTCTCCTCCCCCACTCCCCTCTACAACCCCCCGCTCACCCCCGGCGCCCCCCGAATCTTTTCGTCCGAGAAGTCAGTTACTCGGAAAAAGCGCCTGCAGATACTGACTTGTATATCAAGCATCCTGTTCTGTCTCCTACACGCCAATATGGGCGCAGGCGCTGTAGGATGTAATGTGATTCTATAGCGCCGGCGTCTAGTGCATAGGTACAAGCACCAGCGGCATGGACCATGGCGGCTCCGTGCTGCTACTTAGAAGCATTGTATTCTACTATACAAGTTATTTAGGTAATGAACTGCTGGGCGTCCGCTGCGCTGTAATCACCTCTCTGTATAACTGGAGGCACACTTTAATAGAAATAATACAGTACTGCAAAGTACATGTATTCCAATGACAACCTAGTGGGGAACCTACAGTACACAGATGTTATACAAATGTTTTCACTGTGAAATCAATGCCCCCCACCACCACCACCACCACCACCACTCCCCCCACCGCCCCTCTCTTCTTCAGCTCAGACTCTACATCTCTCGCTGGATAAAAGGCATTAGCTGGTGGTTAATGCTATTTGCAAACTGCTACTTAAGTCATAATCCTATAACAAGGGCAAGCAGCAAGACACGGCATGATGAGATGCTCCATACAATTCCGTTAAAGGAGAACTCCAGTGAAATGGGCTTTTGATATGTCATAGGTACATGTGAAACATCAGTAGTATGTCCTTGAATTTACAATGCAAAAATCTAGTAGATGAAAATAGGGTTTGGATGCCTGTCACCCCCTCAGACCCTGTAATAGACATTAAAGGGGGTCTCCACTTTGAACTTTACCTACTTTCACAAGGATTCCTTAACAATAAGCAGGACGCAAAGGTTCCTCAACTCTGGGACCCCCAGCAAACAGTTGGTACGTATTTGAAAAACTGACAGTAAGTGTTAAAATTCCCTGCAACGCCTCCACAGGAGAAATTGAGCATTACACAGTTCCCATTCAACTCAATGGCTGTTCATGTAATAGAGAACAGGACAAGGCCTCCCGAGTGAGAGGTATTCTTTGCAGCCCACCTCAACTCTGCCTGAAAATGAGGATCCTCAACAGAGGACCCTCCAGAAGACAGTTATATGTATACATCATTTCTTGGTGAGAAATGATAACACTGTCTGGTGTGCACAAATATTAATGAGCTCACTGATGGGATTTTCTTCCACCAGGCAAAGTTTAAAACACTTAAAGGGTGGAGGATGAGGGCAGACTTGCTAAGCTGATTACTATGTCTGTATTACCATACGGGAGGCCAGGTATATATATATTGTGCCAGGTAAATTTCCATCACCTTTCTGGATGGCCGAACAAAAGGAAACTACAAATCAGGAGCAGGTAAGGAACATGAGATCTTCCCTAGTGTATTTTCTCACATGTGCACTCAAATGCTTATAGCTATATAGCTTATGGCTAGACTACAACAACCCTGCCCATGGTCACACAGTAATACAGTATCTATGGGTATATAGATATAGTATATATGTTAGGTAGATGGATTTTAATTCTAGCAAAGGAATTTCCGTTAATTATATGGGGGGTAGTCACCTGTCTAGGATCCAAAAAAAGATCTCTGTCTAGAAGGATGTACTCTGCATTGTGTATACACTTAGCTGTCACATTAAAGGCTTATTCAGATGAGCATGCTCAATTTTGATCCTTCAAAAACGGACCGGTTTTATGTTCTTGTGCATGTCCCTCTTGTATCCAAAAGAGTTGTGTGTGTCCATTTTTTACATGTCTGTCATCTGTTTTCTTTCTTGTACATAAAATAAAAGGAAGGAGGTGACATTTTTGTTTTCTAGAATGAGGCTACATTCGCATTGGGCAAGAGTACGTTTCTCAGCCTGATATCGCACTTGTTAACATGCGTTTTTTACAGTGATACTGAGCGTTTTTGAGTAAAAAAAACTCCTCGTATCACTTTGGTGAAATTGTGATCCTCAGGTATGTGAAAAAGACTTGGGTATACTAATAGATCACAGACTGAACATGAGTCAACAGTGTGATGAAGCAGTCAAAAAGGCAAACACAATTCTGGGATGTATTAAAGAAGCATAGAGTCTAGATCACGTGAGGTCATTATCCCCCTCTATTCTTCCTTAGTCAGACCTCATCTGGAATACTGTGTCCAGTTCTGGGCACCCACTTTAAGAAAGACAGACAAATTGGAGCAAGTTCAAAGAAGAGCTACTATGACGGTAAGTGGTCTGCAAATCATGTCCTATGAGGAACGGTTAAAGGACCTGGGAATGTTTAGCTTGCAAAAATGGAAAGACTGCACAAGGAAAGACTAGAAGTAATGGGATAAAACTGATAGGGAGGAGACGCTGATTAGATATTAGAAAACACTTTCTGACAGTGAGGGTCATCAAGGAGTGGAACAGGTTGCCATGCGAGGTGGTGAGTTCTTGTTCAATGGAAGTGTTTAAACAGAGGCTGGACAAATATCTGTCTGGGATGATTTAGTGAATCCTGCACTGAGCAGAGGGTTGGACCCGCTGACCCGGTAGGTCCCTTCCAACTCTACCAGTCTATAATTCTATGTTTCAAGATAGTGAAAGGATCGCAAGTGTTTCTCATTGAGTTCAACGCAAAACATCATATTGCATTTGCATGCACATTGCACGGTATGCTTGTGCAATCCGATGTCTTTAAAGGTCGCGTTGACAACAACGGTCATACGTTCCGATGGAGTGCCAAAGATGGAACATGCTGCCATCGCTGTTAGGAAAACAATTGCTCATGTAAAATAAATCCATTCAAAAGAATGTATTTTATATTCGTGCAAATTTTGTGCACATTGTACTGCACAAAACATACGCAAGAATATCACTCATGTGAATAAGTGAAAAATCAGTGAGCATGCATGGATGTTCTCCTTGTGAGCACCTTTTTTTCTGCACTCATTGGGAAAAATTTTACTAAGCACAGCATTTCCTGCGCCTTAGTACAACTTCCCTGGGCACCTGGACAGAAATGTATACTAGATAGGCAATAAGTGATGTTTATATGGATCAACTGGGACCAATGGAGTCTGGTCCCCTTTATGGTGAAGCCCTGCAATAATAATTTCAGAAACCCAATGATGTGGTAATCCGGTAGTGCCGCTGTGACTTTGTTCTATGTTAGAAATGTATACTTGGTCCGGCTGTCATAGATTTCTGGTATAATTTACGCAAATTTCTGTAGTAACACAATTTTTGTGCAACTGTGCAACACAATTTTTGCAACAGATAAGCAGATAGATGGCTTATAGTAACTTTAGTGCGCTGAATTCAAATACAATATCCGTTTTTTTCTGCCATGTAAGGTTTTCCAATTATGGGGAATAATGTATGTAATCCAATTGCCGTATTGTATTTTTTGGAAAAATGCCTTTACAATTAATCCAGTCAGCTCGCCAATTAACCTTGCCTAATAAAAAGAACAAAAGTGATTGCGCAACTATTTCGCAATCACTGTTACACACTACGTGCTGACTGAACACTATAAGGGTAGGTTTATGTAACATATAGGGTATCTTTCCATGTGGCGGAAATGCTGTGAAGCATCCATCAGTAAGTTGTAATTAATGAACTGTGTTTTTACAAGTCATTGATTAGACTAAATAAAAGAATTAAAATCATAAAACAAAAATACACATTTAGTATCTCTGCGTCCGTAAAAGTCTGATCTATCATAGTAATGCATTATTTACCCTGTACGGTGAATGTCACCTGAAAAAAAAATTAAGAACTCTAGAAATGAGCTTTTTCGGTCATTCTATCTCCAAGAAAAAATACAATAAAAAGTGCTCAAAAAGTCGTATGTATTCCAAAATGATACTATCACAAACTACAGGACATCCCGCAAGAAATGAGCCCTTGCACAACTACGTGGATGGAAAAATAAAACAGTTATTTTGTGCAGAGGATCGCGGCAGAAAATAATTTTTAAACAAATGTTTTTGAAAAAAAATTAAAGTAGTAAAGCACAGAAAAACTGCATAAGTTTGGTCTCGTAGTAATCGTACTGACCCATAGAATAAAGTTATCTGGTCATTTTTGTTGCAGCTTGTTCACCATAGAAACAATATGCTCTGAAAGATGGCGGAATTTCGTTTTTTTATTTTTTATTTTTACTCCACTTACAATAAAATGGTAGATTATATGGAACATTATATAGTACCATTGAAAAATACAACTCGTCCGCAAAAAACAAGCCATCATACTGCTAAGCCGATGGGTAAATAATGGAGTTACGATTTTTTAAAACAAAACAAAAAATTCTTGGTCACTAAGGGGTTAAATAACTTGAAAATGAGACATGCTGCTACTATTCAGTTTTTCCAGTGTAATCAGCAGGTTTTAATTTTACGGAAACATATCAATTACTTTCTGTTACATAAATCTCTGTCAGTCCAGAGTTGCCACACCCCCTTCGAAAAGCCCAGCACACTGTTTGAAAGTGTGCGGCTGGCACAGAAAAGAGAAAAGTCACAATTTTTTTGTGCAAATGCACGTTGTGCAAAAATGTGCAAATTTTTTTACACCTAAAACTGGCATAAATTCTTTGATAAATGTGCCCTTTTGACTTGAAAGAGTGACTCATACAAGAAATAGGACCAGAACAGGATATGTTGCTATATTACAGTATGTGTAAAAAAAAAAAAAAGCAGGTCTATATAGCCCCATTGACTATAATAGGTGTGCCGTCTGTGTGCAGTCAGTTGGAAATCTGGACAGCCCACGGACGTGGAAATTTCCCATATGAATAGGCCCTAATGCAGAAAACTACTTATTGTAGAACTGCAAGACCAAGAGCATGTCATATTTGTCATGTCTTTTTGGATGTTATAGGAAAATGTATGAGGGATCTCATAAATAGCTGTAGAGGTTTTCACATGGACCACAATGCTTTGCAACAGGTACTGCTTGGTCATAAAAATGCTCTGCTTCCCATAAATTGGGTGCAGGAGTCCAACAATGCTACCCACAGTTACTCTTCAGTCCCATAGCCAATGCTGCAGTGCTAAACACTCTATTTCCCCCAATAGGGATACACTTTAAGTTACATGGTTCATTAGCTTTCATTGCCGGTCATTATGTCTTGTACCTGTTGTGCCTGATGTAAGAGCTCCATACGCTCGTGTAGGATCTGACTGTCAAACTCTCGGCTTTGCCGCAGGATCTGTCTTCGTAGTTTTTCCACGGCCGCCCTCAAGTCTTCCCTTTGCGCCTCATTCAGACATTCACTGACTCTCTTCCCAGGCTCATGCTGCAAAGCATTATAGAGAGTGGCCTCCAGCTCCTGGATTTTCTAGCGCAAGTCACAACGTTCACCAGCATTTGTGTGTTCAAGGGATACAAAAGATTTAGAGAAGCAAATAAGAATACAGCAATGTATCACTAATGCATTGTTCGGGACATCTTTCTCTTGTATAGATCCACAAAGACATAATGTCTACATATATACAATCCTGTAACATCGTAACTAGAGCATAATGCCTGAAAACGCCCACTTTGGATACTACATTAAAAAGTCTTCTAGAATAACCTGACATTATAGTGTTAATAGGGAATCTAAAACTGCCTATACATGGTCCAATTGTGGTCTGGGTTGGAAAACCCAATCCAATGATCAAGAGAGGACAGGGCTGTATATGGCAACTATTACTCACTTTCCCTGCAGTAGTATGGGGCAAATGATGCATTATGCCCACTGCTGGGTCTTCAACACCAAGATGCACTCTTTGTAGTGGTTGCCTATTCTGGCTACTTAAGCGGAATCCCAAACTGGAATCTCTTTACTATTATCTCCCGAACCCAAAATATCCAAAACTGAGCATTCCCTTATACTGTGATGGGGTTCATACTTAACGCCTACCATATGTGCTTGATCAAGTGCTTGCTTCCGGTAATCCAGTTCTTCTTCTAAGTAGCCCTTCTGTTTGCTGAACAAATCCTAAAAAAGCAAGAAAAATAAGTGAACAGAATTGGCGAGAGTAAAGTGGGCCGAGCAGATCAAGACACTCCAAGTATTAAGTGTAGCTGAAACTTAACATTACAAATCAGAACATCGGCCAAATGGATAATGGAAACTCTAGATAATGGGTTTCAAGAATTGATGATGAATGAGAGTTCCAAACTCTGCCTATCAGCTTGATAATACATGGTTAGGCCATCTGCCCCAATTATACTCATGGCATTCATTATACTCATATATACCTATATTGTACTATTAGTTCAAGGCACTCAAGGAGTTGCATTCATCTCAGGAAGCAACGTTTTGTGTTCCAAGATGCAACGACATGCTCCGTATGCCTTATTTCCCAAGGCTACAGCACATTTTGAGTCACTAAAAACTGTGCAAAAATCTAATGGAAATCTCCACCATGTAAACAGTGCCTTCATGGAAGACTCATAGATGGAGGATGGGGGAGAATGGAAAAAATTCAGGTGATTTGAAGTATTTTACAAAAACTCCACTTACTCGTAATCTTACCTTCTCATTTTCCAGGTCTATCATTTTCTGAGTCAGGGCGGCTTCTGTCACCTCAATCTGTTTTAACCACTGCAATGAAACACAAATCAATCATCCAACCAATTATTCGAACCGAAGATTGATTCTTTCAGAATTGCATCTGGTTAGATGATGTAGTAGGCACCAAGTAGCGAGAATCTGTCACTGAGATGTCACTAATATAGACTCGATATTAGAGGACACAGTCAAGAGCTGGCCGTAATTTGGCGACTTCTCGCAATCACTTGTAATTGGTCCTCCGAGAAGGAGAGATGTGACTCATGGCATATATTTCACCTGCAACTTGTAGCACTGAGGAAGTACGCATATTCTTAGTGAGGAATTTCTCATGGATTCTGCATGCGGGAGCCCACAGAAGAAACCGATCCTGGCCACAGCCGAGGACACTTGCAGGTCTTAATTTTCTTCACTGTGGATGAGTGCAGCAGCGCTGTCGCACATGTGCAGTGGAGTTTTGCTTTTTAACTTCTGCTTTCCTGCGAAATCCACGGCCCATCCTCAATTGAATTATGGACGGGGCATGGATTGGACGGCTTCCATTGACCTCAACAGAAGCCGTCCAAGCGGCATCTGCACTGAAAAGAAGCATGCTGCGATTTTTTTCTTCCAGACCAAAAGTCCGCAAATCAAATCCACATGCTTTTTTCATTTGCGGATGCCTATGTTTACTCATGGGTGGACATTGGGCCTTAGGGTCTATTGCAGTGCACATCAAGAGTATAAGCCAGGAGCAGAGGCGTAACTTGAAGTTCCTGGGCCCCGATGCAAAACTTGTAACAGGGCCCCCAACTAAAATGCTTTACTCATAGTACTGGGTTCCCTATATGGAGAAGAGAGGACTTATGGGCACCCTAAGGCTCCTGGGCCCGGGTGCAACCACATCCCCTGCATCCTCTATAGTTACGCCCATGGGCGGGAGGATTTCCTGATGGGAGGATGCCTCCGATGTATGTGACTGTACATAGATACAGTACCATACATTGCCCAAAGGCTCCCATATACAAATCTGTATTGCTGAAAATAAGGTATGTCGGCCTATACTAGCCAGGTGAATGACATTCTATGGATATATTTGTACCAAGAAAGATGTACATACACCTAACAGACACTGCAAACACAGAGTGAGTACATCCTCAGGGTAGTTTCACATGGACGATTGCGATATAGCCGAGAGAAAATCGCGGGACAATCATGACTTTGTCCATGTGCTATTTTCTTGCGAGAAAGACAATAGGACTTTCTAATGTTTAAAATGCATTGCATGAAAATTGCAAGTTTGAGCATTGCAATGCGATAAAGCAAAGGCTCCATAGGAAACATGGGCAATACAAAAAGAGCAAAACACAATGAGCTGGAATAGGGTTTTCTCCAGCAGGCTTCAGGGTATTCTGCAGCTTCCTAATTGTGTAGAAGCAGTATGCGCACACTGACCAAGTCAAACACGAGGTATGAATCTCATGTTAAAAATGGCTCCTCTGGGAGAGACATCCAGACAGGCCTTTTTATTGAAAAGGATAACACCTGCCCTTTATGGGCGTTTAACAGATTACATCAGTAACATATATATATTCTTATTCGCTGGATTATATAGAATCTCCCGCCTCCCTACCCACCCTTCCTCACGTCCGCCATAGTGTGGACTTTGTCTGCTTTAGCATGCAGACAACCTTAAGGAATTCTGTGTAGTTGACAAATCATTGTTTAAATAGATTGTGTGAGGAGTGGAAGGGGGCCTAGGTAAACACTCAGTATTGAACACAGATCTACACATAACACTATGGCCCTTAACTCTTAGAGGCTTCTTGTGCAATCCCTATGTACTTAGCTAACATTACATAATACATCCTTCACCATCCCATTGTTTTAGCAAATACCATGATTAGATTGTGTCGATCAAACTCCAGAGCTAAAAGTCATTACAACAGCATAACACATTTGGTTTATACAAATCAATAGACATTTTATACTAATTAATTATCATGTCTACTACAACAACATCTTATAAGTGAAAACATCGCAAATGTGAAGGAAACCATTGAAAAGCATGGGTTTCATAATTCTGCTTTTCATGTGCCCTCGCATTACGCGAATATCGCCCGCCTGAGTCACATAATTTGTGATAAGCTCTATGCTTAAAATATTTTCCTCAACGCTGGAAACGCTGTACTGACAGGCCTTATGTTCTAACACTAATTTCATCAGATTTATTTCCACACTTGGTTTTGCTGACCCTGGAATTATAATGCAATAATGGAGTGTACTGTATAATGTAATCATAATGTATAAAGCGCTCTTAAACGGCCTATCATTAGGATAGGCCATCAATATCAGATCGGTAGCGGTGCGTCTCATAGCACCACCAATCAGCTGTTTAAAGGGGTTGTGGTGCTCCAGTGAGCATCGTTTCCCCATCATTCTTCATACTCCAAAACACCATCACATTCATAGTGGCTGTCCACGGTATTACAGCTTTGTCCAAGTCAAGTGAAATGCTGTGGCCCCTTCAAACACCTGATCAGCAGGTGTGCCAGGAGTTGAATCTCCCCAGATCTGATATTGATGGCTCATCAATTTAAATTAGTTGGAAAACCCCAGTAATTTGGTTGGTCCTTCCATGAATCACCAAGGAATTTGATCGTGATTGGCTCACAATATTCCCTAGTAGTCTTCATCGAAAGTGAAAGATCTTGACTCCTGAAGAAGCTTTTCTACTATCCTAGAAATCTTCTTTGAATGAAGTCCATACTTCTGATTGACGGAAGTGTTCCGCACCTACTCGTGCATAGCCTGATCTTCACATCGGTCTAGTAAGCTGAATTTCACAGGCTCAAAGCTGGAATACGGCTCTGATGAAAGCATTCTATTGAAGATCAGATCCCATGAGCTGACTGCTTGTCACTTGCAGAAAATCTCTTTTAGAGTTTAACACTCTTGGCTATCTCAGAATTTATATCATTTCTAATAACATCATCGATACATCAATAAGTAGTGTTTAAAATTTGGATGAAGGCCTGTTCAGTCCAATTATATGTAATATCCCATAAGTCTCTGCTGAGCAGGGAAGCAGTTGATTGAGAGATGCTAAGCAACCAAGAGACAAAACACTGTTCTTATTAGCAAAGAAGAAGAAATTTTCACACCAGCGCTCTCAATACTAATCTCTAATTAGTGGTTGAACTAGATTGATGGGAGCTCCATTATACGCTAAGAACAGGCCTGATTATGAGTGACAAATAATCTACTATTTCTTCAGGTGCCATATCCATCATTATGTATTTTTGCAATCAAACCAGCCCATTAAGCTCCATCTTCTATGTTAAGCCGCATATTAGTCAGCTGTATTTTTTGCAGTTTCCAAATCTACTGTATTATCCACATAACATACTTTGCTTGCAATAGGGGGGGAGGGGGGGGGGGGGGGGGGACGGGACTAATTCCCAACTGCTTCCTAGAAGACTTCATCAGCAGTAATGTTGAGTGACCCGGTTTCTAGTGGAACTTTGCTATAAAACTTTAGTTTGTCAAGAACTTTGACAAACAGGCGGTTTGTTTTGGCCAAACTGGAAATTAATAAAAACCCCTAAAACTAGTACTGAGAACTGGAAAAGAGGAGGTGGGTGGCAGTGGTCCTTCACTGGATGTGGCTTAATGTTTAGCACTATTGCCATGCAGTTGTTGTCTTTGGTCAGATTTGAAACTAGAACTTCAGTACTGCAAGGCAACAGTGCTAAAACACTGAGCCACCATTCTTCTTCTTACTTCTCCAGATGAGGAAGAGAAGAAGGAGAACAAGAAGAAACATAAAGAACACATAAAAATTCCATACAAATGTTTTCCTTGGTCAGATTTGAACCTAGGACCCCAGTGCTGCAAGGCTAACCACTGAGCCACCATGCTGCTTTTTATTTCTCCACAGGAGAAGGGAAAGGAGAAGAAAAAGAAGAAAAAACACAAAGAACGTGCAAACTCAACGCAGATGTTGTCCTTGGTAAAATTTGAACCTAGGACCCCAGCGCTGCAAGGTAACACTGCTAACCACTGAGCCGCCAAGCTTTTGTGAACCAGCTGAACCAATCTTTTGAACTACATCCACAATATCTGACAGCCTGTATTCTATGAATGGAATAAATAAAGGATTGCACAATGAAGTCTATGTACCTTTTCACAGAGTGATAGAACAGTTCCCGCTTGGATGACTGCAACCTGCTCTTCATTCCGCAGATTCTGTAAGAAAGGTCAGTGTTACTCTATAGTATAAAAGGAAGATCTTCATTTCAGAGTAGATGCCTGCTATTCATACATTTTGTTAGAAAATTGGCAAACAGAACTCAGCCCCCTTCTCTAATGTTCTGTGTCATATAGTAACAGTGTTTACAATAACGAGTGAATTAAGTAATGCAACCCTAAAGGATTCTTGTAGCATTATAGCGAATATCCAGGAGTAAACTACTGATGACGTATCATTGGGATAGGTCATCAGCAGTAGATCAGCAGGGGTTAGACACCCTCATCCATCAGCTGTTTGCTGTTAGGTTCAGCCCCTGTAGCACCATTCTTGGCCACTGCACAGTGTACGGCGCTATGTATTTCAAGCACACAGCAGCTCGGAAAAACAGCTGATCAGTGGAGGTGCTGTGTGTCTGACCCTAGCCAATGTATTGATGACCTATTCTGAGGATAAGTAATCAATAGTTTAGTCCTGGAAAACCAGTTTCCAAGGGTTGTCCATCATTAGAAAAACATGGCTGCTCTCTTCGGCACCATGCCTATCTATGAGTTGTATCTAGTACTGCAGCTTAAAAAAATAATAGAAAATGGCCATATATTTACCAATATACTAATACTAACATGCAGACAGCCAGACTGTTATATGGAGGAGCACAGGTGAAGGTACTAATGAACAACCACTCATACATCCTCCTTATACTGAGGGGGGCGGCTTCATAGTGCTATACTTGCACATAGATAAAGCGTATAGAGGGTGTCAGGCCACATAGTACGAATTAATCAATACCTCATATTTATCAGTACTTGTTAGTACGTATCAATAACATGCAGTGCAGCTTTGACTGCTGGGGGAGCCCAGGATGCCAGTGCCACTTTGGTTCATCTATGAGGTGCATGGCAGCCCGTTGGATTGAAATTTGACGTCACTAATGGGTTATGAGCCTGCATGGTGCACTACATGTTCTATGCGGCCTGACACCCTGTAAATTTCCTAATTCTATACAACCTTTTTTCTGTTCATCAGTATCACAGGGAACTTTAGGGAAAATGCTGGCTTTAATATATATATATATTATATATAGACAAAAGTCTGATCGGAAGGGATCTCACCACTAGGACCTCCAGCGGTCCTAAGAACAGGGTCCCATGTTCCTCTTCTTGACAGTGGGCTCATGCACCTCCCACAGTGAGGAGGGGGAGACTGAATGGAGCGGCGGTTGAGCATTCACAGTGCCGCTCCATTCATCTTCAACGGGACCGCCAGGGATAGCTGACAGACGCCTGTACTTCATAAAATATATAGTATATAAACTAGGTAGCTGCCAAAGATTAAATCTTCCTAATCAGGATGACTCAGGAAATTACCCCATTATCTCCAAGTATATCCAGCTTCTTCATTAGCTCTGAAATATCCACATCCTGAAAGAGAGCAGTCACATGAGTAAAGTAAGAGCAGGCCCTACCCTCTAGAGACAGTAATCATCCAGATACACAAAGCAGAGAATGACTGGAAGCCAATGTACAAACAGCGATGCAAGTTGAAGATGATGTTTGTTGAGAGATACATACCATGCAGCTATAGTCTGAAGACTCGTTATGTCCCATTGAGGCCTGCAACAGATTGTAGAGCAATCAGCTGCAGGTCTCCCGGTCACTAAAGGACTTGACTCGCTGTTCAAGCATCAATTCAGGCTGTTCTATACAATGGCATGAACGGTATTAAGATATGGGCATCACCAATAAACACTATTGTGGAACCAAGTAATAATAACGATGTAGGTTATCTAAACTGTTGTGTGGAGATTTTAGAGACCTTATCATGTCCATTATAGAGTATGAGCTTCATCTGTAAGTATAAAGGTGCATACTGGGATATAACATTGAATTGGACTCCACCAAGGGGCTGTGGTGCTTGATCGGTCCTTCACTGTAGTAGTAACCAATGCAGTGCCCCCCTTATCCATATAGTACTACAGAGCTGGGCAATGGTGCCAGCCACACTATCTGCATGGACAAGTAGGGCTATGTTGGGTACTGAAATGAAGAGTTAGTAGCAATGAGGCACATTTTTCCTGATTGGGAGTTCTGATAGCCGAACTCCACAAATTCATGGCCTATCTTATGTTAAGCCAATTAATATTATATCCTGGAATATGCCTTTACAACTATAGGGTTCTTTACCATCAATCATTTTTGCCCATGTGATCCTTGGAAACTAACTGGTCTACCCTAAATATATCCAGCATAGGTAATATGGAATGTAAAGGTAAAACACATGGGGATCTCTATATGACATAGGCACGCGAGCATATTTTAGGGCTATGTGTTGTCTGTGTAATTATGTAGACAGCACATGACCCCATTATAGTCAATGAGACTGAACGCTTTTCACATGGACTAATGGTCCACGTTCAAAAAACAAAAAAAAAAACTTATGGCATGTCCTATTATTGTCCACTTCATGGCCGATATATAGGACTTACCAATTCATGTGCAGTGTCCATGTAGATCAGGCAATACACGGACTGGTGTCCATGTGCTGTCTGTCAGATGCGTGTTACACCTAAGGATGCCTACTCACTAGCGATATTTCTTCTTGTGCTGCGAGAGCCTCGCAGTGCAAAGAAAACTCTGGGATATCGCACACTGCTCTCAATGGGGCTGGCGGCAGCAGCTCCAGCCCCGTGGAAAACATAGGGAATTTATCGCGGACTTCTGCCACACCTGTGACAGCTATAGCAGAGGATTCCTTCATCGCCCTGGGGACCGCGGAGGTGAAGGAATCCGCTGCCACAGCTGTGGCAAAAGTCTGTGATGCTATCCCATTGCTTTCAATTGGGTCGGCACTGCTGCGGCCCCATTGAAAGCAGTGGGTTGCAGGCAACCCCGGCAGCGATGATTTTCGGGGAAGGGCTTGAAGTATAAGCCCTGCCCTGAAAATCAGCTCTAGCTGTAAAAAAAAACTAAAAAAAAAATTTTTACTCGCCTAGAAGAGCTGTTCGGCTCTTCTCTCCGGCACGGTAGTCTTCTGTGTTCTGGAAGACGGGGATTGAAAAATGAATTCAATGAATGGCTGAGCACTGCCTGTGATTGGCTGAGCACTGTGACCAATCACAGTCAGCGCTCAACTGTCATTCAATGGCTGAGCGCTCAGCCAATGACACCATCGCTTTTTGGGTGTAGGGATTTTTCCATCCCGGGCCTCCAGAACACAGAAGACGACTGCCGGACGGCTCTTCTAGGTGAGTATATATATATATATATATATTTTTAACAGTTAGGGTTGATTTTCAGGAAAGTGCTTATATTTCAAGCCCTTCCCCGAAAATCATCACTGCGAGGGTTACCTGAAACCCACTGCTTTTAATGGGGCTTCAGCAGTGCCGACCCCATTGAAAGCAATGGGATAGCATCACGGACTTCTGCCACAGCTGTGGCAGAGGATTCCTTCACCCCCGCGGTCATTAATGAATCCTCGGCCATAGCTGTCACAGCTGTTGCAGAAGTCTGCGATGTATTCCCTATGTTTTAAATGGGGTTAGCACTGCTGCGGCCGGCCCCATTGAAAACACTGAGCGATATCGTAGATTTTTTTCTCTGCGCTGCGAACCATTGAAAATCATTGGTTTCATAATCATGTGTTTGCACTCGCATCGCAGGAAAAAATATCGCTAGCGGGTAGGCACCTCTCAGGCGCAACACAGACTTATGGTTAGTGTGCATCTAGCAGCCTTAGCTGGTGTTCATACTTGCATAATCCCCACCACGTTGACCTAGCAACTGGTGTCATGCACAGAGATAGTACCTGCTGGATCTTGTAATGCTTGGAGATGGACTTTTGTAGGTCCTTTTCTAGTGTTGCAACTGTGTTTTTATGCATTCTATAGTACTTTTTGCAGACAGTACCTATTCATTCAGGTTCTAGTCAGTCATCAGCCTCCTCTAAAGAGGTTGGCCACTTTATGTACAGTTATTACAAATGTGTGTGAAATAGTCATAGATTTCCATATTAGAAGTTCTGCAGAGCTTTCTTTCTGTAAAACTCAGGCCCCCTTGTTAAGCCAAGCCTTCTGTCCTAACAGCATGCCTGTCCCATCTAGAAAATGGATGAACATGAAGGGCCATACGACCCAACATGTCAATCATCGGTAATCTCATGTAACGTCCAGGGAGAAACATTGTACATGTGCTAGTTTCCTGGACCTCCAAGAGCTGTGCAAGTGCAGATGAAAGCATGGAAGTAAGATGATGAATACTTTTATTTACGCTTGTGCAGATCCTGGACATTCAGGAAATTTGCGCATGCGCAGTGCGTTTCCCTAGAGGTAGAGTGAGATTACTTATTGACGTGTTGGTTCACATAACCCAGTCCAAACACAGTTAAACTCCAAAGTGTGTACTACTCAGGCTTGCTCATAGGTGTCATGAGCAATGGATCCCACAATTACATATATGCATATAATAAATGACAGACACCATAATCCCATTTTCTGGATGGGCGTGGCTTCTATTGGCTTGGTTTAACAAGGAGGTGTGGCTTTTTACAGAAAAAAGGGCATAACTTGTAATCAATTAGTTTCCTCTATACGTATTTTGCAGGTTTGCATAAACTATCCATAAAGTGGCTAACTTTCTTACGATAGAGCCACAAACAGTGGATTTTTTTGGTCACCCCCCCAAAAAAAAGAGAAGTTGTCAACTGAATCTATTGTGTTAGCAACAAAATGCACTAAACACCTTTGCACAGTGAAAGTAGCCATTTTGGAACTAAGCCAATGGCTAAATAGGTCACCACTTTAGGCCACTACCAGTCTTGTAACCAAGCAAATTACATGGTCCAAGCATGTGGTACTGCCTGAAACTCTCAATGTGGCAAACCACCTGTAATGTCACCAGTTATGAATAAATACAGAACTTTTTTAATTTAAAAAAACTATCTGGCCCAGGTTACAATATAGCCACCTCTCTTGTTTCAGAGGTAACATTTGTCACTATACAATCACATCCTAGGGTATTGTGGAACAGTCCACAGGGATGAAACAGCACATATAAGCTGAGGCGAAAGTGACCATGCATGGTTTCATGTTTAAAGAGCACTAATAATGACATAAGTAAGGGATGCTTGGTTAACATGTCATGGGTTAACGGCAGTGGAAACACATGGTATGCGCCAGAAGAGAGAAGTGAATCTGCATCTACCTTAATTCCTTCCTGCTGACAGAATAGCTGCAGAGCGCTTCCATTATTTTCTGGGAAGCTGGCTATATGGAGGTTAAAGGCTGGAGACCTTCGTTCTCTCTCCTGGGAAAAAATGTGTTATTTTACATTTGAACCTAATAGAAAACCTAGGAATTGCCCTGATATAAAAACAGTGTGCTTATGTGGAAGCCACAACCATATCAGCTTCTATTAATGAAGGAGAAAATCCATTTATAGTACTAGTCAAAAGTAAAGTTTGGACCTACCTTTTCATTCCATGTTTTTTTTCTGCATTGTAGATTCATATTGAAGACATGAAAGCTATAAAAGAACACATGGAATTAAGTAGCAACAAAATAGTGTTAAACCAGAATATACTTTATACTCTTAAAAGCAGCCCCATATTTCTTTGATGAACAGTTTTGCACCCTCTTGGCTTTTTCTGAATCAGCTTGATGAGGTAGTCACTTGGAATGTTTTTCCAACAGACTTGAAGGAGTTCCCAGAGGTGCTGAGCACGTCTGTTCACTCCAATGTCCAACTCATCCCAAACCATCTCAATTATGTTTAGGTTGGGTGATTATGAAGGCTATGAGAGGTGTGTTTGGGATCATTATCCTGCGGAAAAACAAATGATGGTCCTACTAAGCACAAACACACCTGATATCATGTAACTGCAGAATGCTGTGGGAACCATGCTGGTTAAGTATGCCTTAAATTTTGAAGAAATGGGAAGGGACTTGTTATTTGTATAGGGCCAACGTATTGAGCAGCGCTTTCAGTTAATTTATGGGTACTCATTTTACCAACCTCGGAAGGATGGAAGACTGAGTCAACCTTGAGCCGGCTACCTGAAGCATGTGGGACTTGTGCTTAGAACTGCATACTGCTGCCTTAACACTCTGCGCCACTCAAGGCCCTATGAAGAAATCACCCAAAGTGTCACCAGCAAAGCACCAACACATCATCACACCTCCTCCTTTTTGCTTCACAGTTGGAACCACACATGGATATACCATCTGTGTACCTTTTCTTTATCTCAGGTGGTTGAAACAAAAATGTCCAATTCTGACTCAGCAAACCAAAATACAAAAGATTCCACTGGTCTAATGTCCATTCCTTGTGTTTCTTGTCCCCAGCAAGTCTCTTTTTTTTCTTGTCGATGTTTCTCAGTAAAGGCCCGATTCTTGCAGTCCCCTCCGAACAGTTGACGGCAAGATATGTCTAGTACTTGATCTCTGTGAAGCAGTTATGTGGTCTCTAATCTGAGGTGCCATTAATTTATTGTTTCTGTGTCTGGTAACTAATGAACTTATCCTCTACAGCAGAGGTAACTCTTGGTCTTCCTTGCTTGGGATAGTTCTCATGAGAGCTAGTTTCATCATAGCATTTGGTGGTTCTCATGGCTACACTTGAGGATACTTTCAAAGTTCTTCAGATTTTTTGGGCTGACCATCTCTTAAAGTAATGATGGGCTGTTTCTCTTTACTTAGTTGAGTGGTTCCTGTCATAATGTGGACAGAACAGTAGTTGAATAGGCCTAAGTACTGTGTGGAACCTTGCCTCTGCACAACTGATGGTCTCAAACACATAAGGAAGACAAGAAATTCTACAAATTAACTCTTGGCAAGGCATACCTGTTAATTGAAAACCAAACCATTTAGTGATTCATAAAGCTGAGTGAGAGAATGCCAGGAGTGTACAAAACTGTCATCAGAGGAAAAGAGGACTACTCCAAAGAATCTAAAATATAAAACACATTATGGTTTAATACTTGTTTGTTTATTACTTAATTCCATGCATGTTCCTTCATAGTTTTCAGGTCTTCAATATGAATCTACAATGTAGAAGATAAGAAAAACCATGGAATGAAAAGGTGAGTCCAAACTTTTGACTAGTACTGTGTTTATAAAAACCATAGTCTTCACAGATAAGGCACACAACTATTGCTCACCGACTTCCATGCCCTCTTGGCAGCCTTTAAAGCTGCAGACCTCAGTATTTGTACTTTGGCATTGACAAAGGAATATTAAATTATAGAGATTATTAAACATGTACACAAAACAATAAATTCAAGTTGCCTGAAGGTGGAGTCCCATGTAACAAGTCCAGGTGACAGCATCTTTTAGAAAATGCACTCGCAGTTTTTGATGTTTTTTGAGCCAAAGCCAGAAGTGGATCCAACAGGAAGGAAGAAGTACAAGTCCTTCATTTATAGTTTGCATTCTTTTTTAATTGACTTCTTGCTTTGGCTCAAAAAAGCACATCAAAAATTGCAAGTGTGTTTTCCAAAAAATGCTGTGCGTGAAGCCTCCTTAAGGGCTTATTCAGGCTACCGTATATCGGCCACGTATTTACGCCGGCCAATATACGGCGTCCCTCTCTGCAGAGGGAGGAGGCTGGAAGAGTCGGGAGCAGTGCTGTGACCTCCCGCCCACTCTCTACCTCCTCTCCTCCCCTCTGCACTATTTACAATGAGGTGAGGCGGATGGGGCGGAGCTAATTCCTGGCACTTAGCCCCACCCCCTCTCATTGCAAATAGTGCAGAGGGGTGGAGAGGAGGCAAAAAAGGGGCGAGAGCTTAGAGCATTGCTCCTGGCTCTTCCAGCCTCCTCCCCCTGCAGAGAGAGACGCCGTATATCCACCGGCGTGAATACTCAGCCGATATACGGTCGCCTGAATAAGCCCTAAGGGTATATTCACATGCAACAGATTTGTTGCAGACATTTCTACAACTGTTCCATTCGTTTGAACAGGACTTTCAAAAATGACATGCATATGACGCAAAAAAAACCCCAAAAATATCTGCAACAAATGTGCTGTGTGCGAATACACACTAAAGAGGAGCCTTCAACTTTCATACTTTATAGCAGTCTACTGAAGTTGAGAAAAAACTTTTAGCTTTCTTTCACTGTCATGTTTCTCTTCTCCATTCACAGCCGATCAGCTTTGCGCATTGATAAAATTCCGAGGCATCAGTTATTAGTGCCAGGGGAAAATGCCAATGCCTACACATTCTGCCAGTGAAATGTGGTGTTACTCAATGTCCAATCAAATGAGTAGGTGATCATGTAAAAATGCTGGGTACTCCACTCTAATGGAGGGTGGGGTCATCACAGTCTTTGACACCCATATGCCTCAGATTGAATTTGTCACCACCTTTATGGTATCCTCTGTTAGGGCAGCATAAGGTAGTGGCAAACAAACATGTTGCTTGGAACACTATGACACTAGGTCTGTCTTATATATCTTTGAATTAGCCTGTCAGAAACTGACGTTTTAGCTGTAGTAACTATACAAAGAGGACTACAGGACGTAGTTGCAGGTTAGCCCCACTCTTTACTCCCACTGATTTGCTAGCGGTCTCTTTCTACGCACAGTAATAGTCAGACAGTCAATGAGTGGCAAGCTTGTCTTCTGCATCCAACTGTACTTTGCTCGGAGCGCCCAGCTGTTATACAGCTAAGTGCTCCGAGCAGGGTATGCAGAAGACAAGCGGGGCCGCTGTATTCTTCATACCCAGCCTGTGTTCAGGGAGTGGGATGCAGCTGAAACAATAGTATCAGCTGTACCCTGCTATGAACTCCTGATAAGGCTGATCAGCGAAAACTGCACGGTCAGTGCAATTAGACAACGATTATCGCTCAAAAGACTGCTTTTGATCGATAATCGTTGTCTAAATGGGCCTTACGTTTCTGACAAACTACTTCACTGATACATATTGGAGGTAATCAGAATACCTGTCTCTACCTTAGGCTGCCCTCAGTAAGAACAACGTATAAGTGGAGAGATTCCCATTGACATGGCATTTAGATCGGGGCTCTCTCGTACTCAATGTCATCTATAGTCAGATGAAATGCTAGTAACATTCTTCTACACAATCGGCAGATCCACACTAGCAGCAAAAAGGCAGCAGGATAGTGGATATAGATAGTGTAATATGGATAACTAGATGATACTTTGTGTTTTAGTTTTTTTTTTTTGCAGGGTGCATTGGTGAAAACTTTACAGGTCGCTGTCAGACTGCATCAATAAACTGAGCTTTGACCTTGAATGAAGAAGAAAACATCATGAAACTGAAAAGCAGGACACAATAAGTCAATGAAAGTAGTGTTACTCAATCCCGTATATAAGGTTTATAAACTCTAACAGCTTTTACAACTCTTTTTTGAAAGGTGGAGTTTCCCTTAAAGGGGTTCTGTCACTAAAAAAGAAAAATGCTATACTTATACTACTCTATTCCTCCCCCATCAGTCTGCTTACCTGATCTTCGCCTCCCCCATCTTCTCCTGTCTCCTGCAGTCCAGAGGGTCACTTAACCACTACTGCCTGATTCCTCTCCTTCCTGTGAGGTTAGTACATTAGGTTGGCAGTCTGCCAATGAACACTATGTCACAGCTCACAGGCCAGCAGGAGGACTGCCTTTCTTCTTCAGAGATTGCTCATGCGAGCTGTCTCTGAAATAGATTACAATTCCTTCCTAGGCAGTGAAGCTACAGCACAGGGATGTGACCTTCACTGACCCAGCCGGAAGGAGTTTGTGATGAGCAGCCCTCATAACAAGCTGGTCCCAGCCTGCAGTGAGCTGACCTGGGGCACTGGAGAAGCTCAATCAGGAGAAGATGTGATAAGGAGACAGACAGGGAAGGAATAGGTAAGTTTAGATAATTTTTTTATGACAAAACCCCTTTAAGAACAGATTACTATACAATTATCATCATTAGAGAAAATAAAGCATTTCATTAGGAATCTGTCAAGTAAAAAAGCAATGTTAGTTTATAGATGCATGCATAGAATTCTCAATCGTTATCCCCACCAATATACATTGTGCACCCAGTTCGTTAAAACGGCCTTTAAAATACAATATTTGTAAGATGGAAATCACTGGGAATTTAGTGAAGGCTGTTGGGATAGGTCTAGCCATGCAGGATCCTTCTAGGATGGCAGAATAGATTTACTGACCACTTACATTCTGTAGTAAGGAGATGTATGGCCCTAAAGCTACAGTAATGTGCCGGATAGTTACTAGCATAATATATGAGTAGCTCACAAGCATCTCCTAATAAATCAACAAATTATGTTGAAAAACCCAACAAACCAGTATAGTAATACCAATAAAATACAGCATAAAAACCCAAAGAGCTCATGTCTTGTCTGTTTATTGGTTAACAAAAAAAGGGATAAAGCCTAGGTCCCAGTAGGATGAACGACAAAGAAAAAACTTTTACAAAGTTTCCAATAGACGGGAATTCAAGTTCCCAGTGAGTTTTCTGCTGTCTTGAAAGAAGGCCCTACTGAGTAGAAAATTAAAAAATTCCACTTACACAAATATTTGGGGAAATTGCTATTTTTTAGGTCTGTTAACTATAGCTTTTTAAATCTAAGTAGGTCTAAAGTGCTTTATTATTAAATCTTTAAGGTGGTCAAAGCTAAGTGGTCACCGCTCAGGTACGCTTACTTTATGATTTTTAGGCTAGTGCTGCATCATCTTTTCTGGCCAGTGACGCCATGTTCATTTGTCACATGGCCTAAGTGAAGCTCAGTCCAATTCAAGTGAAAAGGAAAAAGGAATCAGCTGCTATTCCAGGCACCACCACTACAAAATTTATGGCACTGTGCCTGGTATGAAGTGAAGAGTCTGAGGCACTCAGCTGACCTCTTCAAACGGCTGATTTATGGGGTTCTGAGCAGAAGACCCTCATCAATCTGGTAATGATATCCTACCCTTAGGATAAGTTATTAATATCCAAGGCCCGAAATACCCCTTTAATTCTTACAATCAATATAAGTGTAGCACATAGGCATTGTTCTTCTAGTGACTAAATGAGGTAATAGAGGCTGTGATGAGAATCAGGCACATGCTTAGAAGTACGGACATAGAACTGTTATTTAAAATGGCATCTTAAATTAGATTCATGGGCTGCACAATTTTGGTTAGAGTGCCAGTACAAGCAACAGGAGGTCATCATGGCTTAGTCATACGGTTTGGACAGGTATAGCATATTAGTTGTGCACAACCATTAGATATAAAAGGAAATTGTTTACCATGAAAACCCCTCCTGAATCACTAAAATGTGTGGTTAGCTGAAGAGTAGCCATGTGCAAACTCGCGAAACATTCAGTTTGGCTGTTTCTTCGAACTTTAGCAAAAAGTTTGGTTCAGTGAGAATTAGTTTGAACAGAACCAGAAGTTCATCAAAAACCGTAAAACTGGTGTATAACAGAGTTTTTATGGCTAATAGCCTTATTCCCACAAGGCCTATTAGCCATAAAATCGCGACTATCTAAAGCATTAAATTCCATTGCATTCATTCAGATGACTGATTTTTAGTCGTCAGGAATTGTAGGATATCGGCCAATTTTATATGCAGCTGGAAAAGCTGGGTCTTTCCATATTGTTCGGCTGATATATGCTGGCGGCTCCCATAGATTCCAAAAACATGCTAATAGGTTAACTTAGACTGTGAGCCCCAATGGGACAAAGTGTTGTATATTACTGAAGAATAAGTATGTACTATATAAGGCTGGATTCAGATGAACGTATATCGGCTGGGTTTTCACGCCCAGCTGATATACGTCGTCCTCATCTGCAGGGGGGGTAGCCTGGAAGAGCCAAGAGCAGTGCTCTGAGCTCCCGTCCCCTCTCTGCCTCCTCTCCGCCCCTCTGCACTATTTGCAATGGGGAGAGGCGGGATGGGGGCAGGGCTAATTCTCAGAACTTAGCCCCACTCCCGCCCCCTTTAATTGCAAATAGTGCAGAGGGGCGGAGAGGGGGTGGAGAGGAGGCAGAGAGGGGGAGGGATATCAGTTCCTGCTCCTGGCTCTTCCATCCTCCCCCCCCCCGCAGATTAGGACACCATATATCGGCTCCGCGTGAAAACCGAGCCAATATACGGTCGTCTGAATCCAGCCTAAATGTGTAAAATTACAAGCATATGGTGATGCAGTAGACAGAGAACTCGAGCACGTCTTTCCGCACGCAGACATAAGCAGATTATAAAGAAATGTAATTCTAAGAATGTAAGTGTCTAACATTTCACTGCAGTGCTTACCATAGAGTAGACCTGAATGTACTGCATTTTAGGCAAAGTGAAATGAGTGGTCAATGGTTTCATGCTAATAGAAATAAAAACGGAAGGAAGGACAGAAAAAAAAGAAAACAAGAAAAAAAGTTAAATAAAATAAATAAAAACACACACTTTAATTACATGCTGGAAATGAGATGGAATAAATGCAAGCAAATCCCGGAGGGCAAAGATTTTTATTATGAAAAAATACTTTAAAACAATATACATTTGGTGAAAAAAAAATTTGTTAAACATGCGATGTTGAAATACACAAACATTAAAATGAACAGGATTAACATAATTAACAGTGCGCACCGACATGCAGGAAACTAGATGATTGGTGCATGCAAATATGTACAACGAATCTGACATTAAGTGCAATAAACGGCTCCCATTGGTCAGTCATGGGCCAATAACTAATCTCTCCCGCAACATATAAAAGGCAACGCATGCTCTCTTTTTCGTACTTCCCCTGACTTTATGCAAAAACGTCCTACTCCCACATATCCATGTTTTGTATGAGGCATAGTGTATTAAATATTTTTAATCCGAGACTCAAAAGCAACGTCTCCTCCCGGGGACAGTTTACAGAGAGAATCTCTTACTTCGAGTTCAAGAACGCGGAATTCTAAGAGTTCGTTCTGGTCTCTGGCATCCTGGATTTCGTTTTTCAGATGGTTCTCATCCAGTTCGTATTTAAATATCTAGAATTAACAAAAAAAAATATATAAATAAATTAAAAATGAAATCTTGCTTTTTCTTAGAATTTTGACAAACTTATAAAAAAGAAATATATATTCTACCTCAATGGGTTTATTTTGCCTTCCTCTGAATCAACATGGTGGGGTGTGGGTGGGGGTAATAGGCTAAACTGGATGTACATATGTCTTTTTTTTGGCCTTACATACTACCGTTTTCCCCCGAAAATAAGTCACTGTCTTATATTAATTTTTGCCCCAAAAGAGGCACAGTGTCTTATTTTCAGGGGGTGTCTTAATACTTACCTAGCAGGCTGCTTCCCGGTCCCTCTCGCTGCTCTCCAGGCGCTCCATCAGTCTTCCGTGTCGTCCTCAGCGGTGACAGAGCATTCTCTTCCTGGTAACGTCAGTTGAATACCCCAAGAGATTGCTGTGATTGGCTCAGGACCGCGGCCTCAGCCAATCACAGCCGACGCTTGATGAGCCAATCACAGCCATTCATTGAATTACATAATTGAATGCACATAGCCTTAGTCTGCATCTCTAACCACTGCTCCACTAACTGCACCCCTTTCTCTTGATACATAGTGTCACTCGTGTAACAGGGAATGATGCATTAAGCTGTCTAAGAAGAGAACAGAGGCTTGGTTAGCTCAGCAGGTCTTGAAGCCACGTGACATCTCAGCTCATTTGCATATGGCGCCAGAAAACTCTGAAACCTAATGGCGGAGGTGCAAGGGCTCATTACGAAAAGAGTGAGGCTCTAGGAGTGATTAATGTTTCATTTCCTTTGAAATGCGTGAACCATGTGACTTAATTAATAGTCTGCATTCATTTCTCTTGAGTCTGTCAATCAATTGTGAGATTGATTACTGAATCTACACAGCAATGGAAATCCTGCATACATACGACAAGCCATGTCAGCCTTTAGTGGAGAATGAAAGCCCGGTTGAAAGGATTCATTATAAGAAATGGCAGGCGGGTGACTGCCAGAGATTTTATACTAGTTCACAACTAATGAGGTCATTAGGGGCCTGGAATAAGGACATTAGCATCACCAATTGGCCCCTAATGACCTAATTGTTTGTGAAAACACAGATTATGAAGCAACCTTCTTAACGTTCGTGAACCCTTCACCAGCATATTATAATAGATGTTTGGCGGACATAGAGTGAGAGGAGACTGAATACCTTTTCTAGCAATTCTTGGTTTTTCTTCAGAAGCCGCTGTTTCTCTTCTACCCATTTGGAATCCTACGGAAGATAGAAGTACAAAAATGTATCAGGAAACCAGTCTATGGCTATATATGTAACAGAAACATCTCACCTCAGCCACCCCCACCTCATATCAAAGACACTAAGAGGTAGAAGAGTACCAATGCTGCGACATCCAAGTAGGAGTCATTGAGGTGGGACATAACTGCTAAATCTCGCTTCATTTAGGTACAATGACACTAATTTAATTGGCATAACTACTTCTGTAGATGAGCTCATTTTACTTTTAGGGCCCTTTTACATGGGATGACCCTGTTGGCCGCAGATGCCCTACAGGTCATCCGAGCCATAATCATTTCTGTGCTTTTACACATCACAGCATTAGGGCTCTTTCACACGGGCCAAAATCAGAAGTGAAACATCCAGGGAGAAGGTGTAATGGAAAGATTTGTATTTCTTCCATATTTTGGACCTGCTCCTGGTTTTGGCTCACAAAATACTGATGAAATATACGCCCGTGTGAAAGAGCCCTTACTCGGTGACTGGAGGCAAAGTGGGGTCTGTAGATCGTTCTGGCCAGACCGCCTCCATTCACAACGAACAGGCAGTCATTCATAGATGAATGGCTGCCTGTTTACCTGAGCCGGTCTGTCCTTTAGTTTCCTGAATGCAGAAATGATGAATAAGAAGCAAATTAAATCTCATTCATTGTTCAGTCAGGGTATGAATAATACTGAATATCATCGTTCAGATCCCCGCTGGATGTGCGAATCTAAACTATAAGTCATGTGGCACAGAGTATTAAGGCAGCAGAAATGCAGTCCTAAGCGCTCGCTCATGACCTGAAGGTTGTGGGTTAAATCTCTGCATGGTTCAGGTAGCCGGCTCAAGGTTGACTCAGCCTTCCATCCTTCAGAGGTCGGTAAAATGAGTACCCAGATTGGTGACTGGGGGGGTAATAAACAAAAATTACCTGAAAGCGTTGCGCAATAAGTTGGCACTACACAAATAACAAGATTTATTTTATTTATTGGTCTATATAAAAGGGCCCTTAGTTACTTGACTTTTCTTCTGTCCGTACACAAAGCTAGATACAAAATTTTTCTATTCCCTATATTTAAATGCACTGTGGGAGTTCAGATGATCGTGACACAGAGCTATGCAGCTAGGTCACATGACTCATAAGTTTAGATCCATTCATGTAGCGATTACGTCCGAATATCCACTGGAAATAGTGGTTTTGGGCAATAGTTGATCAATGTACCCACAGCCACCAACAGGCCAGGGAGTAAGAAATCTCTTAGTTGTCAGATTAGCTTGGTTTTTCGCTCACCTAAAAACCAAGCGACTATCGGTCCGTGGAAACAGACATTCACTTTTCTGGCCTCCTGCTTCCATTCCCTGCAAACAAGCAGTTAATAGACGAGTTCTTCGGCCTGCTTTACCTCCGTTTTTTGAACTGTGTGATGGTCAGTGGGACAGCTGTTATACACCTAACAGTCATCTGATCTAAAGAGATCCTAAGACTCCATTCACACGGGGCAGCTTGGTTGTAATAAAAACCACCCCACAAAGTGAACTGGTGAGACCATGTGTGTTTTTACTGTTTGTAGTAAAATAGAGCCAAAAACACACACAGTTCGCAAATGCACTTTTTGGTGCGTTTTATATTGCAACTGAACTGCCCCGTGTGAATGGAGCCTAAGGCCATATTTACACGGTTGGGTGCGATATTGGTCCGAGAAATTTGGACCAATGTTCTGCTTGCAATCCTGCAATTTTCTATGAAAACTGCAATGCATTTTGCGAGAAAAACAAATATCTCTGGAAAAAAAGCAAGTGAAAAAGTTATTTTAATAGGTAAAAAAAAATTATATATATATAAAAAATCATCGAGCTCGCATTAAAATTGCATATGCATGTGAGTGCGATGAGATTTTCTTTGAGTTGTGCCCGAGAATATATTCAGGTAGAACTCGCCATTGGCCGTGTAAATATGGCCTTGGTCTGTTTTTGGATGTCAACCAGCAGAATTTTTTTTGTTGGTTTGAATATGAATAGAGAGAAAAACTTCAAACAACTTCCAAAAAAGTCAACAAGATACAAGAAACAAACGTTGTTCTAAGAGTTCTACTGCTGGCGATGGGTCACCCACACAAATGGTGAAAAAAGATCTGCTACTTTTTGCTTGCACAGATTTCTTGGAGAAATCAAGAGGAAAAAACGGTGTGAGTGTTAGGCTATGTCCAAATGTGACGGGTAGGCTGGTTCTATATCTGCGTCGAAACCTCTAGCCGGAGGATCCATCGCAGATCTGGCTGTGTAGGGCCATTGCCCAATTTTAGATGTAGTCCAAGCACCCGGCACAGAACAGTAATGTGTAAGAGTATGTTCTATGATGACATTCTACAAAGATGGCATTTTCCAAGACACACTAGAATAACACACTCCTATTCTCAGAGGGAATTAGTGTAATATTTCTCTTCACACCTCATTAACACCTAATAACACTGTAGCTCATTAACACTATGATGTCCGCAGTAAGAGGAGCAGCTCTGCTGCGCTCCTGCAGGGTTTTGGAGGTTTCTCCTCACCAGGGTTTGTGCGGTACACTGACAGCGCCTTATTATGTGCAGGTGCAGCCACTGAACAACAATGAGAATATAATCCCTGCTTACAAGAACAGAGGTCAGACCTGTACTTAAACCCTGGCAGACACTTATGGAGGCCACGATGAGTGAACCGGCTGCGGATAAATAAGCCGTAATTTGGCCAGGTCCTCATGGGTATCCATGTCGGGGGAAAAAAAATGCAGATTTCACCACAGGAAATCCACGCATGAATTTCTGCAGTGGATTTGAATTAAGAGCTGCAGCAGATGAACGCGTGGATTAGCTTCATTCTGAGAAGCTTCATCGTTAACTTCCAGTAGATGATAACCTGTCCTGGTCACGTGGCGGACGCTAGTGACACCACAGCACTGATAACTATACTGTACGGTATGGACACATGAAGGGGATCAACATGGAAAATCAGTAGCAATCGTGACAATCCACAGTGGCAAAAACTGCATCAAATGGTACATTTTGTGTGAATTAGTTACAGAAATTCTACAGATTTGCACAGATTTCACCTTTTTGCACTGCAAAGGGTCGAATCTGTGGTGAAAATCTGCAGCATAAATTTGGCATGCTGTGGATTTATAATCCTCACTGCATGTCAGTTTCCGTATGGATTTAGCTTGTTCCACAGCATGGTGACATTTGTTTAAATCCCATCCACTTTGTCGGCGCTGTAAATGCTGCTGATTTTCCGCACAGACAATCCGCATATGATGCGTACCAAGGCTATGTTCACACAGAATGTGCTGGCTTGGCTCCTGCCAAACTCACCGTGCACAACGTTTAGTTTTATCATAGGTCGTTAAGGGGTTAATATCCACTGCAAGTAAACCGTTAAGGTTCCCTTCAAATGACAACAAGCAGAGATCTTGAAAGCCGTGAGAAATTGATAAAATAATTTTGGAGACTGCATAACTGTTCATTATATATAAAAATAACCTTTATTTGATGAAAATGGAATAGCCCTTTAAATAAGAGAGATCCTTCTTGATCATTTTTTAGCTTTCTATGAACTATGTGCAATTTGTACCCAATAAACGGCTCTGTGCGGTGCCCTTCTTGTCACTTCTGGCACTCCTGCCACTTTCAAGGGCAGTTGTGGGTATAATCTTATCAAATAGTTACTGTAATCTGCAGGAAACCCGCCTCCGTGACTATAGGTCAAAAGGGACCCATAAAAAGCTGATGAGAAATGTAAAATATAATGACATGACCTTAACTTTCTGTAACTAGCTTTGTGCCCATAATGGTTTATGAGCTATGCATTACAGCCTATGCACACCATTGCACTTTTTTATTTTTAAATCAATGTGTTTTTGAAAATGAAGACTATTTGTAATTGGTTTTTATTACAAATTTCTGATTGTTTGATTTCTATGCTTGTATCGTTTTCCAAGCCACTGCAGACTAAAGAACTGAAATATTACCAAATTCTTCAGTTAGGGTAAAGGTACAGCAATACCCCAACCAGCTCCTCTGTTGTAAACATGCATTCACTGCCTTTCCTCTAAACTATTACAGAGGGCTATATGACAATGCTAGGGCATAGTTGAGCAAATCAGGACAGAGACCAGAGAAAACCACTATTACAGAGGGCTGTAATGCATTCCAGGTGAATATTCTACTCTTATTAGCAGTGAGGGTGAACAAAACCAGCAGCTACTCCGAGAATGAGAGATACCTGTGTAGTACTGAGTAGGCGTGGTTACGCTACACAGCCTCTGAAAGTGAAAAGGGGAGGGGGGGAGGGCCCAGCTTTTGCATGTTCATGAGAGAGACCAGTTGATCAGTGCTGCAAACGTTCTCAGCCATAAAACTGACTGTAGAAGAACCTGCTAGCCAAGCATTATGCTTTCTAAATGCACGAGAAGGAAAACTCAATGCAAAAAAATAGTGAATAAGTGCATCAGTTTTTCTCTGCAGGGACTTTGTGCATGAAAAATCAACACACACATTTCTTACAAAGATTTTCATGGCATCTAAGGTTCAGTAGTCGTTGATTTGACCAACACGAAAGCAGACAATTGCAATAGTCGTTACTGAAGAACTTTTTCTTACAAATACTTTGCCCACCACCAAGATAGGAGGCTGAAAACCATAGTATAAAGAAGCACAGACACCCGCTTATCCAAAAAGGCTTTTCTTGCTGTTACCTGTCCTTTTTCACATAAAGAGTTTTCCAAGTCTTCAATCTTTGCTTGGTACCTCAATAAGTCGGCTTGTAACTGTTCCCGGGTCTGTGTAGGGCAAAAACTATTGTTACTATATACATACACAGATCATATATACATTCATATTTGTACAGTTTTTTTAGAGGAGCATACTGTTATATATTAACAACAATAATGGGACTATATGCAGTACGCTCCTCGGCTTTGAAGCTCTGTATCAGAGAAAAATAAATCTCCAACCGTTATAAAAGATATTTAGAGAAGACAAAGAAATTTTAAAAAATCGGCACAAAATTTTGGTTGTAAAAACCATCATAATAAAGGAGAGGAATTCCCTTACAGTTTCCTCAGATCTCAGAAATCCTACTTTACTATTTAATAGGACATTTCTAGTAACTTACTTTGGGTTAAAGGATACCCAGATTGACATTAGTTGTTAGAGTATATTTACATGAGCTTTTTTTCATGTTTTTGCAGTAGTTTTTTGCTGTGATTTTCATAATTGCTGCAAAACCACCACAATTTTTGCAACAATTTTGATTATACTGTATGGCTGGTGGGTCTACTGCTTAGTTTGCATTGACCCTGGTTGGAAAAAAAAGCCATAGTGGGCTTCTATAGAATGGTATCCAGGTTAATAGGTTGAACATAAATGAAAATTACCCTGGCTTCTCTTTCTGCATCCAGCGTTCCTCCCACCTGTTCTTGCAGTAAGGCGTACGCTCTCTGCAGGGCTTGGTACTCTCGGGTCAGCTGACGGAATCTTAAATCAGCTTCTTCCTTTGGAGTGCTCTTCAAAGGGAATGAATAATGAAGCACATTATCATCATTTTGGAAGCATACAAATACCCACATACAACACTTCTAATGTGTCATATTCTCCAAGAATGGCCAGATCTGCACCCTGTACATTCAGGATTTTAAGGCAATGGCTCAGCTGTGTTCTGGCCTGAACACGCACAATCTTCCAACCTTATAAAAAGCAAATGACAGAGAAGCAGAAGATGAAAGTTGTTCCTAAATGGGTTTAAACAATGCTGTTTTTATTCAAAAACAGTGCAACGCCTGTTTACAGGTCCTCTGTGGTATTGCAGCTCAGCCCTGTTCACTTTAAAAGAAGCCAAGCTGCATTACTGACCATTGACAGGGGTGCATGCAGGGTTTTTTCTTCCGTCCCAAAGACGGCCTGCTGAGTGGAAAGCAAGTGGACCAATGGGGTCATCCCAGTGCTGTTTGGTTCCGTCTTTGGATGGAACCGTTCAGGTGCAGGGATTCCCCTTTCCCGCTTCCCGAATGGAGCAAGAAAGGGGAATCCCAGGCACAGATGTGAAACAAAGCTAATACTCAAACAGAGTGCAAGAGTTGTGCCAGTATCTCTATCCTGTCCAAGGCAGTACAAATGATGGGACATCTTCCACAACCGCCAAAGTACTGTACTTAACACAAGCCATGTACAATTTCAACAGCAGCTACAGAAGAGACTTACATCTTCTATGTCTTCTTCAGGCGTTGCTGGTGTCCTGTCTGTTTTATCGGTATTATAGGAGGTAACCGAAGAGGTCTCTGAATCAACGGATTCCTCATCAAATCCAAAAAACGTCTCCACAACATGCCTCTAAAATGAGAATGGAAGAGGAAAGCTTTGTCTCATCATCGTATCTACACATTCCCATACTGTAAATGAGGAAAACTAATAGACCTTTCAGTATCTTTGGGGCACGGCCATTAATACATACGAGCACCACATAATGGGTATATATTAAATTCCCATTTATCAGAATCTGAACTAGACTAAATCACCACTCAAGAATAACACATGCTCAATGTTTCACACACAAAACATTAAGTACACAAAAGCAGCCAAAAGGTCTGTGTGCGCGGATCACATGGCACACTAATACAATGAACACACCAAAGATAAAATATGGAGATCATGCAAAACAATTGTAAAAAAATCCCAAACGTGTGTCTACGATGTAAGATCTAAAGGGTGGGGTTAGTACACATGATGCGAAGATGCCCAAAATGGAGTAGATATTGGATAGATGTACATTCACTAAATCAGTACGGTCTACAAAGTTAATTTGGACCTTTCCCCACTAGTATGCATACTCGGCTATGTGAGTGATCTGCCGATCGAGGAAGAAGAGCAACTGGCAGCAGCGAGGTTACTCTATATGGCAAGAAAACGGATAGCCCAGCATTGGCTGGATGAAATGCCCACCACAGCGGGCGAATTTAAAACAAAAGCTAATTGCCTGTTATCCTAGGAAAAAGGAATATATATTAAAAGAGCCGCTGGCTACAAATATGACAAAATATGGGTGAAATAGTTGAGTACACCTGGAGTGGCCCGCCGGAGACCAAAGGTCAACAACTAGAATAGAGCGCTGTTCCAGCCTAGGGATGAGTGACGCGTATTTGTTTTGGCACAGTGGGTTGTGGGGGAAATACAAAATTAATAATTCAAGAAACATATTATACGGATCATCTGCTATAACTGTCTGGCTCCCTATGCTCCCTGAAAGAGGGGACCGCACCAAGATACTAAGGACAAAGACTCTACATCTAAAGATATTATGTAATGAGTCAAACATCTGTCGACTACTAGGTTTGATGTATATGAGCTTATATGCTGATTTAAGTGTTGGGAATGCGAGGGGAGGGGGAGAGAAATGTATTTTATTTGCAAAAAATAAATAAAAACTCAATTAAAAAAATTATTAAATTAAAAAAAATTTTCCAAAAAACCCCCACAAGAATGACAAATAACCAGAGTCCATAAACATGATAGAAAATGGACCCATGAACAGCCTCACACATGGTAAATACACATGCCGAATTCAGGCAACAATCACACAAATGCATCAAATCACAGCAGCAGTAATACAGAGTATAAAAAGGTTACCAAGACCTCTAATAAGAAGAAAATATAAATACAATGAAACAAAAGGACCACAAGTCCCAAAATAAAACAATACCAAAGCCATCTAGTCAAACACGCAAAAAACCTGTGAGATGAACCTGTGGGAGAAGAGAACACTGAAGGAAATGGGACAAGATGACCCCACGCTTACTAACACCTATTGGTGAGCATGGTTTAATATTAGGACTTATGGGATGAAATAAAGGACCATATGTTTTATGGGAGTTCTGGGTAACATTTTTGTACTATATTGCTGTTTTCATTTCATGCATTTATGTGATTGTTACCCGTATTTATCATACATGAGGCCATTCATGGGTCCATTGTCTGTTATGTTTATGGACTTGGGTTACTTGTGAAAAAAAAAAAATGAAATCCTAAAACACACGAATGACAAGTTTTTAATTGTCCGTGTCTGGTTTATGCAGGTTTCAATAAAAGTTTTTGTATGATCTGATTATTGATCTTTAGTAGAATTTATTATTAGTGTACCATGTGATCCACATACGCCTTTGGCTTCTTTTGTGTATCTTCATCAGGATCTGGAGCAATTCACTAGGTGCAGGGAATTTTAAGCATCTGCTAAAGGCAGACACTAGAGAGGAGCGAGCATACTCGCTAAGGGCAATTACTCGATCGAGCATTGCCCTTAGTGAGTACCTGCCCGCTCGGAAGAAAAGGTTCGGCTGCCGGAGGGGGGCGGGGGAGAGCAGGGGAGAACGGAGGGGAGATATCTCTCTCCCCCCGCTCACTGGCGCAACTCACCTGTCACCCACGCCGGCAGCCGAACCTTTTCTTCTGAGCGGGGAGGTACTCGCTAAGGACAATGCTCGATCGGGTAATTGTCCTTAGCGAGTATGCTCGCTCATCTCTAGTAGGCACCAGAAATTATCTTCTTACAGAGAAATAGGAACAATTCAAAAAGCCGGAACAGGCAGTCCTAAAACAGGTAGTGTCCGCTGGCGGACGAGAAGGAGTATAATTTCCCAGCACTTACGTTCTTTGTATTATCAGATAATTCTTATAGACTTGTATAGGAGAACGCACGCATGAGACCCTCAGAAGAGAGATTTTTGGCCACCACGCAGAAACCAAAAAGTGGGCAAGTATGAAAGGGACAGCAGACAAAAGCTCTAACCTCAAACTAGCGATGCTTTGTAATATTGCCCTAAAGGACTACTAAAAAGGTAAGCTGTAAAAAGACTCCTACAGGATAATTTGATTAAAATGGATTTTCTTCTTCACTTAAAAGGGGAATCTTCAATTTAATTATGCACCAATATCTAACAGCACTTTTTTGGACAAAACCCCTAACATCTTCCCTTCTACATACATGTGGCTCTCCAGCTACTAAATTACACATATTACAGTAAGGCATTACATTCTACAGTTGTAGTTTCACAAGAGCCAAGGAGCTAGAAGTTGCAGATCACTGCTGTCAGGATAGAAAACCTATGAGAAGACAGTCCACCATAAAAACACCATGCCTTATTCAGGTTTTTTTGAGAATTCCTGGATTGTTAGATGCCGGATTACAGGAATTTTATTCTATCTAGTATTCTTGAACACACGAGCAGTATGACAGTAATTGTCAGGATGATATTGGTCATGATACATTCACTGGGCACCTGGTAATGTGTCACAATGTGTTCCTGTGCCAACTCTAGTACAGGGAGACGGCTGGGAGCGCGGTTTCTAACGTTACTATGCCCAGGAGGGCCATTTCAGGGCTCCAGAGCATTATCTCATGCTATAGTTCAAAGAGTCATTAATCCTTACCAAAACAATAATTCACAAGTGCTAAAGCACCCTCAACAATATAGTGGCTGTGTACATAAAAAATGAAAAATAATCTGCAGTCTTGTAAATACTTTGCTTTATTTATCTTGTATTGACTTTGCGCTGTGTGTCAGTTTCACCATTCGCACCCAAAGAGAATGCAGAAATTGTGATGGTTCCTTTTTAGAATTTGTATGCGGTTCACCTGCACCCCACAAACATTTAAGAGATCCAACAACTCAGGTCTGGGTCATTCAGCTGAGCTCCCACAATGCACTGCTGTATGGTACCAGAAATCATGGAACAAAGGTAACTTCACACAACAGAATATTTAGGTCTATGTAAACCCCACCCTCATATATTAGCCCCACCCACAGGACATTTTTTGTCTTCCTCCAAGTTACAATAGCCATACAGTACTTTGTTAATATTGTAACTTAAAACACTATATATTGTATGTGCTCACTCTTTAGCATAATGCAAGGTCATAGAGCAAGCCCATAACACCCTCCTACAGAAGTCAATTAATATATACAGACTAGAGGTTTCTATACTCCATGTGACTTCTCTGAAGCATATAGTATCTCTAAAGGGGGTTGTACCAATACTGACTTACCACCTATGCTGGGGATTCCATGTCTCGTTGTCACCATGGGCTCACTGCACCCACCCACAGTAATGAATGAAGCGTTGCTCATGCATATGAGGTGCTGCTCAATTCTTTTCAATGGCGCTGATGAAAATAGCTGAGCAACAACGCTTGGCTATCAATCGGTAGTGTCCCATTGAAGATGAATGGAGCAGTACCACACATGTGTAACTGCCGCTCCATTCAATCTCCTCCTCAATGCAGGAGGAGAAGGAAGGGGAAATTGGTCTACCCCCCCCCCCCCCGCCCCCCCTCCGGTCTCCGCATAAGTGAAGGTCTCAGCAGAGAGACCCCCCATTGATCATACGTTTATCTTGGATCTGGAAATGTTTTTTTTAAACAATTTCTTTTTTTATTATAAAGTTGGAAAAACAGAGCCAATTCGTTACAAGTACAGTCAGGTCTCGCAGGACCTATCAATAGAGTATATATTAATAATGTCAGGTTGTAACAGATGTTGTAAAAATGTAGGAAGACGGCCCCTACTCGGCTCGTACTTGGGAAAAACAAGGGTTAGGTATACAGGGATTTGGGGGGGAAGGGGGGGGAGAGGAGGGGAAAGGGAGGTAAACATTCGGCAAGATACGTTCTTTTAAGTAAGTAGGCATGGCATGGCAGATCTCTGTGTATATCTGGGGTAGTTGTATTTAAGTATCGGGATTATTTCTAATTCCCTGGAACTGGATCCACGGTGTCCAGAGTGTTGTGAATGCGTCTCTTGAGCTGTTTTCCCAGGCCAGCATCTCCTCGAATTGAAAGATTTGTGAGACTCTCTCTACCCACTGAGAGATTTGTGGGGTATCTTTTTTCCGCCAGAAAAGAGGGATCAAGAGCCTGGCCGCCGTCAGCAGGGTTGTTGGTAGACTCCTAGGGGATGGCTTAAATTGCTTTGTAGGCAGCCAAATTAGGATCTCCTCAGGTTTAAATGAGTACGCTGTGTGGCAAATTTTATTGATAAGGTCAGTGATTGATTGCCAGAAGGGTTTGATTTTAGCACAGTGCCACCAGATATGCAGGGCAGTTCCTCTCTCTTCCCCACACCTCCAGCAAATGTCTGATGATGTGGGGGACGATTTAGAGGTTGTGACGGGAGTCCTATACCATCTAGTTAGGGTCTTATATGAGTTCTCTTGGATGCGGACACATCTAGAAAATCCATGCGAATTTTTCAGAACCCTAAGTATCTCCTCCCTGCTAAGATTGAGGCCCAACTCTCTCTCCCATTCCCTGAGGAACCAGGGCCTTTCGGGGGCAGTTGTTAAGAGGAGGCCTTTATAGAGTTGGCTGACCAATCTCTTAGGGCGCGGGGTCAAGGTGATGTATGACTCGTACCAGAGTGGATCTCTTAGGTTGTTTGAGTGAGTTAATTGAAATTGTCTCAGGGTGTGGTAGAGACTGGCTCTATTCAGGAAGTTTAGGGGGCGGGGTGGAAGGTATGTGTCTATTTGCGCCTGGTTTGTTAGAATGGGACCTGTGAGGATGTCGTATATTGTAAGGTCTTCGAGTTTGTCCCATAACCCCTGGCGTTTGAGTGGTTTGTTTGCTAGAATAGCTGGAATCAAAGAAGCCGGGGCCATTGGGGGGAGGAATTTATCCTCTGCAGCCCCTTGGCGGGTAGATCTTAGTATTTTTATTGTGCATTTTGTGATGGGACTGAGGTGTGTTTGTTTGTGCATAGGGGGACCATTCATCCATAGTAGCACTTGGTTGTCTTTTCCCAATATTGCTCTCTCCATATCTAGTGTGGGGGTGGATATCCTGGTATCTATTAAGGAGATCCATCGTGCAATGTGGATGGCTTTATGGTATAACTGTAGATTTGGAAGGCCCGCGCCTCCATGGGGGCGTTTTTGGGTCAGGAAGGAGAATGCCAGCCGTGGTTTATGGCCTCCCCATGTGTAGTCTCTAAACAGTTTATGTAGTTGTAAGAAAAAGGGGGTCGGAGCTGCTATTGGGACCGTGTGTAGGATATAGATGATTGGTGGGAGTATGTAAGTGGAAATAAGGTTTTTCCTTCCCAGCCACGATATTAGTGGTATGTTAAATTGCGTGAGTTGATTTTTCACTTTTTTGAGTAGTGGGATATAATTCGCCTCATAAAGCTGGGAGGGATTGGCGGTGAGTGTGATACCAAGGTATTTAATCTTGGATGTAGGCCATTTAAAGGCATATCGTTCTTTTAATCTATTGATTATGTGAGGTTGAGCGGAGACGTTCAAGGCCTCTGATTTTTCATAGTTTATTTTAAAATTGGACAGCCCACCGAAGAGGTCAAATGTCTCCATAAGCGCAGGAAGCGCCTTGTTTGGATTGGTAACCAACACCAATAGGTCATCTGCAAAGGCCGCTGTGGTATGAGTAGTGTCCCCTATCCTGAGGCCTTCTATTTCCGGGTTCTGCCTAATTTTCTGGAGTAGAGTCTCCATCACTAAGATAAAAAGTGTGGGTGATAGTGGGCAGCCTTGCCTAGTTCCGTTTCTGATAGCGAAGGGCCTGGAGAGCGTGCCATTGACTTGTACTTTAGCCGTTGGCTCCGAATATAAGGAAAAAATAGCCTCGACAAACGGGGAGGGGAAGCCAAATTTGGACAGGGTATTCTCCATGTATTTCCAATTGATTCTATCAAAGGCCTTTTCGGCGTCGGTGGAGATCAAAACTAGTGGGAGCCCATTACGTTTAGCGTAGTGAATGGCATGAATTGCTCGAGTCGTATTGTATTTTCCCTCTCTCTCCGGCACGAATCCCACTTGATCTGGGTTTATCAGCTTGGTTAGAGAGGGCGCTATTCTTTTGGCGAGCAATTTCGCCCATAGTTTAATATCTGTGTTAAGGAGAGAGATTGGTCGGTAATTACTGCATAAATCTGGGGCTTTGCCTTCTTTAGGGATTAGTGAGATATGAGCTTCTAATGATTGTTTGGGGAGTGCCGTGCCAGATAGTAAGGAGTTACAGAGTTTGGTTAATTGTGGGATAAGTATGTTGGCGAATTTTTTATAGTAGAGGATAGGGAGCCCATCAGGACCCGGGCTCTTCCCGTTGGGAATGGAGGCCAGAGTCTCGGCTACCTCTTCCTCCGTGACCTGGCGCATAAGCGAAGTTGCTTCTTCTTCGGAAAGGCCCGGAAGTTTTAAATTTTTTAAAAAGTTAAGCGTATTGTCCTGTGGTTCCTCTGTATCTCCTCTAAGATTGTATAATGTGGTATAGTATTTTTCGAATTCTATAGTAATGTCTTCGGTGGCCGTCATCATCCTCCCTGTGGGGGACCTAACTTGGGAAATAAAGGATTTTTCTTTTTGTTTTTGAATAAGTCTCGTCATTATTTTTGATCCTCTATCGCCGTGTATGTAAATTTTGTATTTGGATGAGAGTAAGGTCTTTGCCGACTTTATATTTAAGACATTTTTAAGTTTATCTCTCAGTTTCGTGAGTTCTTCTAGCGTATCGCTATTGGGGTTGTTTATGTGTTTTGTTTCTTTTTCAGAGATCTGAGCAAGGAGTGAGTTAATTTCCTTATCTCTCAGGCGTTTAGTTTTAGAGCCTAGTGATATCAGTTCCCCTCTAATGTAGGCTTTATGAGTTTCCCAGATAATTGGGGTGGAGACTTCTTGGGAATCATTAAACTGGAAAAATTCTTCCAGTTTCTTTGTGAGATGTAGAAGGTTTTCTCTTCCATCTATCAAAGTGCAATTTAGGCGCCAGTTCCATTCCCTCTTCGGCAGGCTGTCCACTATCAGAGAGAGAGAAATTGGGGCATGGTCTGATATAGTAATTGAGCCGATGTCTGCCGCAGTGACTGAGTGTAAGTATTTGCCCGAGATTAGTAGATAGTCAATTCTGTGATATGTTGTGTGGATATGTGAAAAGTAAGTATATTCTCTAAGACTTGGGTTTTTCAGTCTCCAGGCATCTCTTAAGTTAAGGTCTGACATGAGGCTTTTCAGTCTATTGACTTGTCTGCCAGATGTTGGAGTGGAGTTTGATGTGGTGTCGATTGAGTGCTCTAAAGCTAGGTTAAAGTCACCTCCGACTATTTGCAGACCCTCCGCAAAATCTCTGAATTTGAGCATGACCCGTGATAGCCAATGAGTTTGGTTTTTATTTGGTGCATATAGGTTGGCGAGTGAGACCAGTCTGTGTGCTATCATGCCTTTCAAGAATAAGTACCTACCTCCTGGGTCTATCTCTGTTTGTATAGGGGTGAAGGGAACTTTCTTGCTTATGGCAATAGAAACCCCTCTTGAGGCCGAGGAGTGTGTGCTATGGTGCCATTGGCTATAGTTATATGTAGGAAGTTTGGGTATGTGGTTGTGGCGGAAGTGTGTTTCTTGAAGAAACAATACTTCCGGGGAGTGTTTTTTCATAAGATTAAATGTCTGGGCTCTTTTTTGGGGGTTATTCCAGCCTCTGACATTAAATGAAGTGATTTTAATTTCTGCCATGGTTCAGCTCCAGGTGATTCACTCTAGAGTTTAGGTCTGCCATATTGCCGCCCAGTAAGCTGTTCACTGACTTGCCATTTAAACAGGGGGTAACATTAAACTCCACATAAAGTGGGGAAATGAGGAAACAGATTAAGCACGTGGAATAAGGAGGGCCGTACCCTAAGGGACCCCGGATCTGTTCCTCAATCAGACCCTGGGTTGGGGAAAAATCCCCTTGGCGTCTCCCGCTTCCCGTGAACTTGGGGGGAGGTTGGACGCACACCTTTCAAATTGGGTGCGACCCCCAGAAACCACGCGAGCTTTAAACATCAGGTATATTAAACAGACATTGGCATTTACAACGTGTTCATAAACGATAATAGAGTAAACAGAGTAATCAAAGAATGTTGAACATAACAGGTTACCCGCTCAATGAGCGTGAATCACTGCACAGAGGTGGCAGGTTCAGAAATGGATATTAAATTATGTACTGGTAGCATTACTAAAATACAGGGTGGACCCGTGGCCCCGCAGCGGGTGATCTGGAAATGTTTAGCTTGCAAAAAAGAAGGCTGAGAGGAGACTTAATAGCTGTCTACAAATATCTGAAGGGCTGTCACAGTGCAGAGGGATCAGCCCTATTCTCATTTGTACAAGGAAAGACTAGAAGCAATGGGATGAAACTGAAAGGGAGGAGACACAAATAGTTATTAGAAAAAACTTTCCGGCCTTGAGGGTGATCAATGAGTGGAACAGGTTACCACGGGAGGTGGTGAGTTTTCCCTCAATGGAAGTGTTCAAACAAAGGCTGGACAAATATCTGTCTGGGATGATTTAGTGATCCTGCACTGAGCAGGTTGGACCCAATGACCCTGGAGGTCCCTTCCAACTCTACCATTCTGTGATCCTATAACCTATCTTATGAAGAGCTGATAAATCACTCAGGAACCCCTTTAACAGCAAGTCAGGAAAGATGGCCATCCCCATAATCATGTACAGACTATGGAATAAAAAAAAAAAATCTACCATTAGAATATGGATTTAAAAAAAAAAATCTAGTTTGAATTCTTTAAAAATACAGGCAATATGTTCGCTATAAGAACCCTTTCACCCGGGTGGAATATTTCTGCATTCTGCAGCTCAAAACAGTCTAGTCCGCACCAAAATCTGCATGTACATATAAAGGTAGTGGGAATGGAAATCCGCAGGAGGTCTGGCTACTTTTTAGCTGTGAAATAGAATATATTCTGCCCATGTGAAAGAGCCCTAAAGGAACTCTGTCCTAGGCAGAACACAGCGAGCCCCGGAGGGTACAGGAGGGCAGTACATGGCATGATGAATCCCACACCCCTCTCAGGCCTCGGATTACGCAGCACTTGCTGACAACTTTCTAATGTAACAGTTATAAGCAGACTCACAAAGCCAATTCAGGTGTCAAATCTGATGTGGCAGAATACATATTAGCAGTAAGGTCCGCCCCAGGTGGATACAGGAATAATTCTTTATATCCAAAGTCCTATCTGCTGTAAATGCCAATATCTGACTAGGAGACTGAGCAAACACCCCGCTCTGTCACAACACATCTCATCATGCCAGTGTTCCTGTAACGTTGTGTTCTACATGGCCAGCAGGTAGAGCAGCTTCTGTTACACATCATCACTATCCTGTTTGTACTGTAACTCTGCCCTAATATTCATGAACCAGAAGCATCAGGATTAGAGATGAGCGAGCATACTCGTCTGAGCTTGATGCTCGTTCGAGTATTAGGGTGCTCGAGATGCTCGTTACTCGAGACGAGCACCACGCGGTGCTCGTCTCGATTAAACGAGCACAGACCATTGAATTCAATGGAGCTGGCAATACAGCCGGCTCCATTGAAAGCAATGGGCTGCCGGCTAGCGCGGGATGAATTTTCGGGAAGGGCTTAAAAATATAAGCCCTTACCTGAAATTCATCCAGAAATGTGTAAAAAGTAAAAATATATATACTGACCTTGTCCCGGCAGAACGATGTTAGCCTATTGAATTCAATGGAGCCGGCAATACAGCCGGCTCCATTGAAAGCAATGGGCTGCCGGCGATCGCACAATGAATTTTCGGGAAGGGCTTAAATATATAAGCCCTTCCCTGCAATTCATCCAGAAATGTGTAAGAATAAAAAATATATATATATACTCACCTGGTCCCGGCAGACGGAGTTCAGCTGCGACCAGCTGGCAGTTCTCCTGAACTGCTCTCTGTAGTATTCAGCAGCCGGGGATTTAAAATCCCCGCCTGCTGAATGAGCTGCCTCTGATTGGTCACAGCCTGACCAATCAGAGGCAGATCTCACTCACACCCATTCATGAATTCATAAATGGGTGAGTGAATGCTGCCTCTGATTGGCTCAGCACAGCTCTCAGCTGAATGACAGCAGTTCAGCACCACAGTGCAGGGGACAGCAGGAGAAGACACGGCTGTGCCCCCTGCAGCTGAAGGGAGGTGAGTATCTATTTTTTTTGTTTTTTAAATCACTTTTAATTCATTTCCAGGGAACGGCTTATATGTAAAGCCCTTCCCTGAAAAAGAATTCAGGTGTGCCAGCAGACCATTGTCTTCAATGGAGTCGCCGGCAGCAGCAGCGGCTCCATTGAAGAGAATGCCTGCATTTTTATTCTTTTTTACACTAAAATCTTTTTCAGGTAAGGGCTTATATTTTTAAGCCCTTCCCGAAAATTCATCCCGCGCTCGCTGGCAGCCCATTGCTTTCAATGGAGCCGGCTGTATTGAATTCAATGGGCTAACGTCGTTCTTCTCTGCCACAGCTGTGGCAGAGGAGAACGATCTTAATGCTAACATAATTTTTTATTTTTACACATTTTAGGATGATTTTCAGGTAAGGGCTTATATTTTTAAGCCCTTCCCGAAAATTCATCCCACGCTCGCCGGCAGCCCATTGCTTTCAGTGGAGCCGGCTGTATTGCCGGCTCCATTGAATTCAATGGGCTAACATCGTTCTTCTCTGCCACAGCTGTGGCAGAGGAGAACGATCGTTATGCTGACAGTGGGGGGGGGGGGTCTCACTTTTGCCACTATTGTGGCTTAATAGTGAGACCTCGGAGCCCGAAATGCAGCCCTGCATGTTGCTCCTCGCCTGCCCTATCCATTTCTGTGTTTTTTATAGGACTTTGGTGATTTGCTAAGATTTTCACAAATGAAAACCTTAGCGGAGCACCAGTCATATACAAAAATGCTCGAGTCGCCCATTGACTTCAATGGGGTTCGTTACTCGAAACGAACTCTCGAGCATCACTGAAAGTTCGACTCGAGTAATGAGCACTCGAGCATTTTAGTGCTCGCTCATCTCTAATCAGGATGAACAGTGATATAGTTCCCTCCCAAACAGAACAGTGTTTGAAACTGTACTGCATTTACGGGGTTGGAATAAGCTGCCCTCAGCGTGATGCCTTAAATGTAAATGCAGTCTAGATGTAGCAGAGCTGAATTGGTTACCTGGTGCAACTCCCTATGATATCACAATGAGGATTGACATAAAATTGCAGGTACACTTAGTTCAGCTCTCAATGAGTTAAATAATGCACCGTGATCACCGTGCAGAAACGATGCTGTTCTAGAGAAGAATGACAACTTCAGCTCTGCTATATTAGCATGCAACACATATGGAATAAAATGTGCTGTATACAAGATTGAACATTGCTTGTATATATATATATATATATATATATATATATATACACATACACATATATATATATATATATATATATATATATATATATATATATATATATATATATATATATATATATATATATATATATATATATATATATACACACATATACACACATATATATATATATATATATACACATACATACATACATACATACTCCCTACACAACAAGTAAAGACCTACGCAGACAAGGCATATATCAATCAGTTCAGCTTTTACCTTTGTGTTTATAGGTCAGCTCCTGGCATCCTGAAAAATACAGGCAGACTAAAGCGCAGAGGCATATGAAGAAGGCGAAGTACAATATGAGTAGGAAATCTTCCATTGTGTGCGAGTGAAGAGCATCCACTTCAGTAACCCTTCAGCTATTTCGCGGAATGGTCTGGCGCCGCCGCACTAGACCGCGCAGCGAGTTTCCCAGGCTCATAGAAATTCACAATCTACATGAGGATTGCTTGTGCGGGTGGCACATATTAATGGCTGCTCCTCCCTCACCGGGACTGGGTGCAGGTAGCCTGCCACATGTGCGCCGCATCCCCAGACTATTCCATGCCAGCTCTGTATAGTTAGCAACAGTAACCTGGAGCCGACAGACAGCAACAGGAAAACTAAAAATACACAGCTCAATACCCTTCACCGTGCGGTAATGGACAATTTAAAGGGTCTGTAAATCCAGTTGTGCAATATATGTTGGGCAATGGCTGTTCGCCAGGAAATAAATACGATTTTCTAAAACCTTGGCAACGGTTTAAAAGCAAGGCAGGAGAAAGTGCGGATCGATCGGCACAGCGGCCTCCTTCTTTATGGATTAACGTTACATTGCACTGTAATATTGAAGTGTCTATTCTGTTCTTGAAGCGCTGGTTGTACCTTCTGTCCATCAGGTCACATGATCTGTTCATACAATCTTATCCATGGGTTTGGAACAGTAGTGACATTTGAAAATATACTGAAGACAACTTACATGAGTTAAACCCATGGATGTGACGTAACAAAGACCTTTTATTGTTAACCAATTACCAGGGACTTATAGGTAAATACCCCATTAGGGAAACCTGAATGAATAGAGTGGGTCTGCCCTTTAAGACTACAACCCTTTAACCAGAACAAAGTGGGCACAAAGTGCGTCTCTCACTTTGGAGGACTTAACATGTCCATCCACTACATCAACAGCCTATTAATTAAAATGAAAACTGTAATACTTTATTTCTCCTGTGGAGGTGCTGCAGGGAAACTGAGCACTTACTTCTAGTTTCTTCCACAGATTGCAGCTTATTGCTCACAGTATCCAAGCAGAAAGACACCTTGTGATCAGTTTATCATCAAGACATCCAACTAATGTCCCTTTTAGGCAGAACGAGAATCTCACTTGTTTATGCAGCCTGTATAAACTGTACGATTCTTAATGATACAGAATTAATGACACAGACAAGACTCGGGTAAACAACTGCACAAGCGCAAATGTCACCGATAAAGTCATCAGCGTTCGTGCAGACTGACAGACTTCACCGCTGGCTTCTCGCTCAGGGTTTCACTTTCTATGTAAAGCACTGAGCGGGGAGTGCCTACATGGTACGACAAGCCCGCGATCCAGTCATGAAAGTCATCAGGAGCGAATAGTAAACAACTTTTTTGCATCAACACGTTTAATGTCATTCGTTTGAATTAATTTTAAGTGATATTCGTCCCATGTAAATGGACCTTAATGCACGTTCACAACAGGATGCAGGCTAGCGAGTACCAAAATGCTCGGGTGCTCGTTACTCGAGTCGAACTTTTCGTAATGCTCGAGAGCTCATTTCAAGTAACGAACCCCATTGACGTCAATGGGGAACTCGAGCATTTTTCAAGGTGACCGATGCTCTGCATGGGGGAGGTTGTGTGAAACACCTGAAAACATCAGAAAGTCATGGAAACACCTCAGAAACGGACAGGGAGCCGCAGGGGCAGCATGCATGGATGCATCTGAGGCCGCACTATTAAGCCAAACTGAGGGCAAGAGCCTGGCGGTCACCCCCCTAACAATTTACTTAGGACAGACCCTCATTAGCAAGGCACACGCGCTGGCACATCTTAGCCAGGCACCACACTAGCTGCAACCAACGCTAATCACCACCTTGTGTGACCCAAGGTGCCGTGAGTTACATAGCTATGGGAAACCCATGTATCTCCACACAATTCATTCAGTGTATGCGTCAGATAGCTGAACAACGCAATGGAAAAGCCTTTGTGCACCCACAGTATAGGCGGACCCCTGAAACATTTCTGTAGCAAGAGTGTAGGCGAACCCCTCAAACCTTTCTGTAGCAATAGTATAGGGGAACCCCACAAACCTTTCAGTAGCAAGTGTATAGGCAGACCCCTGAAACATTTCTGTAGTAAGAGTATAGGCGAACCCCTGAAACATTGGTGTACCAACAGTGTAGGTGAACACCTGAAAAAATGTGTTTACCAAGAGTATAGGTGAAGCCCGGAAAAATTAGTTGGCTAAGAGTATAGGCGATGGCCTGAAAAATTGGTGTACCAAGAGTATAGGCGAACACCTGAAAAAAATTGTTTACCAACAGTATAGGCAAAGCCCAGAAAAATTAGTTTGCTAACAGTATAGGTGTGGGCTTGAAAAATTGGTGTACCAGGAGTACAAGTGTACCCCTGAAAATTTGCTTTACCCTGAGGGTAGTTGAAACTCAAACATTTTGTAAAGATACAGCTCGTTGTTGCTTAATTTGCAGCAGCGCCTGGAGGCAGCCCTCCGAAAACATTGGTTTTAACAAAGCCTTTCGTCCCGCAGAAAAATTGGCAGTTCAGCGTGATGACATGCTGTTTTAGGAGGAGGAGGAGTAATATCTGAGAGGGATAGACCAAGCTACTTTTTGGGGTGATAGAGGATGCATATTTCTCCTGTTGAAGTGAAAAGAATCTTTATGATCCACTGTTTTCCAGCGGTGGAGAGAAGAGAAGTTAGGGAAAATCCAGCATTTGTTCATCAACGTGAGGGTCATGGGAAAGGCAGCCTAACATGAAGTCAGCCATGTGTGCCAGAGTCCCAGTACGCAACACATCGCTGTCCTCACTAGGAGGATGACTTTCATGATCCTCCTCCTCCAGATTGAAGATGTGGGCCAGGCATGGCACATGTGTAAGGCTGCCAAGCTGCAGAGCCGCCACCAGGTTACGGCTGTTGTCACACACAACTATGCCTAGTTGGAGGCTCAGCGGCGAAAGCCAGAGGTCGGTCTGTTCCGTCAGACCCTGTAACAGCTCGGGGGGGCGTGTGCCTAAGCTGATTAGTTTCAGCACGGCTTGCTGACGCTTCCCCACCGCTGTGCTGCCGCACGATACTGACTGCTGGCGACGTGCTCACACTTCTTAATTGAGAGGTAGAGGTGGTGGAGGAGAATGCATAATACGTCGCAGAAACCGTCAACGAGGTAGGACCTGCTGTCCTCAGTGTGGGTAGCATGTGAGCGGTCCCAGGCTCTGACTCGGTCCCAGCCTCCACCAAGTTCACCCAATGTGCCGTCAGGGAGATATAGTGTCCCTGCCTGCCAGTACTTGTCCACGTGTCCGTCGTTAAGTGGACCTTCCAAGTAACCGCGTTGGTGAGGGAACAGTTTATGTTGCGGGAGAGGAGCTTGTGTAGGGAGGGGACGGCGCATCGGGAAAAATAGTGGCGACTGGGGACCGAGTAGCGCGGAACTGCCATTGCCATCATGTTTTTGAAAGCCTCAGTTTCCACAAGCCTGTATGGCATCATCTCCAGGCTGATTAATTTGGCAATATGCACACAGGTGGGTGGCGGCATATTTCCGCTTTCGCTCCAATGCTTGTGTTAGTGACAGCTGAACGCTGCGCTGGGAGACATTGATAGAGGCCGTGGAGGACCGTGGAGGTGAGGGTGTGGGTGTAGGCTGTGAGGCGCTCGTGCCTGCGTCCTGGGAGGGGGATTGGATCTGTGTGCCAGGTTGTGGCACAGGGGGAAGAGGCAGTGGTGTGACCCGGAGGCAGTGAATGGCCTTCGTCCCACCAGGTGGGGTGCTTGGCCATCATATGCCTGTGCATGCTAGTGGTGGTGAGGCTGGTGGTGGTGACTCCCCGGCTGATATTGATGCGGCGCAGGTTGCTCACCACTGTTCGTCGGTCGTCGGCGCTCTCACTAAAAAAGATGCACACCTTTGAACACCTAGCCCTCTGCATGGAGGATTGTCACGAGGGGGTGCTGTGGGAAACAGTTGGGGGGGGGGATTATTGGCTCTGGCACTGCCTCTCCCCCTGGCCACTCCACTGCCTCTTCCAACCTGTCCTGCTGCTGCACTTACCTCCCTCTGAAGCCCTGTCTTCAGTAGGCTTAGCAAGCCAGGTAAAGTCAGTCACATCATCCAGCAGCTCTTCCTCTGAATACTCTGTGCGCTCCTCTCTCGGACTTACTGCCCTTACTACTACCTCACTGACAGACAACTGTTTCCTCATTATCCTCATCCACAAAAAGCTCTTGACAGTTGCCGGAGGTCCCCAGCCTCATCACCCAGACTCTGGGAAATTTCCAAATGTTGGGCATTGGTCACGCCACACTCCTCAGGTGGGTGAGGAACCGTTTTTTCCCCACTCAGGGCAGGGACCTGAGAACAGTTCCTGGGAGTCTGCCTGTTCAGAATCTGTCAATTTCCTGGAGTGACGAGGCTGGGAGGAAGGAGGAGCAGCAGCCAGAGGATTCAGAGGTGCAGTCCCTAGCCCGGTAATAGTGGACTGCGTGGAAGACTAGGGGTTCGATACACTGATTGACGCGTTATCCGCGATCCACAACAAGACCTGCTCACACTGCTGTGGTTGTAATAAAGGTCTGCAGCGCGGACCCGCAAATTGTGATATGAAGCTGGGGAGCGGAGAGACGCGGTGCTCTCCTAATCCCTTTGCAGCCAGCAGTGATTCACACCGCCCAGGACCTCGGCCTGTGCCCACATCCTCACTTGGACGCCCGCGTCCTTGATCCTTACCCCTACTCCTCATTGGATAAAGGATAGAGCAGGGCTCAAATATATTAACCCACTGTATAGTGCTGAGAACTGGGGCTAATTCACCACACACAGAGACTTGTAGATAGCGGAGGCTCTATGCTGTGATAGAAAAAAATTAAACTACTGTCTTGCACTGATACCTAGGGGTAATTTACTGCTCAAAGAGACTTGTACATGAGAGGCTGTATGGAGTGGCAGAAAAAATGTAACCCAGTGGATAGTGCAGATAACTGCGGCTACCTCACCGCACACAAGGAAAGTGTATTGTGAGATGCTCTGCACAGGGGCAGAGAACTATTAACCCAGTTGATAGTACAGATAACTGCGGCTACTTCACCGCACACAGTGAATGGTAGATGTCCGATACTCTGCACTGCCCCAGAAAAAATTAGCTGACTGTTTAGCGATGAGAACGCTGGCTACTTCCCCGCACACAGCAAATGGGATATGTGAGAGTCTGCAAAGCCCCAGAAAAAATTTGCAGACTGTTTAGCGATGAGAACTCTGGCTAATTCACCGCACACAATGAATGGGATATGTGAGATAGTTTGCACCAGCCTAGAAGCTTGAAAAAAAGAATTGGTGCACTACTGCTCCCAGGCAGCAAAAAAAGTAATGCACACAACGAGGAGTAGCTGTACAAAGGACCATTGGGTTCTTGAAGAGAGGATCCCTACTCTACACTTTCCCTATATCAGCAGCAGCACTTTCCCTAACCTCTGCCACCAAGCGTCTGAGGCGAGCTGCGGGCGGCACCATTTTAAGTATTCGGCAGTCACCTGATCCCGCCAGCCACTCACTGCTGTAGACGTGCAGAGCGCTAGCACGTCTCAGCGGGAAGTGGTAATGCCTTCCCTGCATTTTTAGTGGCTAATAAATGGCGCTAAACATGCGGGGAGGGGAAAGGAAATTGACTCGAGTACCGCGTGTTGCTCGATTCGAGAAGCGAGCATCTCGAGTAGCCTAATACTCAAACAAGCATCAAGCTCGGACAAGTGTGCTCGCTCAGCTCTATAAAGGATTTATCTTTGTGCTTAAACTAAACTGACATAGTTTGCTTGTTCACTCGGGCAAACGATAACCTCTACATGTAGAAGTACCGTAAGATTTCGGTCATCCATTCTGCAGTGCAATTTAAAAAATAGTAGTGATTTACCTTTTTGAACACAGAAATGTAATACTAGCATTTACAATCTATGGAGACCTGTGCACTTTTTTTCCCCCTTTAAATCAAAATAAAATAAAAAGAATCTAGTATGTATATACTGCTGTTGCATATTTGTTAGGGCGCCCCTATGGTTCTTTTGATTCTTTCCCAGAAAGTTAAAAAAAAAAAAATGTGTCCAGTGCGGGTGGTCACACATGCTCAGTAGATAAACCCCACCACTGGAATGCTTTAGTACAAGGGAAGCAGAGCAATTCCTAGCATTGTATTAGTCAGACAAGATCAGCACTGGAAGCATGATCTTCTCACAGACACTGGACACATTAGGTGGAAATCTTGAGAGGGAATCCGAAGAACAGCATGGGGCGTCATAAGAGGTGTACAACAGCAGTATCTACACAAAGGAACATTGTTTTTAAAATGATTTCAGATGAAAAATTGAGTCTTGTGTGATCTAACAGAGAAATGTAATACTGAAGTGGGGGGCAATCTACAAGAAGGACCCCCTCCTGTCTTTTAGCAAATACTTCCTTTCTCCATGTAGCAATTCTGATCCAGGTTTACTTATAATTCTGCATTATGCTCTAACACTTATTCCTCCTGAAAATGTATGAATAAATTGTCAACTGGCTGTTACCCATTTCCTTTGTCAATGGGGCGTATCCCAACACACATCCAATCATTGCTTATCATGCTGCAGAGGGCAGGGATACACCCCATTGACAACAGGAATGCGAACACCTGTCCTTTTTTTCAAACATTTTCAAGAGGAACAAAAGGGGAAGGGCGCTATATGGGGTTTTAATAAAAGGTCCTCCAGAATTTTACTAGGTAAACTAATGTTTACTAACAAATACAAGTCAGGAGTACAAAGAGCTCCTTGTAGAAGGGGTAGGACTCATTCACATAAGAACACGCCTTTTTTTCCCCATTTGAGACTCGCCAACACTGATCTGGACATTTAATGGGTTAACAGCTGTGATCACTGATTGGGGTTCTTGTAGGTGGGTGTCAGCTGTCAGACAGCCGGCATCCGCCTTGTATGTAGCAGGATCAGCCCCCAATCCCGCTCTATACAAGCCTCCCGCCCCATGACATAAATATAGGTCTTGGGGCATTATGGGTCTAACAGCTCCTTGTAGAAGAAAATGCAATGTAGGGCTAATTCACATCAGCGCTTTAGCGTTCCTTTTTTTCTGCTCCGAATAGCCCAACAGAATTCAGTAACGGAGGTTCCAAACAGAACGACCGACGCTGATGTGAACAGACCCCAATATTATTCAGCTAACCAAATATTTTTAATGTTTCTGCCTCGAAGTGCCTTTCAACTGCTCTGAATGCAAAAAAATAACCCTTTCACTACAAATGTGATTGTCACATTTGCAGTTGGAACTTGTGACAACTGCCTGATATATTAATTACACATCATCACTCGCCTCGGGTACACAGCAGCGGTACAATACATCTAAATCTCCTAATCCTAGCTGTAGAACTTATCATTTGTCATGCTGTGCAGCCAGAAATCTCAGGAGGAACAATGCAGGTAAAGCCCTTCTGGCTAATCTTATTCAAATGAGCCGAATGCTGCTGATCATAATGACAGCATTTATCAAGACGCCATTTAGAAGAGGTCATTTGTAATATAAAGCACGCCAAGTGAGGCAACGGTGAAATCAGCTACACTCCACTCATATAAGCAGCATTTTAAACAGCATTTTCTAGTTAAACTGGAACAATATAGGAAGGGAAGTGAAAGGCCAGGTAAAAATATACAGCTAATTAATACATTTGAGAACCTCGCTATTAGAAGTGGAAAGAAAGAACAAAGACAAAAATTTCAGAAGGCAAGTAGAGGCGCAAGAGACACCGATCACAAACTAAAATGCTTCTACACAAATGTACAGAGCATGGGAAACAAACAAGGAGAATTGAAGCTCCTAATACAGCAAGAGAAATGTGATTGTTCCCAGCAAGAGAAACCACGTTATCTTGTAGATATGATACCTTTTAATGGCTTACAAAAATACATGATGTTATAGCGAGCATCTCGGGCTCTTCGTCAGGCTAAAAATGGAATAGATCTGAAGAGGTATGAATATTCATACACACTTATAACATACATACTTATGACAAGGCACAGATATGGATGTGATTGGTTCGCACTTAAAAGGAATTCTGCAACAGCAAACCAACTTTTTTTGTCTAGGCATCATTACTTTTCCTATTAGACTATAAAATGCTGGCAATTGAAGTGGGCAAATTAATTTCACCAGATATCCAGGAGACATTGGCACACACAGTTTCCGGATCAGTACGCCAACCCCAGGAGGAGTTATTACACCATGGCACATGACTGGACAACTTGGAACTCAAACTAGTCTCTCTGGAGTCAGAACGCAGATCTATAAATACACAACTTGATGGCATCATCCAAGAGAACAAAAAACGTTGGGACCGTTTAGAGGAAAACCGATCATGCCGAAATAATCTCTGTATAATAGGTGTCCCTGAAAACCATCTTCAAAAAGATCTACGTCTCCTCTGTGAATGAGAAATTCCAAATGCTTTGGGTGTTAATCACGTTTGTAAAATTGAGCGTCTGCACTGCTTGGGTCTGGACCTGTGTGTGCCAAAAGAGAAAGCTTCACCCAATCCCAGATCCCGTCCATGTCCTGTCATTGTAAAATACCTGGGTTATATAGACAAATCTGTAATTTTGAGAAGCTTTAGAAGCCACCAAAATAGTCTTAAACACAAAGGCCAAAAATTCCTACCGTTTGCCGATTTCTCAGCAGAAGTACAACGATATAGAAAAACCTTCTCTCCAGTCTGCTCGTCCCTTTATGAAAAGCAAATTAAATTTGCACGTATATATCCTGCAACTTTAAAGAACTACAATCAAGGTGGATCCTGCTCTACTTACCAGGACCCCGAGATGGCGGCGTCAGACCTACACCTAACGCCTCCTGCAATTTCTACCTCTGCTACCTCAGCAACGCGCTAACAGCAAGACCCCCACCAAGACTCACTCGACAGGAAAAGACTACAAAGAGATGACGCCCCTACACCCGCCGTGCCTAAAGAACAGCGGCAGCAATCTAAATGCAGGTCCACTACTTGACGTGACGGGGACTTTCGCGAGTAACCTGACGTACCACACCTCAAAGAAACGATGGAAACAATGGAAGTCCATTCATACATTTTCTCTTGGTAATAGGTGGAATCCTTTCCCCGTCAAAAGAATGTAATTTTTGTTTTTTGTTAGATCTACATTGCAAACATCGTAACATTGTAGATGTTATTTTATGGGTTTTGCAAAATGTTTTGTCTGTGGACTTGTACCTTCCCTCTCTCCTTGAACACACTAGTGAGGACCTCACACTCATATATACTTTCAACTATCTAATAAGTGAATATCGTGGAACGTAAAAAAGGGCTCAAATACCCGTAAAATCGCATGTTGACACTCCGCCACTTAAAACATTTGCAGGCTGATATAGCCCTTCTCCAGGAGACACAGCTGATTGATGCTGACTTTTTCTGGATGCGAAAATTGTATAATTGTAGGTCCAAAGTTAAGTTTTAGGATGTTTGCGATACCTTACAAACATCTTAAATGTATATGAATACATCAGGGTTTTTTTTTTACCCCCCCAATTTCTCCTTTTCACATCTTGTCATTTTATTTTAAATGTATGTTCTGACAATGGAATATAGGTAACTGGAAGCCTTTAAACACTAGAATCTTACAGGCGGGGAGAAGCCAACATGAAATGCCTCAAGACTGGAGATCTCCTTTCCAAGTCACAGTGAAACTTTGAGAGGGAATCTGTCAGCTTGCACACGCTGTCTAAACTGCAGGCATGATGTTATGGAGCAGGAGGAGCTGAGCAGACCGATATATGGTTTTATGGGGAAATGCTTCACTATAACTTGTATTTTATTCATTTATGTCTCTGCCCACTCTGAGCTGAACAGTCCAATGGGCGGAGCTATCAGTGATTGACAGCTATCTGTGTATGACTGGACACACAGGGACAGCTGTAGCTTGGACAACATGTTTGAGCTGACAAAATCCCTTTAAAGCTCGACTGACTCAGAAAGGAGCCATTGAGTCAAAGAGGCAAGCCATGTCAGCTTCTCCACTCCCACAACATGTTGATTGACAGCTCTCTCCCTATAAACAAGCAGGGAGAAAGCTGTCAGTCAACATGCTGCAAGCAGGAAGCCAGAGCAGCCCAGTTCTGATTTGAGAGCTCTGTTCTGAGTCAAACATTAAACGTCCACAAGGGAATTATGCTCATCTGTCCCAGGTTCATGAAGCCCAGGGTTCGGGTAGCAAGACCCTGATGAGGTTCCATTTAAGACCCCGCTACTGTTTTTGCCATATTTAAAAACACTGAACATAAAATACCTTTGGGTGCTTCAGACTTTTTCTTTTTGGCTTTTTGAAACGCAGCATCCGTTCTTTTTCCTAAAAACACAAGCATAGCATTGTCAAAGAAATATCCAACATTACAGAACACAGCGAGAAAGACAGGGAGCAATAGGAAAGCAAAATCATCTAAATGAATTCATTTCCCCACAGAAGGGAACGTTCAGTATAACCATAGTTTCCCAAGTGAGTTCTCATGTGTAATCATGTTTGATGCATTCTACAGGTTTTGGAATCATTAAATCATCAGACAGGGTGTTTGTGCTCATTGAATGGGAACCACAAATGTGCATAACCCTGTGTACTCAATGTCATGGAGTCTCTTCCAGGTTGAGGCGACTACTGACAAATCATCTCTGCTAACATCATCCCGTCTGTCTGGGATTACATGAAGAGACAGAAGGATTTGAGCAAGCTACTTCCACAGAAGATCTGTGCTTAGTTCTCCAAGAGGTTTAGAAAAGATGCAACCGGCCTGCTGAGTGCCTTCAAAAACTGTGTGCAAGTGTACCTAGAAGAATTGATGCTGTTTTAAGGGCAAAAAGAGTGGTCATACCAAATATTGATGCGATTTAGATTTCTCTTTTGTTCATTCACTTTGCAGGTTATCAATTGACCAAAATAATACATTTTTTCCACATCTGCTCAGGAACGCTAGATTTTCTCCTTAGATATCGTTTCTGACCCACGTCACAGGCCTCTCGCTAGCCAAGCCAGAGACCTACTGATGAGGGTCTCCCCAAAACAGCTGTCTGTGCATGGATTCTGGCTTCGCTTTCAATTTCCAGTCACCGTTACAAGGCTTGTATAAATAGTCTAATATGGCCTTGCAGGAATGCTGCCTTCCAATAGTTGGCGCTGAAGAGATATTGTTCCATTTCCCTTATTTGCAAAAGAAGTTTAATTATAGACTCAGCGCAAGGTCTCACCTGTAATGAGCTACAATGAACAATGGATGGAAGTGAGTCTGGTGGCGATGGATGCGGCACTACATCTGGGCTTCAGTTAGGAATGAAAGCCACAATGCAGATGCCTAAAGTCCACTTAACCCATATATAAATCCTAACATAACCCATCACTGTATACACATACCTTTTCTTTCTATCCATCTGCATTACAGAAAGCATGCCCAGCAGTTGGACCCAAACCAATCTATGCAACGGAGTAGCCTAGTGATAGATTATTACTTTCTATGGTGGTAAAAACTCCTTTAAGATAACTAAACCGTTTTACCTGCCCCCCCTATGCAAGACTCACTACGACACTCAGCTTCTCATATGGGATTACACATTCTTGTAGAAATTTAAAATGGTAATCCACAAGATTAGTGTGAAGCAAGAACAGATGATAAATCTGACTACTGGATAGAAAAGGGTCAGGTATTTATCATGGCAGTACCAATCATACAGAGGAGAAGATGTCACCGCTGGCCAGACCAACACTCAGGAGACTCCCGGCTATCTCATGCCCAGCTTATATCATTAGTCCGTATCGAATTAACAGATTACATTCTGATTTACAGCTCAATACACAGGCCCGCTGACTGCTCCTTGTGTATTACCATGTACTATAGAGAGACGGGAACACCCTGACGAATGCTACGGAACAGCTCCAGTAATGAAAACTAATGGGTATTCATGGCATGCATGTGTTTTGCTTTACACAATAACCGTTTGAGCAGATTGGTAACAGATGTTTTATTCTTGAGCTGCTTGACAACACAAGGCTGAGAAAAAAAATCTGTGAAATAGCGCCCCTGGCAGGAAACCTGTAGAGATGCGATATGTAATAATAAGAGTGTTCTAGAAAATGGACTCACCCAGAGGGAGCAGAGGACTGGTAAGTTACCCTCCACACCAGAAGGCCTGTGTGGTCTTTATAAATTGTACTAGTAATTATTAGGAAATTATAGCACCACTGTTTCTGGTGGTGGAATGCGCCACACAGCTCTGCTACATGCACATCTCACACACTCACACACTCACACACTCACACACTCACACACTCACACACTCACACACTCACACACTCACACACTCACACACTCACACACTCACACACATTATTCATCCCATACCACAGGGATCAGAAGCAGCACAGTACTGGAGATGAAGGACCTGAGATGACATCACCATCATGCTCCACCCCTGATCACATGACTGTGATGCTCATCCCGAATGAATGACTTACATGCTCCGTCTGTTATCACAGACAGTGATATCATCAAAGGTTTTGCATCCTTGTGCAAATTTCAGGTGGACTACTAACCCCCTGTGGCCTCAGTTGCTATGGAACACCTACCCGGACAGCAGCAGTGTGCATATAGAACCTGTGATGTCACTGGCATGGGATCAGGGGCGGAGAATGTAACTCCCTCACTGGGGATGAAGGACCTTTGATTACATCACAGTCATGTGATCAGGGGCACAGCATATAAGTGACTCACAAACCCACTCACTCACGCACAGATGGACAGGTCGTCGTTTAGCAGTTTGATATGCTTCCCTTTTTTCTTGCTTGTCCCAGTCTCAGACTCCCATAAGTAGAGAGTGCTGGTCCCAGGGACTGTTATTCCGCGGAGGACCCAGTATGATATGAAGACAAGAATGAGAGAAACAGTGTTTTGAACAGCTCATAGGGGAATGTACAGTGATGTATAATGTTGGATATAAAAATAGACTTCACTGAGGTTTTTTTTTTTTTTTATGTATCCCCCTCCCCCTGAGGGTTCCTTCAATTAATAGTCAGTTGCGTGCATCAATCCAAAGTGGGGATAAACGTAGTCACAGTTGCTTATTGCAGCATTCAAGTACAAACAAATAGCAAGAGTAGCTGAACATGCTGTCGGCTGGCAATGCGTTTCAGGGGTATTAACAGGGTTCTCCCAACTCAAGCCCTATGACTAGTTCCCGACACTCCCCTCTATTTGTCATCTGCTTAATTTGGAACCAAACTGCTCTGCCTGGTTGCCGACTCTCAGAGCAAGGGGGATACATTCATCGGTGAAGTCCCTTTTTTATTTTATTTCCAACAATATATCACTGTACGTTCCCCAAAGTACTGCCCAAAACTCGTTTTTCTCTCATTCCTGGTAGACAATGGTAAAACACAGAAATCCTGAAATGAAGGATTACAGGCTTGTAGAAAAAAAAAAAAAACACAACAACAACTATGTGGGATTGTTAGTTGGACAGATTATGCCAATTAAAAAAATGAAAAAGCATGCAGTAATATACACGGTGCCCAGCACATGAACTGCATACTGTAGTATATTACCACTGTGATATCATCTATGATCTGCTGCTGCTCCATGACTTGAAGTCGTAAGAATTCAATCTCTTGTTCCTGTGAGTTACTCAGATCATCCAAAGAGCAATGGTGCTTCAAGGAGCTCATGGTGGACAACTTCTCCTTCTGCAAGACCAGAGGAAGTCTATTAACACGTAAATCAGCGGATCAACATTATCTAAAAACCTATGCATGAGATCAAAAGAAGGTAATTTATCTAATGATGGAAGCAATCACCATTTTCTAAAGAAGATCTAATACACAAAAACATCCTCACTCCAAGAAAAAAAAAAAAAAAAAAAACAACACTTACAGATCCATGTTGATTGAATGTGCAGCTCTTTTCTCCTCTCTCTCAGCATAAACTCCCAGCATGATCTCTATTACTGCAGTAGTACATCAACCCAATTTACACTGTACAAAAACTTAAGAGGAAACTAAATTTTGACTATTTATTGGACAGTAAACATGATGCACTTTTTAGCAAGACTAGGGCTTGGCCGCAGTGAAAAACCGTAAGAGTTCCGCCAGGAAAAGCGCTGCTTCAAAACCTGCGGCACTTAGCTGCAGGTTTTGAAGCGGCCTGGCCGCTCGCTCTTTCGCCGCGGCTGGTGCTCCCATAGAGGGGAGTGTGGCAGCAGCGGAAAAAGAAAAAAAATTAACATGCTGCAGCAAGTGAACCCGCGCCGCAGCGCAGCCTTCTGCCGGCTTTTCCGCGGCCAATTCACCATCCCGTGTGGACCAGATTTCTGAGAACCCTGGGATTGGCGGCCGCAGGTGGATTTGCCACGGCGAAATTCCAGACGTAATTTCCACTGCAAAGCGCCCAGTGTGAACCCAGCCAAAATCTTGATGCAAGTGTTTACAACTTGTACAGTTAACCCTTTCCAATCCACTGTCTGACCTCAGAAGACCTTATGATTTAAGGCTGTACAGCTCCGATGTTGGAAGACCTCTGTCACGGTTTTCTTACTGTATATTGCCAGCCTCTCTGCTGTCGGAGCCTATCCAACGTGTCACCTCATGCAGTACTGGCTTTAGCCAGCATATAGCGCCATTGTGTAATGGCAGAAAAAGAGTAAGCCCCCTAGGAAAACCAGGATACAAATTGGATTGGAAAGGGTTAAGTTCCCTGTCGTGCAGGTCCTGTGGAGTTCAGGAGAGCACAGTAACAGAGGTGTGTGAAGGACCATCTGATGTTACTGTCTTGTGACCAATTAGATGTGTGGGAGGAGTCATACCCAGCAACTTACTGCAAATAATGATTAACAGGTGGAATATATATTCAGTGAATAGCTGAATTTGTTATGAGTATTCCCTTTAAGGGGTTTTCTAGGGAGAATACTATTGATGACCTATCCTCAGGATAGATCAATAGTGGATCAGCTGGTGCCTGTTGCTCGGGATTCTGACCGATCAGCTAATTGCGGCGCTGTCAATGGGCACACAATTACACAGGGATCGGAGCAGAAGTCTGTAACTGCAAGTGCAGCTCTCATTGAAATCAGTGGAAGCCATGTCTGCAGGATAGGTAATCCTCCCTGGAAACCCCTTTAATATATAAAACTTTGTCTGAGGGTATTTTAGTAAATTTAAATAAAACACTGTACATTATAAGATAAGCTTAAGCGACAGACATATATAGACTGTACAGGCACAGCAGATGTATCAATCTCACAGATGTATACAACAGGGAAAGTAAAAACCACCATTTACTCACGGGCCAAGAACAGAAATATTCATCACAGGGGCTACTGGATAGTATTAATATTCATCCCACAATTCCAACAGGAGCCATGTAGCCGAGAGTTCTGATGCATGACAACTCTTCACTGCACCCTTGACGACTGTGGGGCGATCGTCCTGATAAGGACGCCCCCACTCCTGGTGGCTGTCTCCTCCACTGTGCCTACTACACCCTGCCTCACATATCCATCACCTAAGCATTTTCCAATGAGCTTCCTCCAGATTGAGAGATACTGGAATTATAAGTGGACTTAAAAAGAGTGGAGGCATCAACAAGATAGCCTCCCAATAGCGTGACATCCAGATAGTGACATATTTTCTACTTGATGCAGAAGTTAATGAAGGTCACTTAATGCCATTCATCCCATAGTAGCAACAATCACACATATGCACTCGCTTAGCGCTCACTGTGGAAACTCAAGCATGCGCTCATACCAGCCTCTGCCATGAGAAAATGTTCGCACATGCATTCATATAGACACTCACCATGCAAACAACATATAAAGATTTGCGCATGCGCCGATACCAACACCCACCAGGGAAACTATATTCGATTTATCATGAAGGCACGTCACTAGATCCACATATAGTTTTGTGACTGTTGAAGTGTATTTCAATCAATCTTTAGATCCAGAAACCCATAATATGGAATAGCAGAAAATAGCAACTAGTTGTTTTTAGTGGTTTGTTGGATGTTCCCTACAGGGTATCTATTGACCCAAAAACCATCCAAAGGGTCAAAGAAGGATAACAATAAACCTCTCTAGCATCTCATTGCTGGTGTATTGAGCAGACATACACTACATCAAGAACTGGTTATAAAGGCGAGTGCAAAAGTTAATTACATCACTATCTGGATGTCATGAGATCGGGAGGCTAATCTTGTTTACGCCTTCACTCTAAGTCCTCTGATAATTCCAGTAGCTATCGATGTGGGGGGAAAGTGTTGGAAAATGCTCAGGTGACAGATATGCGAGCAGCGTGTAATAGGTACAGTGGAGGTGACAACCACCGAGAGTGGGGGCGTCCTTATCAGGACGATCGCCCAACAGTCAAGCAGGGTGTAGCACAGGCATGTCATCATGCATCAGAACTCCTGGTACACTGCTACTGTTGCAGATGTGGGGAGATGATGATGATGATCATCATCATCTAGTAGCCCCTGTGATGAATATTCCTGTCATTGGGCTGTGAGTAAATGGTGGTTTTAACTTTTCCCTGTTGTATACATCTGTTAGGCTTGTACAGTCTATATATGTCTGTCGCTTATGCTTACCTTTTGAATATATACGTATAGTGTTTGAGGGTATTTTAGCAGATTTAAATAAAGTTCTATTTTAAGGGAATACTTATACAGGAGTCATACCGAACTAGCAGAAGGGCAGGAAACTGAGGTTTTTACACCTGATGCAACAATCATTTATACCCTTCATCAAAATAAAGATGGCTGTATCAAGGCTGTGCATAAAAGAACTGTTTATAGCATTGCTTTGCTGTGTCTGTAGCATAGCAGAGCTGTGTACATATACAAAATATGAGGACACACCAAGTAGAAGACCGAGAAGCCTTTGCTATGAACAAGTCATCGATAGTTGATCGGCAGGGGCCTACCATTAAGGATCTTTGCTGATCAGCGGATTCCCCAGCCAGTTGTAAGTAGAGTGGGGCCAGACGTTGGCATTGGTTGTCAGAGCCCGAAGTGTAATTGAACTCATTGGGAGCGATGCCTTCTATCAGTAGTAAATGCCCAGAAAAACCCTTTAAGTAAACTGAACTTGGATGACCACACAACACTAAGCTTCAGTTTACTTGAACTGCAGAGAATCCAGGTATTGTAGCGTTAATACAGCCGCATTACGGCCAACTGACCTGGTTCTTCTACACAGTTATGTACAACTGTATTCCCATCTGATAAAGTCATGGCATATCCCTAGGATAGGCCACAACATTATGACTGGTGGAGGTCCTGCCTCTGGGACCCGACAATCCTGAACATAAAATCTGCAGAACTGAATTTAGTGCTGCACCAGTCTTGCTTTTAAAGGTTCCCCCTACACATCGGCACTCCTTGCCATCGACTGTACAAAACTTCAGCATGGCCCCATCCTCAGGGTTGGACACAGCCGGTAGAACAAGAGTACACAACACTAAATCAACATTGATGCGCTCTCATGCATTTTGGATTGTAGAGGTCCCCAAGGCTGAACTTCATCAATCCTAAACTGATATATCCTAGCCATATACCATTACTTGATCAGATGGAAAATACTTTAAGACCCATAAAAGACAACTGCTGCCCCACACCATCAACACTAGCATTTATACAGATGCGCAGGCATGTCTGTAAAATTCTAAAATGTCTAATAACTAAACATCGATGGGGCCCTGAGGATGCCGACGACAGGAATGTTACTCTACTATGGTCGTGCAGCTCTTCTGTGTACATCGGGCTGCTGTATGCTATATACACTATATACTCCTCCCGCCAGGAAGAATAGATGCTGCTCTTCTCACCATTTCTGCATTCTCCCTGGATAAGGCCTTGATTTTTTCTTCCATCCTCTGTATTGTCTGTAAAGTGTCCTCGTGCTTTTTGCACATTCTCTTATTTTTTTCCACCAGAGGCTTCAGTTGGGTTTCCGTCTCCCGGACGCGTTTCAGCTTTAAGAGAGAAAACATAAATTGGAACATTAGCAGAAAACAGGGGCAGACCAATGTCACTCGATACACTGGATTCATTTCAGAACATCTTAGGGCGCCTGCAGACGGGTGGGTCGGATTGGTGGCGAGGATTCTCGCCGTGGGACCCGACCCGAGTGCCTGCAGGGACCAGCGAGTGCTCACCCGCGACCGCAGCTCTGGCTGTTTGATGTGCCGGCTTGCCGGGCAGCGGTCGAGTGATGTTTCTGTGCGGGGCTCGCAGAGCCCCGCACAGAAATAGAGCATGCCGCAGTTTGTTTGCCGCGCGAGATTTCGTGACGGCAAACCGCGGCCGTCTGCATAGGATTGCGTTTGTTAACGCAATCCTACGCAGGCTTGCAGTGGCAGAAATGCCGCGGGGAAAATCCCACCGCGGAATTTCTGCTCGTTTGCAGGCGCCCTTAGGCTTCAGGTACAACCCCCGAAGGGCCGAGAGCAATTGTGTTGTACGAACGGGACGGATATTTTTCCTTTTACCTCTATATAGTCGTTCAACAGCAATTTTATTTGTTTTAATGGCAAAGTTGATATTTGAGGCCTTGTGTTTGCAGAGATGACTTTGGGGTACATCTCTATATATACTCATTGTCCAAACCATCCCTCTCCTAGAAGTTGTCAGAAGACAACAACCCGGGTCCACTCCGGTGCAGTTTCTTCGTGCATCATACCACTGGAAACGGAAGAGACGGTGGGTGGATTTCAAAGGTCGTACATGTCATGGGCACCCAGATACCAACTGTCCTTTAGCAAAATGCCTGGAAATGGTTCCAACAGAGACAGGGGCTGTAATAATGGTGAACAACAAAACAGAGCTGCTTGTTGGACAATTCTCTCTACAGGTGGTCTGTTGGGGGGTTCTGAGCCCGGTCACCTTGTGTGCCCTCACACATCCACTGGTCCCAATACCTTCTAACAGTCTGCTCAGAATGGCTGGTGGTGGGCAAATTTATTGCTACAACCATCCAGCTTCTAACCTTCCAGTTTTGCACCCTTCTCAGAGAACACACAAGTAGCCTCCAAGAAGGGTGGAACTATTTGCAGGGCCCAAAGTGGCAAGACCGTTCATCTAATCACACAACTTATTTGCCTGAGATGTAAATGCATGCCAGGTTTTGTAGCAAAAAAGACAATCCTTAGGCGCTTGATTTTTTTTTTTTTTTTTTTTACAAAGCGTGTGTGTATATGTAATTTATTATATAACACACACACAATGTATGTTTTTTTTGCCTCAGGAGAAGCCATAATTGGCTGGTGCTCATGTACAGAACTGATGTGTTGCTGGAAACATGCAGCTCTCTAGTGCACTGCAGTGGCCTGAAATGGTATTGCAGGCATAGTTCCCATTTCTATAGGGCTTTTATCTAATTTTGATACAGCTGGTTTTAATCGACCCAAGCGAAGTGCTGTTTTCTAACGCACCTCATCACCCATCAGAATGATGGGTGCTCGTTTTTCTCGTGACAGACAATAGGCACTTCTAATGTTAAAAACGCATTGCATGAAAATCGCAAGTTTGTGCTTTGTGATACGATAAAAAGGAAGCTCCATAGGGAAGCATGGGAGATTTAAAAAAATAGCATAACGCAGAAAGGTAGGACATGCTGCAATATTTTTCCTCGCTCCACATCACGAGTAAAAGCATCGCAAACAGAAATGAAACCATCGAAAATCATTTGTTTCAGAATTCTGCATTTTCATTCACTCATATCGCTCAAAAAACAGGCGATTTTGTCGCAAGTGTGAAGGCAGCCTCAGTCCAAGGGATGATTTTTAGTCTAATATTATACAACCCTCAATAAAAAAAATTCAATTTTGTACACTTTCAACCAACACAAACCCCTCACCTAGTAATCAGAAATAATCTAGTAATGTCCAGTGTGATTAGTTTCTTTTTAAATTCCCTGCTCTGTTTCTTAGTGGAGATGCGTATTAAGCGCCACACATGTGTATTGTGTATGTACAGGGTTTAATATGTAACCCACAGTGAATATGGCTGTACATGTGCAATAAACAATAAAGTAAAACATGCTTTCTTTTTTACACAAGTATTACACGCAAAAAAAAAAGTTAGTGTGATTTAGTTAATGAAAATCAATGTACTTTCATTGACGCCATTCGCTGCGTATTACCCGCTCGATGTGAATTTACGTTGGTGTGAATGAGCCCTTACACGGGGTGAGCCGTCACAGCGACTGCCGTTCTGGTGCTTTTATACAGCAGCAACAATTGCTCTGTGAATGGAGGCGGAGCAGGCCGGAGATAGCACTCACTACAAATAGGCTGTTTGAAGGTTGAGTGACTCTTGTTTCGATGGGTTGATAGTCGCTTGGTTTTGAAGTTCTAGGGCTCACTAGCAAACTGCACTGCCGCTTCCTCTATTGTTTAGCCTGCAAAAGAGAAGGCAGAAGCAGTTATAAACCACTTCTGTCTTCTCCTCTGGGTTGTTGGCTGTCTCTGACAGCCGAGCCCCCGACCTGCTCCTGTTAGACTGCATGAACTTTAATTCCCCGCCATATTTTTATCATGGCACAGGATTAAAGCCCAGGACCAAGCGCTTTATATTTTTAGCACTTGGTCCTTGATGGATTTAGGGGGTATTCCCATTTGATAAGGTTATAATGGTTACCCAAACTACAGGGGGGAATCTTCTTTAATTAAAACTAGTAACGACCACTTGTCAGTTAGTATGTGAGTGCTTCTGATGCTCCGCTTTTGGTGACATCAAAGGTCCTAAAACATATATAAAACACAGAGCCTGACCAACAGAAGAACACCACAGTTAGGGCTCTTGAAAAGGGGAGGACAAAAATAATATGAGAATACAACTAAGCTGTTATTATCTCAGACACAACTCAGTGGTACTGACAGAAGACTCGATCCACCGTTACCTCAAAGATCCGGTGAACTGAAGGACCTGCGGTGACTGCACAATGGCTCTTCCCACAGCAGTGACGTTTGGTAGAAAGTACTGTATACTGGATAAGCCAACAGCAGCTACTACCAGGACCTGTGATGTCATCACCATCTTGTGATGACCTGTGTGGGTGGAGTCAGCAATTACATGACCAGTGGCTCATCACTATATCCAGAAGTCTGGTGAGGTGTGGAAATTAGGATGGATGTGGATGTAGCAGAGCTGTGTGTGCATTAGGATGGATGTAGTAGAGCTGTGTGTGAATCAGGATGGATGTAGCAGAGCGGTGTGTGTCATTTGTGTCAATCAGGATGGATGTAGCAGAGCTGTGTGTGTCATGTGTGTGAATCAGGATGGATGTAGCAGAGCTGTGCGTGTCAGGTGCTGTGTGTGTGATGTGTGGGGATCATAATGGACGTACCATGTAGCAGAGCTGTGTGTGTGATATGTGGGGTGAGGATGTATGTAGTAGGGCTGTGTGTATGTGAATCAGGATGTAGCAGAGCTGTGTGTGTAATGTGTGGAAATTCAGATGTATGTAGTAGAACTGTGTGTGGCATGTAGTAGAGCTGTGTGTGTAATGTGTGGGAATCAGGATGGATGTAGTAGAGCTGTTTGTGTGATGTGTAGGGATCATAATGGACATACCACGTAGCACAGCTGTGTGGCGCATCGCGCCACCAGAAACGCTGGTACCAGAATTTCCTATTACTAGTACCTTTCTATAAAACAGTCCCATCTATAAAACAGTTTCCCATAAAACAGCCAGGTTCAGTCACATACCAGCTCATTCCGCTCATCTGATAGCAGTGTATTTCTATCTTCCAACTTCCTGATCACAGCATACAGCTCAGCAATCTTTAACTGGAATCTCCGCAAGTCTCGATCATCAACATGTTGATCCTGGGTGAGGATAGAACATACATATTTTTTTAAGGTTATTTGCAAATGTTTTAAAAATTTGCATAGACATCTAATACAGCTATTTTTACTAAAAGTATTAAAGGGATTGTACCAGAGTCACAAGTTATTCCCCATCTACAGGATAGAGGATAACTTGCTGATCAGTGGGAGTCTCACTGCTGTACGCCCACCAATCTCGAAAATGGGAGTCCTAGGTCGCTCCCTGTTGCCACTGTGGGGTGACTTCATTCCCCGCAGTGACATCACAATGACTGGAGCACTAGCCGAGCATGCGCTGTTGGTGCTCTATTCTTTTCTATGGGACTGACAAATACTCGAGTGTGTGTCGCTCGGTTATCTCCAACAGTTGCATGGAGTACAACCAACGCTCCGTTCAGTCTCCTCCTCACTGGAGATGGACGGGAAAATGGGACTCCTATTCTTCGGATCAGTGAGACTCCAATCGATCAGCAAGATTGATAACTGGGAATTCTGGTACAACCCCTTTAATGTAAGGAAGATATTCTGTACGGCAGATCTGTGATATATTACATTCCGTCTCACTATGCTAAAAATGGATCCCTTGGAAATTGAAGTATTGATGCAGATGTGACCAGTGACCAGTTCAGCACATCTCTAACTGGTTCCCTCTATCACAAGCATAGGCAAATGACAGATCACCATGTGAGATGTTACCTTGTGACACAGTAATTTACTTTTAACCATTGGGTTGAGTGGGAGTGATCGTACATGTAGAGGCCCTTTAATATTACTTGCCTCTTTTGCTTTTACCGCATGACCCATGAGTTCAGAGATGTCAGTAACACCAGTGGGAAGCTCTTTCTTGGGACTGCTGTGGTAGCGCTCGGCCTCCTTCGCCTGCACCAACTGCTCATCCAGAGCCTCCTTCTGCAGCAGCAGTTTCTGTGTGTGCCCGGCCTGTACGCCCAGCTCTTTCTCCAGTGCCAGGATCACCCGCTCCTTGCTTTTAATTTCATCCATCTAAAAGCAAGAAGAAAAAAAAAACAAAAAAACACTCAATACACAATGAAAATGAATCCTGAAGAGGCAACAGAAAATACCACCACCTCACAGTTTTAGCATTTTTTTTTTATTTTTTTTAAACCATTTGGGAGCTGTTCCTGTTTATGTAAATCAGTATTATTAACTATTTAATAAAAAGGTTCAGCAACTTTCTAACATACTATGGGGGAATTCATAAACTCATGCCAGAATCTGGTGTAGAAAAGTTCCACAAAAAATTAGGGGAGGGAGGGAAGGAAGGAAAAAAATGCAATGATTTGGAGATCAGATTTTTATCATCTATCCTGAGGACAGGTAAGAAAAGTCAATTTTGGGAAGACCCCTTTAGGTAGGTTAGAGGCAGAGCATATTATGGGCATATTTTGTCTGTGTGTTCTGACCTGACCGTAAGGTTTACTAATCTAAACTCCAAGCATCATAGGACCTTGATGTCATTTGGTACAGTTGCAGTCGGTCGGCGACTGTCCATGCTACACAATTGTCCTGGCATGGTCCGTGGGGAATAGGAAGGGGTGTAGGGGAGGGATTGGGGGGGGGGGGGGGGGGGGACATGCACCATGCTGTTACAGGCTCTACCTACACCTCTGCCATCCTGGTTGGCCCCATCCTTTACAGGTGGTGAAGACCAAGACCAACATCAGTCCAGGCAGCCTCTGACACCACTGCAGCTGCCGGTAGTGGCACCGATAGTCAGTCCCGCTGCCCTGAAGTCAAGGCTACTACCGCTGGGTGCACGACTACTTCTTACTGTGTGGCAGCTGCTGCTCGAACTTGCCGGGTAAGCAGTTTGAGCAGCACACAGATCTGCGGCCTGTTATATAAAAGAAAAAAGGGTACAATCGCACATCGTAGAGAAGAGCTGCATGTAGTTTCCCTGCGGAATTTTCTCTTTGCAGTGAATGAATTCCATGATGAATGCTACAGATTTGAAGATCCCCAGCATGCCATCTTCTGCGGCGGATTCTTCCTCTAAGTGAATGGAGTTTGCTAAAATCCAAGTGACTTACATTGTACTGGAAATCGCTGTGAAATGTTTGCTAACATTCTAGGGAATCAGACGCTGCCGGTCTACTCCAAGTAGTCTTCCACTGTATCTGTGCCCTCAGGATGCAAATACATCTCTCAGAAGCAATATAGTAATTACAAGCATTAGGGCTTGAGAACCATAAGGAAACCCAACCAAGACTTGGAATCCTCAGCAAAAGCTCCATCTTAGGCTTGGGATCTTGGTACACACCCACAGTCAGGCTTGGGAACCTGTGGCAGAGAAACCCATCCCGTGGCTTGCTCTGCCTGGATATCGGGCGTTGGCCCCTTGGCCATGTGGATACCAATCTTAAAGATTGGTAGTGGCACTGCCACCATGGACCAACGCAAGGATTTACACATCTCGTACGAACTTCATCACACTAATTTAACTGATTTTTTTCCCTCTTAAGTGGAAAGACACCAACATGAAACAGGAACAGAACAGATCAATTAAAACCTGCCCTTTCTAATGGCACAAAGCAAAAAAATTGGAAGGGTCTTTGAGTTACAGGTGTTTAAAAAAATGGTAAAAGTAAGCAAAAAACTTATTTTTACCAATTTCAGTGGGAGAAAAAAAACACTAAGTATGCAAGAAAAAAAAAGGAGCCAGTGTAACAGTGCTTTGGTTGGCATTTGTACTACTCACTTGCCAAATTTCATGTCATTTAAGCCATTTCTTAATAAAAGTTGTGGACAATTTTGTCACGACAACATTTAGCAGCCACTTTGAGTCTTATTAGCCACCAAACCAACATTTAGGGCGAAGCCCGGCCTGTAAATTTTTTAAATTCCACTCAAAAAGTTGACCAAGTGCACCACATTTCTATGAGTTAGCTTGCTTAGATCAAGAACAGTGGCGACACAAACTTGGATATTTTTTCGAAACGCCCTGCGAGGGAAGAGTGACGTTTTCATGCAAATGGCACTGATGCCTAAACTAAGCTAAACACCAAGCTGAAACTTTGCAGAACTTCATACAGGTGGTCTATGCACATTCTGTCAACAAAATTAAAGGTGGTCGAGCTGGGACCATTAGGCCACTTGACATGGAATGACCCACACCTACAATGAGACTTCTCTGTGTATTGGAGAGCCATATGTTAATATATTAGATAACTGGACAGCCCACTATCTAATATAGAAAGCCTACACGCTTTTCCTTGCACCATATCTTGACCCCTTTGCCTTTGGTCGATGATTTTGGTATCATTAAGATTTGTGACATCCTCACCACCCCCGTAAAATCATACAATTTGACTATGATACGTTGAGTGAGCTGTGAGGCAAGGTCAAAGTTCCTATGTTGTGGGTGTGTGGCCTGGATGGCGGCAGCAGCAGACGCTAGAAAGTGAGCTCCACCAAGAGATAGACCTAAGAAGTGTCAGGAAAGTGCTAAAATGAAGAAGTAGACTTACAGGGACGAAGGAGAAGAAAAGAAGAGGACCATGAACGAAGGACCAAGGCGGATAACTGAGTACTTCCCAGAGTGGCCTGATGGAGGAGAGACAGACACGAGCAGCGGGAGCAGACCAGCTGAAGATCCCGGAGATGGTGGGCCTGGGGAATTCACTGCAACATGAGCAGGGTAAAAGGGCTTCCCCAGACCCCCAGTCTCCTGCGCATGAAGAGTGTTGGGGGAACACCTGTGCTGAGAAGAGTGGTGAGGGAGTGATATACCCACAGAGCCCCATTTAGAAAATAGCACCCAGAGCACCTCAGGAGGGAGGGGAGCTGGCTGAGAGCTGGGAGGCTGAGAAGAGGAGCAATGAAGATAGTACGCTAGACTCCTGCGGCCAAATGAGAAAGCTAGCGCCCAAAGGGATTAGGGGAATAGGCGAATGAAAGCAAGGAGAGAGGACCATTTCTCCAAACATTTTATGGTCGCGTAACGAACATTGAGTCAATCTAGTTTTATAAACAAGAAAGTAGACAAACAAAAAGATAGACCATCGGGAAAGTTTCTTATTGCAGGTGTAGAGATCGTAAGAGGTCTTTTCTATAGGTGACATTTTGCATTTTTATTCCCATCATGCAATAGTCTTTCATGGCATTTACAGTACAAGCCAGGTGGATGGGACTTAAAAAATACTTCTTTCATACAAGGTGGAAAATTTCTACAACGAATCAGCAGAATGTCTATTTTTGCTACGGATTTATGGTACAGAATTCAACCCTTGAAATACAAGGATTAAATCCCCAAGATCCGCAAATAATCAAGGCACTCAAAAAAAAAAAAGCTTACGAACTCCCTCTATCGCCTGCTCAGACACAAACAAACTGAAAAAACGTGGCCAAAGAGGGTGAAGGATATTTGCTGCAGGTTTTGCACTGTGGAAAGCGTGCAGAAAATACACACTGTATTATATCCCAAGGAGTATGAGCAATTTACTCAGTAGAGTAACAATTGCTTTGTTTTCTAGAGGATCGCTACATCAGGCTGTTTCTCCATAGAGACTGCGGGATGAAGATTTCCGACAAACTATTATTGTAGAAATAGAAAACAGATTACAGAATATCCACCTTATTTAACCCCTTGGCGACATCCACCAAACCTGTACAGCAGATGTGCGCAAGGTTTATATAGAATGGGCAAATGAGCTGAGCCCACTACATATATAGTTGGAGTCAGCTGTCTGCGATCGGGGATAACTCAGATAACAGCCGTTAACCTTTTAGGTGCAGCTATATAATCTGACAGCGGCATATAAACTGTCCACCAGAGGGAGGGAGCTCCTGCTGTCTCCTGAACGGCCCTGCATTTAGATCTTATGGCAGACTGGGGCCTTTTGAAGACTTGTAGGGCTGCCATGTGTCACATAAGCTGAAAGGCCACGACAAGGCCACCTGGTGTACGTCAGAACCTACGCTATCTCACTAATAACTAGATGTAGCTCTTCAGCTTACATGTTCTGGCCACAGTGCAAACTAACACCCACATTTAGTGTTTTTTTGCATGCAGTGTGCTATAGATGCTGGTGGAGCCCGGGATGCCCTGCCAGTGTGGCGCACTGTGGTGATACCAGGCAACCCACTGCTTTGCCAGTAGGGGTTGCATTTCTGTATGATGCGGCGCACTTATCTGTGGCTGGCATCTTTGGCATTGGTTCATATACACTACCGTTCAAAAGTTTGGGGTCACATTGAAATGTCCTTATGTTTGAAGGAAAAGCACTGTACTTTTCAATGAAGATAACTTTAAACTAGTCCTAACTTTAAACAAATGCACTCTATACATTGCTAATGTGGTAAATGACTATTCAAGCTGCAAATGCCTGTTTTTTTGTGCAAAATCTACAAAGGTGAATAGAGGCCCATTTCCAGCAACTATCACTCTAGTGTTCTAATGGTACAATGTGTTTGCTCATTGGCTCAGAAGGCTAATTGATGAGTAGAAAACCCTTGTGCAATCATGTTCACACATCTGAAAACAGTCTAGCTCGTTACAGAAGCTACAAAACTGACCTTCCTGTGAGCAGATTGAGTTTCTGGAGCATCACATTTGTGGGGTCAATTAAACGCTCAAAATGGCCAGAAAAAGAGAACTTTCATCTGAAACTCGACAGTCTATTCTTGTTCTTAGAAATGAAGGCTATTCCATGCGAGAAATTGCTAAGAAATTGAAGATTTCCTACAACGGTGTGTACTACTCCCTTCAGAGGACAGCACAAACAGGCTCTAACCAGAGTAGAAAAAGAAGTGGGAGGCCGCGTTGCACAACTAAGCAAGAAGATAAGCACATTAGAGTCTCTAGTTTGAGAAACAGACGCCTCACAGGTACCCAACTGGCATCTTCATTAAATAGTACCCGCAAAACACCAGTGTCAACATCTACAGTGAAGAGGCGGCTGCGGGATTTTGGGCTTCAGGGCAGAGTGGCAAAGAAAAAGCCATATCTGAGACTGGCCAATAAAAGAAAAAGATTAAGATGGGCAAAAGAACACAGACATTGGACAGAGGAAGACTGGAAAAAAGTGTTGTGGACGGATGAATCCAAGTTTGAGGTGTTTGGATCACAAAGAAGAACGTTTGTGAGACGCAGAACAAATGAAAAGATGCTGGAAGAATGCCTGACGCCATCTGTTAAGCATGGTGGAGGTAATGTGATGGTCTGGGGTTGCTTTGGTGCTGGTAAGGTGGGAGATTTGTACAGGGTAAAAGGGATTCTGAATAAGGAAGGCTATCACTCCATTTTGCAACGCCATGCCATACCCAGTGGACAGCGCTTGATTGGAACCAATTTCATCCTACAACAGGACAATGACCCTAAACACACCTCCAAATTGTGCAAGAACTATTTACAGCAGAAGCAGGCAGCTGGTATTCTATCGGTAATGGAGTGGCCAGCGCAGTCACCAGATCTGAACCCCATTGAGCTGTTGTGGGAGCAGCTTGACCGTATGGTACGCCAGAAGTGCCCATCCAACCAATCCAACTTGTGGGAGATGGTTCTAGAAGCGTGGGGTGCAATTTCTCAAGCTTACCTCAACAAATTAACAGCTAGAATGTCAAAGGTGTGCAATGCTGTAATTGCTGCAAAAGGAGGATTCTTTGACGAAAGCAAAGTTTGATGTAAAAACAATGTTATTTCAAATACAAATCATTATTTCTAACCTTGTCAATGTCTTGACTCTATTTTCTATTCATTTCACAACGCATGGTGGTGAATAAGTGTGACTTTTCATGGAAAACACAAAATTGTTTGGGTAACCCCAAACTTTTGAACGGTAGTGTATGTGGTCTATGTTGTCTGCAGTCACCCTTCCCCCAATCTTGGGTTGAGATGAGTGGCTGCACATTAGTCTGCACTGAACATTTAGCGCCTCCATATTGCAATCTGGCTGTCTACTACTGCATGCTTCTGTTTCCTCCTGCACGCCGACAGAGCAGTTCTTCCTGGTAGCAGGGCTTGAATACCCCGCTTTCAGCAAGCTAATGCTCTGATTGGCTGACGCGGTGCTCGATCAACCTATGAAAATCAGCGCTCAATTAACCAATCACAGCCATTCAATCATGTCATTCAATGAATGGCTGTGATTGGTTAATCAAGTGCCTGCTCTCATTGGCTGACGTGGCGCTCGATTAACCAATCAGAGCATTAGCTTGCTGGAGGCGGAGTATTCAAGCCCCACTACCAGGAAGAACTGCTTTGTTGGTGTGCAGGAGAACACAGAAGCCTGCAGCAGCGCCGGAGACCAGCGTGAGGGACCCAAACGCCAGCTGTTAGGTAAGCATTATAAGACACCCCCCTGAGAAAAAGACACTGTGCCTCTTGAGGCAAAAATTACTATAACACAGTGTCTTATTTTCGGCGATTGAGTCTGCCTGCAGTATCAGGTGATGCATCTTTGGCTTCCTTTTCTGTGAGTTATGTCTTTGTATATTTTTTTCTCTCAACTCTATGATTTTTATTTCTGGATGTGAGTGACGTACTAGATGTAAAAGGAGTAAAAAAAACAAGTCAAGCAAAGTTATTCAATATTATACGTAAATGTAATAAAAATACAATCATAAGTGGAGCTACTCTTCAACCCCTACAGAGAACACGGAAATAAGACAACGCATTTGGCTTCTTAAAGTTTGCATGAGTCATGGAATAGTATCCAAAGTAACAGGCAGTTGTCATGGCTACCGGCCATTGTGACGGGAGAACACCGTAGGATGTGTTCAGTTCTGCAAATGTCAATCTGTAAATCTGTTCTTATGCTTTACTCTCAATACTAGGTCCAACCGTGAAACTATGCTGAGTCCCCCCTCTTCTGTATGGCAGGAACTACAATGCCATATGATCTACTACAACATACAATGTATGAGGATTAACCGTCCTCCGGCGGCAGCCTCCAAGAGCTGACCGTAGAGAATGAGGGGAGCTACAAGTCTGTATCATAGGGTCATAAGAACACGATTCCAATATCTACGGGAAACCGACCAAATGTATTCTGTGCGTGTCCCACCTCCTACAGGAGTAAGAGGTGTATATGGCTGAAGCCATTTGGCCGGAGGCACCATGAGGGTGCCTGAGAAGGTAGCAGTCTGCAGGACCTCAGTGGGACAGCACTTCAGTTGCCACCAGGCTGGTATTTCGTTTTTACTAGCCATAGTAATGGCTGGTTAAAAATAATTGCCAGCTGTGAGCCGGTTGGGCAGCAACCCAACAAGCATTTAACTCACTCGGTCCGTAGCTCCAGTTGGACAGCCGCCACTGCTATAATCAGACTATGCACCCCTGATCTCGACCTCCGGCTTCTGTGTTCCTGCATGCAGATGGCAGCCTGTACGCAACACAGATGCTGGGCGGAGAGGTCAAGGATCACAGACTAAGGGCAACCACCCAACTGGAGCTGCAGAGAGAGAGTGCAATGCTTGTCAGGTTACTGCCCGGTTGGAGGTCCAGCACAGGGGGTCACAATTACTACTGTGATAATTGAGGGAACAATTACTATTGGGGACACTATTACTGTCACTTCAGACAAGTCTCAACGGAATAAATATGCGTTGGGTATCTTGTGTATTGGCGCGTTCAATGCCTGTAAAATTAGTGTTTTTTGTGTGTTTTGCCATGGGGGCCTCATTTCATCTGATGCAGCATAGAGGCTTGGGGCACGCCTGTCTTTAAACCCTTTTGCACAAGCCACCAGATTATCCTCAGCAATCTCCACACTGTTTGGTCATATTTAATTTGCTCCATTGTCATTGTACACATTATATAGATACTTCGTCGTCCTCTCCAGACCACATAAATCCCCTCAGATGACCCCGACCACATCTGATCTTCTAGACACAGCAAAGATGGCAATGTGTTCGGATACTTTTCCTTGGATATGAACATTTAGCCCTAAACCCCCCCTAGACCAGAGATAAGTCAAAAGCTATGGACACCTTGGATACAATGTGACCAAAAAAGTGCAATTCTGGCATTGTGTATATTTTTTCTCTGACGTGGTTGACTGTGTGGGATTAAAAATGTGATATTTTAGCAATCTGGGGTTTGTGGGGAAAGGGTTTTTTTTTAAAAAAAAAGCTTAAAATTATTTTTTTTTTTTAAACTAGTCAAAAAAAAACTAAACTCACTCATTTGGACATTTTTCATTAGTCCCCTTAGGCGACTTGAACTTTTGGTCACTCATACAGTATAATACAATACCATGGTACTGCAGTATACTTACTGTATTCTGACAGGCAGTCTATCAAAACGTGCCGCAGGCAGACCTTAATAGGCACTCATTCATGGCAGTCCTGGGGACCTTCAGAAGGCAACTGATCGGCATCTTGTGATCTCAACGTGAAGGGGCCATATGGGATCAGAACATTTAAATACTGCTGTCAGAACTGATAGACATTTAAAGGGTTAACAGTCGTGATTGCTATGTTGCCGTCAGGTTTCAGCGGTCAAAGATAGCCTTTAAACTGGCCGCCATTGATTCCCAAGTCTACGGTTGAGTTCTGGGGTGAAAATATAATTGGCTATTTGTAGCCATGAATGTTTAATGTATAAAATCATAGGGATCGTCCAACCAAGTCTTATAGACTTGCTGGAACCAGGTTAATATCTGGACATAGTACCACAATTGTCTATAGTGTCTTGTGATTGTCTAATTAGTCATGCAAATCTATCATTGTCTAAAAGGCCCATGTAGACAGGACGAACGTCGGGCAAACGATGTACTCGCTCACAGGCTTTTGCATAGGAGCCAGTATGGTTGCTTCACAGCGGGGCGGCTGGAGGAGATTTCTCTCCTCGCTCACGTGCTGAGGATTGATGTAAACATTGTTTAAGAATTGTTAACAAAACTTATATGCAACATCACCTATTTTTATGTAACTTTGTTTTATTTTTAGCATTTATTCATTTGTATTAATAAATTGTGTTGCTTCAACCCATTTGTCCTTTTTAAGGCCGCCTGCAGACGGCCGGGTCAGATCTGGCAGCGAGGACCCGACCCGAGCGCCTGCAGAGAGCAGCGTGTACTCACCCGCGCCCCGCAGCTCCGGATCTTTCATATGCCAGCTACCGGGCAGCCGGCACATGCACAGACTGGAGCCGGCGGCGGGCGAGTGACGTTCTGTGCACAAAAATAGAACATGCCGCAGTTTGTTTGCCACGGCCAAACCGCATCCGTCTGCATAGGATTGAGTTTGTTAACGCAATCCTCTGCAGGCTTCCAGCGGCGGAAATCCCGCCGCGGAATTTCCGCCCGTCTGCAGGCGGCCTTAAGGTTACCTGGCCACAGGTGTTGTGATTTTTATACGCAAGCAGAAAATCAAGGTGGATTTCACAATGCAGATTGTCAAGTCCGCCCCAAACGCTGGCTGTTGGAGAAGTGGGGGATTTGTACTGCATTCAATGAAATCCGCAATCAAGTCATGTGCAGATCTCAAATTTAGGTGCAGATTTGCTTGCGGATAAAAGAAAAAAAATTTGGCAGTATGTGCACACTAGAACAATTTAGGAGACAAAATTCTATTTTTTGGGTGCATTTGTGACCATTTTATTTGCTATCTGGAGCCCTGCGTACATTTATATAATATTCACAAACCTGAGGTGGCCTACAAAATGCACACATGGTTTTTGAAAAGCCTTAAGATGCTGATCCCTACAGAAGGGCGCTGGAGAATTCTCACTTCTGAATAAGCAGTTTTATTATAAAATGACTGTTTTTCTGCAGCTCATATGCTGCAAACAGATGTAAAATCCGTAATCAGTGTAAACGGCTTCAGAGTGTAATTTTGCAGTTGCCATGTATAATAGAAGATACCAGATGGCTTTGCCGTTCAACTACACATATTCTTCAAATTTTAAAAACTGCAGAATTAAAAAAAAAAACTAAAATAGAAATAAGAAGGCGGCAAAACCAATAAATAAGGAAAGGAAGGCCTCCCTCACACAGACCTTTTTGTACAGCGTTTAGCACTGCCTTTTCAGCGCTGCGCTAGATGCTGTAGAACACTCCCATTCATTTCAATGGGGCTGCTCACTCAAGCGTCAAACTACGGTGTCTTTAAAGCTGCGCATTGACAGCGATGCATCTTCTATTTTTGGTCGTTTTCAGCCCGTTGGCGCCCATTGAAATGAATGGGCAGCGATTTCAACATTGCTGAAAATGCGGCACAGGTTGGTGCCGCATTTTTGGCAGCGTTAACCACACCCCGAAAATCAGCCCTAGCTACACTAGATGGGAAAAAAAGCAATACTCACACAGCAGGTGCTGTCAGGGTCCCTGCCACTGATCTCCGGCGCTGCTCCAGGCTTCCCCTTTGCTGAGACATCATCTATTGGTGGTAGTGAGGTTTAGGAACCCCGCCTCCAGCAAAAGATTGCTGTGATTGGTTCTCGGTGCTGGCTTGATGCACCAATCACAACTGGCTCTGATTTTTAGCTTCCTTGGCTGTGCTTTCAGCCAAAACGCTGGCATAACGCGAGCCAGTGCTGCTAAAACCGCAGTAAACACAGCATTGAAAAACGCTGCGTTTCTGCAAACGCCTTTCTGACGGAGGCCAAACTGAAGATTTGCTGGCACAGTTGGCCTTTGAATTTCAGTTGTAACCCCCGGACTGCCAGCTGTTCTACTGCACTAATCGCAGATTACCCTTGGGTCTTGGTGAACTGAATTAATTTTCAGTGGAATCACAGGAGGTCCGGAGGTTGCGGTATAATTAGGGTACGTCCGCACAAGTGGATTTGCTGCCGATTTTCCATGCACAGAAAATCCACCGCATTTACCGCAACAATAAAGTGGACGAAATTTTCCAACTTTCAGCCACATGCTGAGGAAATAAAAATTACTGCTGAAATTAACATGCGGTGCGGAAATTAAATCCACAGCAGGTCAACTATAGCACCGGATATTCAGTGTGAATGCCATCTCATCAAATGAGGCAGTGAATTCTGCACCAAATTCCGTGTCCCATTCCACGCCAAATAGATGTATGTGGCTTTAACACAAATTCCACTCTGTGGATCTGCTGCGGAATATCTGCTGCAGACACTTCCGTCCCGTGTGGACATACCCGCAGGGTGCCAGCACACAGGCTGTTTACGCTGCAGAATGCCCGCAGCAGAATTTGGCCACTGCAGATTGGGGCTCATCCACACGAGTATTTCCCCTCTGTTTAGGCCTTCCATCCATTCAGTTTGTGGAGCAGAGATGGAAGTAGAACAGAATTAAACGTATCAGTTTTCTCCCTATTGATTTCAATGGGGTCTTTAAAAGAAAGCTTTCAGTTTGCTTCTGTACCGTTTAGTATCAGTTTTTTATGTTATAAGACTGTTACATATATGTTAAGCTATATGTTCCATTAAAAAAAAATAAAAAAATAAAACACACCAGAAAAACCAAACTGAAAGCTTTCTGCTTTTTTTGTAAAGCCACATTGAAATAAAATGGGGGACAAAATGAATCTGTTTATTTCATCTCTCTGCTTCAAAATAACGAACAGAGAAAAGAAAAGCCTAAAACTGATGGAAAAAACTAGTGTATTCGCTGCCGGCCTGCGTGAAGCCAGTGTAAAAGGGATATTTACATCTTATAAACTGATAACATATTGCTGGGATATGCATGACTTTAGGACTGGTGGCGGCCCATATTCGGAGCAGCAGTACTGGTTTTGTACTTTACCGAGTTTCCCCTGTACAGTGCTGCCCCAGGACACCAGGGAGCTGCATGGTCGCCCCATTCAGGTGTATAAGGTGCACTGTAGTTCCTTGCACAGCTGGATGGCCCGTGTGTCAAATTTCTAGAGGAAAACTTAGAAGAGGACGCAGCTCTGGAGGTAGGACACCAACCAATCGTAAAGTGATGGCATATCCTGGTGATGGAATACCCTTTTTCCAAAAGACTGGCCTATGGTAATTCTTGCAGCCATGTTGGAGGTTTCAAAAAGGTTGCACACAAACAAACAATAAATTTGCATCAGATCAGCAAGTAAGGAAGATCCAAAAGGGCCTTCTGCGTTGTTCGTAGGCTGGAAGAAAGCAGCCATATTTTTCTAATTATATACCACCCCTTTCAGGCTGACAGAGACAGAGTAGTAAGAAACCGATAAAATGTAATTCAATAATGGTACCCAGTGCTCAATAACTGTAGTTCCAGTATTCCCAACAACCAGCAGTGGATGTAGACGTCTGCAATCCAGTGCTCACACCAGTGGTAGACGTGGGAAATACTGTAAGCCAACTTGCCTAACACAACTCACCAGCCTGCGGATATCCCGCTCAGATTCACGCTTGATCCGGGTTACTTCATCCTGATGCGTCTGATACGCTATCCGTAAATCCGACGCCTTTGTTTTATCCGCCTGCACAACATTGTTTAACGTTTCCTCCAGTTGTTTTTTGCCGGTTTTCAGTTCTAGGATCTCCTGCTGTAATTTAATACGTTCGCTATCGAATGACCTCTTGGCTTCCTCCCTGGCTTCGTTCAATAAAGCCGTCTTTACTTTGTCCGCGGCTCCATCTCGTAAAACATTGACCGTGGACTGTAAACGTTGGATTTCACTGTCTTTGATTTTGACCACACGGGCTACCTCAAGCTCATGCTGGCGTATCTGAATCTCCCGGACAGACTGCAGCTCCTTCATCTTCTCCTCGTGTAGCTTGGCTTTCAGCTCGGATACATATACAGTATGTCGGTGCTGCTCCTGCTCCCTCTCCTGCTTGGCATCTTGGAGCTTTTCTCGAAGCTTTGTCACCTAAGAATACACAATAATTACAGAATAGTTACTAAACTATAAAAACTCGGGATTTTTTTTTTACGCGAATGTCAATGGGACTTTCTAATGTTAAAAAACGCATCACAAGTTTGTGCGATCCGTTTTTAACATTAGAACGTCCCAATGACATTTGCGTTAAAAAAATAAAAAAAAATCACAAGTGTGTGGGAGCCCTCGTGGGTACTATATAGCATGCACCATATGTTACTGTGGAGCCCTGGAGTAATGCAGGAAATTGACAACTCCCAATGGAAGCTTTAATGTTCGGTATATTGCTTGCCATACAATATGGGACCTTAAAAAAAAAAGGGAAAAAAAGCACAGAAAAGGGATTTTTCTGTTTAATGATTTTAAAGATTATTTCGGACATTTACTTTTGATGACCTGTCCTCAGAATAGGCCATGAATAGTTGATCAGCGGGGGTCCACTAAACAGCTGATTCCCAGCACAACCGGCAATGCAGCGGGGCTGAAGGTCCAAGTCGAAAGTGTAATAAGAAAGGCTTCACTCCTATTGAAATCAGTGGGAGCGATGCAGTCTATTACACACCAGCTCCTCAGAGCAAGAACTGTAATAGGAGGGATTGCTCCCACTGATTTCAGTGGCAGTGAAGCAGTCCATTACACTTTCGGCTCGGACCACCAATGTGGACGCTGTACTGACACCAGTCCGTAGGGTCAGCTGACTGGTGGGGATCCCAAGGGTTCACATATCCTGGAGTGAACCGGTGAGGAGGGACGGTGGCAGTTATCTCCGTACTGTTAGGTCACCCGTGGATTTGGAGATTGTAATATTTTCCTTTAAAGAGGTAATCCAATTCAGTTCACAAAAAAGCCAAATACAAATGAGAATCGCTTGTGCCTGCGGCACACAGCTGCCCGTCTCCTTAGTCCTACCAGAGGAAGGAGAGAGCAAGGCGCTCACTTTCTACTTTTCCCAAAGAACCCAAAGGAAAATGTACCCGCATTTCTCTTCTCTCCTGAATAGATTCAGTTCTGCACCTTCCTACCATCATCTCCCACTTATGTTAATAACTCACTGGTAGAAAGAGAACTCCGTCTCTGGAAGCAATTAGCCATACTGTCGTCAATGACATTCAAAAACACTGGGGCGCATTTACTTAGAAAAGCTGCAAATTATGGCACATGTATAAAACGCAGGTCTAAGTCAGAAATCTAGTGTACAAGACTTAACCCTTTCCAATCCAATTTTGGATTCAGGGTTTCCTAAAAGGATTTCTCTTTTTGCGGTTATACAACAGTGCCATCTGCTGGCTACAGCCAGTGTGCATCCTGAAAAACATGACCTGTTGGTGTGCCCCGAGGACTGGAGTTGGAAAAAACTGGTCTAAGCACTAAAAGGAAAAAAAAACAAAAAAAAAACAACGAACAGCTCCTTTTCTCATTTAGAGCAGGAAGTTCCAGCAGTCTAATTACATACAGTGAGCAGTCTGTCTATACTACTGCTTCAATGGATGTTGGTGGACCTCCACTGCAGAAGGCCAGGCTCTAGTTACTAAAAGCTCTCAGAAGTGTTCCTTAACCCTTTCCAATCCAATTTGTATCCTGGTTTTCCTAGGGTACTTACTCTTTTTCTGCCGTTATACAACGGCGCTCTCTGCTGGCTGAAGTCAGTACTGCATGAGGTGACATGTTGGATAGACTCCAACAGCAGAGAGGCTGGCAATATACAGTAAGAGAACCCCAACGGATTTTCTTCCAACATCAGAGCTGTACAGCCTTAAATCATAATGTCTTCAGAGGTCAGACAGTGGATTGGAAAGGGTTAAAGCCAAATTAAAAACGAGGAACGTATTAAAAGCAACCCTTCAATTTCAGGACAAAAGTTTTAGTTCTACTACATGCTGTTGGCCTTTTGTGCCAATGTCCCTCTGATCTGCTGATTCTGAGTCCCATTTGCAGATGTCCAAGACTGTTGACAAAATCTTCAGACTACTTAATCCACACTATACCTGCTCTCTGATTGGCCAGCACTGCTCATGTGATCAGTACACTAGGTAAGCTCGAAAACTGTAGCTGCATTAGAAGGCCGAAAACAAGATTTTGAACAAGCAGACAGGCCGAGAATAATGGCAAGTAATACACCCCCTACTGAGCAGAGTATGCACCACGTAGGAGTATAGCATGCAATCACTAGATTAACACGCCCTGACAATGCACCGGTATTTATAAATCTCCCATAATTTATACTTTTTGCAGGCCGACGGTCTACGTTGATAGAATAAGGTCATTTTCTTTTATACTGATGAAGGTTCCAGACAACACATGAAAAGATGTCAAACATGAAACCGCCCGCCACGGCCTTCGGAAAGGACACACTGCGTCGCTCCCCATAGACGTGGAACACAATCGTGTCGTCGCCGTGTGCCGTACCTTGTGTTTTTCCTGCTGAAATTCTATTTGGATTTGAGTGAGCTTTGTCCGTAGTTCCTCATTGGCGGTCTGAAATGCCTCCATTTCTACTTCACACTTGTCTGCTTTGGCTCGGGTTTTCTTTGACATATTTCCGACAATTGTGTCCACACCACATATAACCGATTAGATCTATTCCAACTGATATCTCTTTGGCATCGAGGGGGGAAAAAAATATATCAACTGTTTTTTAATTCGCAGATCCTGTGTGTGCGACTCTTAGCCATCCTCCTTCTCTCTGTTCACCTGCGGAAGAGAAGAGATGCTTACGGTTATGATGGGCTGTAGAGCATTCATCGCTGCACTAACAAGATTGGCATTTTGCGTTCTACACCTTTATAGATTTGTTGTATTGAATGCCCTGTTTTACCCTTGTGATTGCTTTACCTGTGACTAATTAAAATGCTTTTAGAACTTCATGCATGCTGATATACACATATATACATACTATAGTATATAGATATATAGATTACACCTACACATTTACAAAAAAAACAAACAAAAAAAACAGTCCTTGTATAACAATCACCTAGAAGGAGTTGTTTTGTTGCATAACCCGGCATGCAGATACATCTCAGGCAAATATACACATGATTAGGGTTGTGGGGTGGTTAGATGAATGGTCTTGTCATCCCAGACCCTAAGGCCGCCTGCACACGGGCGGAAATCCCGCGACGGGATTTCCGCCGCTCAAAGCCTGCATAAGCCTATGCAGACGGCCGCGGTTTGGCCGCGCGGCAAACAAACCGCGGCATGTCCTATTTTTGTGCAGGGCTCGCAGATATGTCACTCCCCTGGCCGCCGGCTACGGTCTGCGCATGCGCCGGAACATGAAAGAGCCGGGGCCGCCGGGTGAGGGTGAGTACGCGCTCGTCTCTGCAGGCGCTCAGGTCAGGTCCCGCGGCGAGAATTCTTGCCGCCGGATCCGACCCGCTCGTCTGCAGGCGGCCTAAAAGTGGTTCCACCCTTGGACTATAAAAGGCTCTCAAAGGCTACTTGTGTGTAGCGACCTCTTCTTCCACTTGTGTAGAGCTTGTTGACCACTAGACGCCTCTACGACTTAGAGAAGAGATTTCACCCCGTTAACAGAGTTTGGGAGTGGGCGCATTATTGGGATGTGAGAAGCTGGATGGTCGTATCAACGAACTGCTTGCCACCCGGGCCGTTCTGACCAGACTGTAAGGAAGTGTTGGGACCAGTGGATGCATGAGGGCACACAAGTGACAAAGCTCAGGACCCCTCAACAGACCACTAGTGGAGAGAATCCTTAGATTAGCACAAGAAGCTCCAACTGTTTCATTGTTCACCATCAAGAAACAGGTGGCGCCATTGTTACAGACGCCTGTGTGTGCGGAATCATTTCCAGGGGTTTGGCTGAAAAGCATATAATCTCACAGTGCCCATTACGTGTACTGTCTTTGACACCCACCCACTATTGCCTCCATGCCCCCCGTATTACATCTTGTATTCAAGTTAGAGGTGGTACAACAGGTTACTAGAGCCTCCATGCCTGCCCGTATCACATCTTGTATCCAAGCTAGAGGTGGTACAACAGGCTGCTAGAGACTTCATGTCCGCCTGTATCACACTTTGTATCCAAGCTAGAGGTGGTACAACAGGGTGCTAGAGCCTCCATGCCTCCACCCATATCACATCGTGTATCCAAGCTAAAGGAGGTACAACAGGGTACTAGAGCCTCTATGCCTGCCCGTATCACATCTCGCATCCAAGCTAGAGGTGGTACAACAGGGTACTAGAGCTGGTACTAGTTTAATATGTCTCCACCAGAATAATGGGTGGAGACATAGGTTGGCTGGCCTGAGTCAAAGGGAATGCCCACAGCTGCTGATTGACTGCCGTAGACCTGCCTTTTTTAGCTCCTTACTACTGGAAGGGGCTCCAGTTGTGTTGCTGCGGCCGCTGCTGCTCGCCAATTACATATTTATAAGGCTCTGGGTCCATTACTATGGTAGCAGTAGAAATCTGTAGGCTTGCAGCTCCCCCTAGTGGCCTCAGAGTGCAGTCAGAAATGTATCATTTATCAGGTGAATAGAGTAAAGCAGCTCCTCTATACACATATATTTTTTTAATTGGCACAGGGTTTTGGACCTACAATCCGTGGCGCAGTCAGTCTGTTCCGTCTTTTACTGGGGCCTATGATGACTGTAGGAGCCTGCTGTTAGGTTGAATAGCAGCATTTTAATTCCTTGCTTGCTCTGCTTTTCAATAATGGCTGTGTGACATAGATTAAAGCCCGAAGAGCTGCTGAATACATTTACTGTACGCTTATATACTATTAAATCCAGTACACAGCTTGCTATTTGTACTGGAAATGGATCTACAACCGAGCAGCCACAGGAAGCATCCTAACAATGGCATCAATTACAGCCAATGCTGCATTTAATTGCTGTCATCCACACGTTGTAGTCCATGAGATACTGCGCTGTCTGTACAACGGGTTACCGGCACTATGCTGCAGCTCCTACAAATCTCCCTTCACATCCTCCTATTAAAACTAGCAGAATCATTCAGACATGAAGTCCAAGTCCCTGCTGGTCTGTAGATGCTGGCTGTTTTATGATGGCCTGTGTCTACGTCACTAACCAAATGTAAGCTGCATGCGGTACATGGCAGCCTGTACTCTGCAGATAAAGGGAATTTATCTGCACAGAAATGTCACTCCTGGCGTGCCGGCTCCATTCTGCGCATGCGCCAGCTGGCCGGCAGCCGACACATCACGGAGCCGCGGGAGCAGGTGAGAGCCGCACTGGTCCCTGCAGGGGCGCCGGTCGGGTCCCGCTGCAAGAACTCTCGCAGGGGATCTGAGGCGGCCTATGGGGTATTAAAAACAAGGGTTCTACTTTTTCATGTTATTCTGGCTATACATGTAATATAATGGGTGTCTATGTGTGTATTTATAATATATAAATATAACACACCTTGTCAAATAAAATCCCTCCCCGAGAAGGGGCTGTCAGAATTAAATGAAACCTTCTGTGTGATTGTAACGCTGATATAAGTAAGTGATAACGATATCAGAGAAAAAGGAGAATTTATTGTGGAAAACTGAACACTTGAAGGCAGGCTCTAGGACCCTGTTGTACCACCTCTAGCTTGGATACAAGATGTGATACGGGTGGGCATGAAGGCTCTAGTACCCTTTTGTACTTGCCTATAGCTTGGATACAAAATGTGATACGGAGGGGGGGGGGGGGAGGCATGGAGGCTCTAGTACCCTGTTATACCGCCTGTAGCTTGGATACAAGATGTGATATGGGTGGGCATGGAGGCTCTAGTACCCTTTTGTACTGCCTATAGCTTGGATACAAGATGTGATACGGGGGGGGGGGGCATGGAGGCTCTAGTACCCTGTTGTATTGCCTCTAACTTGGATACAAGATGTGATACGAAGGGCATATAGGCTGTAGTACCCTGTTGTACCGCCTCTAGCTTGGTACTAGTGCAATATGTCGACACTGGAACTATGGGTGGAGACAGAGATAGACAGCGTCCGCCCTGGTAACGCCACCAACCTCCTGATTAGCTACATTATTCTGGTGGAGACATATTACACTAGAACCGGCAAGTACTCCCTAGTGGTGGCAACATGGAGCCACTATCGAAGTGTCAGCAAGGAGAAAAAGTCAATAACCCCTTAACGACGAGGCAATTTTTCCCCATTTTTTCCTCCCAGCTTTCAAAAAAAAGGTTGACTTTTATTTACCCATCAATATAGTTGTCTGAGAGCTTGTAAATGTTTGGGTTTTTTACAACACTTATGGAAAAAATTCTGCCATCTTTTGGGAGGTGGGGGGGGGGGGGAGAAGTATGGGGGTGTGCTTGTTTTTATGGCGTAAACTGTCAGAAGCAACATGACAACTTTAGGGCTTATTTACACGAGCGTATATCGTCCGGAGTTTTCACGGCCAGGCGATATACGCTTCCATCTAAGCAGTTCCCCCCCTTCCCTCCCCCTCACCGACTCTATGCCTCTCTCCTGCACTCCCATTGCTGGCTATGGACAACGGGCAGGGAGGGGGCAGAAGCAGGGAGCCTGTGAGAGGGAGGGATGGGGGGCACTGCTTAGATGGAAGCGTATATCGCCTGGCCGTGAAAACGACGGCCGATATACACTCATGTAAATAACCCCTTATTCCATGGGAACCAAAAAAAAAATCCCAATTCTGGCGTTTATTTTTTTCTCGGATAACGTTCACCATACGGAGTAATGCATTACTTTGCTATATCAGACTTTTACAGACACAATGATACCAAATGTTTTTTTTTTTAATTATTTTTTCTATTAACTAATAAAACTAATTTAGCCCTCAAAAGGGCCTTGAACGCGATTGCTCCTACAGCATAATACATACCGCCATTAGCTAGGCATTCTATCAAACCATAGGCATGGCAATGCATCGCAGAGGGGGCATTTACAGGGTTAACAAATGCAGTCAGCATTAGTGTTGATCACAGCTGCTGCCAGCAGGTGTCAGCTGGGAGAAATCCTCTCCCATACAAACCCCGAACCACAAGATGTAACTGAATGTCCTATGTTGCTAAGGGGTTAATTGCTGAACGGATCTCACAACAGTACAAAATATTATAATGTCCCCATAAAAAGAAGCAAAAACTATTAATATCGCAAGAAAAAACAAAGAAGTGTAGACAAAAGTGTGGACAGAAGACCCAACAACACGTGACTATTAGGCCTCCTTCACACGGGCGTATATTTCATTAGTATTTTGAGAGCCAAAACCAGAAATGGGTCTAAAATCTGGAAGAAATGCAAATCTTTTCATTCTACCTTCTCTCTCCAAGTTCCGCTCCTGGTTTTGGCTCACAAAATACCGATGAAAAATACGCCCTTGTGAAAGAGCCCTTAGGCCTCCTTCATACGGGCGACACGGCATCGACGCGAGACAATCGCAGCGATATCGAATTGCTGCACTGTGTGATATCGCTGCAAAACCGCGATTTTGTAGCATCACATGCGAGGATTTTCAGGGGGAGGGGCTTGAAAGTTAAGCCTTACCCTGAAAATAAGCTGTAACTAAAAGGGGGGAAAAAAAGCATACATCACCTCTCTCGCGCTGTCCGGGGCGCCGCTGCAGCTTTTCCAAAGGTCTCAGCACTGATGATCTTTATCTTCTGGCGAGCATTGAAAACTCCCCGGCTGCTAGAAGCACTGGCTGTGATTGGCTGCCGCTTAGCCAATCACAGCCAGTGCTCGAAGAATGGCTGCGATTTGAACCAATTGCAGCCATTCTTTGAGCACTGGCTGTGATTGTGATTGGCTGACACTTAGCCAATCACAGCCAGCACTTCCAGGAGGTGGGGATTTTTGAATCCCCGGCCAGAAGAGAAGAAGATCAGTGCTGGGACCTGGGGAGAAGCTGCGGCCAGGCTGACAGCTCGTCTAAGGTGATGTATGTGTGTTTTTTTTTCCCGGCCGGGCTTAGATTATAGCTTTGACCGTAGCATTTCCTGCTGTCAAAGTTGCATCGCATCGTATGCAAACCGCGTTTTCATGTGATGCAACAGAGAGGAAGGCTCCATAGGGAAGCATGGGCTACAAAACCTCACGAGTCGCGTGCATATCGCTGGACCTGCGAGGTTTTTGTGTCGTTTTGTAGCATCCTACAAAACATTGCATGTGTGAAGTAACCCATAGGAAACCATGGGCTTCTCATACATGCGATTTGTAGCATTGTAGCAACGCTACAAAATCGCGCGACCTTGTTGCACGTGTGAAGGAGGGCTTAGTGTGGCTCTCTACTCAGAAGTGACAGATAGGAGATTGACAGGTAGTGGATAAAGATGCGCACAGTTATGGGCTTTAGGCCTCCTTCACGCGGGCGACAAAGTCGCGCAATTTTGTCACGTTGCTACAATCCGCATGTATGTGAAGCGCATGCTTTCCTATGGGTTACTTCACACATGCGATGTTTTGTAGCATGCGACATCCCAACACAAGAAACTCGCAGGTCCTGTGATATGCCCGCAACTCGTGAGGTTTTGTAGTCCATGTATTTCCTATGGAGTCTTCCTCTGATGCATTGCATCACACAAACGCTATTTTCGTGCGATGCGATACAAATTTGACAGAAGGAAATCCTACTGTCAAAGCCATAGCCTAAGCCCTGGCTGCAGGGAAAAAACAAACAAACAAAAAAAACAGTATACATCTTAAAAGCGCAGTCAGCCCGGCCGCATCTTCACCCCGGGTCCCGGCCAGTGTTCATCTCTTCTGGCCGGGGATTGTGAAAATCCCTGCCTCCTGGAAGCACTAGCTGCAATTGGCTAAGGGTCAGCCGATCACAGCCAGCACTTCCGGGAGGCGGTGATTTTTCAATCCCCGGCCAGAAGAGATGGAGAACACTGGCCGGGACCAGGAAGAAGTTGCAGTGGAGCCAGACAACTCTTCTAGATGAAGTATACTTTTTTATCTGCAGTTGAGGCTTATTTTTAGGGTAGGGCTAATATTTCAAGTCCCCCCCCCCCCCACAACCCCGAAATTCCTCGCATGTGGTGCTACAAAGTCACACAACTATGCAGTGTTACAAAATTGCAGTATTGCCACAAGAAGACGCAGCAGTATCGTACAGACCAGCGATGCAATATCGCTGCAATTTTCCTGCGGCGATGCTGTGTTGCCGTGTGAGGGAGGCCTTAGGGCTCATGTCCACGGGCAAAATAAGAATTAAAATCCGCAGTGGATTTTAACTCTTCTCCTGCCCGCGGATCCGCACCCCATAGGGATGCATTGACCACCCGCGGGGTAGATAAATACCCGCGGATCGTCGATAAAAGGAATTTTAAAAAAAATGGAGCATGAAAAAATCCGGACCATGCTCCATTTTCATGCGGGTCTCCCGCGGGGACGGCTCCCACGGGCTTCTATTGAAGCCTATGGAAGCCGTCCGGATCCGCGGGAGACAAAAATCGGAATTTACTCACACGCTCCGGTTCTTCTCTTCTCCGCGGCGCCATCTTCTCTCAGTCGCGGCCGGATCATTTTGCTTCGGGCCGGCGCATGCGCGGGGCACGTCACCGACGTCATCCTGCACATCCGCCGAGCCGAAGAAAGAAGATCCGGCCGCGACGCACAGAAGATGACGCCGCAGCGAAGAGAAGAAACGGAGCGGATGGGAGGTGAGTTTATTCTTATTTATTGTTATTTTCAGCGCTCATGTCCGCGGGGCAGGAGGGACCCGCTGCAGATTCTACATGGAGAATCTGCAGCGGATCTGATTTTCCCCGTGGACATGAGGCCTTAAGCCCTTACTTTCCTATGGCTACTTTCACATTAGCGATGTTTTGTATGCTGCTACATTGTGAGAAAAATAAAGTTGTTAGGTTTACAGCCAGTACTCTATTAATGGCTGTGATTGGGTCAATCACTGCCATTCATCGAACTGGCTGTGATTGGCTAAGCGTCAGCCAATTACAGCCAGGAGGAGGGGGGATTTTTGAATCCCCGACCATAAGAGGAGAAGATCACTGCCGGGGACCCGGGGAGAAGATGCTGCCAGGCTGACAGCGCAGGAGAGGTGTTGTATGTATTTTTTTTTCTATAGCCAGGGCTTAAATTTTAGCTTTGACAGTAGGATTTCCTACTGTCAAAGTTGCATCGCATTGCATGAAAATCACGTTTTCGTGCGATGCGATGCAACAGAGAGGAAGGCTCCATAGAGAAACATGAGCTACAAAACCTCACAAGCTGCGTGCATATAGCAGGACCCATGAGGTTTTTGTAGCATGCTACAAAACATTGCATGTGTGAAGTAACCCATAGGAAAGCATGGGTGGGCTTCTCATAAATGCGATTTGTAGCATTGTAGCAATGCTACAAAATCGCGTGACTTTGTCGCCCGTGTGAACGAGGCCTGATAGACATGTAGCCTGCACCAATAACGATGCCCTTTGAGATCTACTGCACGGTGCATTTTCATTACTGTCTGCCAATGTGGACCCACCAATGCCAGATTTTTTTTTTTTTTAATTAAAGGGTGGTTATTAATGGTACATACTCTGTTTGTGCCACCGATACTAGTGGGATACCACAGGGGGCAGTACTGGGCCTTATTCCTTATAATATAATAATGACCTGGTAGAAGGATTGTGCAGTAAAATATCAATATTTGCAAATGATACTAAGCTATGTAAAGTAATTAACATAAGAGGACGGAAGGAGATTGCAAGACGATCTGGATAAATTGGGGGCAGAAAAGTGGCAAATGGGGTTTAACACTGATAAATGTAAAGTTATGCACACGGGCAGAGGAAATACATGTCACCATTACACACTAAATGGGAAACCACTGGGAAACACTGACATGGAGAAGGACCTTGGGATTTTAGTTAACTGTAAGTTTAACTGAAGCAACCAGTGTCAGGCAGCTGCTGCCAAGGCAAATAGGATCACGGGGTGCATCCGAAGAAGTCTAGGGGCACATGGCGAGAGCATTGTTCCATGGGTGGTCTGATCAGTTATTTGTAAAGAGGAAGAATATGGTGTGCAATTTTGGGCACCGGAACTCAAGAATGACGTATACAAGCTTGAGTGGGTTCAAAGGGCGGGTAACTAAAGTAAAAAATGTAATGGGTGGACTACAATACTCAAAGAGATTATTAACATTAAGATTATTTAGTTTAGAAAAAAAAAAAAGAAAAGATTGCCGAGGGGCGACCTAATAACCATGTATAAATATATCAGGGGAGAATGCAGAGATCTCTCCCATCATCTGTTTATACCTAGGACTGTGACTAACACGGGGGTGTGCTCTACGTCTAGAGGAAAGAAGGTTTCTACACCAACATAGAAGGGGGTTCTTCACTGTAAGAGCAGTGAGACTATGGAACTCTGTCTGAGGACGTGGTGGTGGCAACAAAAAAAAGAAAAGAAGGACAAAAGTAGCCTGGGCACTTTTCATGAGTGTAACAATAACACATGTTAAAGTCTCTGATTAAGGCCGCCTGCAGATGGCCATGTCGAATCCTCGCAGCGGGATGTGGTTCTGTGCCCCTACAAAGGTCTGCGGCTTACCCACTCTCGGTGTCTCCTCTCTGCGCTGTGTGCCGGCTGCTGACCAGCTGGGGCATGCGCAGACAGGAGCCGGCTCGTCACCACTGACATTTCTGTGCGGGTCTCGCAGAAATAGAACATGCCGCGATTTGTTTTCCGTGTGTTTTCGCGCGGACAAATCACGGCTGTCTGCCTAGGATTGCGTTATCTAATGCAATCCTACGCAGGCGGGCGCGGGCAGAAATTCTGTGGGAAATCCCGCCGCGGAATTAACGCCCATGTGCAGGGGGCCTACTTCAGAAGGGTTGATGATCCAGAGATTATTCCAATTGGAGTCAGGAAGAAACTTTTTCTGCTAAAATGAAAATTGGTTTCTATCTCATTCGGGTTTTTGCCTTCCGCAGGATCAACGTTGCAGGGTAATAGGCTGAACTAGATGGACATACTGTATATTACAATGTAAGGCTGAAAAAGACATATCTGAATGGCATTCCGTAGTAACAAACATAATAACAGTTTGTAGGCTGAAAGAAAAAACAAGAAACAAAAAAATGTGTGCAGCTTCTATGTCCAGCTTGAAAAGTAGAGATCAGAAACATCATTAAAAAAACTGTCACATTCCTCAGCTCAGTGGACTGATTAAGGGTACTAGTGCATCTTGTCTCCACCACAACTATGGGTGGAAACATAGGGAATTACAGTATCCACCCTGTTTACGCCCTCAAGCTTCGGATTGGCTAGGGTTGCTGAGTGTGGTCTGATGGAGCCGGCTTCAGGAGCTGCCCAGCTGAGGAGCAGCACGAGTGGGCGCAGCAGGACTGAGGGAGGCTGATGCTGGAGTTGCCCCACCTGTAGCCGAGACTCACAGCATAGTATTTGAGAGAGGACAAGGCAGAGCGGTGCAGAAGAGAGAGCGGTAAAGGAGGAGGAGGCATGGAGGTCACATATATTCCTGCGCTGATGGGACGGCAGAGTGAAGACAGAGCGCAGTACCCAGGAGGGGACAAGCGACAGGGTGAGTGACAACAGACGGGAGGGGAATCCAATAGGGAGCAATAGGGTTTGGGAGTGGAAAGTCACCGGGGGAAGACTCACACCTGTGGGCAGAAACACAGATGAACCGAGATGCCAGGGCAGCGCCAGGCACACTTGCCAGAAGCCCCAGTATCAGCCAATCCGCTGTTGTGGGCGTCCCCTGGCCCTCCCCTATAACTCTACCAGGTCAACCTATGTCTCCACCCACTCTTCTGTTGGAGACAAGATGCACCAGTAAGGCCGCCTACAGACGGCCGGGTCGGATCATACTGTGAGAATTCTCTCAGCGTGATGCGAAGCCGTGCCCCTGCACAGCCCTGTAGCTCACCCGCTCCCTGCGTCTCCTCTGCTCTGTGTTGCGCTGGCTGCTGCCCAGCCAGTGCATGTGCAGAGCTGAGCCGGCCCATCACTACTGCCTGTAAGAGACCCGCACAGAAATAGAACATGCTGCGATTTGTTTTTTTGTGCAGGTTTTTAAGTGGACAAATCCCGGCTGTGTGCGTAGGATTGCATTTTCTAATGCAATCCTATGCAGGCGGGCACGGGCGGAAATTCTGCGGGAATATCCGCCGCGGAATTTCCACCCGTATGCAGGGGGCCTAACACTGATTTAGTATTCATCTCTTTGCTCATATTGTCTGGTGTTATTGTAAGTCTCAAATTTCCTTGTGTGAACATTTATTTAGATCAAAAGGGGTGTCCCCGCGCCAATCTGCATTTGTAGGCTATATTTGTGTTCCATCCAAAACGGTTTCTCAGCCTGATGAAGAGTTGATAAGAAGAACCAGAAAACTTCCTGTAACATCATGTATTTTTGTTAACCATGAAAAAAAATTAAAATCATATCTACAAGAATACTTTGTTTCTCTTACCGAGTACAATCACACTCTGAAACAAATGGCACACCGACCACGCGTGCTCAGCCAACGCTCCATTAATTTTCACGACATCGTGGGGGGGCAGAAGCATCCACACAGTGACAGGCAAAGGGGGACACAAGACCCTCATTCCTGCTTTGTGGGGGTCTCAGTGGTGAGACCCCCACCAATCAACAAGTAATTCCCTATTCTGTGGATAGGGGATAAACTTGTGATCTTGGTACAACCATTCTAATGATTCTAGATATAGAATTCACTGAGCCACCAATATGATTTTGAGAATACCCCTTTACGCTGCCTGTCCACGGGCGCTGCGGTATTCCGCGGTGGATCTCCGCCACGGAAACCGCCGCCCAGGAGCAGGAGTCGGCAGACGGATCTCCGCCAGTCAGCCTATCTGACAGATAGGCTGATCGCAGAGACTCGCGACAAATCGCAGCATGCTGCGATTTGCTGGCCGCGAGCGGAGAATCGCTAGGATTCTCCACTTGTGGGCAGGGGGGAGGAAGCGCTCTCCGTAGCAAACTATGGAGATCGCTCACTGCGTTCCCTGCGGCCGTATTATTGCTGCCGGAAACGCAATGGAAACCCGCCCGTAGACAGCCTTTACTAAGAGTAGGACCCAAGCCACTAGCAATCTGACCTCCGTACTGAATACTGTACATCGGTCATGAGTCATTTATATCACCACTGATATGAATTTCAGAGACCAGATTTTCAGATATAATTCTATATTACAGTATTGCCAAGCAGACCTAGTGTTATGATCTCGACTATTGCAACTCGTTGCTGATCGGCCTTCCCTGCACCAGACTCTGCCCCCTCCAATCCATCCTGAATGCGGCAGCCAGGCTCATCTTCCTGTCCAGCCGATACTCAGACTCCTCTGCCCTGTGCCGGTCACTGCACTGGCTGCCCCTTAAATACAGAATTCAATTTAAACTCGCTACCTTCATCCACAAAGCCCTCCACAGTGCAGCGCCCCCCTATATCGCCTCCCTCATCTCAATCCACCACCCAGCCCGGGCACTCCGCTCTGCTAACGAAACCAGACTGAGCGCCCCTTTAATTCGAACTTCTCATTCCCGCCTCCAAGACTTCTCCAGAGCAGCACCGGTCCTCTGGAACACACTACCAAAGGCTACCCGAGCAATCCAGGACTCGCAGAACTTCAGGCGTGCTCTAAAAACGCACCTCTTCAGGGAGGCATACCGCATTCTCTAAACAAACCCCTTTGTACTCCGCCTAATAACATGCTCCCTGACCTACTGACTGCAATCCCTGCTAGCCGTCATAAACCCCTCCTGCAGTCATACCGATTCTGTCGTCACATGGCCAAATGTCTGACCATTGTCTGTATATAGCATCCCACTCTCCACCTTGCCATACTGTGCACATCTCCAGCCCTTTACCTTCTGTATCCCCCCATTACTTGTAGTATGTAAGCTCGTTGGAGCAGGACCCTCACCCCTATTGTTTCCATCAACTGATTACTATGTAACCGTGGTTCTGTAATTTTTGTCTTTCTGTATTCCCCGTCTATGTAAGCACTGCGGAATATGTTGGCGCTACACAAATAAAGATTACTATTATGACCATATATACTGCATACAGTGCATCATACGGTCAGATAACGAGGCACCTTCCCCCCTTACAACGCAGGATTCATGGTTGAAGCTTCTAGTTCTGCATAGTGAATATCACTCACAATCCTTCACAGGAGAACCCATGTACTGCATGCATCTCGCTAATGTTGTTCAAGTATCAAGCAGATATTGAACAACATTAATTAACAGCAGAGCATCTTTCTCACCAAGACTTCAGCTGTAAGGGCTCCTTTACACAGGCAATCACAGAATCGCTGCAAAAAAAATTGTGGCAAAAATCGCAGCTTTGTTCATGCGATTTTTGAGTGTCAGATTTCTTGTGATGAATCAAGCATCGCATCGCTGCTGCTCGCGAGAAGATCGCACGATAAAAATCAAAATAATAGTCAATAGGAATTTCTAATGGGTAGGTGCACTTCGGCACGAGGGAGAAAAATCAACATTCGGTGGTTTCGCATGGGCCCATAGGATACAATATGCTGCATAATCAGGGTCCATACAGTAAAGCCATGTACTTTTGCTTTTTCCTTCACCCTCACGGATTCAAAGTGCGTATTCCGCAAACAGAGCAAAATAAAAACATCGCAGCATGCTTTGTTTTCGCTGCGGACGGTCTCCATTAAAGTCAATGAAGGGGCATCCAACCCGCAGCCCATACGCAATTAACACTGTGGATGGGCCGCGGGTATCTGTGTCATCCCTTGGCAAGGCTCCACGGTCATCCGCATTACAGATTTTGACTGAGGAATCCCAAATATGGAATCCAACCCGGTCATGTGCAGCCGGGCTAACGGTGGAATAGTGCCAACTGCTGTTTACTACTTCTTGTAAATGCTTTTGTTATGCCTGTGTGTGCTATAATGAGTTAGGCCCCCTGTACACGGGCATTGCGGTATCCCTCAGCGGATCTCCGCCGCGGGAGCCGCCGCCCGGGAGCAGGAGCCACAGACGAATTTCCACTGGTCAGCCTAATCTAATAGATAGGCTGACCGCTGAGAATCGGGTCAATTTGTAGCACGCTGCGAATTGCCCGCCGCGAGCGGAGAATCACAGTGATTCTCCGCTCGTGGACTGTGTGACGGCGCTTTCCACAGCACTGCTATAGAAAGCTTCAGACGGCGGCGAAATCACGCCCGTGGATAGGCACCCTTAGAGAAGGAGAAATCCTGTTTTCTCCATGTGCAGCATATAAAAGACATCACATCAGCTCCACCGACCAGCTCAGAGAGAACTGAAAATTGCACATGCAAAAAGGGGGGAAACTGGTGATAGAGACAAAATAATAATACAAGTATAATGGCCAGATTGTGTTATTCCTCATGTACACACAGCAGCTTAATCTGAAAAATCATCTGAAAGTGCAGGTATGCTTTGACTTACTGATATTCGTGACTATCCCATCACACAGACATAGCAAAACATCAGCTATCTGCACGTGTGATGTTTACATGTGGGAAGCTGCAAGGTATGTATATGAAAAAGCATCAGTTCATGTGACTAGACTTTTCCCAACCATCTCAATTACTAAGTGAATTAATGCTTTTTGCTAACATTTTGTAGAAACAGTATTACTATTTTTAATTTTCCCAGGCCCTCCCTATTTTGGGGCCCCTGGCACATGCCTAGTTGGGCTACTGGTTAAAACAGCCCTGCAAATGTACCTACCTGGCTATTAATCTGCATCAAGACCATCCTTGTGGCCAGTGAACATATGGAAAACAGTGCCCTCTAGTGACTGAAGGTCACTACAGCAAGCATGCCATACACAATGCAAAGAACATCTTCCACTTAGCCTATATTATATGCATTGTTTTGCATTGCAAATGCTACTAAACAGCAAAATGGCCCAAAGAAGCTAAAATTCTATTATACAAGCTTAAAAAAAAAAAAAAACCCTTCCCCTAAAAATGTATATATTAAACACCGTTGTAGGAACACATTGTGATAACACCACAGGAATTCCTTTGCAATTAGAAGTCACAATCATTATTGGCCCTTGATGATAAACATGCCGTATAAACCGATGGTGTAATGTCCCCCCAGTGAGCAGCAGTAGCCCCCTTCCTACCTTACTGTTCGTGACAGTCTCATCTTGCAGGTTAGCTGCCCACTTTCAGCACTTCCTATGCAGCTCACCACCCATTTCCTCTTCATTACCATCAGCATGTACATATATGCCTCTAGTGCACACTGCTGTACGACACGGATACTTACTAACGTGAATGTCACCTCGCCTGCACAACTGTAGCAGTAAGGTGTAGTGCATTAACTGGGATGGACCCCCAGGCTCCTCCATTACCGGGATGGACCCCCAGGCTCCTCCATTACCAGGATGGACCCCCAGGCTCCTCCATTACCAGGATGGACCCCCAGGCTCCTCCATTACCAGGATGGACCCCCAGGCTCCTCCATTACCAGGATGGACCCCCAGGCTCCTCCATTACCAGGATGGACCCCCAGGCTCCTCCATTACCAGGATGGACCCCCAGGCTCCTCCATTACCAGGATGGACCCCCAGGCTCCTCCATTACCAGGATGGACCTCCAGGCTCCTCCATTACCAGGATGGACCTCCAGGCTCCTCCATTACCAGGATGGACCTCCAGGCTCCTCCATTACCAGGATGGACCTCCAGGCTCCTCCATTACCAGGATGGACCTCCAGGCTCCTCCATTACCAGGATGGACCTCCAGGCTCCTCCATTACCAGGATGGACCTCCAGGCTCCTCCATTACCAGGATGGACCTCCAGGCTCCTCCATTACCAGGATGGACCTCCAGGCTCCTCCATTACCAGGATGGACCTCCAGGCTCCTCCATTACCAGGATGGACCTCCAGGCTCCTCCATTACCAGGATGGACCTCCAGGCTCCCCCATTACCAGGATGGACCTCCAGGCTCCCCCATTACCAGGATGGACCTCCAGGCTCCCCCATTACCAGGATGGACCTCCAGGCTCCTCCATTACCTCATTATGGTATCTTGTCCCATTGCTGGTGTAGTTACTTGCACTGTTTCCCTGGTGATTATGATCCATTGTATTTATATACACAAAGAAAAAGCCTCCATGTTATCAAAAACATAGTGCCAATGTGATCCCCACAGCAGCCAATCAGATTTTAGCTTTCCCTCTCCCAATGCGGTTTGTAGATGAAACCTGGTTCCCTGCCAGCAGCTCTGTAATATCTTACAGGCGGCTGCAGCAGCCTGTATATGGGACGTCACAAGCTGCTGCAACCGATCCCAGAGCTCGGAATCCATTTAAATAAAAATTGCATAAGGCTGCCTGCCCACGGGCGAAATTTCACTGCATTTCCCCCGGCAACAATCCAGCCGCAGGGAACACTTTCCATAGACTACTATGGACCCGCTGTCCACGAGCGGAGAATCATAGCGATTCTCTGCTGGCGGGATTTATATCACAGCATGCTGCAATTTGCCGTGATTCTCTGCGGTGAGCCGATCTGTCAAGATATGCTCAGCGCGGAGAGCAGTCAGCCCTGTCCTGCTCCCTGGCGGCGGCTCCCACAGCAGAGATCTGCAGCGGGATATTGCTAAGCCCGTGGACAGGAGCCCTAACTTAGACAATCCCTTTAAATAAACGTCAATACAGAACTATTTCTTGCCTGTTCAATAGTTTAATGGCTTTTGCTGTATTATACTTAATAGGTCCCCAATCAGACATCTTTTTTTCTAAAGTGAAAAACCCCAAACTTGGTAACCTCTCTGGGTATTGTAGTCCACCCATGCCATTTATTACTTTAGTTTCCCCCCCTTTGCACCCGCTCAAGGTCCGATATGCCCTTCTTGAGTACAGATGCCATTCCGAAAACTGTACACAATATTCCATGTGCAGTCTGACCAGTGACTTGTAAAGAGAAAGAACAATGCTCTTGTCATGTACCCCATGACCTCTTTTGATGCATTCCATTATCCCATTTGGCTTGGCAGCAGCTGCCTGACACTGGTTGCTCCAGTTAAGCTTACAGTTAACTAAAATCCCCATGTCCTTTTCCCATGTCAGTTTTGCCCAGTGGTTTCCCATTTAGTGTGCAGTGGTTTTTCTTCTGGCATTTTGTGCTGGTTCTGCGACGGAGCCCCCAAATGAAAGTTCCAGTGCAGATGTGTAAGCAGCCTTAGTAGGTTTTCATAGATTTTCAGTGGATTCTACTGTATTTGGTGGTTATAGAGAACTCCTTCCTATGAGGATCTTATAATTGTTTTTTGCTCCATGTATTTCTACCTATAGAAACTTCACATGTTCATCTCCATATATATATATATATATATATATATATATATATATATATATATATATATATATATATATATATATATATATATATATATATATATATATATATATATATATATATATATATATATATACACATATATATATATACACATATATATATATATACACATATATATATATACACATATATATATATACACATATATATATATATATATATATATATATATACATATACACATATATATATATATATATATATACACACATATATACACACACACACACACACACACACATACACACACACAGCGTGGGCTTAAAGGAGATGTCCCGAGGCAGCAAGTGGGTCTATACACTTCTGTATGGCCATAATAATGCACTTTGTAATATACATTGTGCATTAATTATGAGCCATACAGAAGTTATAAAAAGTTTTTTACTTACCTGCTCCGTTGCTGGCGTCCTCGTCTCCATGGTGCCGACTAATTTTTGGCCTCCGATGGCCAAATTAGCCGCGCTTGCGCAGTCCGGGTCTTCAGCAGTCTTCTATGGAGCCGCTCGTGCCAGAGAGCGGCTCCGTGTAGCTCCGCCCCGTCACGTGCCGATTCCAGCCAATCAGGAGGCTGGAATCGGCAGTGGACCGCACAGAAGAGCTGCGGTCCACGAAGACAGAGGATCCCGGCGGCCATCTTCAGCAGGTGAGTATGAAGACGCCGGACCGCCGGGATTCAGGTAAGCGCTGTGCGGGTGGTTTTTTTAACCCCTGCATCGGGGTTGTCTCGCGCCGAACGGGGGGGGGGGGTTTAAAAAAAAAAAACCCGTTTCGGCGCGGGACATCTCCTTTAAGACAGGATTTAACATAGACAAACCTCTCCTTTCCGGATTCTATGATCCCTTCTGAACAGACTGTAACCGTGGAACTACACTGTCCGGTCACAGCTTTCATCCAACCAGGTCTCTGTGATTCCCACTATGTCAGTTTTCTTTAGACATTATTACTTCCAGTTCATCAACCTTATTGGTCAGACGTCTAGCATTAATCACAATACAGTTTAGAAGGTTTTGGTTATTTTGTCTTTATATTAAGTGTATCCTTACTAATGGTTCTGCCAGTTATAACTGTACTAACCCCTCCCACCGCTCCACACCCATTCTCATTACGCAGTCCCAGATCTCCCATCTACACAGTATTCCCCACCTGTTCCTAGTTTAAATACTCCCCCAACCTTCTCTCCCAGCACAGCTGCCCCCTCCCCAATGAGATGCAACCCAACCTTACAGTAAAGCCTATAGCCGACAGCAAAGTCAGCTTAGTTCTCCAGGAACTTGAACCCCTCCTTCCTGCACCAACTCAGAAGCCACTTGTTTACCTCCCTAATTTCCCAGTGCCTTTCTGGTGTGTCATGTGGTGCAGGTAGTAGTTCAGAAAATACTACCTCTCCTTACTGTCCTGCAGCTCTGCGATTCGGGGTACCTCAGATGTCCAAAGACCCATCACCTACATTATGGTACTGAACACGCTGGAGATATATGAGGTAAGCCCTCGGGAAAAGCCCTGACATTTGCACTCTGGCAGCAATTTAAAAGCAGGCCAGTGGTTCAAACTATGCGGGCTTGAGCCAACACCAGAGGAACACATTCATCCGCTAGTTATGGACAAGTTTTTGGACAACACTTGTGTTACTTTCAGACTGGCGACCGCCTTTGCTGGGTTGAAACATGCAGTGATACTATCAGATGTTCTACAGTTGAAGTGTGTTGATCTTTGTGATTTATAAAGGATTGTTACCATACCCCATTCAGGTTGGAGTTAAGCATTCAGAGTTAGTCAGTTTTCTAACATTTCTAAAAATAATAGATGAGCAATATGCATTTTTTAATAGAAGTTCTAGCTGTCAACTTCATCTCCAAGTTTGTTGAAATAAAACATTATATATTTATAAGCCTGGTGTTCACATTGTACCCAGATTTCTGTGTTGCCTGCCCCTCACTGTGGCATAAAATTTGGCCTGGTCAGCAGGATACGATGTTGAGCACAGAGGCGCATAGAGCAAATGCAGACATGGCAGTAGACGATCCATCAGCTAGTGATACTATGCCACCTCACTAAGTTTGTTGGGCACAAGATTATACTCCCAGATTGGGTAGCTAGGCTCAGAAGCAGCATTCGCCTGTACAGCATACAGGTGGATGGACATATTGGAAGGGGATGCATGAAAAACTGTCCTTCTGCAACTTGAATCTAAGCGTCTATGTGGACGTCTATAGGGGAGCAGCAAGCGTTGAAAATTTGAGAACTTGATTCTTCATTAGAGTCCACAGAGAAGAAGGGAACATACTGCAGTATGCCAATATCCTTCAGGAAATCCTATCCAGAATATAAAAATGAAACACCATGGGCTCAATGGACCAAATCTTGAGAGATCAGTTTATCCTCAGGTTACCCAGTGTGCCCATTTGCCAGATTCTACATAAGTGGGTCCTGGTTGATCCTTCACTGACTTTCCAAATATTGCTCATCAAAGCCAGGATGAAAACTATGGACCATATGCTGTAAGGTCACAAACTTTGGAGGGCCATGAAGCCACTGGAGGAGAGAAAAGACGGGAGAAAATGGCTCACGAATTACATAGTGCTCTGAGCTCTGTAAAAAAGAACTAGCGCAAGTTAAAGCTAGAATGTGTAAGCCTGTCTCAGAGGCCAAGATACAAAGAGCCCTAATGTCAACATGGGTCAACCCCTATTATAAGAAGTTGGCCTGACCCCCCAAAGTGTGAGATGATGCCTAGGATTGCAAAGAGCTGCAATGTTGGTGATGTGGAGGAAAGGGACATTTGGCTAAAGAATGTCGGAGTGAACACCTGAACACCCAAAAGAACCCGTTAAAAGCCCCCTGCAGTAGTGGGGCATTCTGCAGAGGAGGTGTGGAGAGAACCCACTAACCAATGCTCCAAAACTCTGGTTGCTGGGTACCCAATTCTGCAGGCTGAATTTGAAGGAAAGGGAGTCAATTGCCTTGTGGATTTCTTCAATCAACATTTCCAGGCCTTCGTTAAGCTTGAAAGAGAAACTAATTAAATTGACTGCAGCTAATCACCTGCCTGTTCCTATAACAGGAGTTGCTTGTATGAGAGTAAGAATTTGTGGCCAGGACATTGGCAAAAAAGGCATGATCATGGTCCGCAAACACTTCTGAGAAGATGTCCCTGTGATACTGGGCATGAATACGCTACATGAATTAGACCAGATAATGTTTACCAACGAGGGACCGGGTTACTGGAAGCAAACAAGTCCCCGTCTGCCGACACAAAAACTATCCTGACCTTCCCAATCGGGACATATTGCAGATTGGAAGAGGGTTGAAGTTATGGTGGATCCAGTGGAGCTTGGAATTAAACAAGGATGCCCGAATGTTAGCGGTGGTCCGAAAAGGGAAAGTTTATGTACAGTGTGTTAATCTTGGGTTTGAAGAGATCACCTTCGCCTCAAGAGCAGAACTCGCCCAAGTATATGCATCAAGAAGTAGTCAAAAAGGAAGGGTGCTTGACACCAGTCCCGAGTGTGGAAAGAGATGAAGCAACACTTCAGTGGAAATGGGAATTATCCTAGAACACATGGAAGCTGACCGGACATCATTCACCCCAGAACGAGTACAAGCAATAGAAGATTTATTGTGGCAGTTCCAAGCAACGTTCACCCTATGCCAAAAACTTCGGGTGAGCCGACGTCACGAGAGAGCTACCGTCAGATACCACCAAAATTGTACCAAGAGGTGAAGACTCTGTTAACCCAGATACTGAATTTGTGAGTCATTCAGAGTAATCAAAGTCCCCAGGCAGCCCCAGTAGGGCTTATGAAGAAGAAAGATGAAAGTATCCAATTCTGCGTAGATTACCACAACGTTTGGGTCCAAGGCTGATTTCACACGGGTGCCAAAATTGCCAGAATTTCTCGTGATGCAACAGTGCTACAAATCGCATGTAGAGATGAGCGAGCATACTCGCTAAGGAAAATTACTCGACCGAGCATTGTCCTTAGCGAGTACCTGCCCGCTCGGAAGAAATTCAGGTGCCGGTGCAGTGAGTTGCGGGAGTGAGCAGGGGGTTGCAGGGGGGGGGGGGGGGTGAGAGAGGGAGATCTCCCCTCTGTTCCCCCCGCTCTCCCCCACCGCTCCCCGACGGCACCTGAATCTTTTCTTCCGAGCAGGCAGGTACTCGCTAAGGACAATGCTCGCTCGAGTAATTGTCCTTAGCGAGTATGCTCGTTCATCTCTAATCGCATGCTTTCCAATGGGTTCTTTCACATTAGCGATGTTTTGTAGCCTGCTACATTGCGCGAGAAAAAGAAAAAAAAAATCACGGGTTGCTAAATATTGCCAGGATTTGCGAGGTTTTGTATCCATATTTCCCTATGGAGCCCTCCTTTTTGTTGCATCGCATGAAAACGCGGTTTTCGTGCAGTGCAACTTTTACAGTAGGAAGTCCTACTGTAAAAGCCCTAAAATAAACCCTAGCTGCATTTAAGAAAAAAAAAAAGGGTGGGTGGGGGTTGGGGGGGGAAATCACCTAAGAAGCGCTATAAGCTCCGCTGTGCATCTCTTCTGCAGCTCCGGTGGACTCACTTGCAGTTTTCAGCAAGTGGTTTGGAAATTCAAAATCCCTTCCTACAGGAAGCGCTGGCTGTAATCGGTTCTCAAACACCGCAGCTCAGCCAATCACTGCAACATTTGATGAACCAATCACAGCCATTGCATTGACTGGCTGTGATTGGTTCATCGAGCGCTGGCTCTAATTGGTTCTCGAGTGACAGAGCTCAGCCATTTACAGACAGCGGCCGGGGTTTTGAGCCTCCAAATCAGGAATCGCTTGCTGAAAAAGTACAAGCAACTCTGCTGGAGCTGAAGAGGAGATGTGCGACGGACCTGACAGCGGCTGTAAGGTGATGTATTTTCTCTTTTTAATTTTAATGAGCTAGGGCTTGTTTTCTGGGTAGGTCTCATATTTCCAGCCCCCACCGAAAATCCCAGCTAAAGAGCGCTACAAAGTCGTGTGACTTTGTAGCGTCACAAAAAAATAATAAAAATTTTTTAAAAAATTGCAATATTGTCACAAGAAAATGCATCGATACTGCACAGAACACAGATGCTATATTGCTGCAATATTTTGCAACGATATCGCTGTCGCCATGTGAAAGAGGCTCAAGTGTTGTACGTTAAAGAGGTCAGCCCTGGTGATCGCACGCTGGTGAGTACCACATGTCATGAGCGGAGCCTAAAGCTTTAGAAAAAGTGGTAGCGAGGCAGTGAGCACGTGAAATAAAAAGTAGCTTCGAGCGAGTTAAAACGACGGAACTTTTGGAACAGAGTTAATGAGCAAGTCCCTGGCTCTTGATTGCCCTCTTTCTTCAGGAGTATCAAGCACAGCACTGAAAATCTGTCCAACGCACAGATAGCTTGTCACAAAGGAAGAAGGATATTCATGCACACTGTACGAGTACTGTGTCCAGCCAGAGCCTCACCAGGCCGCTGGAACTACCAAAATTGTGGCTCCGCTGTGCCCCAGGTAGGATGGCCTACGGCCCTACTCTGGCTTTCCCATTAGATTCCAAGCTGGGGTTTCAGTGTGCAGAAACGGAACAACTTCGCTAAGTCGTACAGTCTCTGCTTGCATTTACATGGGACGACCATCGTTCAGAACTCCGTGGGAGCAAGTATTGTGAACAACTCTTAGGCTGCATGCACATGGGCGTCTCGGATTCCAAGGACAGGAGCCCACAGCGGAATTCAACCCTGTGCCCAGCCGGCATCCGCTCATACCTGTATTTTCTTCTTTTTTCCTGCACTGCGGATAGTTCGCACAGCTCACCTGTACGCCACACTACACCAATTGCACAGTACGGCCGCTGCCATTCAGTTTGTACAGCGGCAGTGCTACAGATGAGCCCCAACTGGAGTAACCCACAAATGGAAGGTGCATTTGTGGTGTTCCCTCTGTAGCACAGAAATAGAAGGGTCACCATGTATAACGTCACATCACAGTAAAGGTAGAAAAAAAAATAAAAGCAGTGACGCAACATGCAGGTATAATACAGACATGATGTCAAAGACCAGGAATAATGCAAGAGGTAATGCTGCAGAGAAGGAATAGATGTGCACAGCAGGGGTAACCAGGCGGCTCTATAGTCATTTCTAGAATGGGGGCCACACAATGTTTTGTACCCAGTCCTCACTAACTGCACCTCATGTCCTCTTAATGTAGCAGCCATTATGTCTGCTACCTGGTGGCTACACCCATGGAGGTAGATGTCAGAAGTGCGGACCCGGAGAGACCAGGCTATATATACAATTAGATCAGTGGCAGGATGTAATCCAGCCATGACTGATGCTTCATATTACACTCTACTTCCTGTGTAGCAGCTTCACCCAGTGGCTGACGGGAACGGCTTCACACGGCACCCTAATGGTCCAGGTTTAAACCTTATGGTATTGTTGAGTTTCAAGGAAAACAAGTGAGGACCCGCATGGTTAAAGACAAGGAAGATGCGGGACCTTTTCTCACTTGTAGATTGCTATTAAAGTATACGGTATATAGTTAAGTCTGCATCATGTCAATTTATGCTGCATATTCTATTGCAGAATGAAGGGTTGGAAGCTGCACCAATTGAGGAAAATCTGCAGATCTGCTACGTGTGAACGTACCGTAAAGGTGTGCAGACTGTCCTGCTTGTTGGCGGTCGAGATAGGTTCTCTTTAACCCCTTCCTGACTTGTGCCGTCCATATAAGGGAGATGGTATTGTTCCATCTCCATAATTTGCATATTACCCAGAGGAGTATGAATGGCCTTATAAGTCTCTTCACTCACTCAACTTCTAGGTGCTCTCCCTAAGGAGAAAAGATAGCATGTCTGGTGTTTGTGTATGGAGCAGAGTCCACTACATACATCTTTGACAGCAGACACCCACTCAACAGCCACAGCTGTTAACTCCTTAAATGCCTCAATCAACGTTAGGGGGTCCAAATCGGACCCCCAGCAATAAAGCTGCGAGGTGCCGACCGAATGTCATGGCAGTCTAGGTCTCCTGAAGGCTTGCATGGCTGCCATAGGTTAGCACTGATTAAAGACACGCTTGACTGTCGATCTATTAGGACGAACTAAAAAACGGAAATGAGCGGCAATTTCGAGCTGCGTTTTCTGAATGTATGATATCACGCTCGCCAATGATTGTTTTTATGCGGATGCAACGAGTTTTGCTGGCAAAAATGCCTGCCTTCACTTCTTTAAAGTCGCGATCCTCCAGCGCCTTAGAGGATTGGGAAGGGTTTCCCATTGTTTTCAATGGGAAACATCACATGGCAGGTTTTACTGCTCCATTGAAAACAATTGGCGATGCATCCCAATGGAACATGAAATGATATATACATAAGCGATGCATGTCCTGACTCCATTCAAAAGAATGCAGTTCATATTCTCGTGAGTCTCGCATCGCACAAAACTCACGTGCGACACTTGGCCATGTGAAACAGACCTCACTTCCCCCTGAACACTGTCAAAGCAACCCCCCTACAGAATTAAGAGGGTCCTTCAGCAGATAAGTGATTACATGGTGCTAGGATCCGAGTTAGACCTGAAAGGCGTCACAATTACGTGACTAAACAATCTACTTGATATTTTAAACAGTCTAAGATAAGTTCCCCATTGACTTCATTGTGGATTTCCGTGCAGACTAAGGCCTCATGTCCACGGCAAAACAACATTTAAAATCTGCAGAGTTTCTCCCGCACGCGTGATCTGAGCCCCATAGGGATGCATTAGACACCTGCAGGTCATTTTCCCTTGAGGCGCAGATTGCAAAAAATAGAGTGCATGGCGCAGCAGAGTCCAAAATAGCGCCCCCCAAAGACCCCATACTCGCCTCTCCGGAACCGCCGTGCACGTCCCGTCTGGCGAGCCGATGCATATATGCGCAGTGTAGCACATGTCGCACTGGCAGTGGGGATGACTAGGCCGGCAGTGACACATAATCACACGATACTTCCGCTGTGCTCACAGCGCAAGTATCGCATGATGGACGGCTTCCATTGACTACAATGGAAGCCGGCCGCACGTTTTCTAGCGGCAATTAAAGCATGCTGCGTTTTTTTTTCACACTGCGGAATTCCGCGGTAGAATTCCGAAGCTTGAACATTGAGCCATTAGGTTTAATAGATCCTAATAGCTGTGGGATAACACCGTGAGAACGTGGCAAGAATCCGGCCGTGGGAATTAGGCCTTAAAGGGGTGGTCTCGCGAAACCAAGTGGGGTTATACACTTCCGTATGGCCATATTAATGCACTTTGTAATATACATCGTGCATTAAATATGAGCCATACAGAAGTTATTCACTTACCTGCTCTGTTGCTAGCGTCCCCGTCTTCATGGTTCCGTCTAAATTCGCTGGCAGTTTGCTTTTTTAGACGCGCTTGCGCAGTCCGGTCTTCTCCTTTCAGCACGAGCCGCTTCAGTGTGCTCCCCACTACAGCTCTTCTGCGCATGCGCAGACGAGCTGTCACTGCTCGGGAGTGCGCTGGAGCGGCCATTCTGTACCTTCCTCTGTTAGAGGAAGGTGCAGAGCTGCCGAGCTGTCCGGAGAAGCCGCCCAGCTGTCCCGCCGTCCAGCTGTCCTGGTAAGTGATGGGCCGGGGGGGCTGCCGCTGCGCCGGGGGGGGGGGCTGTCGCTGTGATGGGGGGGGGGGGGGGCTGCGCCGGTTACCGGAACTAGCGCTGGGCCGGGGGAACTAGCGCTGGGCCGGGGGAACTAGCGCTGGGCCGGGGGGGCTGTCGCTGGGCCGGGGGGGGGGGGGGGGCTGTCGCTGGGCCGGGGGGGGGGGGGGGCTGTCGCTGGGCCGGGGGGGGGGGGGGGGGCTGTCGCTGGGCCGGGGGGGGGGGGGGGGGCTGTCGCTGGGCCGGGGGGGGGGGGGGGCTGTCGCTGGGCCGGGGGGGGGGGGGGCTGTCGCTGGGCCGGGGGGGGGGGGGGCTGTCGCTGGGCCGGGGGGGGGGGGGGGGCTGTCGCTGGGCCGGGGGGGGGGGGCTGTCGCTGGGCCGGGGGGGGGGGGCTGTCGCTGGGCCGGGGGGGGGGGGGCTGTCGCTGGGCCGGGGGGGGGGGGGCTGTCGCTGGGCCGGGGGGGGGGGGGGCTGTCGCTGGGCCGGGGGGGGGGGGGGCTGTCGCTGGGCCGGGGGGGGGGGGGGCTGTCGCTGGGCCGGGGGGGGGGGGGGCTGTCGCTGGGCCGGGGGGGGGGGGGGGCTGTCGCTGGGCCGGGGGGGGGGGGGGGCTGTCGCTGGGCCGGGGGGGGGGGGGGGCTGTCGCTGGGCCGGGGGGGGGGGGGGCTGTCGCTGGGCCGGGGGGGGGGGGGGGCTGTCGCTGGGCCGGGGGGGGGGGGGGGCTGTCGCTGGGCCGGGGGGGGGGGGGGCTGTCGCTGGGCCGGGGGGGGGGGGGCTGTCGCTGGGCCGGGGGGGGGGGGGCTGTCGCTGGGCCGGGGGGGGGGGGGGCTGTCGCTGGGCCGGGGGGGGGGGGGGCTGTCGCTGGGCCGGGGGGGGGGGGGGGCTGTCGCTGGGCCGGGGGGGGGGGGGGGGCTGTCGCTGGGCCGGGGGGGGGGGGGGGGGGCTGTCGCTGGGCCGGGGGGGGGGGGGGGGCTGTCGCTGGGCCGGGGGGGGGGGGGGGGCTGTCGCTGGGCCGGGGGGGGGGGGGGGCTGTCGCTGGGCCGGGGGGGGGGGGGGGCTGTCGCTGGGCCGGGGGGGGGGGGGGCTGTCGCTGGGCCGGGGGGGGGGGGGGCTGTCGCTGGGCCGGGGGGGGGGGGGCTGTCGCTGGGCCGGGGGGGGGGGGGCTGTCGCTGGGCCGGGGGGGGGGGGGGGCTGTCGCTGGGCCGGGGGGGGGGGGGGCTGTCGCTGGGCCGGGGGGGGGGGGGGCTGTCGCTGGGCCGGGGGGGGGGCTGTCGCTGTGATGGGGGGGGGGCTGTCGCTGTGATGGGGGGGGGGGGGGCTGCGCCGGTTACCTTCTGCCTGGCGGTGGGTGACTGGTCGGCCGTGTTCACTCCAGGGGTCTGGTCGGCGGCTGCGGGGCGTCGTGTTGTCATGGAGACACAGCTGGCAGCGTCTCGGGAGCGCGCACGTCGGGCTGCAGCGAGCGACGGGAAAAGAGCCGGCGGCCATCTTGGGAAAATTTTTATAAGTTGCTGAAACGCTGGAACGGTAAGTACGAACCAGCTAGAAATGTCATTTACAGGGGGGCTTAGTAATGTGTACTTAATGGGGGGGACTGGGCAAAAAAAAAAATTCACTGCTTCCTCGAGACATCTCCTTTAAGATGCCGTATGTGTGTGCAAGTATAATACTACCGTGTTTCCCCGAAAATAAGACAGTGTCTTATATTAATTTTTGCTCAAAAAGGTTTAACTTTTTTACATGTATAGCTGCCTGGACACTATTTAAATTGACTTTTTTAATTAACTGTTAGCAGGGCTTAATTTTGGAGTAGGGCTTATATTTCAAGCATACTCAAAAAGCCTGAAAAATCATTTTGCATCCTCAAAAATTCAGGAAAATCATGCTATGTCTTATTTTCAGGGTATGTCTTATTTTCAGGGAATCGGGGTAAGCACCCCGAATAGGTGAGAGGAGCTGTCTATCTGTATTTTGCACCTGGTCAGCACTCTGCTGCAGAGAGGTATTTCCACCTCTCTTGTATACATCTATACGTCATATCCGTAAGTATAGTCGCCTGTTATGTCCCTTTTTTTTTACCCATGTATTTTAAAATAGGAAACCGGCACACTGCTAAATATGTGAATTACCGTTACGGTTTTCTTCAAAATCTGTTGGATTTTTCCAATATGGATTTCTGCCGTGTGAACATAATGTGAGGCCTTGTTCACATCAGGGAATTTCATCGCAGAATCTAGAAAAAAAACACAACGTTGGGGGCTGCACGTGTATTTGCCCTATTGCTAAATCCACACTGTCACACTTCCATGGATGGCCGGTCACCAGATTTATCGCCAACAGAATATGTACTAGTTATTAGCATTATTTGTAGTACCAGTGTTTCTGTTGGCACAATGCGCCCTTACTAATGTATTATATTGTGATAGCGATTGGAGTTGGTCAAAATTTTTTCGTGCAAATAGTTCAGCAGCTCGCTGAGGAGACATGTTCGCTTGTAGCTTTGGCATATGTGCTGCACATGATTTACGAGCTTCAGTAGCTTGCTGAGGAGACAGGTTGGCTTGTAGTTCTAGCATATAAGCCGCACAAGATTTACGAACCTCAGCTGGTGGCGGAGGTGAAATCGTGGCTTGTTGCTGTGTCATGTAAGCTGCATTAGCTTTATGGCGGCGTTGAACAGTCTGTGGTGACATGTCTGCACAACAGCGATGGTTTGTTTCAGCACTGGACAACGGTTGATGATTAGATGAAGGCTGGACTGTGTTGGCGGCATTAGCACTTGAGATGACATGATATCACATTCAGGAAATGTGAAGATAGTGGGGAAGGACTATGCTTCAATGTTGTTGGTCAGTATGCACCGCCAGCTGTGTACGTGGACATTTGTGAGGTGTCATTTATTGGCGTCGCCACACAGGTGTGCAGATGTGTCGCAACCAGCTACAAACTGCCAGACTGAGTACTGCTGTATCCATAGCAACTGAGGCCACGGGGGTTTTCTGTCAGCACACGGCAGCTGTCCAGCTCTGCAAGTTTTTAATAACGTGAAGAACCTGCAATGATGTCGCCGTCATGTGATCAGGGGCGGGGCTCAGAGACCAAGGAACTGATCACATGTGACATCAGTTTCTGTGAGCACACGGCTACTGTCAGGCTCTGTGTTTTTTATATGCTTTAGGACCTGCGATGGCATTATCATCATGTAATCAGGGGGTGGAGCATGTGAAGCACTCACACACAAGTGGTCATTAGCACTTTGATGGGACCATCTTGGATGCTTACTTTGACAGTCTACAGGTTTACATGATCTAGAGGCTCAGTTACAGCAAGTGTGGACCGATATGCCGCATGATGCCATACATTACTGGTTTCCTCCATGTGACATCTTGTATCCAAACTAGAGGCGGCTCAACATGGTACTAGAGCCTCCATGCCTGCCCGTATCCCATTTTGCATCCAAGCTAGAGACAGTACAATAGGGTACTAGAGCTTCTATGCTCACCTGTATCACATCTTGTATCCAAGCTAGAGGCGATACAACAGGGTACTAGAGCCTCCATGCCTGTCTGTATCACATCTTGTATCCAAGCTAGAGCCTCCATGTCTGCCCATATCACATCTTGAATACAAACTTGAGGTGGCCCAACAGGGTACTAGAGCCTCCATGCCAGCTTGTGTCACATCTTCTATCCAAGCTAGAGGCAGTACAACAGGGTACTAGAGCCTCCATTCCCGTCCGTATCAGATCTTGTATTTAAGCTGCAGGCGGTATAACAGGGTACTAGAGCCTCCATCCCCGTCCGTATCATCTTGTATTTAAGCTACAGGTGGTACAACAGGGTACTAGAGCCTCCATGCTTACCCATGTAACATCTTGTATCCAAGCTAGAGGTGGTACAACAGGGTATTAGAGCCTCCATGTCTGCCTGTATAACATCTTATATTCAAGCTAAAGCCTCCATGCCCACCCATATCACATCTTGCATCCAAGCTAGAGGCGGTACAACAGGGTACTAGAGCCTCTATGCCGGCTTGTGTCACATCTTGTATCCAAGCTAGAGGCAGTACAACAGGGTACTAGAGCCTCCATGCCCACCAATATCACATCATGTCTTACCAGCGCTGGATTGGATACAGGTGTAGTAGCCATGCCGGTCACTGAAGAGTAGTCAAGATAGCTGGGAGTAGTTATCGGGAAGTCACGGTATGCAAAACAATGGGATGAGACGTAAGCGCAGTAAAATGGAAGCCGGAGGTCAGCAGCAGGAGATATCGGTACAATTGCAGATGAGCAGGAGAGGAGCTTGATCAAGGTGGTGGAGCACAATAATCACACGCTGGATCTGAAGAACGGGCAGGCTTTCATAGGAAGCCCTAATTAGTAGCAAGAGGACAGAGCCAAGATAGGGAGACAGGAAGTGGACTTCGCAGGAGCAAGAAAACAGAACAAGGCTGGGTTTGAGCAAGGAACTGTCCAAATCTTGGGGAAAGAGCACAGGGGAGATAGCTGCTAACTGGAGCGCAAGAAGTCCTGGGTTCGAGTCCTGACATCTTGCGTCTAAGTCAGAGGTGGCCCAACAGGGTTTTAGAGCCTCCATGCCCACCACATCTTGTATTCAAGCTAGAGGCGGTGCAACAGGGTACTAGAGCCACCAGGCCCATCTGTATCACATCTTGTATCCAAGCAAGAGGTGTTACAACAAGGTACTAGAGCCTCCATGCCTGCCCGTATCACATCTTGTATCCAAGCTAGAGGTGTTACAACAGGGTACTAGAGCCTTCATGCCCACCACATCTTGTATCCAAGATAGAGGCAGTGCAACAAGGTACTAGAGCCTCCATGTCCACCTGTATCACATCTTGTATCCAAGCTAGAGGCAGTAGAACAGGTTATTAGAGTTTCCATGCCTGCCTGTATCACGTCTTGTATCCAAGCTAGAGGCGGTACAACAGGGTACCAGAGCCTCCATGCCTGCCCGTATAACATCTTGTATCCAAGCTCGAGATGGTACAACCGGGTACTAGAGCCTCCATGCCCGCCCGTATCACATCTTGTATCCAAGCTAGAGGCGGTACTAGAGCTTCTATGCCAATTCATATCACATCTTGTATCCAAGCTAGAGGCGGCCACAGGGGTCAGTTTTCCACAATAAATGATCAATAACTGATATTGTAATCACTTACATCAATGTTACAATCGCAAGGAGAAAGTTTCATTCCATTCTGACAACCCCTTTTCAGTGCTCAATATCTGTTTTACAAGGAGAGTGTATGAGATTTAAATCTCATGTACACTGCTGATAAATGTATTACACCGTAGATGTTCCGTGAAGAAATCCTCGCAGATAATCTGCAGATAATCTACTCTATGTGGGAATAGTCTTAAAGGGATTTTCTGGGACTTACAAAAAAAAAAAAAAAAAAGTTTGCAGGTTTACAATGGTATAACATCCAGAAAAGTTGCATCCTCGCCTGCTCCAACAACTCCCCGTCCAGCGCTGGAGCCCAAGTCCACACCACTCGGAACCTGGCCAAAGCTGGGGCGTGGTCATGTGTCATTTATTTGGCACATGACCACTCAGCCAATCACAGGCTTCAGTGGCTATGTAGGAATCAACACTAAAGCCTGTGATTAGCTGAGTGGCCACATGCACAATGAACGGCATGTGACGCCAACCAACTTCTTAAGGGAATCAGGGCCACCAATCTGAACGGGGAGCTGCTTTTATACCATTTTAACCTTGTACAAATTTTTTTTAATCTCAGAACAATAGCACAGCAGGTGGCGCTATTTATTCCAGTGAAGAACAGGAAAAAAAAATAGATGACCAATGGAAGCGAGCCATACGTAAACGCTTTCCTTTTTGTCCCCCTTAAAAAAAAAACTATGCAAAAAAAAAAAAAAAAAAAAAATTTAACTCTTTTCCAATTCCAAAACTAAACTGAAAAACGGAATTTGACAGGAAGGCCTAAGGCATGTGTGAATGGCCCAAACAGAATTACCGCAGAGAGTTCAATGAAAATATACCCCAGCATTGCTATTCCATGGGAAACACATACATACATACATACATACATACATACATGAACACTAAAGTCCAGGCCAGCAGTGCACTAGGTTTACCCCAAATCCCAAATAATGGCTAACATTACAAGTGACAAGCTCAGCTCTGCTACTCCACCGTACAGATCGTCGCACTTGCATGGCTGAATGCTTGCCCTACTTTGAGAAGCTTTCGCCGCACACACAGACCTTTTCCTGGAACAAGTGCTTTTATTCTGAATTATTTATGCTCCCCCACCACCGCCATAATTAAGAATGCAAGAGACAAGCTGGGCAATAAAGGCGGCCGCTGTTTATGCAGCTCGCTGCTTCTCTGTGACTGGAGCAATCAATCTGTGCAATTCCAGGCAGGGAAGACGACTCTTTACTCAAGTAGGAAGATGTGTCATTAATGCTCACAGGAGCTACGGTACCTTAACCCTTTCACGACCCGGGGTCAATCATACACCTACGTCCCTCCAGGTCATAGTCTGCATTTCTGGTATTCCCACTTTCTAAAAACAAATCATGACTTATTTCACCGATGACATCTCTACATAAGGGCTTGTTTTTTGTGGAATGAGATGTAATATCTCAGCGGAACCACTTAAACCATACAATGCATTGGAAAACTTTTTTAAAAATTACAAAAAACTGGGGTGAGATGGAAAAATGCAACTGTACCATTTTTTTCTTTTGGGGGAGATGGGGGGGGGGGTTATTTTTACAGTGTTCACGGTATTCTGTGGTTCACTACAATTAAAGATATATATATATATATATATATATATTATATATATATATTATACATATACACACACACACATACACACACACACACACACACATATACATATACATACATACACACACATACATACACACACACGTTTCCCCGGAAATAATAATGTCTTATTTTTATTTTAGTCCCAAAATATGCACTAGGCCTTATTTTCAGGGGTCAAAATCCCCGCCTCCAGGAAGGGCTGGCTGTGATTGGTTTATGAGCACTCTTGCTCAGCCAATCATTGCCGGCGCTCGATGAACCAATCAAAGCCATTTATTCATTGAATGGCTGTGATTGGTTCAACGTGCACAGAAGAGGAATCCGGTTGGCTTGCAGTGACGTGACCTTGGGGACTGCAGGAGCCAGGAGAAGATCGTCATGGTGAAGATCTGGTAAGGAGACTGTCTGAGAAATAGTAGGAAAGTATAGATTTTTTTTTTTAATGACAAAACCCCTTTAATCTACCTAGTTTCAAAATTCTTTGGCGAGATATTCCTAAAAAAGGCTGTCCAACATTTTATTTTTTTTTAAATAGTTTTGAGCCCCCCCCCCCCCCCCCCCCCCCCGCCCGATGCTTTGTGACATCAGTGCATTGATGCCGCAGCATCTGACAGGTGACATCATCAGGTCTCCTGGCCTGGTGAGGTCAGAAGCCTCCAACAGGTTTACGGAACGTCACTGATTAGGTCCCTGTCAGATCTCCTATTAGCTGCAGCAGTCATGTGGGGGTAAACAACCATATGACTGCTGCAGCCAAAGTAAGCAGAAGACCAGAGAGGTGGAAGATAAGCAGCGCAGCATCTAAGAGGGGATTATGTTTTAGGTTTTTTTTTTACTATATATTTAGTCCCCCCACTGCCAATCAATTCTTTTTATAATAGAAAGCCCCTTTTATATATCAGAGCATTGTTTTTCCACTACTGCAGATACCCTGCACACACACTAATGAGAGCGCAGACATCAGGGCTACACAATTGTCTCTATAGGTACCGTAGCGGCTGTGGCCGTTCTCATACCTATTCATACACCTGATGTACAGTAAACTGTAACACATGTTCTATTGGGATATTACCGCTTGATTTGCAGCTACCGCTCACTTGAAAGGCTTCTCCCCAGGAGGAAACAAGCATCAAGGAAAGCAAAATTAATTTTCTTGTCCCATTTCAGGCCTCCAGTGACACTTGCCAAAACAGACAACACGATGCCAACGCCGTACGGAAGCGCTGACCTAAATGGAGCTGCACTGCCAAGGAGTGTCTTAAGTGCACACTAAATCCATCTGCAACTTAAAGGGGCGATAAAGCAAAGTGATCAGTCCTGGAGATACGGAACACAATTATTCCCCCCCCATACTAGTTAGCATTATGTAGGGGGACAGGAGTCACTGTGGACCCATCAACGTGACAACTGTGCTGTGCTTTAAATTTGGTAGCCAGTCCTTAATTGGAGGCTTTTCTGCCTGCGGAGGTTTGCATAAAACAATGTGCTCTTATGTTGCTTACACCACATCTAAGCCATATCCACTATAATATATATACATACACATACATTTTTTTTTTTTGCAAATATGCAATTCCGTTGCAACAAAGGGACTGACAAGATTAGCTTAAAGGCCCATTTACACGGAGCAAGGATCGGTCAAAAATCGCTCAAAAGCGATCGTTTGAGCAATAATCGTTGCGTCTAAACAGGCGGCCATCGTGCACTGCTAGCTGATCGTTAAATTCAAGTCAACCTAAAAATCATCTCATCAGGACTAAAAAGCAGTCTTATCAGGACCGCGTGTGGAGCCAGGAGCAGGAACTGAGCTCCCGCCCACTCTCTGCCTCCTCTCCACCCCCTCTCCGCCCCTCTGCACTATTTACAATGAAAGGAGGCGGGATGGGGCAGGGCTAAATCACAAAAAAAATTAGCCCTACCCCCGTCCTGCCTCTCCTCATTGCAAATAGTGCAGAGGGGCGGAGAGGAGGCAGAGAGGGGGCGGGAGCTCAGAGCACTGTTCCTGGCTCTTCCAGCCTCCCCCCTGCAGAGAGAGACCACGTATATCCACTGCGCGTGAAAACCCAGCCGATATACATTTGTCTGAATCCAGCCTAAAACTAATACTCTGTTGATGCACCCTTTGACTTTATGACAGCATTCAGTGTTTTTGGGTAGTTGTCTGTCAGCATGGCACATCTTGATGGTACTGTTGTATTATGCCTCCACCGGAAGTTAGAGGTGGAGACATAATTCAGCTGGGTTGACATGCAGGTGACGTCCCCAGCTTCTGATTGGCTGTCCCTGCTGCCCTGCTATCTCCGTCTCTCTGCTCTCGTGTGGCGATGTGGACCCTGCTGTTTCCACTGTCCTGTTCAACGTCTGCCATTGTGCACAGTATCGCTGACGAAGTGCTCCGGTCCTCTGCTGCTCAGACTCACCACCAGCGGCGCTCTGCTGGGCTGACAGTATATATGGTGTGGCCCTCCGTCTTCCCGCTCATCGCTGATGTGTTCGGCTCCTCCATTGCTTTGATTGAAGACGCCCCCGCTGTCCTGCACTGAAAGAGTACGCAGCTTGGCAGCAGGGTTGGGACTCTGACAAAAGAGGGGTCCGGACGGAACATCAGATCCCAGACCCGGAGATGGCAGACCAGTGGGGACAGGAATTTCAATGGGACAGTAACAACTGCGGGGTCCGGACGGCACATGAGAGCATAGGTACAGAGATAGCGGGGACAGCCAATCAGAAGCTAGGGGCGTCACCTGCATGTCAACCCAGCTAAATTAGGTCTTCACCCCTAACTTCCAGGGAGACATAATACAACAGAACCCATCTTGACTTGGCAATCTTTGCCCACTTTTACTTGCAAAAACGCTCCAAATCTGTCAGGATGCGAGGACATCTTGTGTGTAGCGCCCTCTTTAGGTCACCCACAGATCTTCAATGTCCAGAATTATAAACAATTTTTGTATTAACACTAATAAAACAAAAACATTTATTATCACCAGATATAGAATAGCGCCATCTGCTGTTTACTACTTTTTGTAAATTATCCAAGGTGGTTATACATAAAGCCCTGCTTCTCTCTCAGCTCCACTAAGCATGCAGAGGAACCTCTGCTGTGGTGAGCGTCTGCTTCTGAAACTCCAGCGTCTTCTCTGCTTGTCAGACCAAGGCGGAACAAGGGATGAAAGACTGCGTTCTTCCAATTACACTTCTGGCAAAATGCTGATGATTCAGAAGTAGACGCTCACAGCAATCCTGCATACCCAGTGGAGCGGGCAGAAAAGCAAGACTGAGCATGTGCGACCACCTGGGAACACTTGCTGTGGTAGACAGAAGAAAACACAACAGATAGCACTATTCTATTAGTCCTGGGATATCTGGGGATAGAATGTTTAACCCCTTAAAAACCAAGCACCATAATTTACTGTGTTTGTTTCTGGGCTTTAATCCTGCTCGATTGCAGAAATACGACGTGGTATTAAAGCCTCTGCTCCTGCAATCAAGCAGAAACAGGTCGGGTCCTCAGCGCTTAGTCACAGCCGAGGACCCGGAGGAGAAGGGAGAAGCGTTTTTTTTTATTTTTTAATATTCATGAAAAAGACCCAAAGCAGACGCCAACCAAAACCGTCGCTGTATGTGCCCTGCAATCCAAAACCATACATATTATATATCCAAATGTCCAAAACAAAATGGAGGAACCAGTTCCCATACTTTATTTTAGCGTAAATATACTAAATAAAAAAAAAAAACTAACTAAAAAATGCTAAAAAAAAAAAAATCTGTTTTAGCTTTTTACCACCAATAAAACTAAAAACCGGGAAACAAAAGGCAGTGAAAAAGATATTAAACATAGCAGCTATCTGTCATGGAAAAAAAAACGCAGCAAAAATAATTTTGATAGCTGAAGGACAAAAAAAAAATAGGACAGTAAAACCACCACATGAGTAAAATTCCTACAAAGTGTCTGACAAAACAGCCTGGTCTTCAAGGGGTTAATAAGCAGAAACACAAACATGTTTTAGAATTATTGGCTAGAAACGATATTCTTTGCGAGGCAACCCCTTTAGGCCTCCTTCACACGGGCGACACGGCATCGCCGCGAGAAACATCGCAGCAATATCACATCGCTGCATCTTCTCGTGGCAATACCATGACTTTGTAGCGCTATAAAGTCACATGTGACGCTACAAAGTCGCACGACTTTGTAGCATCACATCTGAGGATTTTCGGGGGGGGAAGTGGGGTCTTGCAATAAAAGCTTTACCCCGAAAATAAGCTGTAACTGAAGAAAAAAAAAAAAAAAAGTTCACATCACCTCTCCCACGCTGTCCGGGGCGCTGCCGCAGCTTCTCCCCACTTCCTGGCACTGATGATCTTCATCTTTTGGATGGGGATTGAAAAATCCCCGGCTGCTGGGAGCGCTGGCTATGATTGGCTGACGCTTAGCCAATCACAGCCAGTGCTTGACGAATAGGGTGATTGGTTCATAGGGAAACTTGCGCTACAAAATGTGGGCCCTCAAGGTTTTTGTGTCGGGTTATTGCATGCTACAAAACATTGCATGTGTGAAGTAACCCATAGGGAAGCATGAGCTTCACATACATGCGGTTTGTAGCAACTAGAGATGAGCGAGCATACTCGCTAAGGACAATTGCTCGATCGAACATTGTCCTTAGCGAGTATCTCCCCGCTCAGGAGCAAAGGTTCGGGTGTCGGCACGGGTGACAGGTGAGTTGCGGCAGTGAGCAGGGGGGAGCGGGGGGAGAGAGGGAGAGAGATCTCTCCTCCGCTCCTCCCCGCCTGCCGCCGGCAGCTGAATCTTTGCTCCCGAGCAGGCTGGTACTCGCTAAGGACAATGCTCGCTCGAGCAATTGCCCTTAGCAAGTATGCTCGCTCATCTCTAGTAGTGACGCTACAAAATCGCGCAGCTTTGTCGCCCTTGTGAAGGGGGCCTTAAAGAGGTATTCCCATTTCAGCTATCCATAGCCATGTTGGGAAACCGCTGCTATAGTTATCAGCCACCCAGACGGTAGCTACAAAAACAGCCGAGTGCTTTTATTTCCCTAGCTCCCATTGAAGTGAATGGGAGCTACGGAAACAGCATAGTACAGCTCGCTATGCCGCTTCTGCGGCACTCATTCACTTCAATTATCACTACAACGACTTATTAGTCAAATTATCAGAGATGCTGCACTGTATTTCACCACTACACATAAGAAAGAGGCCACTTAGGAGAGGCCAGGAATAGAAGGGGTGTAGGGGTTCATTGCCATCAATCAGCTGCTTGCTGTGCTGAGGAGCTTAAGCATAAAGTCGATTTCTGCAGGAAGCAGACAGCTCCGTGCCCACTGCAGTGGCCTAACGTGGTATTACCGGCAACGTTTCCATTCACTAAGGACTGTGAAGCGTGGCCAGTCACATGACTGTCATTCACTGAAGGTCCTTTATGCTAAAATTTGCCGTTATATGGTAGTCATTCAATTCAGAGACATGACTGTGCCATGACTATCTCTTCAAGAGGCTAGTGACTAGTCATATCACAGTCCGCATGCCACCAGAAATCCTCTGCTGGGCCTGTAATAGTGTGATATAAAATAGATTTCACTGTAAAGCCATATGCACAAGGGGGACACTCCTGCTTTTGTCAATTGCGGAAGGGCCGTGGATCGGACAGCTTCCACTGACTTCAATGGAAGCCATCTGTGCAGAATCCGCGCAAAACTGGAGCATGCTGCGATTTTTTTATCTGTGAGTGGAAACCAATTGTTTGTGCGTGTAGAATCAATTTTCCATAACATGTTTGGGCAGTATTTGCTGCGGAATCCGGAGGCGGACGCCGATTCCAGATTCCGCAATGCAAATCCACCCATGTGCATGTACCCTTAGGCTACCTACACACAGGTGAGCGTGATATTGGGCTGTGAAACTCGGCCAGATATTGCACTCGTGTACATGCGATGTACCCGCGGATGTGAGCCTAGACTGACCTACGCTGCAGATTTTAAATCCGTCGCAGAGGTCAGTTTAGGCTGCGGATTTTCACTGAAGGAGTTACATCCACATGATTTGTGTCGGATTTCCCCATAGAAAATCCGCAACATGTGCAAATACCCTTATGGCGCAATTACGCAGTGAATACGTAGGAAACCGGAGTAATCGCTGCACGTTTTTGCAGCAAATCATTGGGCCTTTGTGCATTTTATTTCTTTTTGCAAGCGTAAATACGCAATGCGTTTATGCACACAAAAACCCACAGGAACGGGCGAAAAACATGGGCGTGTAAAAGACACTATAGTCACACTTTACAACTACCATGTGACCAAGGTGCCGCCAAAACCACACCACGTCAGTACGGTTTTCGAATGGAGCACAGATAACAGCAAGTAAATAGCCACGCGGTCCTGCAACTAATACCTGGAATACCGTGCCGCCATTTACAAACTGGCTTCACCTGCACTCAGAAGAGCACACTAACTAGCATGGGGCGCGGTTTCACGTAGCAGACAAAGTATGAACACGGCTTAAGGCTACATTCACACGGCGGGATTAATATCGCCTGATATTGCGCTTGTCGACGTGCGTTTTACCTGCAGATGCCAGGAGTTTTTCATGCAAAAATATCTCGGATCGCATCTGTAAAAAAGGGATCCTCAGGCGTGGGCAACGCGTCAGAGGAGCGCAAGTGTGTCCCGTTGCATCGTGCAGCATGTGAGGCCATACCAGCGGTTTGACCGCCCCATTGAACATAATCCAAGGAACACAACAGAAACAAGATGTGCAATGTGTTACACCCAAATACACATTACTGCGTCTCCAACGCTCATCTTACCCCAGTACAACGACATCCAGTAAGAGGGAGATTACTGGAAGCCACAAGTAATGCTACTTACCTTACAAGCCACCTACAGCGCCCTCTTCTGCCTGCTCTGCTCACACACCTGGCACCAGGCCTCCACCCAGCCCCTTCCCAGGCCACAGGGGCAGATTGGGGGCACTTTTTGCCGGGTATGTTTTTGGGGGAGAAAATAACTATGTCTTGGCTACAATTATAAGTAGTGGCTCACGGCAACCAATCAGAACCCACCTCTGGAAAGTGAAAGCAGCGAGCTGATTGGTTGCCATGGGCAGCTGCTCCACTTTTGTATGTAAGGCTGGTTTCACACTGGGCGGATTCCCGACGGAAATCCCGCTGTTTGGCCACAGCGAAAAACCGTGAGATTTCTGCCGGGAGAACCGCTGCTTCAAAACCCGCGGCGGTTTTGAAGCGGCCCGGCCGCTCGCTCTTCCCCTGCGGCCGGCGCTCCCATAGAGGAGAGCGCGGCCACAGCGGGAAAAAAAAAATGAACATGCTGCGGTCGGCAAATCCGCGCGGCAGCGGCGGCTTCTGCCGGCTTAGCCGCAGTGGATTTGCCGTCCCGTGTGGACGAGATTTCTGCCTTGTGTGAACTCAGTCTAAGGGCTCCTTTACATGCAAACCTGTTGATATCAAGGGGTTTATTCACATTTTGGATTTTGGCGTGCACATTTCAGTTGCACAAAAAAATATAGAACATGTTCTATTTTTTGTTCTGCGTTTTTGCACACCAAAGGTCCCCATAGAAGACAATGTGAGGGCGCAATTCGCGAGGACATGCGTGAAACACTGCGTGTTTTCACGCCAAGCTGATATACGTTGGCCTCATGTGCAGGGGGGGGGGGGAGGATGGAAGAGCCAGGAGCAGGAACTAAGCTCCCACCCACTCTCTGCCTCCTCTCCGCCCCTCTGCACGATTTGCAATGGGGAGAGGCGGGGCAGGGGTGGGGCTAAGTTTCGAGAAATAGCCCCGCCTCTCCCTATTGCAAATAGTGCAGAGGGGTGGAGAGGAGGCAGAGAGGGGGCGGGAGCTCAGTTCCTGCTCCTGGCTCTTCCATCCTCCCCCCCCCCCCCCCCCTGCACATGAGGACAACATATATCGGCTCGGCGTGAAAACCGAGCCGATATACGTTCGTGGGAATGCACCCTAAAAGCACATGAAAGGACTTTTTTCCTCACCAATTCACACGACCGTTGGCGTGGTTTTTAGCGAAAAAATATGTCGCACCTCAGAAAACCGTCGCTTGGCTTAAATCCTCTGAATGACTTCTAATGCCTACATAGAGGCACTTGTAAGCTTTTCGCAGCCTCCACCTCCCTTTTTTCCCCAGCTACCATAGGAGTCTATGGGACCCGCCGGCGTCTATTGGTCAAAACATAGTTCCAGAACTATCTTTTTGCGCAATGTTAATGTGTCGGCGTGTATTTTGGTTGCGTATGTTTCATTTTTCAGGGTTCGCCGTTTTTATGTGCCGCATATTTGCCCATGTGAACGGATGCATTGGAAACTAATGCCACAGATGGTTGCGTATATCGGTCGCCCGTTAAAATGCGCCGTTTATGCGCTGGTGTGAAAGAGCCCGCAGGCAGAAAACGTCCAATAAAATACTTAGTCAATGGGGGCACATGCCTACAAAAACATGTTCAGATTAAGGCTCCATTCACACGGGGCGAGTTCAGTTGCAATTAAAACTGCACCAGAAAGTGCATTTGCAAATTGCGTGTGTTTTTTGCCACATTTTATTACATAGTAAAAACACGCAAGGTTTCACCAATAAAGTGTTTGATGCACTTTTTTTTTACCACATCCAAACCACCCCGTGTGAATGGGGCTGAGGGCTCACTCACAGACAACCAAACCACCCCGTGTGAATGGGGTGAGGGCTGACTCACACAACCAAACCACCCCGTGTGAATGGGGTGAGGGCTGACTCACACAACCAAACCAACGCGCGTGAATTGGGCTGAGGGCTCACTCACACACAACCAAACCACCCCGTGTGAATAGAGTCTGAGGGCTCACTCACACACAACCAAACCACCCTGTGTGAATGGGGCTGAGGGCTCACTTACACACAACCAAACCACCCCGTGTGAATGGGGTGAGGGCTGACTCACACAACCAAACCACCCCGTGTGAATGGGGTGAGGGCTGACTCACACAACCAAACCACCCCGTGTGAATGGGGTGAGGGCTGACTCACACAACCAAACCAACCCGTGTGAATGGGGCTGAGGGCTCACTCACACACTAACAAACCACCCCGTGAATGGAGCCCGAGGGCTCACTCACACACAACCAAACCACCCCGTGAATGGGGCCCAAGGGCTCACTCACACACAACCAAACCACCCCGTATGAATGGGGCTGAGGGCTCAATCACACACAACCAAACCACCCCGTATGAATGGGGCTGAGGGCTCAATCACACACAACCAAACCACCCCGTATGAATGGGGCTGAGGGCTCAATCACACACAACCAAACCACCCCGTGTGAATGGGGCTGAGGGCTCACTCACACACAACCAAACCACCCTGTGTGAATGGAGTCTGAGAGCTCACTCACAAACAACCAAACCACCCCGTGTGAATGGGGCTGAGGGCTCACTCACACACAACCAAACCGACCCATGTGAATGGGGCTAAGGGCTCACTCACACACAACCAAACCACCCCGTGTGAATGGGGCTGAGGGCTCACTCACAAACAACCAAACCACCCTGTGTGAATGGAGCTGAGGGCTCACTCACACACAACCAATCCACCCCGTGTGAATGGAGCTGAGGGCTCACTCACAAACAACCAAACCACCCCGTGTGAATGGAGTCTGAGGGCTCACTCACACACAACCAATCCACCCCGTGTGAATGGAGTCTGAGGGCTCACTCACACACAACCAAACCACCCCATGTGAATGTAGTGAGGGCTGACTGACTCAGGCATATGCAATTTCGGTCTGTCAAAAACAGACCAATTTCACTGTGGATGTTTGTGCTCGTTGCGTGCGTTTTTGTTGCGTATGTGTGTGTGTGTGGGGGGGGGGGGGGGGTTGTACATGCGTTTTTCATGTAAGCAAAAGTGGCAGGAAAGCAGCACCAAAAGTCTCTATTGAAATCAGTGGGGGTGCGTAAATGCGCACACAAAATGTAAGGAGATGTTCCATGATTCTGCTGGAAAAAGAACAGAGCTGGAATTAATTAGACTAATTAACCATTTAAATGGGTGCATCTTTATTTGAAGGAGGTCCTAGGGTACGTTCATGCGTCACTGATTGTGCCAGAGATTTGGGTGCAGATTTTACCCCTTCAATTTGAACGCAGTTTAAAAGTGAAGTCTGTCGCAAATTTAATTTGGATAAATGGAAGAGGACGGAATATAAAAAGTAAATGGAAGAGGAGAGAAGATGGCGCCTCATTCCTCAGACTTTTTCCAACTGGTTTCAGCCTTTTGCTATTTTAGCAGGAGTGATTGGGGAGAAGGCCCCAGAAAATTGTTTGACGCTTTTTTGCTACTTGGGAGTCTATTGGGGAGGCATAAAGGGTGCATGGAGGACAGACGTGGCTGCAATATGATGAACAGTTTAGGCAGAGAATAGCCCAGTATTTGATGGGATCATAAGGACATAGGACCGTGGTTGAGGGTGATGGCACCTGCAAGGTTTGGGCAGCCCTTTCAGGGGGGCATTGGGGGAGCGAGCACCAGTGGAAGTTTGCTGTCTGTAAGCCGGCACGGTTAAACAGGGAGTAATAAGTTGGGAGTCTGCTGGCAGTTTAACGAGGGCCAGTGGAAATTTCGGGGTTTAAACAAGTTTGTTCACAGTGCAATGGGGCATCGCACGGAGTGGTCCAATGCTTTAAGAGAGGTAAGGGAAAAGGACCATCTAATGGAAAAAGGGAAGATGCCAGTGAGGCAAGAAGAGATAATACAGTACCTAGATAGGTACCCAGATAGGGTTAAAGCTGAAATGTTAATGTTAGGTTTCCGTGATGGTTCTAAAATTCCTCTCCCGGTTCATTGTGTTCCGTTTTCTAGAAAGAACCTGTAATCAACAACCTATCATGCCAGAATCATTACAGAAAAGTTATGGAAGGTGGTGTTGTGTCGTATCGCAGAGCCGTTTGAGGAACTGCCTTGTATGGATTTTATAGGTTCACCATTGGAGGAGTAGTGTCCAAACAAGTTTTAGTTGATTCATCATTTGTCTCTAACCCAAAAAGAGATGTCGGTCAATGATGGCATTGATCCTGAATTGTGTTAGACGGTTCATATATCTTTTTGATGAGACTGTAAGGTGGGTGAGAAAGTATGGAAAAGAGGCATTGTTGGCAAAAAAGGATAGTGAATTGGCGTTTCGCCTTTTACCAGTACATCCTGAGAGCAGTCGTTTATTGGGTTGCTACTGATGTGCGATCTCATGTGCCTATTTTGAAGCATTCAGTTCCTTTTTTGGAATGGGTGATCAAGGATGTGGCAGTATCGGCTCAGTTATCCATTACTTGGATGGCTTTCTGTGTGTTAGGCCAGCAATTTCGACAATATGTTCCACACTTCTCGCCACGGTGCAATGGGTGGCACATCTTTTGGTGTGCCGTTGCCGCCGGATGAGACGGAGAGTCCAGCCACATGTTTTAGTTATTTGGACATCTCAATTGATACAGAGACTATGGAGTGTAGGCTACTGGTGGAAAAAGGGCAGCCTCTGCAGCAGGAATTGAATAGGACTGGGTGGGTAAACAAGGCTACACTTAGGGAATCGCAATTACTGTTGGGTAAGCTTAATTTTGCTTTCGGATTATGCCCATGGGAAGAGTTTTTTTTGCAGAAGACTGGAATCTGCAACGGCAGGAGTAAAATCGGCACATCATTTCAATCAGCTTGGGAGAGAGCATAGGGATGATTTGGAGGTTTGGTCTTTTTTAGAATGGAAAATCAGTAATGATTGAGGAGGTGGTGGAAAATTTTGAATGCGAGTTGTATACAGACGCAGCAGGTACTTTGGGTTTTGGTGCTTCCTTTCAAGGACGATGATGTGTGGGAGTGTGGTCAGATGAGTGGAAGGAGGCTGGCTTGATCAAAAACTTGGTGGTGCTGGAGCTATTTCCTATTTATGGGGCAACATATTAAGGAATAAGAAAGTGCGTTTTCATTGTGACAAAATGGCGGTCATTCAGGCCATCAGTAGCCTAATAGCTTCTTCTCCCCCAGTGGTAAGCTTGTTATGTCGGCTGGTGTTACAAGCTTTGTCTTTGAACATGTGGGTGGTGGCGGTGCATGAACAGGGTGTGAAGAACTCAATAGCGGATGTTCTCTCTCAGTTTCAGTGGAACCGTTTAGAGGAGTTGGCTCCTCAGAAGAGAAGGGGAGTGCATGCTCGGCTCAGCTTTGGAACTTGGTCAGGAAGCAGCGGATCACCTGATCAGTGCTTCATTGGAGCTTGGTACAGTGGTGGCGTACGCATGGCAAGAGTGGATGAATTGGGTGGAGTCCTTAGGTAGCATAAGGATGGACAAAGACACAGGAGTTTTATTATGTTGCTTGGGGAATGCATCCACAGAAGGTATGTCTGTTGGTAAAGGTGAATCGGTTCATGATGGGACTGGCGTATAGTTTAAAAATGAGGCGGATGAAGAATGTGACGAATAGTGTTTTTTAGTGTGCACTGTGCATTAGTATTCATCCGTAGTCAAAGGCACTACACCTACTTTGATTGACCAGTGCTGGCCAGTCAGAAGAGAATGTAGAGTCTTAGACTATCTATGCATACTAATGCACATTGTGCACCAGGTAGTCAGAGAAGTAGTGCTGCCATCTTTGTACAAGCATGTAGGGTTGCTTTAACACCAAGGAGTATGCTAAAGATACATAAGTAGCATGCGCATTCCTCTCTTCTTCCCCAGTGTGGTTATGTTCCTGGAGTATTTCTGTAAGTCTATGTAGCCAAACTTTCCAGAGATTTTGAGAACAAAGATAAAACAAGTTTAATCCCTGTCCAGTTTAACAAGATCTCCATTATCAAGCTTGTGTAATCTGAGATTTTAATCAACCCGTTAATTCCGTATGAAACCACTTGTGAACTCAGCTGACCAGCAACCGTGAATGAAAAAATAATAGAGGAGTCACCGGAGTATGTGTCTTCCGCAATTTCTACTACTAGGACTTATGCACACAGTTAGTATGGGGCTTGCACAACTTCTATGCACTGCTGTATAGGCTCCATCAGATCCCCTATGTATAGAGATATTCTTCAAAAAATACAATGTCCAATAGAACTTGTCATAGTTTGTATCTGTATAATATCAAAGGCACATGGAGGTATGACTGAGGCCCCATGAACCTCTAATGCAGCCCTGCTAGGGCTCCATACCAAACACAGCCATCATATGACTGCATGAACCTTTACTTACAGAGTCATTCCAGGCCCAAATTAAAAATGTGAAGACCCCCAGTGCTCTTTCACTATCCCAAACTGACACATTGCCTTCCTCCAGTGGCCATTTTGTAATATTCTCATTGGTTTTCTCTTTCATTAACCCTGAGCCAGTATCATTTTAGAGGTGACCAGGTTAGGACTAAAAGGGGTTTTCGGGCATTTAACCCATTTCAGTACTGATGACCTATCCTCAGGATAGGTCATCAGTAGTTGATCAGTGGGGATCCGTGGCTTTGGACCCCTGGCAATCACTTGATCTCAGCCCCCCACTCCCTGCAGCGGACGGGATGTTGATGGCCTCATCCTTATTGGCGTCAGAACTGCACTGGGATCGGCCCTTGTATTAGACAGCTTTTTTCCCTTTGAAATCCATGGGAACTATACCTCCTACAGCCCCTTTGGCTCCAACCCCAATGCAGAATGAGCCATCAACAAATGGCCCACTGCAGTGAATGCAGAAACTGCGATCAGGTGATCGCTGGGGGTCCAAAGTGGCAGCTCCCTACTGATCAACTACTGATGACCTATCCTGAGGATAGGTCGTCATCAGTACTGAATGGGATTAAATGCCCAGAATACTCCTTTAAAGAATACATCATGTACCAATGCTCCTAATGCTGTGCATAATACAGGACGTGTAGAATGTGATTGTTCTCGCTATGAGAAACCAAGTAATCTTGTAGATATGATACATTTAATGGATAACAAAAATACATGATGTTATAGCGAGCTTTCGAACCTACTCAGGGTTCTTCCTCAGGCATAATGAAATAGATCCGAAGAGGCATATATATACCCCCACATACATATGACAAGAAAGAGACATGATTTGCACTTAAAAAAATACCACAACAGGATGAATATAGAAAAAATAAATATTTAAATAGTCCACTGATAAAGAAAGATGTTAAGGTTTTATGGTCTCTGAATTAGTGTTAGGGGGTCACCAGGCCCGCAGTGTTATCTGTGCTATAGATTTCTCATACTTCCCAGTCACGCATGAACCCTCTTGAAAAATGTAGGCCTCTGTTGAAAGTGTCAAAAGTTGTTATAAGTTTGTATTTTTACGTTCTTCTATGGCTTTGTGATTTAAAATTTACTTTTAATATGTGTAGAGGATGTGTAGAGCATGTGGCATAATGCCCATGTGGCCTACCCCCAGTACTAATGAAAAACTCGTCAGTGCAGGCCACATGCACAAGGAAATTGACAACAAACTTAAAAGGAGTTGGGTAAACCAGATTAATTACTCTCAAAGGGGTTGTATTAAGAAAGACTTAATCAGCTATCCACAAGATAGATGATAAAAGTCTGATCAGTTGAGGGTCTCCCTGCAGCCAAAAAGCATGGTCCTGAGTCCCCCCTCCTCCTGACTGTAGGCCCTTTGCACCCCTGCACTGAGGAGGAGATTGAATGGTGCGATGCCGTGCATGCGCGGTGCTGCTCCACTCATTTTCATTGGGACTGTGGGAGGTAGCTAAGTACTAGTGCTCAGATATTTCAATTAAATGGAGCGGCCATTGCTACATTCAATCTGATGTCACTGTGGGTGAAGCATCCCTGCAGTGACAGAAAAGGGGGGCAAACGAGAATCCCATTCCCCGCTCCCATGAGGGTAAGTGACAAAAATCTATCTTGGTACAACTCCTTTAAGGACTGCAGAATTGGGTTCATTTAACAATTGTAGTAAAAATGTATAAGAAAATATGACAAGTGCTTCATATACCAAAAACGCATGAAACAGCATTTCCACATGCAGTTTTACACTCCTGCCATGGTTTCATATAAATGGAGATAACACACAGTGTTACACTGTGATCTACCACAAACACAAGTGCGATACATGTGGTATGTAAAGTCACCCTGGACCACTTGCCTTATGGTAAGTATCACATAGCATGTACTCACTGTTGCACCCCTCAGCTGTCCACAGAGACACCATGATGGCAACCTAATTTTTAGGCAAGATTTGAAAGTTCATACTTCCCTGCCCAAAGTAAAAGTTTATTTCCATTACATAAACTAAAATATCCAAAATTGGAAAACCCCTTACATTTATTGAAGTTCCCTATGGCAATGACAGCTCCAATCTGATTGGATGCTATAGTAACACTGTCTTCATATAGCAAATGACCCTTGAAGAAGTCTACGTTTCCTAGCAACAATGATGATTTTTTTTTACCAGAATGTTCTTGTTACTGTTACGAGACTGTTTACCCCTGTAGCGCACGCACCGTCTCTGTCCACATGAATGAACTGCAGGTATCCAGTATTTCGCTGTTGATATCAATGCGCAATGTTTACATGCGGTATTAGTGGGATACAAGGTGCAGAGGTGGACCCATACCAAAAATGTTATCCAGGACTCATGTTTTCATACCCTAGAATTCCAAGAAATGATGACCTGCGGCCATACATCCATTATCTCTGGTTGGAAAAAAAGGCATCATATCCCTTTCACCATCAATCCCTTATCATGTTTTGGGCCTCCCACCTGTGTTATACATTCTACCCATGAATATACAATATTCTACAAAAGTAATTGGGCACCTGAGCAACAATCAAACGTAGTATTTATTTAGGCCCTGAAGCAGACTTGAAGATGCGATCGTTCGGTCACTAGGATAGTACACTGCAATACTTATCTAGTGCGTTCTATTAAGCCTATTAGACTCTGCGGGAGGTAGGGCCTAATAGGCTGAGTTATAGGGCAGACTTGGAGGCCTTTTTCAGGCTTCTGGCTGCTGTGGGAACCCATTGTTACCTTACAATCATACTGTGGGGTGCTGATGGGTGACAGAAAGAGCCCCCTCCCCATGTCATCTTATTACATGCTGCAGTTACTATTGATTGAGACATGTAAGGGGTTATACTGGCAGGATCAGAGGTCCTGGCTGTTAGAGCAGGAACCCTGCTATCAGTAGTCATTAAAGCCTTTTATTAAAGGGGTTCTGACATGAAAAAAAAAATGATACTCACCTTGCCTGGCCAGGGTTGATCGCCAGACATGTCCCCTTCATCCGGCTTCTTTATCTGTGGCTTGTAGAAGCAGAACAGGAGCGGTCTAAATGACCGCTTCCTGCTCTCCTCCGTCAGTCAGCCACTTCCGAGGTGAACGGACGGACCGCCCACAGCAAGCACGTCACAAGCAGTGCTTGCTGTGGGCGGCCCATCCGTCCTGGCTGAAGTCGCAGTTCTGCGCGTGCGCAGTGGAGACGCGGCCCGTCCTGACTCCTGTCAGAGGGCACCTCTCCACTGTGCATGCGTGCAATCCCGCTCGTCGAAGGAAGAAGACTGCCTGCCGGGGCATCAGCCGATTGCTGGCAGACCTCCGCCAATCAATTATGCATGACCTATCAAGGATTAGTCATCAATAGCACATACCGGGACTGTGCCTTTAAGAGAGTTGGGCGCCTCCAACTGCATTAAGGTTGACTGATAGGCACACAAGTCTGGCTTCATCAGCTGTTTCCATTACATGAATTGAGAGAGCCGCGGACATGCACAGCCATCTCTCCGTTCAATCTGAAGATGGACACAAAAGTATTTTCCTCATAAGTTCCACACGAATGCAGAAAAATAAACCTCTGTGGCCTACCGCATTGTATGTGGCATTAGGCCTCCGGTACACTGGTATATTTGGGGCCGTATGCTGTCCATGGTAAATCACAGGCCGCACATTCCCCATTGTAGCCTCAGGCTACTCTCACACATGCTTTCAGTTAAATGTCGCTTAAAACCGCTGCATTTTACAGCCATTTCGACCAAACATTTTTGAATGCGTGGTACAGTGTTTGACAGCACTATTTAACACACCCCATCATTGTGATGGGTGATGGAGTGCTGAAAAAACGTGAAAATGCAGGACAATAGAATAGACAGCGTTCGAAAATTGCAGCATTAGAAATGTCACGTTCGAATGCTGGTCTGTGAGGCCCCATTGAAATCAATGGAGTCGTTGTACCATGGTCAGTGCGGCGTCCCAGTAAAGAGTGGTAAGTGTGAGAGTGGCCTAAAGGCCACTGTGCAGCCAGTGGTGAGACGGCCTATCGTCGCGTATGATAGCGATATTGTACTGCACGTGAATGCGTATCTCATGCACGCTGTCATGCACAGTCATCCTGTTTTTGTTTTTATTGTTTAAATTTCCCGCACTGTCACTTTGCAACGGCGCATATATAAAACGCCCATACACAATATAATGTGACACCCCATACACATCTTGTGACACCCCAGAGCGGCCCCAGTACTAATAGTGACACCCCACAGTGGCCCCCGGTACTAATAGTGAAACCCAGCGGTCCCCCTATCCACCTGAGACCCACATACTTACCCCCAACTCCGCGTGGAAGCTCCCATGCTCTGATCCCGGCACTCACTGTGACGTCAGTGTGTGCTGCCAGACGCCTCCTCCCCCTGCTCTCGCGGAACCAAGTAGGAGACGTCAGGGGAGGGGGAAGGAGGATCCCGGATGCACACTGACATCACAGTGTGGTTGGGATCGGCGCCGCTAGCAGCGTAGTGAGTGAATACCGGCAGGGGAGCCGCGTGGTGAGCGGCTGATGGCGACGCGTTCCAGCAGGGAGGGCTCTGCGTACCGCCTCTGGCACACGTGCCATAGGTTTACCGCCACTGTTCTAAGTGGTCAGTTATAGCAAATGTGAACTGATATGCTGCAGGATATATATAGAACCTGTATGCCTCCATGCCCACCCATATCGCATCTTGTATCCAAACTAGAGGCGGTACAACAGTGTATTAGAGCTTCCATAGCCACCTGTATCATATCTTGTATCCAAGCTAGAGGTGGTACAACAGGGTACTAGAGCCTCCATGCCCACTCGTATCACATCTTGTACCCAAGCTAGAGGCGATACAACAGGGTACTAGAGCCTAAATGCCCACCCGTATCACGTCTTGTATCCAAGCTAGTTGCGACCCAACAGGGTACTAGAGCCTCCATGCTCACCCGTATCACGTCTTTCATCCAAGCTAGTGGTGGCCCAACAGAGTACTGGAGCCTCCATGCTCACCCGTATCACGTCTTACATCCAAGCTAGAGGTGGCCCAACAGGGTACTAGAACCTCCATGTCCACCTGTATCACATCTTGCATCCAAGCTAGACGTGGTACAACAGGGTAGTAAAGCTTCTATGCCCACCCGTATCACATCTTGTATCCAAGCTAGAGGCAGTACAACAGGGTACTAGAGCCTCCATGCCCGCCCATATCACATCTTGTATCCAAGCTAGAGGTGGTACAACAGGGTACTAGAACCTCCATGCCTGCCCATATGACATCTTGTATCCAAGCCAGAGCCTCCATGCCCGCCCATATCACATCTTGTATCCAAGCTAGAGGTGGTACAATAGGGTACTAGAGCCTCCATGCCCGCCCGTATCACATCTTGTATCCAAGCTAGAGGTGGTACAACAGGGTACTAGAACCTCCATGCCTGCCCATATGACATCTTGTATCCAAGCCAGAGCCTCCATGCCCGCCCATATCACATCTTGTATCCAAGCTAGAGGTGGTACAACAGGGTACTAGAGCCTCCATGCCCGCCAGTATTACATCTTGTATCCGAGCTAGAGGCGGTACAACAGGGTACTAGAGCCTCCATGCCCGCCCGTATCACATCTTGTATCCAAGCTAGAGGTGGTACAACAGGGTACTAAAGCCTCCATGCCCGCCCGTATCAAATCTTGTATCCAAGCTAGAGGTGGTACAACAGGGTACTAGAACCTCCATGCCTGCCCATATGACATCTTGTATCCAAGCCAGAGCCTCCATGCCCGCCCATATGACATCTTGTATCCAAGCCAGAGCCTCCATGCCCGCCCATATCACATCTTGTATCCAAGCTAGAGGTGGTACAACAGGGTACTAGAACCTCCATGCCAACCCATATCACATCTTGTATCCAAGCTAGAGGCGGTACAACAGGGTACTAGAACCTCCATGCCTGCCCATATCACATCTTGTATCCAAGCTAGAGGTGGTACAACAGGGTACTAGAACCTCCATGCCTGCCCATATGACATCTTGTATCCAAGCCAGAGCCTCCATGCCCGCCCATATGACATCTTGTATCCAAGCCAGAGCCTCCATGCCCGCACATATCACATCTTGTATCCAAGCTAGAGGTGGTACAACAGGGTACTAGAACCTCCATGCCAACCCATATCACATCTTGTATCCAAGCTAGAGGCGGTACAACAGGGTACTAGAACCTCCATGCCTGCCCATATCACATCTTGTATCCAAGCTAGAGGTGGTACAACAGGGTACTGCCTTCAACTGTTCAGTTTTCCGCAATTAATTATCTTTTTACTCTGATATTATAACCACTTACTTATAACAATGTTACAATCACACAGAGAAAGTTACCTTTGATTCTGACAACTATTTCTAGGTGGCTGACATTTTATGATAATTTGTGTATATCCGCCACCAAGAAAGCTGAGTGCCAACCAATATGGCTGCCAATACAGCTGTTACAGGAGTTATTAATCACCCATAGGACAAATGATTAATCAGTGCCCCCATATTACAGCAGCTTTTCCATTAAAAGTACCATAGGAAAGCTGGATGACAACCCCTGCATGCAGGACCCATGATGGCGACCATATTGGTTGTCACTCTTTGCCTGGCAGAATAGGCCAAATTACTGGTTTCTATGTCCTGCTCATTTCCATCATTATTATTATTGCTCTTATATAAATATTTCCCACTGGCATAATAGACACATATTGCTACTTCCAGGATGTTCCATTCCTACTATAACAGGTGTACATCAGCCGGCTCCTGTATACCGCCAGTATGCCATGCAGTTCAGCAGCCCTATTCCCACCACACCCTCCGCTCGCATCAAAACACAAGTCTGCAATTTGTCTTATCTCTGCCCGGCAGACATCCCAGCATCTCAAGAAAATAATAGCGTGCCATCTCAAGAATACTGTAGATTGTACATGCTACACAAACACTCAATGCAGCTAGCAGGCTTTGCAGGCTCAATCCCACTGAAGGGTTAAGGGTGGGTCCTTTCTGCCAGCTGCTGCTAGTAAGGGCATGGAGATGGCACACAGATGGCACATTATATAGCAATCACATATAGATCTATAGAAATGCAAGCAACTGGAAGAAGGTATAGAAGGATTACAGCTAGTGATCAGGGGGAGGATTGCAATGCAGGAGCAGCAGGCACAGCCAAGCTGATTATAGCTGCACACACAAGGCACACATGACACTTACAGGGAATGCTGCTCGTCTGCTGGGCGTCACACTAGCTGGGGTACACGGAGCAGTGCATGTCATCCCTCCATTCACCATCCCGTCAGGAGGAGCTGTCTCTGGATCTGGTGGTGCTGCTGCTGCAGTGCTGTCTGTGCTCAGTGCCGGGGAAGCAGCAGAGCATGCACCACGTGTGTGTCCATAGACGACTGTCACAGTGCGAACAGCGACACCTAGTGCTGGAATTCTAACATTACGCCCCGAGGTCATTTTTTCCAGCTTTTATCGTCCTAGTATTGTTCCCATTTTTGTACTCAAAAATCAAAAGTTTTAGGAATATAATATGTTAGGCTGAAAAAAAGACATATGTCCATCTAAGGGTGACTACCCACTAGCGTTTTTTTTTTTCTGCTGCGAATTTGCTCCTATTTTTTCTTCCAATTGTCAATGGGCCTTTCTAATGTTAAAAACGCAAAGTTGCGTTGCATCACGTTGCGGTTTTAACATTAGGAAGTCCCATTGACAATTGGAAGAAGAAATAGGAGCAAATTCGCAGCAGAAAAAAAAAGTGGGTAGTCACCCTTATTCAGCCTATTACCCCCCACCAATGAGGTAGAAGCCAACTTTCCTCATCGGCTGCACACAACCGGATTTGCATTGCGGAATCTGGAGTGGGCGTCCACCTCTGGTGATCCCGCAGCAAATACTTTCCATGGAATGCTATGGAAAAGCACCTTTTCCTGCACACAAGTGGAAAGGAATTGCAATTTTTTTTTTCGCTCACGGAGGAAAAGTCGTAGCATGCTCTATTTTTGAGCGGATTCCATGCGGACAGCCTCCATTGAAGTCTATGGAAGCCATCCAACCCGTGGCACTTCCGCAATTGACATTGCGGAAAGGTTGCGGATTCAGTTTCATCGTTAGGCGGTGATGTGGCAAAAACAGAAGTTTAAATGACAGGTACGCACGGACGATAGAATACATTCATACAAGCGACCCTGATGTTGGGCCAAGAAACTTGGTCCGATATCGTGCTTGTCAAAATGCATTTCGACGCCGTACATTACTTCTGTGAAATTCTGATCCTCTGGTGATTGCTTCATAGAATGGTAGAGTTGGAAGAGACCTCCAGGGTCATCGGGTCCAACCCCCTGCACAGTGCAGGATCACTAAAACATCCCAGACAGATGTCTGTCCAGCCTTTGTTTGAACACTTCCAATGAAGAAGAACTCACCACCTCCCGTGGTAACCTGTTCCACTCATTCATCACCCTCACTGTCAGAAAGTTTCACGTGCATCGGCGATCGGTAAGTGTTTTCCATTGATTTCAATGGGAAACACCGCATTGCACATGTGTGCACATTACACGGCCTGCTATGTGTTTGACTGTCCCATTGAAAACAATGGGCGACGCATTTCAAGGGACACAAAAAAAATAGGACATGCAGCGATTTTTTTTACCTCGGAGCATCGTCCTGAGGGGGGAAAAATTGCTTATGAGCATGATGCCATTCAAAAGAATGAAGTTCATATTCGCACGATTATTGTGCGCCTCGCAATGCACAAAACACGTGCGAGTTTCGTGCTTGATCTTATGTAGACTTAGGGGACAAAAATGTTACTTCCCGACTCCAAGCTGGCAATCAAAATAATAATTGGATCACCAACTCCTGTGAAGTAATCAGTGACTGTAACATGTAATATCTAAAACATTTCTTAACCCCTCAGTGACGAGCCAAATTTTTGCTTTACGGACTAAGTGATTGTCATAGACGCATTGAAAGAGCCTTAACTCATTGTCATAGCCATATGATGGTTTTTTTGGGGGGGTGAGGGGAGGAGGGGTGAGTTGTGTTTTGTAAAAGCACCAATCTGGGGTACAAATAATGTGTTGTTTAACTTCTATGAAATTTTTTGGGAGGGAGATGGAACCCACACCCCTCCCAGAAATTCCGTTATTATTTTGGGGTTTTGCTTTTACAGCGCTCACCATTCAGTAATAATGACATGATAAATGTGTTATCTGGATCAGCAGGATTCCTGCAATCCCAAATTTATATAGATTTTTTTAAATTTTTTTACTACTTTTGCACAATGAAAACCTTTTAAAGAAAAACAAATGAATCTGCATCACTGCCTCCTAAGACCCACAGCATTTTTGTTTTTGCGGCAGCGGAGCTATGTGAAGTCTTGTTTTTTGCTGGAAGACTTGTAGTTTTTATTGGTACCATTTTGAGGTACACGTGACTTTTGGATTGCTTTTTATTAAAAATAAAATGATAAAAAACACAGTTTTTGTGTTAGCGTTTTAAATTTCTTTTACCGTTGACCATGTGCAATAAATAACAAGATATTTGCATTGTCTGGGTCATTAGGAATCAGTAATACATATTAAGTGTTGCTGTTTTAAAAAAATTTAGGAGGAGAATTTAACCCATTTAATGCATTTTTGTGGGGAAAATGCATATTTTTTAAACTTGATTTTTTTCCTTAAATTAGACTTTATTGATCTGTTTCCCTAGCCATTAAAACTACCCTTTAGCCATGGAGAAACAAAGATGGCCGAAGTGCTTCACTGACTACCTGATTCACATTGGCACTTTTTCTAAGCCCCGCCATTAACCAGTCTCCATTCTTGACCACGCCAACTCTTTTAAAAGGATGTGCTTTTAGGGCTGAGACTCAAAATTTTAACAAGACGTCCCCTACCTGGGTGAATGAGAAATGCCCATAATGTAACACGTCACAGACAGTTATCCCTAAACTAATAGTCCAATAGAACAATTGCAATACTCCAAATGTATATTATTGTTTTTCACTGACTAGACTATTTAAAACATAGCTTTTATTGACCCTCTAAAACCAATTAGCGGGTAAGTGTGAACAAATGTAACATCTGGGAGAATTCTATATAAAATGAAAAATATGTCCCTAAACACACAGACAGCCACTCTCATATGTGGATAGAGTGTAGAGAGGACTTCCGTAGACAAAAAGGTACGTCTCATATTATTTAGGTATCTTAGATAGGTTCTTCTACGTGTCACTTAGACCAAATGGCACGAGGTGATGAAGATGTGTATATATCTAAGACCTAGTTAAGGTTCACTGCCCCTAGATGAAGGCAAAAGAAGGTTGGTGATCCAATTGGTCTCACCTGTCACCTCCTATATTTTTCGAGGTGACTTAGACAAGGTGGTACTAGTTTTTCCAACCCGTTTCGCTTGAGGTAAGCTCATCGGGGACCAAAATAAGTTCAAATCTATGTGTGCACTCACTCCTCAACCAACCAACTAGACGTCTTTGATGCATATAGGTCTCACATCACAAAATAATTTTTAGCCTATTTCTGCCTCAGTGAATTAAATGTATATTATTGGAATTATTAATAGTAGAACAGTTCATACATAAATATAGAACCATAACCCAAATCAAAAGAACAGCACCATAACCAAGCTCAGTATATAAATACAGCACCATAACCAAGCTCAGTATATAAATACAGCACCATAACCAAGCTCAGTACACAAATGCAGTAGTAGAACCAAGATCAATAAAGGGATAAATTGTCAAGTCAAGTCAACCCGTGCTATTTAAGTTTTTACTTCCTAGTAAGACCTATATGATTGACAGTTCACAAACAAGAATGCTACTACCCATCATCACTCAACAGACCACACAGTAACTACATGACTGATGGGAGGCAAAATAAACAATCACACTGTGTCTCAGACATGATGCCATCTCTAATTAGCATTATGGTTTTCTTCTCCATCCAGTCCAGATGAACATGACAGCTTCTCTCAGACACAACTTGTCTTTTCAGAGGTTGCTACAAAGATGTCTTTGGTTCTATGCTTCTTCATATCTATAATACCTACATTAAGATAAACTTTTAATAGTGTCATACATGGTTTCCCCTAAATATTGTATAAGGCACAATGCCCACGGTGGATTTGATTTGCAATTCAAGCCGCCCATAGAGAAGCATTGGCATCCACACCTGAATTAAAGCATGCAGATTTGTTTTGCGGATCTTCCTGTGTGAATGGCTTTAAATACACAAATTAAGATCGAAAGTTGATCGTGGCAAAAATTATTTTATGCGAATATACGGTGCGTACAGGTAAACATTCAAAAGTATACACTCATGTGAAGGAGCCCTCAGACTCAGGGCTCATTCACATGGGTATAAATACACATTTTATTACATGTGTATGCACATGTGCGTATTTTTCATGCAATTTTTGGACTCGTGAAAAAAAATGCAAAATGATCTATTTTGGCCCATATCATGGACCAAAATAGCCCAGTGTATCATGCGTATTCACAGTATATATGTGCTGGAAATCAGTGCATTATGTGAGTGAAAAACGCAGTGCTAATGCATGCAAAAAAAAAAACACAATGTGCACGGAATACGCAATGCTTTGGTTGGTGGATACGCTCCATGTTCACAGATCTAAATCTCCATACACCCGTGTGAATGAGCCCTCATGATGCAAACTAATGCACAGTGTGTATCAGGTAGTCAGAGAGTGCGGCCATCTTTACTTCTCCAGGCCCAAAGGGTCGTTTTAAGTTCTTGAGCCCCAATCAATAAAGTCATAATATGCTTGGATCACTTGTATTTCTTTTTTCCCCAAGTCCTGCAGACTCATTTTAACTGCTTAAGGGTGACTACCCACTACATTTCTTTTTCACAGCGAAATTTGCAACCTTTTTTTTTCTCCAGGGGCCTATGGGACTTGTTAATGTTAAAATCGCGATCGCGCAAAATCGTTATTTCGTTGTAAATTGCGATTTTGTGCGATTTTAACATTAACAAGTCCCATAGACCCCTGGAGGAAAAAAAACGCTTCAAATTTCGCAGTGAAAAAGAACTGTAGTGAGTAGTCACCCTAAGACCCCTGTCCACGGGTGTGATTCCGCCGGCGGTAAATCGCCGGCGAATCACGCTGTCTGAAGCTTTCCATAGCATTGCTATAGAAAGCGCCAGCCCCCTGTCCACGAGTGGAGAATCATTGCAATTCTCCGCGGTCAGCCTTTCTGTCAGATAGGCTGACAGCGGAGATCCATCTGCTCTTGGGCAGCAGCGGAGATCCACCATGGACACCGCAACGCCCATGGACAGGGGGCCTTAGGCCCCTTGGCATTTACATCCTGACATCCTGAGCGTGCTGGGTTTTTATCGATAAGGACTTAGGGAAAAAAAGAAAAACAAGTGATACAAGCATATTATGACTTTATTGACTGGAGCTCAAGAACTTTTGGAATTTATGTGATCGCTTTTTATTACAATTTTTCACTAAAAAGTGCAATTCTAGCACTGTGTTTTTTGTTTTTTTTCTGATTACGTTCACCATGTAATGTTAAATAATGTGTTAGTTTGATAGATTGGACTTTTATGAACGCGGCGATATGAAATATGTTCTTGAGGTTTTTAATTTAGATATTATTTTTTCATTAGAAATATGGTAAAAGGTTCTTCTAAACATATACTAACTTTTATTTTTTCTAATAATTACTTATTTTTACATTTTTTAGTCTCCCGTTGGGGACTTGAACTTGTGATCATTTGATTGCTCATACAGCATAATGTAATATCATAACATGATGGCTGCTGAGGACAGTTTTCAGCTTTCAAAAACAGACAGCACTTGCCTTGTATGGACAAGACAACTGGATTTACAGCTGGCTGAGTGATCATATTTAAGAGTGGTCATAAATAGCTGCACATCCAAGTGGAAGAATGTATCAAGTTGGGTACCACGAGGCTCTGTCCTAGGCCCAGTGTTGGTCAACATTTTTATAAATGATCTAGAGGAGGGAATTGAGGAGAAACTAATCAAGTTTGTAGACAACACAAAGATAGAAGGGATGGCTAACAGTGGAGAAAAGAGAGAGCGGATTCCAAAAAGATCTGCACAAGCTTGAACAGAATGATATTTAACAAAAAGAAATGCAAAGTGCCACATCAGGGCAAGAAAAGAAAATACAGAATGGGAGGAATTGAGCTAAGCAGCACATGTGAAAAAGACTGGGGTATACTGATAGATCATAGACTGAACAGGAGTCAACAATGTGATGTAGCAACAAAAAAGGCAAACACAATTCTGGGATGTATTAAGAGAAGCATAGAGTCTAGATTGCATTGACCAAGATACAAGGCTTATGCTGAGGAGCTAGCAGGGGTAGAGATGGAACTTGTCACGGTGGCTCTACCAAACTCCTACCCGGAGGGACACATGCAACCTCGGCCAAGGCACCACTAGGCCTCTTCCAGGCAATGCTGGGACAGCGGTTACTTGTATAGGGATGCGTAGTGGACCATAGAAGTTGTCACTCGTGACGCCACCGTTCCTTCACACCGTTGACTACCCGGTAGTAGGAATAATGGAGTCCACACACTGTTATGGTTAAATACCTCAATCCCTGGGAACGGGCAGTGACTGGAAAACTTTACTTTTTGTTTTGAAGAATACAGCTTTACTTGCCAGTTCAGAAAAGACAGCTTTAGCAGATGGCCAGGGAGGAAGGACACAAGATGAAATCGGGCCTACAGTTGCTTTCTGTATGATTCTGCTCCTGGACACACACACTCCTGAATGCAGGATAACACTGGAGGGGGACACAACACTCCGCAGACATTCACTTGAGATTTAGGAAGTTAATTGCTGCACGATGGACTCTTTCTCTTCTCTCTCACTCCTTATAGGCGGTTCCTGGAATTGGGGAGCTCAGGATACCTCTCTTCTGCTTCCATCCTTTCACCACATGAGGGTTGAAGGTACCCCAAGGTGGCCGGCGCTCTCACTCCTCTCACAACTGTTGAAACAGATGGATTCAGCTGAAGACCACACCTAACTCTCAATCACTCATATTTATACGACACCACCTGACTAGACAAACTTGATACTTATTCCAGACATATCCCAGCCACTTGCAGACATTAACCTCTTACATGGTGCAGCTGTGCAATACACATAAGTGAAGGCAAAACACATTGCACAGTGCATCCACATAAAAGACATGACATGTAGGACAATTATGGAGGGGCCAGAAATAGGTGTTTTGTGCCACTAAATAGATCACATGAGGTAATTATTCCCCTCTACCCTTCCTTAGTCAGACCTCATCTGGAATACTGTGTCCAGTTCTGGGCATCCCAATTTAAAAAAGACATAAACAAACTGGAGCAAGTTCAGAGAAGAGTTACCAAGATGGTGAGCGGTCTGCAAATCATGGCCTATGAGGAACGATTAAAGGATCTGGGAATGTTTAGCTTGCAAAGAAGGCTGAGAGGAGACTTAATAGCTGTCTGCAAATATCTGAAGGGTTGTCACACTGCAGAGGGACCAGCCCTATTCTCATTTGCACAAGGAAAGACTAGAAGCAATGGGATGAAACTGAAAGGGAGAAGACACAAATTAGATATTAGACAGTGAGGGTGATCAATGAGTGGAACAGGTTACCATCGGAGGTGGTGAGTTCTTCTTCAACGGAAGTCTACAAACAGATGCTGGACAGACATCTGTCTGGGATAATTTAGTGCATTGAGCAGGGAGTTGGACCCAATGACCTTGGAGGTCGACCATTCTATAATTCTATGATTAAGGGGTCAATATAATGTTTAACTATAAGCAATTCATCACTAAACCTGAGAGATCCTGACTATTGAGCAATGTCTTCCCCCAAACTTGGTTGCCAATATCAGAGCCTGATAATGTATGGCCATAGGACATTAAAGTCCTAGGGCCGCATGGAATCTGGAGCAGTGGGGTAGTTAGTTACAGGAGCTATGGTTTGTGCCAGCATGCTGGCAAAGTTTTTCTGAGCCCTGGTGACAAGACTTGATTGGACAATGGATTTTCATCGAGAACAGCTGGAAGCTGCCAGCTGAGTGATGCCCTGGAGACAGGACAGGGATTGTCCAGGTGTGTGTGTGGAAAAAAGAAGAGGAGATATTATAAAGGTGTGACAGCTGGGCGGGACCTTCAGTCTGAGGAGAAATCCAAGTTGTCCCGCCCTCCTGCCCGTTTGTCTGGAGTTTGTGAGGGTGTCGCGGGCATTTTTCAAAAGGGTGATTGACGCCTGCCTTCGGCTGGTGGGCATCAGCGGTTGAGTTTATATTTGATGTTGATAGTCTGAGTTTGTACGACCAAGACTATTGAGTTTGATACAATTTATGGAGTTAATTGATAAAACCATTTGGAAATAAATGCCGCGGCCATTAAATCCCAAGCAGTAGTCTGAGTCATTATTTCAGGTTTAGTGTTAAGAGTTTATTTTATAACCTAAGATTCCATGAACATATTTGAGGATATTTACCAAAATTTTACAATATTCCAAATAAAATTGTGCAAAATGTAAATGGTGTGCTCCAAATGTATTACTTTTAAGACACATGTTAGGTCTTCCTGGACAGTTTCAAAAAGGGTCTAGAAAAAGAGGAGTAGCTAAGAAGGTTTAGCTAAAAAGGTGGGGCACTATTTTACAGTGCAAAATATACCCTGTTTCCCTGAAAATAAGACATACCCTCAAAATAAGACATAGCATGATTTTCCTACATTTTTTAGGATGCAAAATGATTTTTCAGGCTTTTTGAGGATGCTTGAAATATAAGCCCTACTCCAAAATTAAGCCCTGCTAACAGTTAATTTAAAAAGTCAATTTAAATAGTGTCCAGACAGCTGTACATGTAAAAAAGTTAAACCTTTTTGAACAAAAATTAATATAAGACACTGTCTTATTTTCGGGGAAACACGGTAGGTGCCCACCATGAGACGCCATAGAACAGTGTGTTTAATATACTAATGGCTGTCTTAAAGCAAAAAAAACAAAGCAAGATAATTTTAGTTTGCTGTCTCTGACAATGGTTCTCATCTACCAGAATCTGAGATTCGGCAAAACTGTCAACAAACATTATCGTGATTAATGTCACAGCTTTGTACATATGTCGGATCAATCTGCTGCTCTTTCATGTATGAAGAAGTGAAGCATCTTCTAATTGCCATTAGTCACGGGTAGAGCAGGCAGCCTCTCGCTATCTCCTTACTATTTTTACTTGTAATCTTCAGTCTTCCTGAATTAGACCTAATCAGCTCAACCTGTGAACTTGTGTTCTGGACAGCAATGTATGTAATCTGCAGTAATGCTGGCAAAGCTCCAGGCCCCTGCTGCTGCTTTATTATTGGTGTCCATGCCTGCTTGCTAAGCCACAATTTATCTAAAGGACTTCAACATGTATGATCTACTTTCAGGATTGGTGATCACTATTTGATTGGTGGGATCATGACCCCTAGGACCTCGGCCTATCAGCACAATGAACAGGTTGCTTTCATTGTACAGCTGCAAGAAAAAGTAAGTGAGCTCTTTGGAATTACCGTGACTTTTATATTAATTACTAATAAAGTGCTGTCTCATTTGTATCTAAGTCACAATTATAGGCAAGCACAATCTAACTGAAGTAATAACACACAAACAGTTGTGCCATTTATATATTTTGAGCACATTGAGTAAATTGTGTTAATGACTTGTTCAAGAGTTAACAGGCAAAAAGTGTTTCAGTTAAAAGAGTAGTAGTGTGGGTTTCAAAGGTGCTTTGCTCATTAAATAAAGGGACACAAAGTCTGGCTACTGAAAAATCTGTTCTTCTCAAGAATGATTGGCTGGTGTGAACTATGCCTCAATGCGCATTGTCCATGAGGTTTTTTGAAATTCTTGCCTCAGGAGGCACTCTTCCCTAGTTGCCAGGGATGGCAAATTAAAAAAAAACATGCCACTCCCTGCACATTTTAGCATATCATGGTTTTGTTGTGATTTGTGCAAAATCGTGTCAAAAAAACGCTACAAATTTCCTCCAATTTTTGCTGAACTATCTTCTTTCTGATGTGGCACTGAGGAAATCATAGAACAAATCATGCATTTTTGCTGTGATTTTGAGCAAATCACTTGAAAACAAACAACTTAAAGGATTGCAGAACCTTCCATGACATCATGGCCACGTGACAAAAGTCCTGTAACCTAGACTGAAAACAAGGAGAAGGAAGACTAGTGATGGAAGAGCTATATAAGGAAGAGCATGGAAGGACTAAGGAGGGAGGAAAACCGAGAAGGAGGTGAGAAATAAGGAGGGGAAACTCCCTACCAGAGGAGGTAGGAAATACCAGATTGGAGGGGTAGAGGATATGGAGAAAATTGCAGGGGGCAATAAGAAATTGAAAATCGCCTAGAAAATTGAAGTGTGGCTAAGAGTAATTGTTAAATGATCCAAATTTCCAAATTTTACTAATGACTTGCGCTTGTTTTGGTGCTATATATATATATATATATATATATATATATATAACATAAACCAGCCATAGGTGTCATAAGTAAGAACAACGTGTCTTACAAGCCTAGAGAGTTGTTACAAGTTTGTCATGTCAGTTGTGCCTTTTTGATAAATTTGCTATGATTTTGGCATATGAATAAAATCATGCCCTTTTTACCACTGTCTATAACCCCCAATATCCAAGAATATATGCATACCTGTAAGTAGGTATGTTGTCATCTCTGTTCCATTCTATTTTCCAATAAACAGCTATAGGGGTAATCCCATTAAAACCATTTAGCACCCATTCATAGAACAGGTGTTAACTGATTGATTGCTAGGGATCCAGTCGCTGGGAGAATGGCGTACCCCAAGTTTGCCACGTGAATGGAGCGGTAATGCACATGTGTAACCACAACTGCATTCACTATCTATGGTGATACCCAAACACAGTGTTCAACTCTCTCCCTAGAAGGGTATGGAGTGGTGGTCACACATGTTCACCTTCCCATGCACCAGGCAAAATTGGGGTGCGCTGTTCTAATGACTGCACTAAGTCCCAACGGTCAGACCCCCAGCGATCAGTCATTTATCACCAATTTTGTGGAAAAGAATCCCTGCAACCCTTTAACCCCTTAACGCCATAGGACATACACTTACGTCCTGCAACGTGGGCACCGGCTGTTTCTTACAGTCGACACCCACCCAAAACAGCTCCGATAAGCCGCGCAGCTGATCTGAGCTGTTAACCTTTGGAATTGACTGTAGCATTTAAATCTATCAGAGTACGGCTGCCTGCAGACGGGCGGGTCGGATCCAGCGGCGAGGATTCTCACCGTGGGACCCGACCCGAGCGCCTGCCGGGACCAGTGCGTACTCACCCGCGCGCGCCAGCTCCGGCTGTTTGATGTGCCGGCTTGTCGCGCAACCGGCGCATGCACAGACCGGAGCCGCCGCGGGTGAGTGACATAGAGCGTGCTGCGATTTGTTTGCCACGCGATATTTCACGCGGCCAAATGGCGGGCGTCTGCATAGGATTGCGTTTGTTAACGCAATCCTATGCAGGCTTCCAGCGGCGGAAATTCTGCCGAAATCCCGCCGCGGAATTTCCGCTCCTGTGCAGGTGGCCCAACACATTATTTACCCCACATGGTGAACATAGTCCGAAAAAAAATAAAAATAAAGAATGCCAGAATTGTGCTTTTTGGCCGCCCCGTCTCCAAGAAAAAATCTAATAAAGAGCAATCAAAAAGACGTATGTACTCCAGAATGGTACCAACAGGATGTCCTGCAAAAACAGATCCCTCACACAGCTTTGTCGACGAAAAAAAAAAAAGTTATGGCGGTCAGAAGATGGCGGCACAAAATCATTAAAAAAATTAAATAGCTATGAAAATGAATACTAGTACAGCAAAAAATTTTTAAAATATATATGAATTTGGTCTTCATAGAATAAAATTATCAGGTCATTTTTGTTGCAGTTTGCGTGCCGTAGAAACAAGACGCCCCCATAGATGGCAGAACTTCGTTTTTTTTCCATTTCACTCCACTTAAAATTTTTAAACAGTTTTTCAGTACATTATATGTACATCAATTAGTACCATTGAAAAATACAACCCATCCCGCAAAAAACAAGCCCTCATACAGCGGTGTTAACCCCTTGAGTGGCACGCCCGGAAATTTTCCCGGAGGAGCTCCACTGCTCATAGCAACATAGCCCGGAAGATTTCCGGGCTATGTATCACTATGGGAGCTGCAGAGCACAATGCCACAAGCTGTGGCACTGTGCTCTGCCTGCACAGACCCACATAGAGCAGTGCAGGACTTTGAAAAACCAGCAGAAGATATTGCCGATGTGTCGGCAATCTCCTGCTTTGTTTACAGGTTGCCATAGAGACCATCGGCTTGTCAGAAGCAAGCCGATGGTCTCTGTGGCAGGGAGAGCTTGCTGCTTGGCTGTCAGAGGACAGCTAGGTACTAGCTCTTACAGCAGAGATCAGAGAAAACCTCCGATCTCTGCTGTGTTAACCCTTTACATGCTGCAGTCTATGTGACTGCAGCATGTAAAGGGGCTGTCACTGCAGCATGTAAAGGGCTGTCACCATCGGACCCCCGGAATGTGATCAGGGGTCCTGATGGGTCCCTGTGGAAGTCCCCTAAAGGGACAAAAAATTAAAATTAAAAAAAAAAAAGTTAAAAAATAATAAAAAAAAATAATAAAAACACTTGTCTCCCTTTATTTTGTAAAAAATCAAAAATACAATCACACATGTGGTATCCATGTGTCGTAATGACCCAGAGAAGGAAGTTAATACATTATTTAACCCCTTAATGACATGGCCCCTTTTTTCTTTTTTCCCTATTTCTTTTTTTCCTCCCCCGTTTAAAAAAATCACAACTTGTCCCGCAAAAAACAAGCCCTTATATGGCCATGTCAATGGAAAAATGAAAAAGTTATGGCTCTTGAGACGCAACTGCAAAATTAGTTGAAATTCAATAATTAGACCATTTTAAAAAACCTGCCCTGGTGGGCACGACAGGGTGGTAGGAAACCCGCCACTCAAGGGGTTAATGGATCAATAAAAGGGTTATGATTTTTTAAAAGGGGGCAGGAAAAACCAAAAATGGGGGAAAAAAAGAGCCATGTCATGTTTTCACTTTCTTTTTCTTCATCTTCATGTTCCAAGAGCTAGTCATTTTTTATTTTTTGGTTGACAGAGCTGTATGAGTTTGTGTTTGTTAATTATTCTTTGAATGTACCATATTGTATGGTAAAATACTTGACAAGATTTTAAGGTGAGTTGAAAAGAGAAAAAAACGTAAATGCATCATTTTTCAGGATGGGGTTGCGACATTCATAGTGAGGTAAAAACGACATATTAACTTCATTCTATTAGTCAGTATCATTATGACAAAATTATGTTTAACCCCTTAGTGACCAAGCCTGTTTGCGCCTTAATGACCACATGTCACTTTAACATGGAAAAACACCAGAAAGGTTTTCATATCCAAGCGATTCTGACATTGTTTTTTCGCCACATGTTGTACTTCATTTAGGCGGAAAAAAAAGACCGATAGAATTTGTGTTTATTTATTAAAAGCGCCAAAATTGGGAAAATTTAGAAAAAATCGTCATTTTTTCACATTTCCAACTGCAATATCTCAAATATGTGCAAACATAATATAGAAATGTTGTCTAAGATATATATTTCCATCCATTTACTTTATTTTGGGCGCACATTGGAAAAACTTTCATTTTTTTTTAACCATTCAGGAGACGTACAAATTTAACATTACTTTTCAGCATTTTGAGGAACACTTTGTTTTCCTACACCAAGCCAAGATTGGAAAGGCTCATGGGAGTAAAAATGATAGATACCCCCACAAATGACCCCATTTAAAAAACTACACCCCTTAACGTATTCATTGAGGGGTGTCATGAGTATTTTAACCCCACAGGTTTTTTTTAGGAGTCAATGCAATTTAGAGGAGAAAAACTAAAATTTCATATTTTTGCAAATATGTCATTTTAAAGACAGGACTTTTTTCTATAGAACACATGAAAATGAAGATTTGCACCCCAGAATGGATACCACTGTTTGTCCAGTGCTCAGAAACATACCCATTGTGGCCCTAGTATTATGTCTGGATGCACAATGGGGCCCAAAATGAAAGGAGCAACCGGTGGCTTTCGGAACAGAAATTTTGCTTGAAGGAGATTTAGGCCCCATTGCCCACTTGTAGAGGCATTGAGTGACCAAAACGATGGAGAACCCCCACAAGTGACCCCATTTTGAAAAGTAGACCCCTTAACGAATTTATCTAGGGGTACAATGACTTTTTTGATTTCACAGTTTTTGAATGAATCTAAGCCAAGCCGAAGGAAAAAAATTACGTTTTTCATTTTTTTGGTAATTCTGTCATTTTAAAAGCAGTTTTTTGTACAGCACATATATGAATGAAGACTTGCACCCCAAAATAGATACCCCTGTTTGTCCTGTGCTCATAAACATACCCATTGTGGCCCTAATCTTATGTCGGGATGCACAATGGGGCCCAAAATAAAAGGAGCAACCAGTGGTTTTCGGAACAGAAATTTTGCTTGAAGGAGATTTAGTCCCCATTGCCCACTTGTAGAGCCATTGAGTGACCAAAACGATGGAGAACCCCCACAAGTGACCCCTTAACGAATTTATCTAGGGGTACGTTGACTTTTTTGACTTCACAGTTTTTGAATGATTCTAAGCCAAGCCGAAGGAAAAAAATTACGATTTTCATTTTTTTGGTAATTCTGTCATTTTAAAAGCGTTTTTTTTGTACAGCACATATATGAATGAAGACTTGCACCCCAAAATGGATACCCCTGTTTGTCCTGTGCTCAGAAACATACCCATTGTGGCCCTAGTATAATGTCTGGATGCACAATGGGGCCCAAAATGAAAGGAGCAACCGGTGGCTTTCGGAACAGAAATTTTGCTTAAAGGAGATTTAGTCCCCATTGCCCACTTGTAGAGCCATTGAGTGACCAAAACGATGGAGAACCCCTACAAGTGACCCCATTTTGAAACGTAAACCCCTTATCGAATTTATCTATGGGTACAATGACTTTTTTGACTTCACAGTTTTTGAATGAATCTAAGCCAAGCCGAAGGAAAAAAATTACGATTTTCATTTTTTTGGTAATTCTGTCATTTTAAAAGCAGTTTTTTTGTACAGCACATATATGAATGAAGACTTGCACCCCAAAATGGATAATCCCGTTTGTCCTGTGCTCAGAAACATACCCATTGTGGCCCTAGTGTTATGTCTGGATGAACAATGGGGCCCAAAATGAAAGGAGCAACCGGTGGCTTTCAGAACAGAAATTTTGCTTAAAGGAGATTTAGTCCCCATTGCCCACTTGTAGAGCCATTGAGTGACCAAAACGATGGAGAACCCCCACAAGTGACCCCATTTTGAAAAGTAGACCCCTTAACGAATTTATCTAGGGGTACGATGACTTTTTTGACTTCACAGTTTTTGAATGAATCTAAGCCAAGCAGAAGGAAAAAATTATGAGTTTCATTTTTTTGGCAATTGTGTCAATTTAAAAACAGTTTTTTTTGTACAGTGTACATAGGAATGAAGACCTTCACCCCAAAATGGATACTCCCGTTTGTCCTGTGTTCAGAAACATATCCATTGTGGCCCTAATCTACTTAAAGAAAACATGGCTAGGCCTATAATGGGAGGAGCACCCGTTGGATTTCAGGGTACAACGGAATAAATTCCAGGCCCCATTGTCCACTTATAGAGCCATTGAGCGGCCAAAACGATAGAGAACCCCCACAAATGACCCCATTTTGAAAACTAGACCCCTTAACAAATTCATCTAGGAGTGTACTGCGTATTTTGACCCCACAGTATTTGAATGAATCTAAGCAAAGCAGAAGGAAAAAATTACGATTTTCATTTTTTTGGCAATTTTGTCAATTTAAAAACTGTTTTTTTTTGTACAGTGTACATAGGAATGAAGATGTTCACCCCAAAATGGATACCCCCGTTTGTCCCGTGTTCAGAAACATACCCATTGTGGCCCTAAACTACTTACAGGACACATGGCTAGGCCCATAATGGAGGGAATGCCCGCTGGATTTCAGGGTACAACTGAATAAATTCAAGGCCCCATTGCCCACTTATACGGAAAAAAATTGACTTCCTGCGGAGGCCCGCAGCGGATCCCAGCTGTGTGCCCGGCTGTGACCCTGCGTACGGACGCGTAATGTACTGCGCATAACTGCCTACTCACACAGGCGGTCATTCACAGTACACCTTTTTTTTGTTTGTATTTCCCGCACCGTCGCTTAGCGATGACGCGGGTACCCGCAGCCCGTATACAACGTAGTTGCGTATGGGCAGCGGGTATATCCACGACCATGGAGCACAATGGGCTCTATGTTGCGGATATCCGCAGTAAAATAGAACCTGCTGCGTTCTCCTTTCTGCGAGTGGATTACGCAATTCCAACCCACTAATGTGAGTGGAATTGTGTAATCCAATGCGATTGATCTGCGTAATACCGCGGATCAGACGCATGCGGAATCCGTAATTCCTATCCGGTCATGTGAGAGCAACCTATGTTAGATATGTCTTGTAGCTTCACTTACTATGGGCTTATTCACATGGCGTAATTTTTGGGCACAGAGTTCACACTCAAATCTGAGGCAAAATCCACACCATTTTAGAAGACTGGAGGTACTTCCTCCTATTCTTAACTACTTCCTTCTTACTCTACAGTAAAACTCCACAACTTCTGGCAAGACATACGTAAGCCCCGATCTTCTCGGGCTTGCTAATCACCCTTGCCCATTACCCTGCTGGCATGGAAAGACCTTCCACCACCAAGAATGCGGCATACCCCCTATGACGCACTGAGCCCCACCCCACCAGCCTGCACTACGCTGCTTCCAAGCTGCCTTGCAACCCCGATAGAAAAATGTCTAAATGCATGTCTTAAAGATGCACCCCCCCCCTCCTCCCTCAATACCTCCCAGTCTGTACCCTCTAATTCTAATGTACCCAATGATGAAACTGCTATCCTCCCAAAGATTGAATGAACTTTGAAATCTTCACGTTGACCATTTTCCCGACTCGATCAATAGCCTCCGTATTTTGTTCACCTCTCCACTCTTCTCCTGACTTTGTCAGACAAAACCAACACCACATCTTGAAACTGTCTCGGCATCTCGGTATATCCTGCTCCAAGATGACCAATAGTTCTACTCGTTTAACTCTTCCAAGATCAATGCCCACCGGCATGTATGAGCAGAATCCCTCTGCATGGTGTCCAACTGCTGATTCACTGTATCTCATGTAACAGCCTGGACTACTGCAATACTCTAATAGCATGCCACTGCACCATCGCTCCGTCCAGGCCCAGATTCTTTCTGACTGGCCCGAACCGCCACTCGTCTTCCAGCCCAATGCACTTATGAGTGCCCGACAATTCACGCATGCCACGTTTCACCCTGAAATCATCAAATCTGGCTGCACGTAAAACCTGTATGCATCCAACTTCCATCTCCCAAATCCCACGAGCATCCATCGCTGTAACTGAGTCCAGAACTCCTTTGGATTCAATCACAGTTTAACGCTAAACACAACACCACTGCAAATGAAAACGCACAATGGCAAACCCGAAGCATACGCTAAAAAAAATTTGCATGCCACGCGCTGTGCAAATATTTAGCAGCTAAAGAGACCGGGAGCAAACCTGAAACCAAAGCATTAATGGACAGCCATATGCCTCTCCCTTAAATATCAGTCATTAACTTTTGCACACAAACTTTTAAGGCTTCGTCTGTTGCTACTACTTCTAAGCGCAGCAAACCACCTGCCTTATGCCTGCTACCGGTACCAGCTCACTAATCCAAAGTGACATGAAAAAAGCCAGCGCACAAATGTATCCAAAACAGCAACATGCTTCTTCTAGCACGTCCAACGAATGACCTGAAATAGAAAAGGTGATCGTACGGCGAGTGTCCGTCCACCACCCGCTCCTTCTTCGGCCTTTCACAATTTGTCCAAAAACAGACTCCTTAGTCACATCCAGCTTCCCATGCAAGCGCAATAAAAACCCACGCCCGACTGGCACCGCTTTGCATGCTGCCACACCGTCAGCATCTAACGTGACTGCCTGGACCCCTTATTTTCCGGAAACGACTTCTGTAGCAGACAACCACGATGATCAAACAGCACTGTAGCTTCTCCATGTATTTTCTGTTACTGATGCACAAACCAACTTCAGCAGCTCTCCTCTGCTATCTCGGCTAAGGAAAGAAGGCAACGTACCCCCTCAGCATCCACCGCCGGAGGAAGTTCCCTGAAAATGAGAACACGCATCAGCCACACCACTCTGACCACCCCGAAGCGTGTTTTGCCCGAAACTGGACGTTAAGTTGCAAACATTACAACACAAAATGCCTCAATAGCGCCAAAACCGCAGGTGAAGACAAGGCTTGCTTATTAATCACTTGAATCACTGTCCGATCCACCAACTCCGAACTCAATACTCCCAAAGCCCCTATGATGGGAAAAACTCCAAGAACGTCATTAAGTCTACTGTCTCTCTTTCCAACCAATGGCCAGGACGTCCTGCACAAATGGTTACCAAAAATAACCCCGAAGCTTGTGGCTCCTGTCAGAGTACAAGCAGAGCACCCCACTAGACACTTCAAAGAAAGTTGTTGTGAAAAAAAACACGATCCATTGGTCTTACTTCACAAGCAAAATTTAATAACCCCAACAGTACCTGCCATGAGTTTGAAAACTCCATCCAGATGGTTCCTTTGGTCAGATTTGAGCCTAAATCAGCAGTGCTAATAACTGAGCAACCACACTTGTCACAAGCAAAATTCACTACCTTCCTTGAAACTACTCTTTGTCTTCACTGTTTGTCACAACCTGGCATGTTTTTCTACTGACAGATGAAAAAACCATGTCCTCCCTGTCCATCTTAATACCCAGAAAAAACTAAAACACGGCACCAGAACACCTTTTTGCTTCTGAAAGAGGAATAACAAACAAATTCCATGAACGCTCAAGAACTAAAAACGCGAGATGGAGCATCCACATGATCCTTTGGCATTCACATGATCCATTGGCAAACACATGATCCATTGGCATCCACATGATCCATTGGCATCCACATGATCCATTGGCAAACACATGATCCTTTGCGCCGCTTGTACACGAAAAATGACTCAGTATACGCTTTGTCTAACTGGTCTCCCATGATGTGTAAGAATCTGCAACCTATTCTTTCCAAAATGTCGCCATTCACTGACTCACCAGCAGTAAAAAAAACAAATGGTCAATCAATTTGAATTTACCCGATAATAAACCCAATAGGGCTCAAGAAAGAGCCCGCCATGTGGCCCCACTCAATTTCTTTGAACAAATTCTCTGACGCAGACATCAAATTAGCAAACAACTCAGTAGCTTTTGATGCCCAACTAATGAACCCTACGGCTGCGCCCAAAATCCTCGTCATAACCCCAAGCCGTACCTCCATGCAGCTTGTATGCGCTGTAGCTCGTATTAATATCTACCATCACGTCCAAGCCTGTACTCGGTTGACGCTGACACATCATGCACACCAGCGCCAAAAAGGCCTGAAGCTAATTACTGAAATAATTTGTGCATTAGGGTTTCTTCTTTTTCTTTAACTGTTCAAATTTCTCAACAGTGACTTCAATGCCAAAACAAAAATAACCATCCTCTGCATCCCTTGCAGAGCGCACATCAGGCGGGCTATCCAAGCCGCCTGGAGATGCACAGGGCACCGCAAGCCCTTTTTTAACATTCAAATTTCTCACCAAAACCAAAATTAGCATCCCTGGTGAAACATACATCAGGCGGGCTACCCAAGCACCCTGGGTCCACTGTCCACGTATACCTTTTCTTAATCTTTTCACCTATTTCCTCTGGTAATCCTCCTCTTAATGGGGCCACGTCACAGAACATGGAATCTGCAAACTTCAAACCTTCCATCGCGGATTCCCTGTTAGGTGGGCTAACCAAACCCCCAGGTGATCCACAGGACACTAAAAGCCCTCCTTGCCCATCCGGCGGACTAACCAAGCCCACTGGCGATCCATAGGACACTAAAAGCCCTTTTTTTCCCCAATAACGATCTTAAAGCCATAACAAAATCACATTCCCCTGCATCCTTTGCAGGGTCCACCACCTTTTCCACTCATTATGACATAGTAACTGACTGACCGAACCGACCTCCGGCTCTGCCAAGGTTGTAGTCTGCGCCGTCCCGCCAAGTCGCCTTCCACTTTGTCCAAATGAGTGCTGCACACCTCTCCTTGGCGAAGCACCTCATGAACGATCACTCCACCGATCTCTCGCCTGGCCCTGCCCTGGCCGCTCCAACACACACCCTCTTCTCTTGCGGCAAGCTTGCTCCTCACCTGCAGAAAATGATGAAGATTCCAACAGCGGACTGTGACACCTGCTCTGCCTGCCACTTCTACCTGCCTCATGCACCGATACTCTCCACCTCTCATCTTCAGATCTCCCAATATGCCCTTCTTTATAGGCAAGTGGGTAAAAATGCACTGTGCTCTCTCCTCAACTGCTCTCTACCATCTGCTCTCAAGCCCTCCCTGCCTGCCTGACACTGCTATAACTAGATGGTTCACCCCCACTAGCTGCCAACCCACCACTACCACTCTAACCGAGGGGAACTATACCCGCTCGTTCCCCACCCTACCCTCTGCGTAAACCCTGCAGTAAAGGCCCGTGCCAAGCGCTTTGGTACATCTCCCGCCCATAGCCCTGCTGCCTCCCTTCTGCTCTATTACTACTGTGTCTCTTGTCCACTGCCAAAAAACACACTCCAGGTCCCCCTCCCTTACCCAGCCTTCCTTCCTTCGCTGATCCCCTTCCCCCCCACTGCTGTCCATGCTGAGGTCCAACACCGAGCTCAGCATCCCGTCACTCTCATTCACCCCTCCCCCTCTGCTCCCTGGGAACTGCTCAACCACGCTACCAGGTGCTTTGCGCTATTTGGCACCAAACTTAACTTTGAATGCTTGCAGTTAAAAATCCCGGTAGGACCATGACCCCCACCTTGGCCACAATGGTGGGAAGGGAGACTCCCTCTCCTACCACACCCTGTGGGGTCCTTCAGCCTGGTAATCTAGATGCTTCTTTATTTTCATCTGCACAGACCTTTTGAGGTGCTCCTGGTCTCGCTGTGCTGCTCCCCAACATGGGGGGACAGCTTGCACATGTGGCTTGTGCTGCTTTCCCCGCAGATGGCCTCCGCCAGGTTAAGGCTGCTTTATCCTGCTGTGCCATTCACTGCTACATCATGGCTCTTCCCCAAAATAGTAATACTGGTCCTTCCATAGACTCTGGTGTCCTGCTGCATAGAGCCATAGACGCTGGTGTCCACTTCAGTGGTCAACTGCACATTCAGGTCATCAGGCAAAAAAATCGGGGACATATTCCATGGATGCCAATGCCAGCTATGCACTGAAGGATTACACTGGACACATTTTAGGAGTCCGAAGTACTCATGACTATAATGCTCCATGCCATTCCGGCCGATGATTGACCGGCTGCTGTGCGGGAGACTCACAGAAACCACTGGTTAATATTTCTGACATATCTTTATTATAACACAAAACTTTTTTGAAACTGAGCAAATCTTTCACCACGATGTACAGAAGTTTTGTCAGTGAGGCGTTTTACTGAAGGTCAACATCTTCCTCTGACCTGAATACATATTTTATTATTTGCTCATAGCTTATGGTAAAACCTGCTCTCCCCTTTTTCTGTGTGCGCAGTCCTTCACCTTCTGTGTACATACCACACTGCTTCTATCAGCACTTCCTGCAGTCTGGAAATGGAGCACAGAATTCTGCTTGTACCCTCTAAAATGCATCTCAAGGGAACTCTAAAATGTCCCATAGAAGGCAAATGAGAGGGGAAAGGGCAGATCCCTGCAGTAAACCTGAATGACTGAATTTATGCAGTGTAATGGCATGCCTGTTGTCTCATAGGAAAAAAAAGGTTTAGTACCGTGTTAGCCAGTAGAGTAAAGTGTGATTGTTCTCAGTAAGATAAACTAATTAATGTTGTAGCTATGATACCTTTTAACCCTTTGCAATCCAATTTTAGATTCAGGGTTTCCTAGGGGGCTTTCTCTTTCTGCCATTATACAATGGCGCCATCTGCATGCTAGAGCCAGTACTGCGGTATGTGACATGCTGGAGAGGCCCCCTACAACAGATTGGCCAGTAATATGCAGTAAGAATACCCTGCCGGACGTCTTCTAACATCGGAGCTTTACATCCTTCAATCAGAATGTCTTCAGACGTCAGACAGTGGATTGGAAAGTGTTAATGGCTAACAAAAATACATGATGTTACAGCGAGCTTTTGGGATATCGCCCCCTCATTCAATAGCCTTACGAAGGGGCCGATATTTTGAAAGCTTGCTGTAACATCATGTATTTTTGTTACCCATTAAAAGGTATCATATCTACAAGATTACTTGGTTTCTCTTACTGAGAACAATCACACTGTTGTCTCATAAGTACAGAAATACAAAGATAAACGTACATGAGGATAGATAGATATATTGATAGATAGCTAGATAATATTTATTTATATAGTGCCAACATAAAGTTTATCCCTGTGTGTGGACTATTTTATTCCATCATCGAGATTCACCGCAGAAGACGGTGGCGTCACGAGTGACAAGAAGACTACAGGTAACCTCCAGTTACATTTTCCTTGTGACCTCCCCCAAGCAGGAACTTGGTTGGGTCCCGAGCTACCCCCAGAGGTGGAGATGGTAGAGCCACCGTGACAGAAATCCCTTATCTATCCCCACCATTTCCTCAGCTGTGGGTCCGCTCCTCAGATGCTGCACAATCAGTAGGACAGGAAGCATGTTAACAGATGAAGTACAGAGGGGTTTGGTTCAGGAGATATGGTATGCCTTCCTGAAAAGGTGCATTTTTAGAGCACGCCTGAAATTATGTGCGTCAGGGATTGCCTGGATAGTTTTGGGTAGTGCGTTCCAGAGGACTGGTGCAGCTCTGGAGAAGTCTTGGAGGCGGGAATGAGAGGTTCGAGTTAAAGAGGTGCTTAATTTGATTTTGTTGGCGGAGTGAAGGGTGCGGTGAGGGTTTTTAGTGTATCCACAGTGAGAAAAGGGCGGATTCTTGAGATGTTCTTGAGGTGCAAGTGACATGTTCAGGCAAAAGATTGGATGTAGGGGGTGAAGGAGAGATCAGAATCGATTATTATCCAAAGACAGCGGGTGTGCTTGGAGTTATGGTGGTGCCACACACTGAGATGGAGATGTCAGGATGAGGTGGGTTAGTAGAGGGCGGAAACACCAGTAGGTCAGTTTTTGAGTGGCTCAGTTTTAGATAGAGAGAGGGCATAATTTTAGAGACAGCGGACGGACAGTCGGTGGCGTTCTGGTGGAATGTTGCTGTGATGTCGCAGAAGGAGGTGTATAACTGGGTGACTTCAGCATAGAGATGGTACTAAAAGCACTGGGGATATGATAGCATGTTTGAATGAAGAGGGGAAGATGCCAAAGGTCAGAGACGTTAAATATAGTAGGGAGGTGGGAGATGACAACCGGGGAGAGGGAATGGAGAAAATGTGAGGGAAAAGGGTCACTAGTGCAGGTGGTGGGGCGAGCTGGATGGATAGACAGATAGATACTCAGTGTCAAAAAATCAAGCACCTAAAAGAATGGGATGAAATTTTCCCTGTGTGATTGTAACGTTGATATAATTAAATGATTACAACACCAGATAAAAATGATAATTCATTGCAGAAAACTGATCCCTTGAAGGGAGGCTCTAGTACTGTGTTGTACCGCCTCTAGCTTGGATACAAGATGTGATACAGGTGGGCATGGAGGCTCTAGTACCCTGTTGTACCGCCTCTAGCTTGGATACAAGATGTGATACGGGCATGCATGGAGGCTCTAGTACCCTGTTGTACCGCCTCTAGCTTGGATACAAGATGTGATACGGGCATGCATGGAGGCTCTAGTACCCTATTGTGCTGCCTCTAGCTTGGATACAAGATGTGATACGGGCTGGCATGGAGGCTCTAGTACCCTGTTGTACCGCCTCTAGCTTGGATACAAGATGTGATACGGGCATGCATGGAGGCTCTAGTACCCTGTTGTGCTGCCTCTAGCTTGGATACAAGTTGTGATACGGGCTGGCATCGAGGTTCTAGTACCCTGTTGTACTATTTCTAGCTTTGATACAAGATGTGAAACAGGCAGGCAGGGAGGCTCTAGTACCCTGTTCTACCGCCTCTAGCTTGGAAGTAAGATGTGATACAGGCGGGCATGGAGGCTCTAGTATGCTATTGTTCCGCCTCTAGCTTGGATGCAAGATGTGATACAGGCGGGCATGGAGGCATTTAGGTTTCTTATGGTAACCTGTGGCATATCAGTCCAAATTTGCTCTAACTGAACCTCTAGATCATGCAAACTTGTAGGCTGTCGGTTAGCATCCCAGATGGTCCCATAGATCAATAGGTACAGCGTGTGGGCATGCCACGAAAGTCTGGCAATGTCGTGGAGACATTCTTGCTGTGTGTGACTGAGCATTAACCTGCTAGAAAATGTCTCTTGGAAGCCGCCATGAGAGGAACACATGTGGCTGCAGGATGTCCTGAACATATCGCTGAGCTGTCATTGTCCCTCGTACCAGTACTAGTCGTGACTGATAGACGGAGGCAGAGGCAATATATTTTTTATAAAAAATGTATTTTACTGTAGAAATAGGGTAATTAGTGCTTACACTCCATAGGAGGGCACAAATATTTAAACGTTGCATAATAAAATGGGTATCACATTTGTAACATATCTCTGTCTAAGCATTTTGGTGACAGGGCACTTTGTTACCATAATTACCAGCCACCATGCTTGTATTGCTCTGTAACCGTAATTGTACTCTGTATTACCAAAGGTCAGAGGCAGTAATAACATCATGTATTTTTGTTAGCCACGAAAAGGTCTCATATCTACAAGATTACTTGGTTTCTCTTGCTGGGAACAATCACATTTTTCTCTACTGGCTAACACAATATCAACATTTTTTCATTAACATCATCTCACATAAACATTTATCTCACACTACAGCATTTCTGTCTCTCATCTGCACATAGCCCTGTCCCCCGTCACAATACACTGTGCATCATAACACCGTACACATCACACTGCTCGCTAACTGTACTTAGCATCACTCACTAACTAACATAACCTGCATTGTGTTAACCTCTTAACCCTTTGCAATCCAATTTTGGATTCAGGGTTTCCTAGGAGGCTTTCTCTTTCTGTGATTATACAATGGCGCCATCTGCTGGCTAGAGCCAGTACTGCAGCATGTGACAGGCCCTAGACCACAGAGCAGTTAGTAATGTACAGTAAGAACGTGCTGACGGATGTTTTCTGACATCGGAGCTGTACAGTCTTGAATCAGAATGTCTTTAGATGTCAGACAGTGGATTGGAAAGGGTTAAAACTACAGTCCCCAACTATGACCCCCTTGGGGAAATACTGCCCCAGTCTGAACTCATCCGTCGTTGTCACTGTCTTTTTAGTGTGCACACACTAACTATCGTGTTGGGCTGGTCTTACATATATCGCAGCTTTTTTACTTCTCCCGAGTTCTGGATGATTGCACCGTCATTTATGTTGGGGACCGAGTTCCCTGCAAGAAAGAAATCTCCCTCTCCTTCTACGTGGTCTGTTATTTTCGGCCCCTGGTCATCGGGCCCTTTTGGCACTCGCATTTGCATCCGCAGTGAAGTCACTCTTAATGGAGCGCTGGCCGAGCATTCGCAAAGCGCGCTTCATTCATTTCAATGAGGCTGACGAAACTAGCCATACACCACCCACTATCTCAGCATTGCCATTGAAGGTGAATAGAGCACTAGTGCAGTTGCACAACAAGCGCTTTATTTAGTCTTCTCCTTACTGCCGTGGGTACAGTAATCCTGCTGTGAGGAGCACAGGGGACAACGGGCCCTCGTTCTAACCTGTGTGTACTGTAGATGTTTCTAACTTTTAGCTCTCATCAGTCCAAGCCAAGTAGTACTTCAAGTGCAAAAGTATAGGATATTAAATAATAAATCATCATACTGTATTCAAGATTTTCAATGAACTGTTGTATGTTTGTCTCTGTGAGACACTTGATAGACTTGCTGTCCTTTTGCTGTCAGTTGTTCTTCAACCCTCTTTCTTTGAATATTCAATTCACTTTGTTGATGACATCATGTTAGGTTAGTATTCATCCCGTGAACAGATTGCTAGAAGAGAAAATGTGGACCTCATAATACATATATTGCACATTGACAGATTTAGATTGCACTATCTGAAATACTGTATGGACCATACTGCCATCGAGTGGTGAATAGACTTCATTGCAGTTTCATTGTAGAAGCTGATCTGTTTGGTATTTGTTGGATAACTGAAAATTGGGGGGGAATTTATTAAGAGGGTTCTTTAAGTCAGTTTTCCTGGAGGCCATGCTGCCAATATTTGCACCAAGATTATCAAAGTGTCACATGCTGATGATAAATTAGTTGCGTAAAGAATCAGTACCTGGTGCGCTCTGACCGCAGTATGAACATGATTATCCCTTGTGAATGAGCTCCATTCTGGACAAGACGCTGGCTTAGGTGTGGTACACAAATAGTTTCCAATAAAGTAGTTGCATCTTTAAAGGGAAACTGTCACCTGTCTAAAGCACCATAAACTAACTTCTAGTGCTCTTAGTGCAGGTGACAGGGAGCTGGGTGTTGTATTTTTCATACTCGCCTGGTTCTCGCGGTGCCCACAGCTGAATTTCGTATGCCAGCCAAAAATCGGACTTTTTTCACTGTCCAGTGCACACGCATTCCCATAGACTTGTATAGGAGAGGGAGCGCATAAGACTCTGAAGAGATAGATTTTTGTCTGGCGTACGGACTTCAGCAGTGGGCACCGTGGGAATCAGGTAAGTATGAAAATAACGCACTGGCTCCCTGTCACCTGCCCTAATGGCACCAGAAGTTAGTTTTTGGTGCTTTAGGCCGAATACCCACGGGCATATTTGCACTGCGGGATCTGGAGTGAGCGTTCGCCTCCAGATCCCACAGCAAATACTACCAATAGACATGCTACGGGAAATGTTTTTCTATGCCCACGAGCGGGAATCAACAGCGATTTTCCACTCTCGGGGTGGAAATCGCAGCATGTCCTATTCTAGTGTGAGTCTCACACTAGTCAGTGGAAGCCGTCCGTCCTGCAGCAAGTCACAGCAGATCTGCGTCATCGCCGGCACAACTATCTGCACTGCACATGTGCGACAGCGTGCCAGTCCGCACATCCGCAGAGCAGAGAGAAAACAAGATGACAGGTGCGCAGGGCTCAATGCCGGGGAACAGAGTCTGATTCCACTGCGGGATTTCACAGTTGGAATCCGATCCGGTCGTGTGCATTCGGCCTAGGCAGGTGACAGGTTCCCTTTAAATATGTGCAGAGATGTGTAGTCCGTCTGAATCGATCCCAGCCTAAATGAAAGAGTATATAGTGTGTGTGTGTGTGTATTTATATGTATATTTAATAACACAAACTGTTTATATACTCTTGATACATGAAGATTAGTACTTCGTCTACCACTTCTGAAACTCCTCGAGTCAAGCGCCAAATCATATTCTGTCCACCATTCTTGAATATACCCAAAGACTTGAAGCAATGTATACCCCTAGTATAGCATGGTCACCGAGATCTTGGTTCCAAGACGGAATTGATATGTGGATTAGCATGATTCAGCACCCTGCATGCACTGAGGTTGAAGTGGTTTCCCAGGATTAATATATTAATAAGCTCTCCTCAGGATAGGTCATCAATATCTGATCAGGAGGATCTACCCCCTTGTGATGTACAATAATCAACTGTTTGAAAAAATAGTGGCGCTGTTTGAAAAAATAGTGGCACTCGGGTGTCCGTTGGGGTCTCTTCTCAGGCATGTGACATCATGTATATTGGTCACGTGGCCTAAGAGCAACCCAATGTAATGGTTGCAGTACTCACCCAAGTCAATGAGAAGTACTTAGGCCTCATGTCCACGGGGAAAATAAGATCCGCTGCAGATTCTCCATGTAGAATCTGCAGCGGGTCCCTCCTGCCCCGCGGACATGAGCGCCGAAAATAAGAATTTAAAAGCATTTACCTATCCGGCGCGGGCGGGGAAGGTCAGCTGTTCCTCACGGCCGGATCTTCTTGTTCGGCCGGCGGATGAATTCCTCACGCCGGCGGCACGTCGCCGGCACGTCGTCAACGTGCCGCGCGCATGCGCCGGGCACATCCGCCGAGCCGAAGCAAGGAAGATGCGGCCGTGAGGAAGAGGAGACCTTCCCGGTCCGCTACGGATGGTAAATACTTTAAATTCCTATTTTAGGTCTCCCGCGGATCCGGACAGCTTCCATAGGCTTCAATAGAAGCCCGCGGGAGCCGTCCCCGCGGGAGACCCGCACGAAAATGGAGCATGGTCCAGATTTTTCCATGCTCCATTTTTTTTTTAAATCCCTTTTATTGACGATCCGCGGGTATTTATCTACCCGCGGGTGGTCAATGCATCCCTATGGGATGCGGATCCACATGCGGGAGATCCGCTGCGGATCTTAAATCATATTTTGCCCGTGGACATGAGCCCTTAGAGACTGGCAAAGCTGAAAGGAGCAAAAACAGCTCTCTTCTGCGCTTCTGATTTGGAAAGGGGCCAATGACCAAGAAGGTAGTAGAGGTGGACTTTCAGTTTTTTGGGTGTTCACATTGATAAATATGAACCGTATATAACAGATAATAGGTGTGGCAGTCCGCACAGTGCCTATGGCTATTGTCTACAGTCCTACTATAGTTGTAGTCTACTATGCTGACAGATTTGATAACAATCACAGTGGGTGAAGGTTTAGTCCTGTTAGAGGTTTTACCCCAAAGAAGAAGTTGTCAAGACTAAGGCCGAATGCACACGGTCGGGTCAGATTCTGCATGCGGGTTCCCGCTGCAGAATCAGACCCTGTGCCTGTCCGGTGACCCCGTGTACCTCTCCGGATTCTTCCTCGCTGTCCTGCAGATGTGCCGGCCGGCGCGCCAGCGCGGTGCAGAAAATGCAGCACCGGCGATGACACGGATCCACGGTGATTTAAAAATTGACATTTCGGAATCGCCACGGGTCGGATAGCTTCCATTAACAGCAAGGGAAGCAGTCCGTGTGAGTCCCACATGAAAATAGAGCATGCTGCGATTCTTCCTCCGCAAGCGGAAATCGCAAGTGATTTCCGCTCATGTGCGTGGAAGAATCATTTACATTGCATGCTCTGGACGGACATTGCTGCGGAATCTGTGGCCGTACATCCACCGCGGATTCCGCAGCAGAAATCCACCAGTGTGCATTGGGCCTACAGGACTGGATAACATAGTCTTAGGAATCTTGTCTCAGCTCTCTTAATTTATAGAAAAAAATGTTACATAGTTCTAATGCAACGCCCAATCAGAGTGTGAAATAACAAGTGCTAATTAAAATATGTATACATAATTCAGTGTCTATGTGTAGTTTCATTTAGGGTACTTTTACACAAGACGAGTGTCGCCATCCCAACACTTATCACTCCTGTGCTTTCACACAGGAGAGATAATCACTCACTGAATGGAGGCAGAGTGAATTGGAGATCTCCTCCGGCCCACCCGCACCCATTCACAGTAAACAGGCAGTTGTTCATAGATGAACTGCCTGTTTACACAGGCCGACAGTCACTTGGTTTTTAGCTTAGCTAACAAGCAACAACGACAAGTGAGCAGTTATCGCTCACTTACTCTGTCGGGTACCGTGCTTACAATGGATGACAGTCATCATAACTGGTCATTTGAGCGATTATTCGGGCAACTATCGGCCCTTGAAACAATACCCTAAGTGTCTCTACTTCACATCCCCCTATTGATAAGACAACACAAACTTCTAAGGCAGCTGTTTTTATAGACATAACAAAGTTTATGACCAAACTGGACTTTAGTCTTGGCTAAAGTGCTCTTTTTCTCCCCCTCCACCATTATTTTTTTGGCCTTTGTAACTTTTCAAGGGGTTGGAAGAATGTGCATGTGACAGAAAGAAGTTTATTATATTAACAGTCCACAATGTTACAATTCAGCACAATTACCGAAAGCATGGCATCCACGGATACGTTAAAACAATCTATTTATTTCATGTGCTCAAAAGACACAGCCCAGTAGGTCCAGCTTTCTGGCATGGACTCTTATGTGCCCATTGGTGAGCACTACTGAGATGACCCTGAACACTGATTGGAGAGTACTGGTGTTTTTTTCTACTTTTGGGATAGTCTGTAATGGGGTACAGGATCAACTATAGTCCACTTCAGTAAGACCTTAATGTCATCTTTAGCAAGGAAGTTAAGAAATAGCTCTATAGCAACGTATCTAAAGAAACTTTTTAAAGGGCCACTCCAGCAAAAACATATTTTTCCATCCCTGCCCTCCTCTGTGCATTGCAGCTACTTCCATGCAGTGCCCCCTGTCTGATGCTTGTCAGCAACATCTTGATGGTGAGCTTTTCTTGATTTTACTTTCATATCATTCCAAAGACACATCAACACAGCATTTGCTAAAAACTATACCATTTCTGCCTGCTTGGGGGACAGTTTATCATTATCTTCTATATTCACATGTATAAGCTACAGACCATAAGTATACAGTCTGGAGGATGAGCTGTGAACTCCTCTATTATAACTGTGTGACAGGAGCTGTGTGATCATCATCAGTAACTGTAACAGGAGTGCCTCTTTCTGTGGTAGGTTCCATGTGAGTGATAGCATCACAGAGACTGAGAAACTGACTAGGAACTGAACACATAACCCCAGGTAAATCTGAGCTGGTCAGAACTGGGATCACATGACCATCTGAGGAAAAGGAGGGCAGGAGTTTCAGATAGAAAGAAATAACTAACCAAAGTAATACTAGCTGATTTATATATACTGGGGGAATAGCTACATAATGAATGGAAAAGGAAATCACCGGAGTGGCGCTTTAAGGTTTATGAGGCAAAGCCTTCTTTCTGAAAGTAAAAAATGTTACGTTGTGTCTCATTGGTTTTTAATGCAACTCAGTGGGGATAAAATCACTTATGATTTATGGATATTGCAGAGAATCCAACACTGTATACATGCAGCCCGACTGGCTGCTCTCCGGCAGACTGAAGGATGCCCCTAACTCTGGTTTTCACTGGTTCAGCAGAACTTGTGAGAAGCAGTTAAACCAACCCTTTTCGCCTGGCAAAATAAAATTATATGTATTCATCTGTTTCCAAGCCACTCTGGACTACTCCTTCCCACATCTGAGTAATGTGGGTATGAGTACATGTCGAGGTACATGACCAGCACTGGCCAAATCCTGGCCTTAGATTCTGAGACCAGGAATTGGCCACAGCAGTCACGTGTCTCGACATGTACCTGCACTGCCAGAAGGAAGGGGGCATTATTACTGATGGGGACCTATGTGGGCATCATTACAAATGGTCTGTAAAAAAAAAGCTGCAGTTAATATATGGGGCCTGATAACGATCTTGGGCACTATGGACATGGAGATTGTGTAGAGGTTTGGAAAAAGAAGGGATGATGCTGGAAAAGCAAGAAGACAAATATGTGTTAAATTCTGCAAAGACAAGCTGTGGCTAGAAGTCATCATGGTGGTATGGGTCTGGATAGAGAAGAAAAAGGAAAGAGAAGAACACTAATCACAAGGGATGTGCTCATAAATAACAGTCCAGACGACAAATGGGAGAAGTTTAAAAACATCATAATGACCTTGTGTGAGCTGTTCATACCCTTTAAAAATAAAAGAACTACAAGTAGAAGGAAAGCAATGTGGCTCGACAAGATTGTAAGGGGGGCAATAAACAAAAAAAAGAAAGCCTTTAAACTATTAAAACAGGAAGGCAATGAAGAAGAGCTAAAATAATACAGGGAAAAAAACAAATTATGTAAAGAAAAGATCAAAATTGCTAAGGAGGAGGCAGAAAGACTGGTAGCCAAAGAGAGCAAAAATAATCCTAAACTATTCTTCAAATGTATAAACAGTAAAAGGATTTGCACTGAAAGCACTGGCCAACTAACAAATAATGCGGGAGGAACCATAGAAGACGATGGGGGGAAGGCAAATCTATTAGTTTTTTTCTAGTGTATTCACGAATGAAAATGAAATGTCACACGAGATGCAGGGAAATAAAACAAATCCCCCACTAAATATTGCATGCCTAACACAGGAGGAAGTGCAGAACCGATTGAAGAGGATCAAAATCGATAAATCGCCGGGCCCTGATAAAATACTCCCAAGGGTTCTAAGGGAACTAAGTGAGGTGATAGCTAGACCGCTATTTCTTACATATATGGACACTATTGAGACCGGGGTTGTGCCACTGGATTGGCGCATTGCCAATGTGGTTTCAATATACAAAAGGGGTCCATAAGAGAGCGTGGTAACCACAGGCCAGTAAGTCTCATTTCAATAATTGAAAAAATATTCGACGCCATCCTAGAATACCTCAAGGAAAACTATGGTATAACTCCTCATCAGCACAGGTTCATGAGGGTGCAATCATGTCAGACCAATTTGATCAGCTTCTACGATGAAGTAAGTTCTAGGCTGGACCTGGGAGAGTCTATTGATCTCGTATATCTGGACTTCTCTAAAGCATTTGACACCATGCCGCATAATAGGTTGATATATAAAATGGGACAGCTCGGATTGGGCGAAATTGTGTATCTCTGGGTAAGGAACTGGCTCAGAGATAGAAAACAGAGGGTAGTAATAAATGGTTCGTACTCTGATTGGACCACCGTTGCTAGCGGAGTGCCACAGGGTTCAGTATTGGGCCCCATTCTGTTCAATATATTTATCAATGACCTGATAGAGGGGCTGCACAGTAAAATATCGATATTTGTAGATGATACAAAATTATACAAGACAATTAATACAATGGAGGACAATGTGCGGCTACAAACGGACCTAGATAAGCTGGGGGCTTGGGCAGAAAAATGGCAAATGAAGTTCAATGTTGACAAATGTAAGGTTATGCACATGGGAAGAAGGAATGGATGTCACCAATATACGCTTAATGGGGTACTGCTAGGGAAAAGTGATATGGAAAAAGACCTGGGGGTACTAGTGGATTGCAGATTTAACTGACATATTCAATGCCAGTCAGCAGCTGCCAAAGCAAATAAAGTCTTGGGGTGCATTAAAAGAGGTATAGGGGCGAGGGATGAGAACATTACTCTTCTACTATATAAGGCACTTGTCAGGCCTCACATGGAATACTATGTACAGTTCTGGACACCAGTGCTCAGGAAAGATGTTGCAGTGCTTGAAGGGGTTCAAAGAAGGGCAACTATATTAATAAACGGAATGGGAGGACTGGAATACCCAGAGAGGCTACCAAAATTGGGATTATTTACCCTAGAAAAAAGACGATTAAGGGGCGACCAAATAACTATGCATAAATACATGAGCGGACAATACAAGGATCTCTCCCATGATCTGTTTATACCCAGGACTGCGACGGTAACAAGAGGGCATCCGCTACGTTTAGAGGAAAGCAGGTTTCATCACCAACATAGAAGGGGGTTCTTTACTGTAAGAGCAGTGAGACTGTGGAACTCTCTGCCTGAGGATGTGGCGATGGCAAAATCTATAGAGGAGTTTAAGAGGGGACTTGATGTCTTTCTAGAGCGCTATGATATTACAGGATATAGGCATTAGATGACCAGCACGGTTGTTGATTTAAAATATTGATCCAGGGATTACTCTGGCTGCCATTATGGAGTCAGGAAGGAATTTTTTCCTCCATAGGAGCTAATTGGCTCACTGTTTTTTTTGCCTTCCTCTGGACCAACAAGGAGGAGGTTAAAACAGGCTGAACTGGATGGACAATGTCTTCATTCAGCCTAACATACTATGTTACTATGTCCCCTGTGATCACGGGAGGTATTTGCACTGTCATCACTAACACTATGCAGAGCTGGCATCTATTATGCAGAGGTATACTATTACACTAAGGGGCACTATTACTATCAGGGGGTCACTAACGAGTGCTATTACTGTGAAAAAAAAACTTTTCCCATTTTTCATGTAAAAAAATAAAATAAATTGGTATTGCCACATTTGTAAAAGTTCAAACTATTAAAATATATAATTATCTGTCCTCTATGGTGAAAAATGTAAGAAAAAAAAAACATGACGCCAGAATTAGCTTTTTGGGGGCACCCCATCTGCTAAGAAAAATTGAATAACAAGTGATCAAAAAGTTGAATGTACACCAAAATGGTACCAAAAAAACTACAAGTTGACCCTCAAAAAACACCCCCTCACACAGCCACAATGACTAAAAAATAAAAGTTATTGGTCTCGGAATATGATGACAAAAGCACTTTTTAAAAGGTTCTTTTATTTTTTATAAGTGGTAACAATAAAAAAAACTATACAATTTGGTATTGCCACATTTGTACTGACTTGCAGAAATATGTTATCTTGTCCGTTTTGCTGCAACATGAACACCGCAAAAAGAAAACCCCCCAATTACACAATTGTGTTTTTTTTCTATTTCACTCCACTTAAAAATGTTTAAAAGTTTTAAATACATTGTATAGTACATTAAATAGTACTACACAGCTGAGTCCCATTATATCACCACCTCCTACTTTTGATGGTGGCAGCATGTAGCCCATGAAGTGACGGTGGTGGGCTGGCTTGGTGGGTATATAAGGTGTGCGATTGGCTGTCTGCTCACACATCACTTGTTGTTATGATGGGTAAAAGGGGCGATTTATCAGAGTTGGATGATTATCGGCTTTCAGGCCAAGGGTGGCGGTATTTATCAAACAGCGCAGTTTGTGAACTGTTCGCTAGCCGCTGGGGTGATAGTGTATCGTGGGTGGACAAAAAGCACCATTAGGAATAATCAATGTGGAAACTGCGGAGCACCACGTGCCAAAGATTGGAGAGGTGAGCATCGGCTATGAAGGTACACGAGGGACAACCGATACGTTGCAGTTCAGCAGCTCACCAAGAAAATGAACCAGGGGGCTACCAGACGTGTGTGTGAAGTGAACCCTCCTGTGGGGCTCCGAAGCAGACGGATGGTCACTGCACCTATGTGAACAAAGGTGCATCAGGAGAAAGGGCTTCATTTCACACGGTAGTATCATATTTGGACCACCGCTGATTGGCAAAGGCTTGCCTTCTCCTGTAAGTCTTGTTTTCTGCTTCATTGAATAGATGGATGTTGGTGTGTCAGGCGAGAAACATCAGAGAATAAACACCCAGTGTCATGGTCTGGGGAATTCTTTTGTGCCAATTCTCTGGGTCGCTCATCTATTGGAAGGCATTCTGAACCGATCTGGTTATAAATCCACCCTTGCAGATCACCTACATCCATACATGCTGTTAGTCTTCACTCGGGCAGATGGGGTCTTCAAACAAGACAATGTAACATGTCACACTATAGAAATGTCCGACAGTTGTTGGAAGAGCAGAACCAAGACTTCCAAGTACTTCCCTACTCCCAAATTCCCCAGACTTGAACCCAACTGAGCATCTGTGGGACCACCTCGGTCGTCTTGTTCGCTCTATGGATCCTCCCACGAGCACCCTCCAGTAACTGTGGGGTACACTGCAGTCAGCATGGCTCCAGATACCTGAGACCACCTACCAGCACCTGAGTCATCCCCAGCCTGTCTAGCTGCTGTCCATGCGGCACACAACGGGTATTAGCTGGTGGTCATAATAATAGGACTCGACTCCGTATTAAAATTCCAACTTGTTTAGCAAAAATCCTGCTGTGTCGAAAGAAAAATAAAAAAGTTATAACTCATGAAAAGTGAGGATGAAAAGATGAAAAAGAATTGTTGAAAAACTTGTATTTATCAGATTAAATGCCAGCGGTGCAATGGAGGGCCATACTACCACCCTGTACAATGTAAAGACTGTGCCAGGCCCATCTATAGATACCCTACAGAGAAGCCACTCTATTCACTAGCATTATTTATTTCCACTTACTAGTTATCACTATTTGTGGAGGCACTCTAGTGCAACAGTTCATGGAACACTGTCATTATGGGGGCGTGGCCAATATTTGAGGGCGGTGCCTCAAGGCAGCCATTCTTGTTAGGAGCCATAAGAAACAATGTAACCATAGAAGATGTATACATGTAGTGAATAAACAGAGGCCGGAGCGCCCCTGCTCGGGTAACGGCAGGCTTCCGGGCGGATGGAATAACACGGCAGGTAATGCATTACGTTCTTTTTTTAGAACGCCTTGTAGTCAGCGCGCTGCCCGGGGCAGGCCGAAGCAATCAATCGCCGCACAGTTCTGCAGCCGCTCTGTATGAGTCATCAGCTCGCGGGTGATTAGTCAGCCTGGACAGTGCAGGCAGTTGACAGTGGACGGGGTGCAGTTGCAAAGTAGAAGGTGGAAGTGATACGCATGTATGGCAGCTCCCTGACAGCCCGGATCCAGCAGTTACCCTGCAGGGAGGACGCCCAGGAGCCCGCACAAGGGGACAGAGCTGCTGACAGGCTGGTAATAACGAGTACGCCCTGCTGGTGGCTATGCCAGGGCCTGCTGCAGTGATGCAATGTGCTGAGCTATGGCTGACTGTACAGGCGGCTTGTTTTTCTCTGTATGCTGCTATGTGTGTGTTATGTGACTGGCATGGGCGCTCTGTAGATGCTCTGGGTTATTCCTTGCCAAGTGCATTTAAGGAGGAGACATTTCCACCTTAAATGATAAATCCAATGTTTTTTTTTGAAAGGTGACTGCCAATACGACTCTTAGTGTACCCAGCTTTCCCAGGTTCCTGACCGGCAGTGCTGCCTACTTATGTAGTCCTCTGGCAGTAGCAGATTGCCATTTCATGATTAGTGCAAAGTTGCAGGAAAGCTGGGTGACCACCCCTGCAGGAGCTATAATGGGTGTTGTCTTGCTTGTCACCCATCTTTCCTAGTAATAGACATTACGAATCATCAGCTATGTGACATTTTTCCCAACTTGATAGGAATGATTATTTCTTTTTTGCAGTATTTTCAGCTCTGTGAATGTTGGGATCTCTTTCTGTAAGTTAGTAATGAGCTCTGGTGTGGGACCGCTTCTGTATAATAATCGGGATATTAGATCCGTGGTCCTTGATGAACTGCCGCCTCCATGGATCTGCTGCTACTGACATCAGAAGGGATTCATGGAAGAGGGTTGACAAATCTCAGCTGCTATTACAGCATGCTAAGGATTAAATCCGCCCATAGGAGACGTTTTCTGCTGAATATTCACTGTGGATTTCACGTTATCCATTTTTTTACAAAAGGGGGAAATCCACCTAAAATTCAACAATTCGTCCACGTTTGATGATCATACCCTAAAAAACAACAGTGTATCTATGATTAAGCCTGCAGATGTTACTGGACGGGTAATGCTGTCACATTTGCAGCAGGGGTTCCGTTTTCCTGATCCGTTCGTGGAGCAGGAAAGGGGAATCCCCGTAGCCAAACAGATTCGTCTTATGTTGGAGCCTAACAGCGCCGAAAGGACTGCATTGACTATAATGGGGACCGTTCGGTTTCTCGCATCTCTATGATGCTGACAGTCGGAAGCGTTAGACCTACAGTTTGGCTGGGACTTGTAGCCATTTTACGTTCGTATGACCAGGCCCATGAGGTGTTATTAACCCTTTGCAATCCAGTTTTGGATTCAGGGTTTCCTAGGGGGGTTCTCTCTTTTGGCCATTTTACAATGGCGCCATATGCAGTATGTGACATGCTGGAGAGGCCCCCCAACAACAGAGTGGCCAGTAATAAACAGTAAGAACACCCTGCCGGACGTCTTCCGACATCGAAGCTGTACAGCCTTCAATCAGAATGTCTTCAGATGTCAGACAGTGGATTGGAAAGGATTAATCACTGGATACGCCGCTTTAGGCATAGGATTCCAGTTTTAGTTAGGGCTCATACCCACGAGCGTCGCCTGATACGTCCGCGGATTTACGCTGCTGGAGTATTGTGATATTAAACAAAGAAGTGCCTGTGAGTAATCACGAATTCCGCAGTCTCCATTAGTGTTATATTAATGGAGACCTCCCGCGACGTTAATCCGCCGCAAATCGCACATGCCGCGATTTATCTCCTGCTGCAGAAATCCGTGGTAGAATTCCACATGTGAGCATTGGCAGGAAGAAATCTGTTAGGTTCAATATAAGCTAGTAGCCGTGGAATTCACGCTTCACGAAACGCGGTAGAAATCCGTTCGTGAGCATTCACCCTTAGGCCGCCTGCAGATGGCCGGGTCGGATCCCGCTGCGAGAATTCTCGCAGCAGGATGCGGACCCATGCCCCTGCAGAGACCTGCGGGTCACCTGCTCCCGGCGTCTTCCATCTCTGCTATGCGCCAGCCAGCCTGCGCAGAGTTGAGCCGGCCCGTTACTTGTTTTCATGTGGACAAATCGCGGTCGTCTGCATAGGATTGCGTTTTGTAATGCAATTCTATGCAGGCGGGCACAGGCGGAAATTCTGTGGGAAATCCCACCGCAGAATTTCCGCCTGTGTGCAGGGGGCCTTAGAGTTCCCCTTTACAGATTGTTTGCCGAGTATTTTTGTTATGAGAGTTATTGATGTAGCAGAGTTGAATTTGTCATTGCACGGTTTCTTCTGTGGATTATGATAACACTGAGTGAGTCCAATGGGAAACTGCACTGTGATATCAGTGACAAAGTCCTCTCTGCTACATGCGGATGATTGTTATCGATCACAACAGCCCAGTGACGTTGACCTACTACGAGTATATTAGTAGGTGACGCCGTGCCCTCGTTCCCAGAGGTTTCAAATCTGTATTAAAGGCAGAGCAAGCTATTTGATCCCATGACCTAATGAATAAATGAATTGTCTGATTCTGTTCTGCACAGTCTCGGGACGCACCCCTCTCGCAGTGTTTACTCCATGCAGATGTCCGGTGACTGCTGAGCTTATATACACTACAGCCCTCGGTTTACCTTCTCCGTGGAGGCTCATTACAACATTGTAGTGGAATTTATAAGGGTTTGTGAAATATTGGACAAACTGCGCCATGTGCACGGAGCCTGTACGACAACTCACGCAGTCCGTGGGACTCGGTGGTACGGAGCTGCTGTCTCCACCGGGGGACTGTATGTACAGAGATTTAGGGTAGAATATGTGCCTGTGTATACAGTGCGGATGGAACATGCTATGTTTTAGGAGGCGAGTAGTATCTAACGTGCTACAAGAGGTGCTGAATGTGTCACACAAAGTACACCATAGTGAGTCTACATTAAGGTACTAGTAATAAATCTGCGCCATAGTTTTCTCCTTCAGGCCGCATCTGCTGGCTTGCCGCTCCTGATACTTCTAGGATGTGTCAGCACGCATTTTCAGCTGCGGCACCATTTCTGGAATAGTTTGTGACTGCCTGGAATTTAGCTTTTGTTTGTCTAATCTCCGTCTGGCTGCAATGTGACTTTATGTGAAATATTGTCTACAGAAATCATGGAGTCGGACCCGACGACGGCGCCGCACCTACTCGGCAGATCACAGCTCAACGCTGCTACTCCTGCAGACAGCAATGAAGACCATCAAAGAGCGGGACCCTCCAGTTCCGGATCTCCCAGGGTATTTACAGCCGTGCCAGGTACTTATATAATTACGATGATTGTGGGTCTGAGCATTTACATGTACAATGTATTTAGACCATAGCTTTTTATTGTTCCAATTAAGCAGAGCTTAAAATGAAAGCAGGGCTGGGCCCTTCTAGTGTTTACACAGGCACAGCGGCGCCAGTGCCTAGTCCTGCCGCCGAGTCCTATTTAAGTGACAACACAGGTATGTATTTCTCTATGCCTTAGTATATTTTCTGGCCTATTGGACATCTTTATCCAGGCAAATAAGGGTTAATATTTGCTAAAAATTCTTTATTTCCTACCAATAGAAATGTGTGTTCTGGCAGTCAGAAGGAGTACAGGACTAAATTAGGGTGGTCTCACATCTATGCTGGAACCTCCAGTCGGAGATACCGCTGCAGATCCAGCTCAAAATACCCTTTTCTTCCATTTAAAAGACCGCCAACTGGAAGCGGAACGGACCCCATTATAGTCAACGGAGTCTATTCAGCACTGTTTGATTCCGTTTGGCCACCGGGATGCCCTATGGAAGATCCTCAAATCCTACGGCATAGTTGGCCACTTCATTACCATTTTTCATGCAACTAGTTGCTGCAATCGAACCAATATGGGAGCGATGGATTTCTTCAATCTCAACCCAGGTGTCCGGCAAGGCTGTATCCTGTTGGCGTTCCTCCTCAGTCTACTGCTCAACTACATCATAAAATGAGCAATTAGGCCAAGTGTTGTGGGACATAACCCAATACAATAGTTCACTGACTTGGACTTTACGGATGATCTAGCTCTCCTTGCACCATCCCTACCCAAACTCTGGCAAGTATCAGCAGCTCTCGAACAAGAAGCGGTGGTGGTTGGTTTACGGATTAGCTTTGAGAAGACACGGGTAATACAGCTTGGGTACACAGTAGCCACAAATCCCTCAATCGCAGTCAACAATCAACAGTGGTTGCAAGAGATCAACAGGTTTGTCTACTTGGGTAGTACAATCATCAATGGCGGGGGTGTTGAACATGATGTCCAGTGTCACATCAGGAAGTCGTGGGCAACTTTCCAACATCTTCGCCCTATAGGGGCTACTACCGAACCCCCATTAGAAATGAAGATACGACTAATGAACACTGTTGTGATCCTGATTGTATTATATACATCTGAAACATGAAAAGCGACCACATGTATCAACCAGCAACATTATGTCTTCCAACAACGATACCTTCGTCGCCTGCTCAAGGTCACTTGTCGGCTTACGATTGATGTAAAATCCCTGTTACGCTGCCACTCCACTCCTGAATCATCGAACATTGACTCTTTTGCTGGGCACATTCTGAGACAAGCCTGGCAAGAATTGCTAAGTGTAGGCGGGGAAGGCAAAGATCACCTGGTAATGTATATTTATAGAGGACTTGCACACTGTTGACCTTCATGGGATGATGACAAAATTGCTGCCTTTGACAGCCAACAATGGCATTCATTTGTCATCCAAAATGCTGTAAGGTGTGGAAGTAAGTTCAGACTCGGGGCAGACCTTTAAAGCCCACATCCAACTTCACAGTTGATTTCTTTTTATTACTCCAATGCACCTAAAATAAAGCAAACTTGCAAATGGCTTTGACAATTTCCTCTCTTTTTAGGTTTACACTTCCTATGCAGGCTGATGTGTCTCCATGGTAACAGACTACAACACAGCCTTTGTAGTCTGATTCCCCCAGTCAATTCCTTGTCCATCTGTCTGATACCTCTTGCTGACATACATCTCATGCGTTAGCAAAAAGTCGGGAACAGATGGAAGAGGGCATGACTGCCGGATCGGACTACGCTGTTAGTAGCCTGTGAGATGCAGGCAGCAGTTACAATGGCTAGGAAGCTAAATGTGAGAGTCACATCCCCGAACTCAGTCCTCCAGCTCCTATGAGATCATAAAGGAATTGGCAACTCCTATATTTATGCAAGGACATTATATGTCCCTTTGACCTCAGAGAGGCTTTGCTGTACTGCTGATAACAGCAATTGGTGACTGCTGAAGTCACATGACATGGTGATGGGCAAAGCAATGTTATGCAGCAAGAATTGAGGGGTACTCTGTTGATGTGGGTATGCAGCCAGTCCAACTTTATCATTTGGCATGTTCTACCCCAATTTTTTTTCCGGCATCTTAAAATTCAAAGCACACAGATGGCAGTCGTTTTATTGTCTTTTTTTCTTTCTCCCCATTGACTTGAATGGGCGAGTCTTGTCCGTAAAACAGATCAGAATAGTTCTGCGTGAAAAACTTGGTAGTGTGTGTTGTATCGTAAAATAATCTGCGTGTAATATATATACATTTTTTATTTTAAATGGATTAGGCACAAATGAGAAAAATGAACTTGTGTCCCAGAAGCTTAATAGCAAATACAGCTCTTCTTCATCTGAAGCGCTAGCACATTCAGTGGTGGTGTGCTAAAGAAATAAACTCCCTCTTACCCATAGGCCACGGTCTGTCCAGTCAGAGATTTCTTTTGCTTTTTAAGCTACTCCAGACCGGCTGATAAGTCTTGGAGTAAATATTTGTCCACATGTTACTTATCTGCTGACGCATGGATTTATGGCACTACGGAATATAAACCGTGCCTGTAGGAATGCTCCCCATAGCGGAGCGTCAGCTCCTTCCCTTGTAATCAGAGATAATCCTGGGCATCTTTGGACTTCTAGGGGGTTTTAGCAGTGTTTATATAGCGGCTTTCTGCTAATGATGACAAGCTCTGGTGGAAGCATCTGGAGAGTCCTTGGCCATGTTTATGTCTATGTAAGATGTGCTTAGGCTAAATTACCTTCAAACCTGCTTTATGCATCCCATTAGAAGTGCAGCATAGGGGGGGTGGCTAAAGCCCCTAAATACTGTACGTGGGTTTGGGTCCCCTGATGTAGGAACTCCCTCCCCCCCCCCCCATAAACTTTACATGTAGAAGACTGAGTGACAACCCCCCCCGAGTGCACCTTAAAATGTTGCATGTGGGTCAACCGCAGCGGAACACGTTTCAATGATCCTGTAGATGGGACTGTATGTCTTGCAATATATTGTATCTGCCGCTTTTGCCTTGTCATTATTTTTTGTTGAAATGCATGTTCCTGTATCACACGGTTACACAATATCAGACAATACACGTATTCTTCTTCTGCAATGTGCCCTAGAATTCCTCTTGCTGAATAATCTATATATCTTTACAGCCAGTATTCTTTCTGGTCAACCTGATGTATGACTAGAATGGCAGAACTACAGTGAAGACTGACACAAACAGCAGGAGAATATACACTGGGATAATGAGGGGAAAAGTTAGCTGGAAAGCAGGCAGAATATGTTCTTACAAAATGCTCCCATGTTTCCATGCTTGGTGTGAATGGTGTGTTTTTTTTTGTTTTTTTTTTCTCAAATAACCACAGAAAATGAATAAGGTCACGTTCACAACGTGGCTCCAGGTGAGAAGTAAATACTTGTAGGAACCTGCTGAGAGGTTGGACACAGTGGGACGCCTGGGGTCATGTTCTCTCAGGAATACAACAGCTGTCTTGATAAGAATGTTCTGCATCCACCGAGGTTACAGAGTAGACTCCTCGCTTTCATCAGTCTGAAAGAAGCCATGTTTTATCTAAAGAATCAATATGATCCTCCTAAATGGGTCATTAGAGGGAAATGAAACAGCACGTCTCTTCTCCATTTACGGAACAGTTTTGCAATCTTTTGTGGCCGGTGATCAGTCGGTTCCGGCTGCACTGTTGTGTTTTTAAAGGGCTTTTACTTTAACGTTTGCAACAAACCTGCCGCAGATGCCCCACGCAGGGTTAAGTAGATATTGGTACAAGACAGGTAATAGTTATAGCAGTGAAAATGGAAATAGCCATATGAAGAGAACAGGAAAGGGTGGGAAGGGGAAATGGAAGAGTAGAAGCAGGAGTGCTCTCTACGCATCGGAGGCTTTGTGCTAGAAGTTATATCTATATTTAAAGTTGGAGGTAATAGTGCAAATTAGGGATATTAATATGAGAAATCCATGGGTCTCAGACTTTTTCGAATTGGACCACTGTGTCCTGACATATGGCAATGGTTTTTTTCTTATAGAAAGCAGTAAGTTATTGATGCGGGCCACTAATGCGTCAAAGGGTAGTTGTGGTTTTCGCCATTGTTGGCCTATGTAAATGTGAGCTGCAATTGTGATAAATATTCGCAATGCACCTTTTGAACTCCTATATTTGTAAGTTTATTGCCTACTAGCAAGAAAAAAGGGGTTAAAACCTGGGGATGTTTGTTACAGAGGCTATATGATGGGTGACCTTTCTCTAAAAGGCTTGCACTATAGGGCAGGACCAACAGATATGTAATTGGGAACCAGTGGCCATGCAACCCCTGAAGCATAGGTCAGAGACCTCAGGATTGTGAGTGTATCTGGGTAGGTACTAGGTAAGCTCTATGTAGTACTTTTTAGGCATGTTTCTGTTAATGAGACCTGCCAGCTATTCATGCTTAAATGTATCGCTACAATGACGCCATTGTTCTATGGTTAAGGACGAATTAAAATAATTTTCCCAACGAGTTCTATAGGGCAGTTGGTTTTGTTGTGTACCATTTAGGATTGTATCAGGTTGTTAGAGGGTCCCTGGGTATATTGGGCAGTATTTACACATTGCCTCCAATGGGTTTAGCTCAACTTTACAATGTGAGGATGTAAGAGAGGACAAGAAGTGAAAAACCTGGATTGTTCTCCACCATTCCTCTGAAGGGGGTTGGAATTGGTTTGTAAAAAAAAAAAAAAAGGATCATGAGATTGGCTTACCATGTGATAAAAAGTTATGCAGGGTAGTGAGTTTATTAGTCGGCCACCATGTAAAGCTTAGGACGTCTAATCCTGGAGGGAAAGCTAGGTTAGAAAGGAGTGGGGTAAGTGGAGATGAAATGAGTGATGGGTTGTCATACATCGTACCTGGCGCCACAGTAGGATGGAGAAGAATGAGAGTGGGGCGTGGTTTTGAAGGTTAGTTGGGAGGGGGGCTCTGGTCCAGAGTAGAGTGGACCCAATGAAAGACCTTGCTCATTTTGGTATGGCCTGTACTGCTGAGTACGGAACTGGGATAGGAAAGGTTCTAAACAGATATTAGAGTCTTGGTAATAGAACCATTTTGACACTGTGGATCCATCCTATGCAGGAGAGGTAAGGGCAATACCACTTTGGAAAGTCTAAGGAAGTGAGGGCATGTATGAAATTTGAAGTTAATTTCGATAAGTCTTCTGAGTATGATGGGGCATTATAGAATGGCTCATTTTCAGACCAGATGTCTTCTCAAACCTCTCCAGAACTGAAAGTAAGTTAGGAAGGTAAGAGAGATTGTTGGCAAAGAGGCTGAGTTTAGGGTTCTATTTTCCATTGGGAACACCAGATATATCGGAGTTGTCGCAGATAGCTATAGCTAGGGGTTCTATTGCAATTGCAAATCAAGTCGGTGTGAGTTCATCACTGTTGAGTGCCTCTAGAGATCCAGACTAGGGTTGATGTGGTAGAAGGGATTTTGAATTATGCAGAGGGGTTAGAATAAAGGGCCGTGATGAAATTCATAAAGGTTACTCCAAATCCCATTTGCTGAAGGACTAGTTGTAAATTGGACCAGGATAAGCTATTAAAGCTTTTTCTATATCTAGGGCGATGACTGGGGTTTTATGAAGGTTTTTTTTTTTTTTTATAATGGTTGAGATGGGTTCCATTTTCAGAATTGTAACCTCTTAAGGACACGCCCCCATACCCCACCCAATTTTCGTTTTCTTCCTACCTACTTTAAAGAAAAAATCTTTTATCTATCCATCAACATAGCTGTCTGAGGGGTTGTTTGTTGCTGGACTAGTTGTATGTTTCAATGGTACTACTTTTATTTTATTTATTTTTTGCTTTACTAATTTTAAAAAACAAAATTTGGGGGGGGGGGGGAGGGGTGTAAAAGAAGAATAAAAATGTTTCTGCCTTCATCTTTTAACAGCAATTCTGACGTGGTGTAATTTTTCTCCTCTTACTGACGTCCACCATGTTGGATAAATAAGGCCTAATGTCTACGGTCAGAATTGAATTGCCGAATCTGCTGTGAGGCACCCGTGCAGGCGATCCGTAGTTCAAGCCTTTTTGGTCCGGGAAACAAATCGCAACATGCTGCTTTTCAGTGCAGCTCCTGCATGGGCGGCTTCCCTTGTCGTCAATGGAAGCCATCCGATCTGCGGACAGGCTATCAATGGAAGCCATCCGATCTGTGGATGGGGTGCGGATCCCACGTGAAAGCAGGAGTTGGGGGAAAAAAATAATGTACTGCACATGTGCGCCGCCCGTTGCGCCCGCACACATCCACAGACCAGAACAGAAAAGACCCAGACAGGAGAAAGAAAACCAAGACAGGTAACACGGGGTCCTCGGCCGTGGGCAGGGTCAGATTCCACTGCGGGCTCACGCATGCGGAATCCAATCCGCCCGTGGACATGAGGCTTTATGCATTATTTTTATAGATTAGACTTTTATAGACGCAGTGATGGCAAATGTGTGTTTTTGTGTTTTTTTGGGGGGGGGGGGGGCTGTTCTTTTTTCTTATGGGAAAGGTGTTTTGTTTTTTTTTTTGTTTTATTACTTTTAATAACTTTTTTCCATAGGAACATGAACTTGCAATCATTTGATTGCTTCTGCAGTAAAATGTAATACAATAGTATTACATCATACAGGCAATCTATCAAGCCACGGACATGGTTTTATAAGCAATCTGCAATAGGAGCCCTCAGAAGGTCTCTGCCTGCCATGGCATCCAAACGGCAACCCGTGATCTTATTGCAGGGGGGTTGTTTAAGACACCCCCCCCCCCTCCTACCTGCATTGTGTGGAATGGGATCGACCCCCTGATTCCGCTCTAATACAAGCCTGTACTTCCATGACATAACTGTACGTCATAGGGGTTAAATGTACACGATGCCAGGACCCCCGGATGACGGCTAAAACGAGATATGAACAGAGCCTTACTGTGCAAGAGGTTTACATCAGGAAGCTCCTCTTCAGAATAGGGAGGTGATATCAGGACTTCTTCCAAAACCGAAAGCTGTCTGGCTTGATCTAAAGGGTCAGGTGTGCCTGCGGGCCGCGATGTACTGCCTTACTGTGGATTATTGTGTATCTCACTGTTTATACAAGAAAAACAAAATGAAATAAACTCAAAAAATCTAATGTTGTTCCTCTTTGCAGAAACTATGAATGAGGATCAAGAAGCAACTTTTCAGGAACTGCTGGAGAAAGCCAGAGGCGGGGATGCCAAGGCCCAGAGCGAGGTAAGGATGGGACTGTAATAACAGCAGGCAGATGACTGTGATGGAATGTTCTACCACCCAGAATGATTCACTACACAAACACCGTGCCGCTGACAGTCACCCCGCGTGACCGGCAGATCCTCGCACACCGCTCTTCTCTGTTCAGCAGAGTACTTTCACTTGCAGTTACCTGTCACTCCGTACAGTCATGGTGCAGCTTATGTAACGTTGGTGCTGGAGGATCTCGCTCTCCATCTTCAGTGATGTAATCCTAAAACCATTCTATCTTGCCGGATTCCTATTTCTACTATCTGGCTGCGTTTTTTTTATCTCGCTGGGTATCTGAGCTCACACTGCCAAATTCCCAACCTCACTTAGCACATATTTGGAATTTAGAGATCTTATGGCCTGTCTTGGAACCAAGAGGAGCAACTCTACTCCCTCTACTTTGCTAATTCGCTAGACAGGTTTGAGGGTCACAGAAAATGTCTTTGTGTATTCAGATTTGATGGCGATACTCCCCTATGGCATAACCCTGTTCATCCGAAACTGGATAATTTTTCAACGCCTCAATTTTGGATAGATCTGAACGTGCAGGAAGTCTTATAGGATCTTAGAGGGTACTGGTCATCACTTATTACCCAAGTATACCAAGCACCGTGCTACAATTATGACCTACCTGTGTTTCCCAAACTAATTTTGCCATGTCTTTTTTTATGAAAGCGTACTTGGGGAATCTCTGTCTAAGGCCTCATGTCCACGGGCAAAAGAAGAATTAAAATCCGCAGCAGATTTTAACTCTTCTCCTGCCCCCGGATCCGCATCCCATAGGGATGCATTGACCACCCGCGGGTAGATAAATACCCGCGGATGGTCAAAAAAAGTGGGTTTTTTTTTTTAAAATGGAGCATGAAAAAATCTGGACATGCTCCATTTTCGTGCGGGTCTCCCGCGGGGACGGCTCCCGCAGGCTTCTATTGAAGCCTATGGAAGCCGTCCGGATCCGCGGGAGACAAAAATAGGAATTTACTCACCCGCTCCGGATCTTCCCTTCGCCGCGGCTTCATCTTCTCTCCGTCGCGGCCGGATCTTTTTTCTTCGGGCTGGCGCATGCGCGGGGCACGCAACCGACGTGCTGTGCACATCCGCCGGGTCGAAGAAAGAAGATCCGGCCGCGACGGAGAGAAGATGAAGCCGCGGCGAAGGGAAGATCCGGAGCGGGCGAGAGGTGAGTTAATTCTTATTTTTATGCCTCATGTCCGCGGGGCAGGAGGGACCCGCTACGGATTCTCCATGGAGAATCCGTAGCGGGCCTGATTTTCCCCGTGGACATGAGGCCTAAGGGTTTCTGGCGCCGCATGTAAATACTGCAAAGTGGCCTGGTGCGTGGGCCTAACCATCTGTTAGCCGATGCAGGGGCAATGTGAATTGGACTGCCCGCTGATTCAAAGGGTATTCCGGTATTTTATTCCTTTTTTTTTTTATTTTTTTTTTATATAAATAACTGGTCAAGTCATCAATATGTGATGGGTGGGGGCGCGTTGCTTGGATTCCTGCCAATCAGCTGACCTCCTGTGCCGCTGTCACTATGGTCAGTGGAGGAAACAGTAAGCGCTGACCTTAGTGCAGCGGCCTTGATCATCAATAGCGAAAATGTGAAACTTACTTGTTATACCATTATGATTTAAATGGGTATTCAAGGGCAAGAAAGACCCTTCAACTAAGAAAGCTCTTGGTTAAGGGAAAGTAGTTGTATTGCTGCTCTTCGGAGCGTCTCCTGCCAGGCCTATTATGAGATATTGTGGGAACGTGTATTGCTGAGCTTTGGGCACACAAGCAGATGCCAATACGTATCAGTCAACTAGTGACATTTTTATTTAGCAGCTGGAGAAGGTGGCAGAAACCTAATCCAGTATGTGGCTGTCATTTTGCTGACCTGCTCTGTTATATAGTACATGATGGTGATGAAGGACGCCTGTTGATGTTGTAATTCAGTATGAGAGGACAGCAAGGAGTTGGAGGAAACGCACATACAGGATGATTAGATAGGCCATGATAAAGCACTGGTGGGATTGGTACCTATGGCTGTAGTATTACAGGGCACCAGCGCTCACCATTGGCTTTCCATTCATATCACTTAGTGGTGTGGGGTAGGATACATGCTTTTAGGTCAATTTTCCAAAGGAGGGGGCATACTGCAAGGAGGGTGTTTGTCTACCTCCATATGAATCCAATTTCATCCATACATTTTTCTGTTTGTTCCGTAAAAATCTCAGAACAATATTGTGGCATACTGCATCCGATGCCCGATGTCTCTTCAGCAGCCTGTGTGCCACTCCTTAGTCCACAGCTGTAAGGGACCACATGTGCCCCGCTGTACAGTCTGTGGCGTGTGCATGAGGCCTAAACCATATCGCAAATTTTTTTTTTTTAATTTAATTTTTCTTGCATCCACTTCTATGCGGGTTACAAACATTTTATTACTTCAAGGAAATTTATTTTGTCATGAGGAATTTATTATTGGAAAGGGTGTGTTATATGCAGGTGACTTCACCACAAACCGGTAATAAACTCCAGTACATTGCACATAACCTATAATAATACATGGCTTTCAGGATTGGGTTGACACTTGAGATTTCTTTCATTTACAGAAGTGTCTTTAAAATGTAAGAATCTGGTTGGTATAAACAGCATCAATTGTTCTTTGTGCCAGTTTTGAGTAAACTACCCTTAATACTCATTATCTAATTATTTAATTATATATAATATATTTATATTTATTTATTTATTCATCTATCCTGATGCATTGGTTGGTGGTTTTGTTATCAAAACAACTCTGCCCTCATGTGAATGCATTATGTAACTGCCCTCTATGCCTCACGCTCGCTCATCACCATAGCGTCTACAGAAGGGGTGCACAAGATGCGGTCAAGAGTGTCATTCTGTGCAGCCCAAATATCTGGACACAAATATCTATGTGTGATTTCTTACATGTAGCTTCTATGTCTGGGTGAAGTATAGTGGCACATAGCAGGTCAACAGGACTGGCCAAGTACTAAGGGTGCACTGTGTAGCCATGTCTAGGTCCCCTGTATATTAGGACAAGTACTAAGGGTGCACTGTGTAGCCATGTCTGGGTCCCCTGTATATTAGGACAAGTACTAAGGGTGCACTGTGTAGCCATGTCTGGGTCCCCTGTATATTAGGACAAGTACTAAGGGTGCACTGTGCAGCCATGTCTGGGTCCCCTATATATTAGGACAAGTACTAAGGGTGCACTGTGTAGCCATGTCTGGGTCCCCTGTATATTAGGACAAGTACTAAGGGTGCACTGTGTAGCCATGTCTGGGTCCCCTATATATTAGGACAAATACTAAGGGAGCACTGTGTAGCCATGTCTGGGTCCCCTATATATTAGGACAAGTACTAAGGGTGCCCTGTGTAGCCAGGTCTGGGTCACCTATATATTAGGACAAGTACTAAGGGTGCACTGTGTAGCCGTGTCTAGGCCCCCCATATATTAGGACAAATACTAAGGGTGCACTGTGTAGCCATGTCTAGGTCCCCTATAATTTAGGACAAGTACTAAGGCTGCACTGTGTAGCCATGTCTGGGTCTCCTATATAGTAGGACTAGTACTAAGGGTGTACTGTGTAGCCATGTCTGGGTCCCCTATATATTAGGACAAGTACTAAGGGTGCACTGTGTAGCCATGTCTGGATCACTATATATTAGGACAAGTACTAAGGGTGCACTGTGTAGCCATGTCTGGGTCCCCTGCATATTAGGACAAGTACTAAGGGTGCACTGTGTAGCCATGTCTGGGTCTCCTATATATTAGGACAAGTACTAAGGGTGCACTGTGTAGCCATGTCTGGGTCTCCTATATAGTAGGACAAGTACTAAGTTTGTACTATGTAGTCATGTCTGGGTGTCCTATATAGTAGGACTAGTACTAAGTTTGTACTATGTAGTCATGTCTGGGTCTCCTATATAGTAGGACTAGTACTAAGGGTGCACTGTATAGCCATGTCTGGGTCCCCTATATATTAGGACAAGTACTAAGGGTGCACTGTGTAGCCATGTCTGGATCACTATATATTAGGACAAGTACTAAGGGTGCACTGTGTAGTCATGTCTGGGTCCCCTATATATTAGGACAAGTACTAAGGGTGCACTGTGTAGTCATGTCTGGGTCCCCTATATATTAGGATAAGTACTAAGGGTGCACTGTGTAGTCATGTCTGGGTCCCCTATATATTAGGACAAGTACTAAGGGTGCACTGTGTAGTCATGTCTGGGTCCCCTATATATTAGGACAAGTACTAAGGGTGCACTGTGTAGCCATGTCTGGGTCCCCTATATATTAGGACAAGTACTAATGGTGCACTGTGTAGCCATGTCTGGATCCCTATATATTAGGACAAATACTAAGGGTGCACTGTGTAGTTGTGCCCAGCCCCCTATATATTAGGACAAGTACTAAGTTGGAACTATGTAGCCATATCTGGGTTCCCTATATATTAGGACAAGTATTAAAGGTGCACTGTGTAGTCATGAGTGGGTCTCCTATATAGTATTAAGGGTGCACTGTGTAGTCATGTCTGGGTGTCCTATATATTAGGACAAGTACTAAAGGTGCACTGTGTAGCCATGTCTGCAAATTAGTTGGGCACCACACTTTCATGAAATCTTTCTAAAAGAAAACCTTTTATTACCCATAGCAACCATAGAATCCTGTCACGATTATTCCTCATCCCACTGAATGATTTTCCCGAGCTTGGATATTTGTATTACCGGTATATAGTTGCAGTTGCTGTCCTTTCTGGAACGGGCTTTCTACTACTATTAGTTGCGGAACTTTTCGTTGTAAACTGAGTATCTTCTATTCATCAAACTAGGTAACCTGTAAGGCTTCGCCCAGAGGTAGCAGAGATTTTTCGCCACATGTTTTGCTACAAATTTGCTTCATAATTTGCATGTCTTGCATAGGGTGTTTGTTGCTGATCTCATGTAAAGGGTGAAATGCACTTTGATAATCTTGCATTTTCACAACTGAATCCACACCAAAAATCTGCTACACATCTGAGCTGCGAGGACCTTCAGTGGCCTGAATCTCTCATACTCTGCTCTGCTGCCAGTTTTGCCTCCCCATTCTAGCCCTTTTTTTTCTTTAGCCAGCTGGTTTTTAAGCAGTTGCTCCTGTTAGTTGGATAGTTTGAGATTAGTAAAGTGACACTTGGTGGTAGAGACCACCCTCCTGACAGTATACTTGTAACAGCCTGCCAAACTAGCAGGAGCGATTGTGATGGGGGGAGGAGCTAGAAGGGGGAAAAAAACCTGGAATCAATGAGTAGGCTATTAAAGTATGCAGTAAGTTTTGCTTGTGAGAGGTCCTCATTAACCTGTAGTAGGTTTTCTACCATGTTTTCAGATCTGTTATATATAAAGTAATTGCTGGTTGTCCTTCTCTGTTGACTCATCAGCATTCCTTGTTAATGCCATCCATCGTGTCTGCGATCTTCTCTGGTTCCTCTCACAACTTCCTTTTATTCTGTTGCTTGGCATAAGTCTTCAACAGCATGTATACAAGTACTTGGGTGAGAATGGAGTAATTAACCAGAGCCAGCATGGGTTTGTAACAAACAAATCATGCCAGACGAATCTAATTTCCTTCTATGACAGAATCACCGACTGGGTTGATCAGGGAAATGCGGTGGATCTAGTATATCTTGACCTTAGTAAAGCATTTGACAAAGTATCTCATTCCATCCTTATTGAAAAAATGACCAAATATGGGATTGACAAGGCAACCGTTAGGTGGATTCACAATTTGCTGAGTGATCATACTTAAGGAGTGGTCATAAATGGCGGCACATCCAAGTGGAAGTATGTGTCAAGTGGGGTACCACAAGGTTCTGTTGGGCCCAGTGTTGTTCAACATTTTTATAAATGATCTAGAGGAGTGTATTGAGCGGAAACTGATCAACGACACAAAGCTAGGAGGGATAGCTAACCCTAGGGAAGAAAGAGGATTCAAAAAGATTTGGACAAGCTTGAAAAGTGGGCTGTGACTAGCAGAATGGTATTTAACAAGGAGAAAATGCAAAGTCCTACATTTGGGCAAGAAAAATGAAAAAAGTACATACAGAATGGGAGGAATTGGGCTAAGCAGTAGCAAATGGGGAAAGGACTTGGGTATACTAATAGATCATAGACTGAACATGAGTCAACAATGTGATACAGCAGCAAAAACGGCAAACACAATTCTGGGATGTATTAAGAGTAGCATAGAGTCTAGATCACATAAGGTAACTATCCCCCACTACTCTTCCTTAGTCAGACCTCATCTGGAATACTGTGTCCAGTTCTGGGCACCCCACTTTAAAAAAGACATAGACAAACTGGAGCAAGTTCAGAGAATAACTACCAGGATAGTGAGCTGTCTGCAAATCATGTCCTATGAGGAACAGTTAAAGGATCTGGGAATGTTTAGCTTGCAAAAAAGAAGACTGAGAGGAGCTTTTATAGCGGACTACAAATATCTGAAGGGCTGTCACAGTGCAAACGGATCAGCCCTATTCTCATCTGCGCAAGGAAAGACTAGAAGCAATGGGATGAAACTGAAAGGGAGAAGACACAGATCAGATATTATACGGTGAGTGATGAATGAGTGGAACAGGTTACCATGGGAGGTGGTGAGTTCTCCTTTGATGGAAGCGTTTAAGCAAAAGCTGGACAGTTATCTGTCTGGGATGATTTACTGAATACTGCACTGAGCAGGGGGAAGGACTAGATGACCCTGGAGGTCCCCTCCATCTCTACCATTCTAGGATTCTACTAACCATGTTCGTCTCGCTCAGGACAAAAAAGGTTATATCCATCATGTAAGTATAAAATACATTGTCCATGAAATGTATAACTTGCTGGTCATAAATCTGAACAGTGACCTACATCTAAAGCCTTCCTCACACAGATGATTTTCTTTTTAACCACGATTAGCGCGGCGCTTTCAGTACTGCACTAATTACTGTATAACGTTCCCATTGTTTCCAATGGGACAGCTTAGACAGCCACACCGCTATTTTCGAGCGGTGTCTTTTTCTATTTTTGAGCGTTTAGCTCTCCTCATCAATGAGGAGGGCTAAAAGCCTGTGTAGGCAAGAGAAAACGTAAGTGAAACATGGCAAAGCGCTGCCATTTTAATCGCGGTGCTTACCGCAACGCGTGTGTGTGTGTGTGTGGGGGGGGGGGGGGGACCTAAGGGTCTGTTTTACACAAAAAGATTGTGTGAATGACGTCAGAGTTTGCTTATGCAGCCTGTTTAGACAGGCAGATACCTCATTGTCAATAACTGATAGGACCGCCCATTTGACTTTTCAGCTCAGAATAAAACACAAGTTTGTCCCATAAAGGAGGGACCATAGACTTTGTCTAATGATATACTTATGGAAACTTGCAGGATCATGGAGGTAAAATCTAACAGCTGCCCCACTAAATTCCACATATATACAGAACTTCCATTGCATTAAAGTACCAAATACTCCTGAGCTTTGCTCATCAAGGTCCGATGTAGGAACCATGTGCAGAATTTTATTATCTTTTTTTTTTTTTTTTTTTTAAACCAATGATCTTTCTTTCCGAAACAGAATAAATATCCTCACCCATCAGTTCAAGATTCCTGAACTGCAGTTTTGCTAAATTGCAAAGTAATTGAGAAGCAAGGAGGTAGATTTATGCTGTATAAGCATGCAGAGTTGCTTGCCACATATGCATGATATTGGGAGAACAGAGGTCCTGCTGCTTGCTCAGCTCCTTCCATAATTTCCATAGTCCTTAGGGTGCCTGCACATGAACTGAATTTCCAGCGCGTTATTTTAGGCACATTATCTGCCCCAGACCGCAGCCAATATACTCCTATGAGGATCCGCAGTTGTCCCCAGACGGACGGATTTGTATCGCGTTTTTTCACGCGCGTGAAAAAATCTGCGACCTGTTCTAATTTGGGTCGGATTCTGTGCGTGAAGCCTCCAATACAAGTGAATGGGTGCGTTTTTTCACGCAGTACATCCGCAGTGCAGCTGCAGATGGAGTCACTGGTTGCTATGACTACAGGAAGTAGGCATGGTAGGAGGCGTCCCAACACACAGCAGAGCTTCACAGGCAAATTTGTAGAGGGAGATAGGTAGTATTTCTTGCCAATGCAGGATGTAAGAATGCAAAATCTGTAGTAATGAATTCCTCTTGTGAATTTTTTTGCAGTGACTGAAATAAAGTCACGCTGGAGAAGCGCCTGAAAAAAGTTACATGGATCAACCATGCCCACAAAGACATCTGCTCACCGGGTGAAAGCATGTTGCCAGAATAATTTAACGGTGCTCGCACAAGCAAGAGGGACAAAGCGGCGGAGTCTGGGTGTTGGTTTTTAAGCTGTTTTCCAAGGAATGGGCAGTTCTCTAGGGGTTGGGTTTACAATAAGGGGTGTCTGCTGGTTTTTCTGCGCGGTTTTTTTCGGCAACAAATCCGCGTATATCCGCGCGTGATTTTTCACGCATCCGCACCTATCCGCAAGCACATTTAGGTACCATACGCGCGTGAAAATCCGCTAGCGGAATCCGGAACGCTAATGAAGAGAGCTGCGTGCAAGTACGACAGTCTCTTGTTCTTCGTATTTCCAGTAATTCTCATTTTAGATTGTTGGTACTCCTTGGGTATTTATAATGTGGTCGTATTGCTTTTCACACAGTATTGGATATTGTTAGGAAATGGATTATAGAGCTACTTGTCATCTCAAGACTATACATTATTGTCATGGCTTCATTTTATAATGAAATGCTGACTGATCCAAAAATTGGGTGCACCCATTGACTTTAGGTTAATTGAAGCACTGCCTTGCTCTTTGCTCTTTGATATTTTTGATGACTGGGATATTGTTGCATACTGAACTATTCTTGCAGCCAAAAATGACAGAGACCCATATAGGGCTCCATTCCCACTTGCATAAGTGAGTTATATGTAAAGTTGCCAGTAGAGACAAGCCAGATGAACCTGCTGATTACAGTGGGAACAGTAGACAAGGGAAAAAAGGATCAGGCATGTTGGATTTCAGCATGCCCGATCCTTTGTTCCCAGCGGAGATAAGGATTTGGCAAAAGCTTATTCAACTCTCCCCATTGAAAAAAACATGAGCGCTTGTCGGACCATGTCATTTATTATGTCACCTATAAATTGCCATTTTAGCACTGTTTTAGAGAGCATTTTCATTTCATTGCAGGTAGGAAAATACTACTTGAAACTTGCAGAAGAGCAGGACGAAGAAGTCAACAGCTGTGCTGCAGTAGACTGGCTTACCCAAGCTGCCAAGCAAGGTCGAAGGGACGCGGTGAAGATTCTGCGGAGATGTTTGGCAGACAGAAGAGGTGATCTTACACTGCATTCTGAGATCATGTTGGACGCTAGTTTTTTCTTCTCTAATTGTTTTATTATAAGTAATAGATCATAAAAATGTGTGGGGGATCTTTCCCTGTCAGCTGATGCATGTTGTTTTATGATAGCCTGTGTCTGCTACTTCACAACATACTACAGGCTGCCGTAAGTAGCCTGTATTCTGCTGGAGGACTTGCAGTGCGGCAAAATAAATTTCTCCATCTTTATCAATTCTCTCAATCCTAAGCATACCATTTAATACTATTTTTGTGGGATGCTGTTCATAGTGGTAATATTATACCACCCTCTGCCTATGTTCCAGGTATCACAAATGAGAATGAGAACGAGGTGAAGAAACTCTCCTCTGAGACTGACCTGGAGAGGGCCGTAAGGAAGGCTGCCTTGGTCATGTACTGGAAGCTAAACCCCAAGAAGAAGAAGCACCTGTCTGTATCTGAGCTCCTGGAGAATGTCGGCCAGGTTAATGCTGAAGGTTAGTGAAGAGATATACTAAGAGTCAGTCTATAAATGAATGAAACTAAGGTCGTGCAGGCGTGTGGCTGCTCCATTCATTTCAATGAGAGTCCGAAGATTGTAGAGCGCTTGAACTCAGCCATCTTTGGCACGCTTATTAAAGTGACTGGAGCAGTGGCGCACCTGCATGACTGCCGCTTCATTCACTTGGGGACCGGTCTCGGGATTGGTAGAAGTCATAGCTGTTAGACCCCCACCAATTAACTAGTTTTTCCCTATCGCATGGATAAGGGAAATGGCTTGTTCCACCTGAAATGCCCCGCAGATCTGGCAGAAAATCCGTAACAAAATAGTTGGATTGTATGAAGGATGTGCCAGATCTGGCAGTTCTGGTATTTTGGTTGTTTGGCTCCAATGATGAAGCCAAATAATGGAAATTGCCTGGATCCCCAGCGCAGATATGAATGGAACTTTTAGTATACAGTTTGGGTTTAGCTGATCATGACTTCTCAATTTCTTTGGTTTTTCAGATGGGGAAAAAACGCCTGGACCCATCCCTAAAGCAGCCCAGAAGGAGCGCCGGGTACTAGAACGCCTAGTTAGCAGTGAATGTGAGTATTGCTGTTTGGGTATTTACACCTTGCCATTATCATGTAGTCCTATGTTAGGACAAATGGTGTGCCCTCTGAGGATTGGACCCTCTAATAACATATCCTCCAGACAGGGTCCCCATTTATTAAGGCAGAAAGCAGATTTGTAAAGCAGCTCTGACAAAAAAAGATTCTGCTTAACTAGCAAATTTCCATTCGCCTTATTTTTCTGAAGGAGATGGGAAAAAACCCCCATTTACACAGGGTAACTGTCGGCAAACTATGCTTGACACTTGTCCCCGCATGTACTCACTCCCGTGCTGTTGCACAGGAGCGGGTATCGTTGGCTCGCAGCGGGGCGGCTGAAGGAGATTTCTCTTCTCGCTCGCCCTCTTCCCTCTCCATTGACTTAAAGGGGTTCTGTCATTACAATCTGTATTTTTTTTCTCCAGTAAATCTGCCCCGCTGGCACAACCTGTGGTAAATAACACATATAAAACGTTTTTTTCAGAAGTAGTACTTACCTAGGCTTCATTTTTCACCTCCATGCTCTGTTTACATCTTCAGCCCCTCCTGCTAGGAGGTCATCTCCCAGCACCCCTTGCTGTGCTGACCACTTCCGCCCTCACAAAGCTACTTCCGCCCATCCAGTGCAGTGAATAGTCCTGCCTGCAGTCTACCAAAATCTGCTAGTGTTTCTCCCTGGGTCTCTGAACACCCAGAGTTTCCCAAGGGCCTCCAGATCTTCCCTGCAATCTCACAGTAGCCACTCACTGTAGTCACTCACTGCAGTCACTCACAGTAGTCACTCCACATGGTAAAAACAGGAATATTCCCCATGCAATGTATTGTATGAGTGTATGTATATATACATTTATCTATGCGTATATGTATCAAGATGTGTGTGTATAGATATATGTATGTATGTGTGTGTGTGTGTGTGTGTATGTATATATATATATATATATATATATATATATATATATACACATACATACACACACACACACATATAATATGTATAGTAATATATCTACACACTGCATAGGACATGTACGTTCCACGCTTACACCCATGTGCGGCTGCCCTCAGAGAGACAAAAAAGTGCACAAAAGTGTGCGCAACTGCACTTACATCTGTGTAAAGCTGGTCCTATTGTATGTATATATGTATGTCCTGTTGTACCGCCTCTAGCTTGGATACAAGATGTGATACAGGCAGGCATGGAGGCTCTAGTACCCTGTTGTACCACCTCTAGCTTGGATACAAGATGTGATACGGGCGGGCATGCAGGCTCTAGTACCCTGTTGTACCGCCTCTAGCTTGGATACAAGATGTGATACAGGCAGGCATGAAGGCTCTAGTATCCCGTTGTACCACCTCTAGCTTGGATACAAGATGTGATACGGGTGGACATGGAGGCTCTAGTACCCTGTTGTACCACCTCTAGCTTGGATTCAAAATGCGAAACGGACGGGCATGGACGTTCTAGGACCCTGTTGTATCGCCTCTAGCTTGGATACAAGATGTGATATGGGTGGGCACGCTGCCACTTGGGATGCATTATGCATTGACACTTGGGGGTCAGGATAACAGCATGCTGACAATAGAGGGCAATGTATAGCTTTATGTCTTTGGTGATGTTAAATTCATTCTCTGTGGCTGATTTTACACAAGTGAGCACTATATCAGCCCGAGAAACTCAAACCAATATCTCGCATGGCAAATATGCGAGTGTGTCTGCCAGTGCAGTGCGCCTTGTAAGAACAATGCCTTGTGATGTGCGTATGTGTGTATCATATATATACACATACATACATACATACAAACAAACACACACACCGCTGTAGGAGCAACTGTAAGAAACAAAATAAATGGTGGGAATACGGCGGCCGCCTGATCTTTCACGCACATAGTATTCATAGGGGAGGTCCTATATGTTCTCGGTCAAGTATTAACGAGAGAGAAACCACAGTAATCATAGGCTTAGTTTTGTCCCAATATACGGCCGTGACAATCATGGCCGCATAAGGGAAGAAAATTACATTCGCCTGAAACCGCCATATACACACACACAGACAAATAAAGCTAGATAGATATATGTGTGTATATACACATAAACATATAGATGAATAGACGCGGATGGATAGACGGGCAGACGCAGACGGATAAATGCAGACGGATAATTACAGACGGATAGATGGATAAATACAGATGCATAGAGAGATAAATGTAGACGGATAAATACAGACGGATAGACGGATAAATACAGACGGATAGACGGATAAATACAGACGGATAGACGGATAAATACAGACGGATAGACACAGACGGGTAGACAGATACAGATAGCATATTTATGCATATAAATATATATATATATATATATATATATATATATATATATGCATATATGCTTTTTATATATATACTTTTATTTTTATATATATATATATATAAAAAAGCATATATGTGTGTGCATATATATATATGCATATATATATGCATATGCATATATATATATATGCATAAATATATATATATATATGCATATATACATATATATATATATATATGCATATATACATATATATATACATATACATATATATACATATATGCATATATACATATATATATATACATATATATGCATATATACATATATATATATATACATATATGCATGCATATATATATATGCATATATATATGCATATATGCATGCATATATATATATATGCATATATATATATATATATATGCATATATATATATATGCATATATATATATATATGTATATATATATATATATGCATGTATATATATGTATATATGCATATATATATATATATATATATATGCGTATATATATATATGCGTATATATATATGCATGTATATATATATATATGTATATATGCCTATATATATATATGCGTATATATATATATATGCGTATATATATATGCGTATATATATGCGTATATATATATATGCGTATATATATATGCGTATATATATATGCGTATATATATTTATGCATATATATATATGCATATGCGTATATATATATGCGTATATATATATATGCGTATATATATTTATGCATATATATATGCATATGCATATATATATATATATGCACACACACACATATATATATATGCATATATTTATATATGCACACACACATATATATATATGCATATATTTATATATGCACACACATATATATATGCATATATTTATATATGCACACACATATATGCTTTTTTATATATATACTTTTATTTATATATATATATTTATATAAATAAAATATATATATGCTTATATGCAGAAGCTTGCATTTCCATTGGCTAATAGAAATATATTCTGCCTGACAACAGTGTCAGGGATACATTTCTATTGGCCGAGAGGCAGCAGAAGCTTGCATTTCCATTGGCTAATAGAAATGTATTCTGCCTGACAACAGTGTCAGGGATACATTTCTATTGGCAGAGAGTGTGCACGTGTAACGTGCTCCCAGGCGAGCGCGAGCGCGCCGCAGACTCGCGCATGCGCAGTCGTGTGCCGCGCTCCCAGGCGAGCGCGAGCGCGCCGCAGACTCGCGCATGCGCAGTCGTGTGCCGCTGCCTCGCGCGTGCGCAGTCGTGCCGTTGTCTCGCGCGGCTACCTTCATGCCGCGCTTCCTCACAAGACAATGTACGCACACGTCACTAGTGACGTATGCGTACATTGACCTGAAGGAAGCGGAAGGTAGGCAGTGTACGCTTTTTGACCGGATGGAAGAAAATCGGGTGCTGGAGGTCACGTGACCGAATTGACAAGCGGCTCCAGGAGAAGATTTGGGATAAGAAGAAGAGGTAAGCAGGCTGCCAGGGGAGCAATAGGTAAGTATAAAATTTTTTGTTTTTAATGACAGAACCCCTTTAAAACAACGGCTGTTCAGTACTGAATGGCTGCTGTATTAAGTGAATGGAGAGGGACCGGGAAGCGTGAGGAGAGATATCTCCTCCAGCTGCCCCGCTGTGAAACAATGATACTCGCTCCTGTGCAACAGCACGGGAGTGAGCACATGCGAGGACGAGTGTCGGGCATCGTTTGCCCAACAGTCGTCCTGTGTAAATGGGGCTTAAGCCACTCTGGATTCAGCCAATTGCCTAAGGGCTTATTTACATGGGTGATTAAAAATGCACAAATTCTGTGCATTTGTGAGAAGCACAAAACCCATAAGTTGTACTAACTCATTATTTCCAAAGGGTTACATTTACATGGGCATTTTTCTTCTCACACTAATAATGCAAGACAGAAAAACTGAAGCAGGTCCTATGTTTTTTTTGTTTTTTTTTTTGTGCAAGTCTCGCAGGAGAATGGGACTTGCAATGTGCAGTCTCCCATACATAGCACAGCACATGGATGGGGTGTCCGTGTGCTGTGAGTTGTACCTAACAATCACTATCTGCCCTGTAAATTTGGTATTAAAGTAGTTTTCAGTTTTGGGGGTTTTCCTTAACTCTTGCCCATCACACTATAAGTCTTGGTGGTGATCATGTAAAAAAAAAAACAAAAAAAACTGATTAATAGAGTAAAACCATGTGGCCATTAACTGTGCACAATCACTAAACACTTAACTCCTTAGCAATTACAGGGGCTTTTTTTGCCGGACGGTGGCTGCATCTTAGCCACGTGGTGAATGCTCTGTGGGAACACGCCCATATAGTGTAGATCTAATGTTATATTACACCAGGGGTGCACAACTTAAGTCCGCAAGGCAGCCCAACGGGTCATGTTTTCAGGATTACCTCAGTGTTGCACAGGTGATGTAATTATTGTCGGTGCCTCAGACATTGCCACAGGTGTTCTTACTATAGGATATCCTAAAAACATGACCTGTTGGGTTCCCTGAGGACTGGATTGTGCACCCCTATAATTTTGGCTGCCATCATCCACGATCGGCTCCTGTAGCCTAAACTCAATGGGTATCTTTCATATATCCTGGGATTTGCTCTTTAAACCAGATATCGCCTAGCTTTTTGCCTGAATCAAAGGGTTTCTCCACATTTCTCTGATATCGTTCTAATCCTGGCATACGAAATACATATCACACATTCTTTTCTGTCTGTATTTTGCCTAATAATCTCCCACACGCATTCTCTCTTACATTAACATTTTAGATATTTTTATGTTCTATTTTACTTAAAGGGGATGTGCAAAGAAGGTTTAACTTATCAACCCTGTTCTGGCTACGGGCCTTTGAGTACTAGCATAATGCTAAATATTCAGTCCACCCTTGCATTAAGGAACAGATGGAGTTATCAGCGTTAACTGCCATCACACATCTCCAGGCTTAGCATAGAATTGGTCTTTACTATGTGCTTACATTACTTTCTTCTGTACTTTTCATAGCTAAAAGCTTCATTGCTTTGGATGACTTTGTTGAAATTACAAAAAAATATGCCAAGGGGGTAGTGCCATCAAACTTGATCCTCCACGATGATGACGATGACGAGTTTGCAGGAAAGGGCCCAGAGGAACTGCCTTTCCGACAAAAGGTAAAGCATAGGTTCGAGCTATAAGCAAGATTACAATACAGAAAATACCCCCGCTCTGCAATGTAAAGACTCCGAAGAAAGAACCATGTAGATACATGCCCATGAAAATATTTGTGTATCCCCAAATTGTAGAGGAATTCCAGTTGAAGGGTGTCATTTACTTTCTTCACTGTTGACATTCTTTTATACCCATCTGTGCACATCAGTGACTATTGACATGTGGGTAGTCTGAAATCTATCTACCTTCTCGTTGGTGGCTGCTTTGTACTTCTCCCATACGTGATACCTTTTCAGATTGGCCACTGTGTATAGGCACAAGTACATATTTGCTTGTAATTTGGTCTACTTAAAACTTTTGTTAGGCTTGGTCTTTTATGAATATGGTGTTAATGAAATCAACTGTAAATGTTGCGCTTATAAAGCTTGACCAAGGAGATTCCCTCCCACCCCTTTATATCACTGCTGTATATAGGGAGGGAATAACAATAACATGTATATAGACATTGGACTGATGCCTAGGGATGAGGAGTGGAGGAATACAGATAGCGATGAAAACTTCTGCTTTGAGTGAGGAAGATGGTGGAGGAAACCCAATGTGCCAAAGAGTGCAAATGGAGTTGTTAATTTTTTATTTTTTTTATATACCCAAAAAGTGTCAAACGGAAGCCCATACAATGGCAATGAATTATATTGTGCTGAAAATTTGATGCTAGCCAACTGTTATGTTTAGAGTCAACTAATCTTACGTGTAAGTTAATGTGACACTCTGGTTTCGGGAAAAAATTCTGTCCCGGGACCAGAAGAGAAATTTATTACCTGCAGTTATTCTCTGCCATTCCTCCTAGTTCTAGTTCCCATTTTAACCCCTTGGTGACGGCCCCATCGGGATTCTATGTCCTGGCCTGCTTGGCTTTATTCCTAGAGGACGTAGAAATATGCATCCTCTAGGAATAAAGGCCCTGCGGGCTCAGAACGTGATAGCTCCATGCTGCCGGTTACCGGAGGTAGCCGACAGCATGGAGCTGTCATCCAGGGCCGTGGGACCCCACCCCCGGTAACGCGATCGCCGGTATCCATTGGATACTGGCGATCGCGTTAAAGTCAATGTAAAGTAAAAAATTAAGATTTCAGCTCCCCTTACGGATCGGATCCGTAAGGGGAGCTGAGAGTACTCACCCCCGGGCCTCCGCGCCGTCCGGCCTCTTCAGTCTTCTCCCCGGCCCAGCCACTAGCGTCTGCACTTGCGCGCCAGACGCATTATGTCACGCGCATGCGCAGAGAGCCGGGAGGCCCGGGAAATATAAAAACTCCCTGCTCCCGTCTAGTATGAGTAGCCAGGAGCCGCTGTATGTGGTTCCCGGTCACATGATCGCTGCTATCCAATGGATAGCAGCGATCATGTAAAAATTAAAAAAAAAAAGTTAGAGTGTAAAAAAAAAAACAAAAAAAAAACAAACAATGAAAAGTTTGTTTCATCTCCCCTCATGAATCATATGAGGGGAGATGAAATTAGGTACCGTAAGCCCCCAGATTTATCCGCGGACCTTGCCCGGCTTCTGCGCACGCGCCCGTTGCCAAAATGGTGGACGCAGGCGCAAAAGCTGCAGATTGGCGCGGTAATTTAAAGTCGGAAAATAAAGTGTTCCTCAAAATGTTGATAATTAATGTTAAATTTGTACGTCTCCTAAATGGTTAAAAAAACAAAACAAAAGTTTTTCAAACGTGCGTCCAGAATAAAGTGAAAAGATGGAAATATATATCTGAGCAAAACTTTATACAGTATGTTTGCACATATTTGAGATATTACAGTTGAAAATGTAAATAAATGACAATTCTTTTCAAAATTTTCCCATTTTTGGCATTTTTAATAAATATACAGAAATTCTATGGGTCTATTTTTACCACCCAAATGAAGTACAACATGTGGCGAAAAAACAATGTCAGAATCACTTAGATATGCAAAGCCTTTACGGAGTTATGCTATGTTAAGTGACACATGTCAGATTTCCAAAATTTGCCTCCGTCACTAAGGCGCAAACAGGCTTCGTCACTAAGGGGTTAATCTTTCCAAAATGACCAGTGCAATCTTCAGACTACCGAATCCCCAAAATGCATTGGTATGTTAGACTTCCAGTGCACTGTACCTGCTCCATGATTGGCCAGACCTGCTCACATGATCAGAGCTAGCCATACAGAGGGCAATACATAGTGTGCATTATGTAGTTAGAAAAGTACAGTTGAAAACAGGGCCTGGAACTGGCCATTCAGAAGGGTGGCATAGAATAATTGCAGGTAATATACCCCCTCCAGTCCTGGGACAGAATTTTAGTTCTGAATCCAGAGGGTAGCTTTAAGTTGTATTGAATTAATAACCTCATTTGCTTACATTCGGCTTTGACCATTTTATCTGTTTCTCCAGGTTGTGAAGTATCCACTACACGTCATCATGGAGTTCAAAGAATATCTTATAGACATCGCCTCCAAGGCTGGGATGCACTGGCTGTCCACCATTATGCCTACACATCACATCAATGCACTCATCTTTTTCTTCATCATCAGTAACCTCACCATAGACTTTTTTGCCTTCTTTATCCCTCTGGTCATCTTCTACTTGTCCTTCATTTCGATGATAATTTGCACTCTCAAAGTTTTCCAGGATAGTAAAGCTTGGGAGAACTTTCGCACCCTCACGGATCTACTACTTCGCTTTGAGCCGAACCTGGACGTTGAGCAAGCTGAAGTGAACTTTGGTTGGAACCACCTTGAACCCTATATATATTTCTTGGTCTCTGTATTTTTTGTCATCTTCTCATTTCCTATATCAGACAGGCACTGGATTCCCTGCTCAGAGTTGGCGATCATATCCATCTTCTTTACAATTACCAGCTACTTGAGTTTGAGCACAAGTGCAGAGCCTTACACTCGGAGAGCTCTAATGACTGAAATTGTTGCTGGAGCACTCACCTTTGTAGGTCTGTTGCCAGATTCCATGCCCTATGTCCATTTACTTAGCAAAACCTTCTTCACTGTGCCAGTGGGACATTTTATTGTGTTCCACATAAGTGTACCTTGCATATTCTTTATTTACTTATTTTACCTTTTCTTCAGGATGGCACAATTGAGGAATTTCAAAGGTATCTATTGTTATCTTGTTCCATACCTGGTTTGCTTCATGTGGTGCGAGCTTTCCGTTGTGATTCTTCGGGAGTCTACCGCCATTGGACTTATCCGTGCCTCCGTTGGCTACTTTCTCTTTCTTTTTGCACTTCCCATTCTCCTAGTGGGCATTGCAGTCATGTGCGTTGTCCATTTCATGAAGTGGTTTTGGACTTTAGAACTTATCAAGATTGTGGTGACCCTTGTTTTGTGCACCATTCCACTGGCTCTTCGTTGGTGGTCCAAAGCCAACTACTCGGTGGTGGAAATGTTTAAATCTCTTACTAAAAGCTCCATTGTGAAGCTGATCTTAGTATGGATCACTGCTATTGTCATGTTTTGTTGGGTATACGTCTACCGTTCGGAAGGAATGAAGGTGTACAACTCCACATTAACCTGGCAACAGTATAGCTTTTTATGTGGTCCAAGGGCTTGGAAAGAGACCAACATGGCAAGGACTCAAATTATATGCAGCCATTTGGAAGGCCATAGGGTGACCTGGACAGGGAGATTCAAGTATGTCCGTGTCACAGAAATCGACAACAGTGCGGAGTCTGCCGTGAATATGCTTCCTCTTTATGTTGGAGACTGGATGAGGTGCTTGTATGGCGAAACCTACCCACTTTGTGATCCCCAGAATGTTACCATGGTAGAAGAGGAGCTTTGCCGCCTCAAGTTCTTGTCCAAACATGCATGCCATATGAAGAAATTCGACAGGTACAAATTTGAAATTTCAGTCGGTATGCCTTTAAATGGTAAGAATGGAAACAGGACACTTGAAGAAGATGATGTCACAAAAGATATTGTGCTGAAAGCAAGCAATGAGTTCAAAATGGTGCTGTTAAATTTACGGCAGGGGAGCATGATAGAATTTAGCACCATCCTAGAAGGACGTTTAGGCAGCAAATGGCCGGTGTTCGAGCTCAAAGCTATCAGCTGCTTGAATTGCCTGACCCAACTGACTCCTGCCTCCAGGCATGTCAAGATAGAACAGGACTGGAGACGCAACGTCCATGTAGCCGTCAAATTTGCCTTTGACTTTTTCTTTTCCCCTTTCCTCTCTGCTATGTGAAAATGTCACTAATGTTTTGATGATCTCCAAATACCGAAACCAAAGAGAGAGGTCCTCTTGTAGCTGGGACTTCTGCACCTTGCCGTATGCCTTCACACAAGGGGTCATATTAAGAAGTAATAGTGCAGTGAGAAACCGTTGGTGTTACCCTAGGCAACAAATTAAAGGCTTTCATTTAACAACCTACACTTGTTGATTGGTTGCCGTAGAAAACCTCACTGCACTTCTTTGCACTAGTTTTATTCATGGCTGCATTTAAGTGTTCCGTTTTAACATCCGTTTGTTACATTCAGTGTATGGGCTCAAAGCGGCCCTACAATTTTGGGGCAAAATTCTATGCTGGGGCAACAGGGTATATTATCTGTACTTGTTCTCTGCTGGCTCTCCTATTTGCCCTATTTTCATCCATCCAAGATGGTTCCAGCAATCTTCTAACTACCCAATGCACATTGTGTACTGCTCTTTGATTGGCCAGTGCTAATCATATGAACAGCTCTGGCCAATCTGAGAGCATGTGTAGTGCATTAGTAGTCTAACACTACCAATGCACTGTCGAGATTAGGCAGTCTGAAGATTGTGTTGGCTATCATGTATAGCGATAAGCGGTGCCCGGAATCCGCATATCGGAGGGATGGCAGAGAACTATGGTAGGTAAATATACACCCCTCCGATTCTTGGACAAAGTTTTGTCCCAAAGCTGGAGGGGCGCTTTAATTTGAATTGCTTCATGTTTCTCACAGTTTAGGTTGGAAGAACTATGGACGCTTACTTACCAATATAATATAATCTGTCCACAGAACTAAAAGATTCTATACAGTGTACAAAAACACAGTTATGTTTTCTGTTAACTGTCAACGATCTTGTATTATATTATATGTCTCTGATGAGCAGAACATGGTCATGTCCTGCTGTGAACAAATTGGGTCTGTTTGGCACATTAAACACTTTTAAGGGGCTGTCCAGTGTCAGGGTCTCCTTTTTGTATTTTTTATTACTGCTTTTTTAGGAGGGACAGTGCCTCTCTTCTTTATGGGTTATTTCTAGTATCACAGTGCATCCCCTTTTAAGCTAATGGATAGCCCATGAACAAAAATTATAACTAAAGGTGTTGTCCAAGGAAAATAAGTTTTTGGTTTGTTTTTTTTTTTTAACACAAACGCAGAATTGCTTATTAACCATATATGCAAGAATTAACATTTTGGATATTTGTGTTAATGGCCAATAACATTTTTTAGCTGCAGCTCATTTACTGTCCATTGATTTTGTCTGCAGCCTTCACATTCGGGCAGTTGCAATGTCATCGCTGCTGAAGAGGGACTGAGACTTTCAGCACGGTGGATTTTCTAGATAAGTATTATATTAGGCCACCCCCTGCTGTCTGCCAAATTCAGAAATGCCCAAGACAATGCTTTATAACTGACGTTCTTTACAGGATATACATCCAGCAGAGTATTATACATCAGGATTAAAGGGAATCTGTCTGTTCTAATATGTAGAACAAACTGCAGGCATCATGTTATAGACCAGGAGGAGCTGAGCGGACTGATGCCTGCATTCAAGTAGTCCAGTGGGCGGAGCTATCAGTGATTGACAGATCTGTTTGAGTGTACATACAGAGTTAGCTGTCAGTCACTGGTAAGGCCGCTCATTGGACTACTTTGCTCAGAATGAGCTCAGATATAAACTAGTAAAAAAAAATAATACAAGTTATAATGAAACTTTCCCCATAAAACTATATATCAGGCTGCTCAGCTCCTGCTGCTTTGTAACATCATGCCTGCAGTTTGTTCTACATGTTGGAGCTGACAGATTCCCCTTGAGCAACCACTATCGCTACATATTTAAAATTCTATTGTAATAACTTGGGAGTAAGCTTGGTCATGGGATCGCCAAGATGATTGACACACTCGAACACAGTGGAATTGGTTTAAAACTGTCCGCAACCAGCGTTATTTCTTAACACACTGCAAACAAAACTAAATATCGCAATGCAAAAATACGTAAAACCTTCAAAAGTCATAAACTGAAAAGACTCATTCACACGGGTGTAAGCAGTTTCTGGACTTTTGATTTGCAAACACGCAGGGAACCTGCATATTTGCAAATAGGACATGCTATGTATATATATATTTTTTTTTACGGAGATGTGAATGAACCTATTAATAATTAGTAATTATGGGTTCTATTCACTGCTTTCTTAGGCCTATATGAATAAGCTCCAACAGCAACATCCTTCCCTCCTTTGGCCACCTCCTTGTCCGATGCTGTCTGAAGCTCATTGTCAGTAGTACCAAGAATAGTCCCTGGGACCTGAACATGCTGGAGGTCCACTAAATGAATTGGCTGTTCCTGAATATTTACGACTCGAACGGTTACAATCTTCGTATCATTCGCTGTAGAATCGCCTTCCGGGCTTCAGCTTCCAACTGAAGTATTGTAGGATGTAACTATTCCATCTGAACATAACTGTGTCAATCACGTCTCCTTCACGTTGCACCATAGAGCAGCCATCTTCATCTGCACGACCCTGTCTTCATCTCTGACAAGTCTTTTGTACAAAGTTTTCAGTTGCTGCTGCCCTTTGACTCCCCAATTTAATAGCCGCAGCAGTATGTTTTGGCTGAGTGGCTTTTCCTGTGCTCTTCCATGACGTCTTTTAGCAGTAGAGGCCAGTGGAGTCGGCAGCTTTCCTGTTTCACGTTCCGCTTGCGTTTCCACTAATTCACCCTTCCTTTCAGTTGACCCTTCTTTTTCAGAGCCTGTCTTTCTCTTGTGTTCCCATTTTCCCTTCTTCATGCACTGCTTCACCTACCCCTCTATTTTCTCCATTAGTACCATTAGCATGAAGGAAATCTGCATGCCGTGATATTGCGTTACTTTCCGCACTTTGAACAAACAAGCCGGCATAAAGTTAGGACTAGCCACATTCAAAACTTTTTCTTATGTTTGTGACTTTTCAGGTTCTGTCCGAGGGCATAATCCTCCTAGAAGACTGTATCACAATACTGGCACTCCTTGCCTTTGCTCAGCGGCGTACTACAAGCTTGCAGTTTACCTTTCTGTCTCCTGTAGGTGCAATAGACCTCTTCCTTCTTCCTTAAGAATGGCAATATATCTAGAAGAACTCTTGACTAGAGATGAGCGAGCATTGCCCTTAGCGAGTACCTGCCCGCTCGGAAGAAAAGATTTGGCTGCCGGGCAGGGAGCGGCGGGGAGGAACGGAGGGGAGATCTCTCTCTCCCTCTCTCCACCCTGCTCACTGCCGCTACTCACCTGTCACCCACGACGGCAGCCGAACCTTTTCTTCCGAGCGGGCAGGTACTCGCTAAGGACAATGCTCGATCGAGCAATTGTCCTTAGTGAGTATGCTCGCTCATCTCTACTCTTGACCCTTTCTGATCCTGATCTAGACTAAGGGCCCTGTTACACGGCACGAGAAATAGTTTGAGGGAGTAAATGACTCATTTGCTTTCAAACGATGACTGTTTACATGTGTAGATCATTGTTCAAATTTCTCGTCATTTCGGTCACTTGTTTCTCTGTCATGGGTAGTGTATAAACTGGACGATTAATTGCTCAGACCATGTACTTATTTGCAACTCCTTCAGCCTTTTGATCAATGGACAATCTGGTGCACATTTCTCCCTCTCCTTAGTAGCTCCCATCCACCCGAATAGGACTGAGCTGCAATACCAGACACAGCCTCTACAAAATGTACAGCGCTGTACCTGGTAAACAATGAAGAGGCTGTAGCATCTTCCCACGCACTTCAGTGAGCTTATAGGAAGCAGTGCAAGTAGTCAGACACCCACCAATTTTGATATCAATGGCCTAGCCTAAAGATAGGTCATTAATAATAAAGTCCTGCAAACCCCTCTTTCTATGGTGACTACAGAATACGTTGGGTACTTAACCACTCGCTGCTCCACCATAATATGATGTCCTACTGGATGAAGACTGATTTGTGTATTTGCTGCCATTGTATGTCATGATGTCTTATGTACATGGCTTCCTCTGTATTTAGCAATATGTCCTTGCATACCATTCACTCTCCTTGTGTCACCCACTCGTATATACGCTTCACTCCGTGAACTTCCAGAAGATGATGCCTTATACTGTACATTAAAGTTTGTCAGTCTTTCCCACTTGGTCTTTGTTCGGTGTATATTTCTTTCTTGCTACATGTCGCCATAAATGTGTGCAGTGTGCTGCTGCTGTAAACCTTGTGTGTCCTACCCAGGAGTGAATCCAACAGGCAGGAGGAGTATGGGGCCGCCTTCACACACAACGTTTTCACTGGGGACCTTCCACAGCATAGAGCCAGTAGCAAGTAAGCCACAAAGCCGAGGTGGCAAATTCCACACCTCAACGTATTTTTGCCATGAATGCTACTTCCAAAAAAAGTCCACATTTGTGGGTTTTATTTAAAAAAAAAAAAATAAATTATTAACCCAGTTTTTGGCATGAATTTGTACGCAGACTTTTCCCTGTCAATGGGCAAAATCCACTTGCGGAATTCTGATGCAGAAACTGAAAAAATGACGTCCCTTTATTTTCTGCATTGTTTCTACATCGGAATTCTACACGTGGATTTTGCCCCTTGACGGCAAATTCCGTGTGAAGATCCGTGCCAAAAACGTGGAATTTGACACTTTTTTTAAAGGTGGAATTCACGTGGAAAATTCCACATTGTATTCCACTGTGTAAACAAAATGCTCAATTTTTGTGCTATACAAGAGTGAGTGAAAACACAGAATTATGAAACACGTGCTTTTCAATGGTTTCTTTCACATTTGCGATGTTTTTACTCGTGTGATGTTACGTGATAGAAAAAAATCACTGCCATGTCCTATCTGTCTGTTTGAGCTTTTTTTAATTTTTTTTTTCACCTCCCATGTTTCCCTATGGAGCCTCCTTTTTATTGCATTGCAAAGCATGAATTTTCATGCGATGCGTTTTTAACATTAGAAAGTCCTATTGCCTTCTGCGCTAAAAAGTAGCAGAGAAACCCTGTGAGAAAGCGGCAGCAATATTGATGTTTTTGCAAGAAAAAGCAGCACTGACGTTTAAAAAATCGCGGGGAAATAAGATGCGATCGCCAGTGTAACGGAGCCCGAATGCTGTGGGTTTTAACCCTAGGCATTTTAGACATGCTGTGGATTTAGAATCTATAAAGTATCCGCTGTGGATTCGATGCAAATATTTTCCACTCCATGCGAAGGAGATTCTTTTTTTATAAGTCTCTTCCACAGGGCTTGACATGGACATGCACAGTGCGATAAATTTTTTTTTTTTATTATGTATTTATGCCCAATTGCCTGCTCTGTTCGGAGCGGGATGCATTTCGAAACTTTGCCCTCTTGCAATGCCTGTGTTTGGGCAGCGTTTTGATACGGAGCTTATAGAAGGGGCTCCGTACCATATGTACCAAACTGTCTACACACGCTGGTGTGCATGGAGCAATGAAAGTCCATTGTCTTTCTCTGTCTACATTCACTCCGTATCACGTACTGAAAAAACATCCGGGGACATTAGCCCTGAGGCTACATTCCCAAATGCTGCCGATTTTGTTGTGGAAATGCCGCAGCATTTATAGTACAAGCCAAGCGGAGATTTCAGAAATCTTCATATGCTGTGAAAATGTTCCACAACGAATCCGCAGCATGTCTAAAATTCAAGCCTTGAAACACCAAGGGTTAAACCCTGTAGCAGATCCTCCATTATAAATGCGGTCAAATCTGTACCACTTGGGTGCAGATTTTGTGCGTTGTCTGCTGCGGGTGAAAGTGGCCTCATGTCCATTACTGTTGATGGCTGGGGAGGAGCAGAATCTGGAGCTCCCGTAAAGCCTAATGTGGCTTAGAAAACGTACCTACCTTTTCTTTGCAGCTAGCTCCGGTGATGCATAGCCGGGGCCACTATCGGTGTAGTGAGAAGCATTTAAATGTCTTCCAAGTATAGTTTTATGAGGGTTATCTGACACTGCTCCTGCCAGTGGGTGTTGTCATAAGGACATTTACATAGCTCTGTAATACCATCCAGATTAAAAAAAAAAAAAAAATCAAAAGCTGCCAAAAATGTTAAAGTTGCTGGCAAATAAATGTGTAATTCTAGCCCACGGGGCCACAACATTCTACCCACAATGCTATTCTACGGGGCGCCAATCATCTGGACACAGAAATATCTATGCGCTGCTACTTGCATGTAGTTTCCATGTCGGGGTAAAAAGGAGTGATACATAGCAATACAGCAGAAATGGACAAGTACTAAGGGTGCACTGTGTAGCCATGTCTGGGCCCCCTATATATTAGGACAAGTATCGCGTGTGCACTGTGTAGTCATGTCTGGGTCCCCTATATATTAGAACAAATACTAAGGGTGCACTGTGTAGCCATGTCTGGGTCTCCTATATATTAGGACAAGTACTAAGGGTGCACTGTGTAGTCGTTTCTGGGTCCCCTATATATTAGGAGAAGTACTAAGGGTGCCCTGTGTAGTCATGTCTAGATCCACTATATATCAGGACACATACTAAGGGTGCACTGTGTAGCCATGTCTGGGTCCCTATATCATGAGGACAAGTAATAAGGGTGCATGGTGTAGCCATGTGTGGGTCCCCCTATTTATTAGGACAAGTATCGAGTGTGCACTGTGTAGCCATGTCTGGGTCCCCTATATATTAGGACAAGTACAAAGGGTGCACTGTGTCACTGTGCCTGGCCCCTATATATTAGGACAAGTACTAAAGGTGCACTGTGTAGCCATGTCTGGGTCCCCTATATATTAGGACAAGTACTAAGGGTGCACTGTGTCGCTGTGCCTGGCCCCCTATATATTGGGACAAGTACTAAGGGTCCAGTGTGTAGCCATGTCTGGGTCCCCCTATGTATTAGGACAAGTATCGCGTGTGCACTGTGTAGTCATGTCTGGGTCCCCTATATATTAGGACAAGTACTAAGGGTGCACTGTGTAGTTGTGCCCAGCCCCCCATATATTAGGACAAATACTAAGGGTGCACTGTGTAGTCGTGTCTGGGTCCCCTATATATTAGGACAAGTATTAAGGGTGCCCTGTGTAGCCATGTCTAGACCCACTATATATTAGGACAAGTACTAAGGAAGCATTATGTAGTCATGTCTAGATCCACTATATATTAGGACACGTACTAAGGGTGCACTGTGTAGCCATGTCTGGGTCCTTATAATATGATAAGTACTAAGGGTGCACTGTGTAGCCATGTCTGGGTCCCCTATATACAAGGACAAGTACTAAGGGTGCACTGTGTAGCCATGTCTGGGTCCCTATAATATGATGACAAGTACTAAGGGTGCACTGTGTAGCCATGTCTGGGTCCCTATATCGTGAGGACAAGTAATAAGGGTGCATGGTGTAGCCATGTGTGGGTCCCTATATCATGAGGACAAGTAATAAGGGTGCATGGTGTAGCCATGTGTGGGTCCACCTATTTATTAGGACAAGTATCGAGTGTGCACTGTGTAGCCATGTCTGGGTCCTTATAATATGATAAGTACTAAGGGTGCACTGTGTAGTCATGTCTGGGTCCCTATAATATGATGACAAGTACTAAGGGTGCACTGTGTAGCCATGTCTGGGTCCCTATATCATGAGGACAAGTAATAAGGGTGCATGGTGTAGCCATATGTGGGTCCACCTATTTATTAGGACAAGTATCGAGTGTGCACTGTGTAGCCATGTCTGGGTCCCCCTATGTATTTGGACAATTACTGAGGGTGCACTGTGTAACCATGTCTGGGTCCCCCTATGTATTTGGACCATTACTGAGGGTGCACTGTGTAGTCATGTCTGCGTCCCCCATAAATTCTTCACCGCATGTCCATTTCCAGTGATTTTTCTGCAGTGTGAGATTTTAAAAATCTCATTTCCTCTGCTGCTGTTGTAAATACCGCAGATTTTCTATGCAGATGATCCACACAGAAAATCCACAGCAATCTTTTCTGTGTGGACATATTTTAAAAGCTATGGACACTTTTGCTTACATTTTTGTACATTTGTGCATTTTCACATAAAAATCATTTTTATAATTGATTACAAATTTTTAAAGGGCCACCCTGGTGAAAACGCATTTTTCCATGTGTGACCCCCTGCGCCCTGGCTTGCCTGTCACATTCTGGTGGTCTCCTTTATGTATTCCAGCGACTTCCATAAAGTGAGATTTTTTACTTTCACTTTCAATCTATCCCATGATGCATCAGCACAAAATTAGTTGAGGCGATATTATTTCTGCCTGCTGGGTGGACAGTTTAATCATCATTACCGTCTATATTCACCTAAATAAGCTACAGCCCAAAAGTATACAGTCAAAAGGATGAGCTGTGATCACCTCTATTATAACTGTGTGACAGGAGTTGTGTGATCATCATCAGTAACTGTGACAGGAGTGTCTGTGTCCACCATTTAGGCAATTTCTGTGGTAGATTCATGTAATAGCATCACACAGATTGAGAATCTGACTAGAAAATGAATTCTTGACCTGCCAAGTAGATCTGAGCTTTTCAATCCTGAGATCACGTGACCAGGAGATTCAGACAGAAAGAAATAGCTAAGCAAGGTAACCATATCTCACTTATATATACTAGGGGGGATAGCTATATCATGAATGAATTTTTAAAAAATCATCGGAGTGGCCCTTTAACCGTTTATTTCCTATGAATCCATGTAGTGCAATACACTGCAGTATTAAAGGATTGAGGTTTTTGCAGAATATATTGCAGTGTATTGTACTACATGGACGCACAGAAAATAAAGGGTTAAAAAAATGAACAACAATCAATTGCCAAAATGATTTTTATGTAAAAAAAAAAAAAATACACAAATTTACAAAAATATCAGTGTAGTGGCCCAGTACATACTTTTCTAGCATAATGTAATACATGTAAGCCTTGTCTTGATGCACTGTGGAAAATGTCTTGGCATTGTGTTATGTGTATTGCACTGCTGCAGCGTGTGATGGGTTAATGTCTGCAAAGTATGAGCTGACTGCTTGTAGATGTAACAATTCATTCCTGTCACGAGATGTAAGAGAAGGTATAAATGTGAGCGCTTGAGAGCGGGAAGAGTTCATCTTCAATCTGTCTTCCATCTTGAGTTCCACCAGAGAGAGAACACAGTGGCACATGGGGGCACCTTCAACGCTCATGTGTTGAAGATGGAAGAAGAAGAGAGGTTTCCCAGAATGCTTGTCTTCAGCATGAACTATAAGTGAGCCCCAGAGAGAAAGTGAGCAGAGAGCAAGTTCAGTCTGTCAAGGCCTAGTGCAGAGGTACTCTTATCTGTTTTACACACCCACGCGTCCTGAAGCCTGGGACCGCCTGGTGGAGGTACTCTATAGTCATTGTTCACACTCAAGCGTCCTGAAGTCTGAATCCTGCTGAGTGGAGGTACGCGTCTTTAATTAGCCCTGAAGTCTGGGTCTGCTATGTGGAGGTGCTCTAGTTTCTTTCATTCCTGCACTATTCAAAATCTGTCGTTTGTGCCTTGTATTGCTAAAGTGAACTTTGCAAGTAAAAGTTATTCCAGGCCCTGACCGTTCCCGAGGTACTATACTATTGTCTGTGGCTCCTTTATTTCCCACCAATGTTCATGCCAGGAGGTACCGGAACGGTGGCATCACCCGTGACAACTACAACCCCTTTTTCCCAGTTTACTGGGCATCCCCATGCCAGGGGTGTCCGGAAGAGGCTCAGCACTGCCCTGGCCTTGGCTACGTGCGCCCCTCTGAGAGGGAGCGTTGTAAGTGCCGCCGGGACAAGCCAGCATCTTGCCCTAATTTTAAAATATAGTAGTTTGTAGAAATTTGGGTCCTAATAAAGCCGAAAAAGAAAAAAAAATCATGTCCATAAAAAAATCATGCTCTGTTAGGGCATCTGGACATCCTAGAGGGCTCTCCCACTTGGGGCCAAGCTTCATGAGCTACAAAGCAGCTTTTGCTCTGGCGGACCTGGTCTGCTGATGTATTACATAGACAACCATTTATTTAAATGACTGCATGTATTATTTCCCCTGCAATGACAACGGCAGGGAAAACGAGCAGTTGTCAGTAAATAAGGTGGGATTCACATGGTCATGTGTGAATTGTGTTCGAGAAATTTGGGCGCAACTTGCCTTGAAAAGCACACAGACACCCATCCGTATGCTGTCCAATCTCCACGGACCATGCATATTGCTTGAAAAAGGACGAAAACTGAACATGCAGCGATAGTCCATGTAAAAATTGCTCAAGCGAATAGCCTCATAGGCTACTATGCAGCTGTGGAATTCATGGACCGCACCCAAAAATATGGCCATGTGAAAGGGCTATTAAAGTAAACTTTTGGGGACTGGGAAGTCAGAGCCACAACCAGCAGCTGATAACTGCTTCAGCTCACATATTGAAGGGGTTTTTCACATAATTTCTTTTTCTAAATCACACAGCGCGCAGACCATGCATAAAAGTAATAGAAGAGTTTGTACTCTTTTATTAGCCCTGCAGTTCCAGTGCTGCTTCTCTGTTCTCCCTGCTTTGATTCTGTGAATTGGATGTCACATGGTTTTGCTGCTAATCACAGACCTCAGCAGTTTTTACTTTTGGCCATAGCCAGTATGATAAAAAAATAAATAAAAGTTTACTCTGTAATGAGTTGTCATTGAAGACAAAGACCCTTTCTGGCCCCTTTTACTTTCTGCTAGAACAAATTGTTATATATTGCTTATCCAGTAGAGGGTGCTATTGATTTGTTGCGGTTTTCGGACAATTTCCAGAGACTACGGCATTACTTTACATTTAATAAAATAAAACATTCAGTGATACGTGCCTTATGGGAATCTAGTAATATATTTCTATTTTTGGATGGACATGAGTGTATATATCGCAAACACCCGATACAAGCAAATATTGTATAGACTGTGATATTTAATGAAATGAGATCTATGTTGTTTTTGACTTCCCAAACTCAATATGTGCAAGTGGCATTCAGGAAGGAAAGAGGGTCTATTAAATCATTTATGTAGAGCAGCCAAGCCTATGGGGCTGGGATGGCTGGAGGCAACTCACTAATGAGAGCTCATACATAACCTGTATCCTGCATGGGGATATTTGGATGTGTGACTTTTAGAGCCTCATTGTTCACAGTATCTAAGTGTCATGTGTCTAGTGGAAACACATATGCAGAGCTTTAAACTAGGACAATATGGGAAGGGAAGTGAAAGGCCAGATAAAAATATACAGCTAATTAATACATTTGAGAACCTTGCTATGAGAAGTGGAAAGAAAGAACAAAGACAAAAAATTCAAAAGAAAAGTAGAGGAGCAAGAGACACCAATCACAAACTAAAATGCTTTTAAACGCATATGCACAGAGCATGGGAAACAAACAAGGAGAATTGGAGCTTCTCACACAGAAAGAGAAATATGATGTCATAGGCATCACGGAAACTTGGTGGAATGATACACATGATTGGAATACAAAGGTTGAAGGATACAACTTATTTATAAAGACCCAATTAGACATAACAATTATCGCTCAAAAGATGTCTTTTGAGCGATAATCGTTGTGTCATTTACAGCGCAAGATGATCGCTCAAACCTTGTGCTCCGAATGGAGGATGCAGAAGACAAGTGGAGTGTCCCCGCTTGTCTTCTGCATCCAGCTGTTCTCTGCTCGGAGCGGCCGGCTGTTATACAGCCAAGCGCTCCGAGCAGGGTATGGAGAACAGAGCTGGACCGCTCTGTTCTTCATACCCAGCCTGTCATCAGGGAGCGGGATACAGCTGAAACAATAGTGTCAGCTGTATCCTGCTGTGAATCCCTGATAAGGCTCATCGTTGTCTTTCAGCATGCTGAAAGGCAACGATGAGCGACGGCGTAAAGAAAACTGCACGATGTCAGTGCAGTTACACACAACGATTATCGCTCAAAAGACGGCTTTGAACGATAATCGTTGTGTCTAAATGGGCCTTAAAAACAGACCTAAAAAAGGGGAGGAGGTATTGTATTGTATGTTAGGAAAACATTCATCTCCACAGATATTCAGGCTTCAGAGCATGATAGTTCTGTAGAAACTATATGGGTAAGAATAGAAGGAGAGAACAACTGAAAGGACACCATTGTAGGCATTTACTATAGGCTGCCTGGACAAGCAGAAGATATGGATGAACTCTTTCTACATCAGATGGCCAAGCTATCAAAAAAGCATGACATGGGAGATTTTACCTATCCAGACATTTGTTGGGAATCTCTCTGAGGTAAAAGTAACGGATCCAACAAATTCTTATCCGCTCTTACTGACAACTTTATCTTCCAAAAGCTAGAAGAGAAAACGAGAGGATCTGCTGTCTTGGACCTAATTCTTACAAATGGAGGGAATGGTTGAGGGAGTAAGGGTGGCTGGGACCTTAGGGGCAGTGATCATACTATCCTTGGATTTTGGATAAAAAGGGGAGGAAGACGTGAAAAAACTCAGACCTCAAGGTTGAATTTCAGAAAGGCAGATTTTAATGAACTCAGAAAAAGGGTAGGAAGAATCCAATGGCTGGATGTCCTTAAGGACAGAAATGTCCAAGAAGGTTGGGAAATATTGTGAAATGAGATTCTCAAAGCACAATCGTTAACAATCCCTAAAATAAGGAAGAATGGGAAGCATTTAAAGACACCAGGATGGATGAAAACAGAACTTGCACACATGTTAAAAAGGAAGAAAAATATGTTTATCAAATGGAAAGAGGGGGAAATATCTAAAGAAGAATATAATGTGGCCTGCAGAAACTGTAGGGCAAGTGTCAGAAAACCTAAAGCTAGTAATGAATTGGGGCTTGCAACAGAGGCGAAAAGCAATAAAAAAGGATTTGGGGGGTATGTCAAAAGCAAAAGAAAAGTCAAGAATGCTATTGGATGCTTACATGATGAAAATGGGTAATTGGTTAAGAATGATGTTGAGAAGGCCGAACTTTTACATTCCTTTTTTGTACCGTGTTTCCCCGAAAATAGGTCCTACCCCGATAGTAAGACCTATCGGGTTTTCTGGGGAGGCTTAAAATATAAGGCCTCTCCCAAAAATAGGACCTAGCTAAACTGCCCCCCCCCCAAAAAAAAAATCAATACTCATCCCTGAATGGCTGTGATTGGCTCATCGAGCGCCGGCTGTGATTGGCTGCTGGCGCTCAATTAGCCAATCACATTGCTCGCTTTGCTGGAGGCGGGGTATTCAAAGCCAAGTAATCAGCAGAAGCTCAGCTGTGAGATATGGAGAACGAAGTTTACCGCGGCGCCGAAGGCCATTGGGATGCCGTAGACCAGGTGAGTATAAGGCCCCTCCCCCCCCCGCCCCTGAAAAAAAAGACACTGTGCCCTTTTGGGGCAAAAATAATCTAAGACAGTGTCTTATTTTCGGAGAAACATTGTATCTGTTTTCTCTCAGAAAGTAGATGGAACATCAACTGATCTTTCCTGTGCTATTGGGGGAATAAAATAATGCAGGCTAACTATAAGCAGAGAGATGGTGACTGAACACTTAGCTAACGTAAATGAATTCAAGTCTTAAGGTCCAGATGAATTACATACTAGGATACTAAAGGAAGCAGCGGAGGTAATTGCTGAACCACTCGCCATAATTTTTGAAAGTTCCTGAAGAACAGGAGACATCCCAGAAGATTGGAAAAAGGAAAATGTTGTCCCTATCATCAAAATAAGGGGAAAAGGTGGATCCAAGAAACTACAGGCCTGTGAGCCTGACTTCTTTCTATACTGGGAAAGATCTTTGAACAAATTTTTAAACAGCATGAATGCAAGTACTTGGATAAAAATGGAGTAATTAACCAGAGCCAGCATGAATTTGTAACAAACAAGTCATGCCAGACAAATGCAATGTATGCGGTCCTTGATCAGCCGATCGAGGGTGCATACTGTTGTGCAAGATGCGTGCACGTCGCACATTTAGAAGCCCAAATTCTGGATCTAAATGGGCAACTGGCAACACTGAGAGCCATTGACATCATGGAAAGGAGTTTGGTGCTCACTGAGCAGACACTCGCTGGGGTAGAGGCGGGGGCGGATGGTAGTACGGAAGAGCAGGGGGAGCAGGCAGTCAGCTGGGTGTCAGATAGAAGGAGGCGTAGAGGGAATAGATCCAGGGAGGCTGGTCCTGAACTGGCACAACCCAACATGTCTGCAACGTTGGCAGATGAGGGGAATGCCATTACAGAGCCAGCACCGCTGCAGCACGACATGCCCTCTGAACGCCAGGGGGATGACTGCTCCAGTGAGACGGGGACGGGGAGAGCAGGGCAGGCTAGACAGGTTCTAGTGGTGGGGGACTCAATTATTAGGGGGACAGAGAGGGCAATCTGCCATAAAAACCGGGATCGTCGGACGGTGTGTTGTCTTCCTGGCGCTCGAGTTCGACACATCGCGGATCGGATTGACAGATTACTGGGAGGGGCTGGTGAGGATCCAGCGGTCATGGTGCACGTTGGCACCAATGAACAAGTTAGAGGTCAATGGAGGGCCCTCAAAAATGATTTCAGGGACTTAGGGTCCAAGCTCAGGGCGAGGACCTCCAGGGTAGTTTTCTCGGAAATACTACCTGTACCTAAAGCCACACTAGAAAGGCAGCAGGATCTTAGGGAGGTAAACAAGTGGCTCCGGAGTTGGTGTAAGAAGGAGGGATTTGGGTTCCTGGAGAACTGGGCTGACTTTGCTGTCGGCTACAGGCTCTACCGTAGGGACGGGCTGCATCTTAATGGGGAGGGTGCAGCTATGCTGGGGGATAAGATGGCTAGAAGGCTGGAGGAGTGTTTAAACTAGGGACTGGGGGGGAGGGTAAAATGAGAAATAGTGGGGTAGCCAGTGTAACTAGCGATCCGGGTCCAAGCAAAGGGAATGGGGGTCGAGCAGGGGGTGGGGTTAGTACAGTTAGAACTGACAGATCAGCCATAAGTACGAATAGCAACAAAACAAATTTAAAAAACAAACAAAAAAAGATATAAATTGTATGATCACGAATGCAAGAAGTCTGATTGGTAAAGTGGGTGAGCTTGAAGCGAGGATGACTGATGAAAACTATGATATAGTCGGAATTACGGAAACATGGCTTGATGATAAGTGCGATTGGGCGGCGAATTTGCAGGGGTACAATCTCTTCAGAAGAGACCGAAGGAACCAGAAAGGGGGAGGGGGATGTCTGTACGTCAAATCAAACTTGAAACCGAGGCTACGGGAGGATATAGGGGTAGTAGACGAACAGGTGGAATCTCTGTGGGTAGAAATACAGGGAGGAAAAAATAACAAAATCCTGATAGGGGTCTTCTATAGACCACCAAAAGCAACAGAAGAAACTGAGAACTTACTACTAAGGCAGATAGAAGAGGTGTCAAAGCGAAACGAAGTAATTATCATGGGGGACTTTAATTATCCAGATATAACATGGGAGAAGGAAACCTGCAAATCTCATAGGGGTGATAAGTTCTTGAGAGTAATTAAAGATAATTACCTGAACCAACTTGTGCAGGAACCAACAAGAGGGAGGGCCATTCTGGACCTAGTGCTAACTAACAAACCGGACCGAATAAAAGGGGTACAGGTTGAGGGGCACTTGGGGAATAGTGACTATAATATAATCAACTTCCAGCTATCAATCAATAGGAAGCCTTATCAGGGAGGGACAAAGAAACTAAACTTTAGTAAAGCAAAATTTGATGAGCTTAGAACTACTATCGGTAACATTAATTGGGACAACATCATCAAAAATATCAGAACGGAGAACAAATGGGAAAAGTTCAAAAGGATCCTAATCGCCTCATGTGAGCAGTTCATTCCCTTTAAAAATAAAAGAAACTAAAGTAAAAGGAAACCAATGTGGCTCGACAAGACGGTAAGAGGGGCAATAAACGAAAAAAAGAAAGCATTCAAACTACTAAAGCAACAAGGCAGCGAAGAAGCGCTAAAATCATATAGGGAAAAAAACAAAATATGCAAAGATACGATCAAAACTGCCAAGGAGGAAGCAGAAAGACGGATCGCCAAAGAGAGCAAAAACAACCCGAAGCTATTTTTCGACTACATTAACAGCAAAAGGATTTGCAGGGAGAGCGATGGCCCTTTAAAAAACAATGCAGGAGAAATCATTGATGATGACGAAGGGAAAGCAAATCTACTAAACAGTTTCTTCTCAAGTGTATTCACAAAAGAAAAGGAAATGCCACACGAGATGCAGTGGAATAAAACGAACCCCCCCACAAAACATCTCATACCTAACACAGGAGGAGGTGCGGAAGCGTCTAAAGAAAACTAAAATTGATAAATCGCCGGATGGATTACACCCAAGGATACTAAGGGAACTAAGTGACGAGATAGCTAGGCCGCTATACCTAATATTTCTAGACACTATCAAGACCGGTGTAGTACCATTGGATTGGCGCATTGCCAACGTGGTTCCAATTTACAAAAAAGGGAGCAAAAGTGAGCCTGGAAACTACAGGCCAGTAAGTCTCACTTCAGTAACGGGAAAAATCTTCGAGGGGATTCTGAGAGACGCCATTGAAGAGTACCTCAAGGAGAATAAGGGAATAACTCCTCACCAGCATGGATTCATGAAGGGTCGCTCATGTCAGACAAATCTGATCAGTTTCTACGATGAAGTAAGCTCTAAGCTGGACCAGGGAGAATCTATTGATCTTGTATATCTGGACTTCTCTAAAGCCTTTGACACCGTGCCACATAATAGGCTAATATACAAAATGAGGCAGCTCGGATTGGGTGAAAATGTGTGTAAGTGGGTAAAAAATTGGCTCAATGATAGAAAGCAGAGGGTGGTAATAAATGGTGCGTACTCTGATTGGACCACAGTCGCTAGCGGGTGCCACAGGGTTCAGTATTAGGCCCCACTCTGTTCAACATATTTATCAATGACCTGATAGAGGGGCTGCACAGCAAAATATCAATATTTGCAGATGACACAAAATTATACAATATAATTAATGCAACGGACCTGGACCTGGACAAGCTGGGGGCTTGGGCAGGAAAATGGCAAATGAAGTTCAATGTTGAAAAATGTAAGACTATGCACATGGGCAGGAGAAACAGATGTCACCAATATTCACTTAATGGGGTACCACTAGGGAAAAGTGATATGGAAAAGGATCTGGGGGTATTAGTGGATAATAGACTAAACTGGAGTAACCAATGCCAGTCAACTGCTGCAAAGGCAAATAAAGTTTTGGGATGTATTAAAAGAGGTATAGGGGCGAAGGACGAGAACATCATCCTTCCATTATATAAGGCACTTGTCAGGCCTCACATGGAATACTGCGTACAATTCTGGTCACCGGTGCTCAGGAAAGATGTCACAGTGCTTGAGGGGGTTCAAAGAAGGGCAACTAAACTAATACATGGAATGACGGGACTGGAATACCCAGAGTGGCTATCCAAACTGGGACTATTTACTCTTGAAAAAAGAAGGTTAAGAGGCGACCAAATAACCATGTATAAGTACATGAGGGGACAACACATGGATCTCTCCCACGATCTGTTTACACCCAGGACCACGACGGTAACAAGAGGACATCTGCTACGATTAGAGGAAAGTAGGTTTCATCACCAACATAGAAGGGGATTCTTTACTGTAAGAGCAGTTAGACTGTGGAACTCTCTACCGGAGGAAGTGGTGATGGCAAAATCCATAGAGGAGTTTAAAAGGGGACTTGATGTCTTTCTGGAGAAGAAGGATATTACAGGATATAAATATTAGGTTAAGTGTCAATCCGGGTTTACAGGCAGGTAGGAACTATTAGGGGTTGATCCAGGGAACAGTCTGATTGCCATTAGGGAGTCGGGAAGGAATTTTTTCCCCAAAAGGGCTAATTGGCTTCTGGGCATGGGTTTTTTTTGCCTTCCTCTGGATCAACACAGGAGGATAGACAGGCTGGACTAGATGGACATTGTCTTCATTCAGCCTTACATACTATGTTACTAAATCTAATTTCCTTCAATGACAGAATCACCGACTGGGTTGATCAGGGACATGTGGTGGATATAGTATATCTTGACTTTAGTGAAGCATTTAACAAAGTATCTCATACCATACTTATTAAAAAAATGACCAAATATGGGATTGACAAGGCAACTGTTCACAACTGGCTGATCGTACTCAAAGAGTGGTCATAAATGGCTGCACATCCAAGTGGAAGAATGTATCAAATGATGTACCACAAGGCTCTGTCCTAGGCCCAGTGTTCAACATTTTTATAAATGATCTGGAGGAGGTAAATAATGGAGAACTGATCGGATTTGCCGATGACACAAAGCTAGGAGGGACCGCTAACACTAGGGAAGAGAGAGTATTCAAAAAAATCTAGAAAAACTTGAACAGTGGGCGGCGACTAAAAGAATGGTATTTAACAAGGAGAAATACAAAGTCCTACATCTGGGCAAGAAAAATGAAAAAAGCACATACAGAATGGGAGGAATTGGGTTAAGCAGCAGCACATGTGAAAAAGACTTGGGTATACTAGTAGATTATAGACTGAACATGAGTCAACAATGTGATGCAACAGCCAAAAAGAAAAACACAATTCTGGGATGTATTAAGAGAAGCATAGAGTCTAGATCACATGAGGTAACTATCTCCCTCTACTCTTCCTTAGTCAGACTTCATCTGGAATACTGTGTCCAGTTCTGGGCACCCCACTTTAACAAAGGCACAGACAAACTGGAGCAAGTTCAGAGAAGAGTTACCAAGATGGTGAGCGGTCTGCAAATCATGTGGAATATGAGGAACGATTAAAGGATCTGGGAATGTTTAGCTTGCAAAAAAGAAGGCTGAGAGGAGACTTAATAGCTGTCTACAAATATCTGAACGGTTATCACAGTGCAGAAGGATCAGTCCTATTCTCATTTGCACAAGGAAAGACTAGAAGCAATGGGATGAAACTAAAAGGGAGGAGACACAAACTAGATATTAGAAAAAACTTTCTGACAGTTAAAGTGATCAATGAGTGGAACTGGTTACCATAGGAGGTGGTGAGTTCTCCTTCAATGGAAGTGTTCAAACAAAGGCGGGACAAATATCTGTCAGGGATGATTTAGTGAATCCTGCACTGAGCAGGGGGTTGGTCCTGATGACTCTGGAGGTCCCTTCCAACTCTACCATTCCATGATTCTATACAAAGGGTGAACCCTGTGCTGCGGATATAAGAATCACACATTTTGTCAGTGCACTTCAGATTTTATCTGTAGCTTGTGGATGAGTTTGCTTGATGTTGTTTGTTCTGTAAAACACTGCAGATTTCCCACTTGCAAGTGTTAAGACAAGACCGTAATGTTGGTATTGTGGCAGAGATGTATCTCGGCTTTATGGGGCCAGAAGGCACTCAGAGCTCAGTGCAGCAGATTCCAGTCCTGGGGCTTTACAGGCGTTGGTTACCGATGCAGGTACAGGGTCCATAAGGACTGGCAAACTCTGGGTAAAAGAACGATGACATGGTTTACCTGGATACTGTCCTTGTCCAAAGGAGGGTTCCACTCCATGATGCTTGCAAACTAGAACTTTATTTGGAACAGAAGTGATAGCAGTATCTTGTTCTCCCAGTGGCTGAAATAATCTGTCTAAAGAGTCCTCAGATCAGTTGAGCTCTCTCCGAGGTACTCCAAAGGATATCCCAGTTCACAGAAAGTAGGGTTTGAAACGAGGATTGCAGGACCATGGGAGAAGGACCACATCACAAGGTTAGCAGGAATTGAGGGAGCTAAGGGTTTAAGGATGAAGTGAGGGTGGTTAGGGGGCAAGGCTATATCAGGGAAATGCTACCTCTGGGCCTGGGAGAGCCATTTTGGAAGAGAAAGAAAGCAGCAGGGAACAGCAACTACCCGCATGTCTTCCATGGAGGATTTCCCAGGGGAAGCTTCACACTGCTGCTGGCGTCTATGGTCCAGTCTGGTTGCCGGGGCAGGTAGCAGGTTTGCTCATTCATCTTGTGAGAACTCCATCAGTGGTAAGAGAGAGGCCCCCCCCCCCCCCCCCCCCCCCAGGGCTAGGCTGCGCACGTGATTAGGCTTTTAGGAAGCCACGAGGGCTCGGCAATGCTTGAAAAGCCCCACCAGGGATCCTTTGAGATGGGTCTCCATCGCTTCCCCAAGGTGAAGGATGAGTCAATTTGAGGGGAATTCAAGTAGGTGGCCGTGTCCAGTGGTGTTACGTAGGCATCAGTCTGATTTAAAGCACCAGACAACAGGAGAGATGTTAGCCCCACAGTGAGCTCCAGCAGTCGACACGGGGAGCAGAGGCAAGAGACGAAGGAGGTTTGCAACGAATGTGGTGGAGTGGTAGCTGGCCCAGCATCTCGTAGGAGTTCTGCAGGGTCTGAAGGGTCGCCTGAATAATATAATTAATCTCCATAGCGTGACAATGTCAGTAACGACCTATGGAGCAATTACATAGTAACATAGTATGTTAGGTTGAATGAAGACATTGTCCATCTAGTTCAGCCTGTTTCAACCTCCTCCCATACTTGTTGGTCCAGAAGAAGGCAAAAAAAAACAACAAACCAATTTAGCTCATTTGGAGGAAATAAATTCCTTTCTGACTCCATAATAGCAGCCAGAGTAATCCCTGGATCAACATTTGAAATCAACAACCCCGCTGGTCACCTAATGTCTATATCCTATAATGTCAGTGCTCTAGAAAAACATCAAGTCCCCTCTTAAGCTCCTCTATGGATTTTGCCATCACCTTGTCCTCAGGCAGAGAGTTTCACAGTCTCACTGCTCTTACAGTAAAGAACCCTCTTCTATGTTGGTGATGAAACCTGCTTTCTTCTAGACGTAGAGGATGCCCTCTTGTTACCATCGCAGTCCTGGGTATAAACAGATCATGGGAGAGATCCTTGTATTGTCCCCTAATGTATTTATACATAGTTATTTGGCCGCCCCTTAACCATCGTTTTCCAGGGTGAATAATCCTAATTTTGATAGCCTCTCTGGGTATTCCAGTCCTCCCATTCCTTTTATTAATTTAGTTGTCCTTCTTTGAACCCCCTCAAGCACTGCAACATCTTTCCTATGCACCAGTGTCAAGAACTGTACACAGTATTCCATCTGAGGCCTGACAGGTGCCTTATATAGTTGGAAGAAGGTCCAGCATTCCCAAGGGCAGATAGTCTGGATTCTGGGTCAATGGCTGGTGGGCTCACAGCTCCTGCACAGCCTGGTGGGTATGTTTCCATGTCTTGTCAGTCACACAATTCAGTTTTGCTGTAATAAGGAAAGGAGCAGGTCAGGGGTGTTTGGGGTCTTCCCTGGTCTGACATTAGCCAGGTGGGTGGAGGGGGAAACCTGAGGGCATTGATGGGCAGCATTAGGGACTTGTTAACTAGGTGTGAGAGGCAGGATTGCCAGGTTATCCTTGTCAGCATGGACGATCCCTTTGACATCATTTGCTATTCCCGATGGGGGACCTATTTCAGGTAGCCAATTGGTGGCAGGTGCTCAGCTGGAGTGATGGTACCGGTGCAGACAGAGAAGGACAATAATGCAAAAGGCGAAGTATGTGTTTGCCTTGAGGTTCCATTGGGACCACGTTTAAAAAAGGAAGTATATGGGTTAAAATTAGAGATGAGCGAGCATACTCGTCCAAGCTTGATACTCATTCGAGTATTAGGGTGTTGGAGATGCTCGTTACTCGTAACGAGTACCACGCGGTGTTCGGGTTACTTTCATTTTCTTCCCTGACAAATTTGCGCGCTTTTCTGGCCAATAGAAAGACAGGGAATGCATTACAACTTCCCCCTGCAACGTTCAAGCCCTATACCACCCCCCTGCAGTGAGTGGCTGGCGAGATTAGGTGTCACCCGAGTATTAAAATCGGCCCCTCCCATGGCTCGCCACAGATGCATTCTGACATAGTTTAGGGAAAGTGTTGTTGATGCCGGAGCTGCTATAGGGAGAGTGTTAGGAGTGATTTTAGGCTTCAAGAACCCCAACGGTCCTTCTTAGGCCATAGAAATCGCAGATCGCACCTATGTGCAATCTGCGATTTCTGTTCTCTTCTCTATATGCGCTCAATGGGGCCGGCGGCAGCAGCGCCGACCCCATTGAGAACATATAGAAGACAAATCATTCTTCTCTGCCACAGCTGTAACAGAGAAGAACGATGTTTGCCCATTGAATTCAATGGAGCCAGCAATACAGCAGGTTCCACTGAAAGCAATGGGCTGTCGGCGATCGCGGGATGAATTGTCGGGAAGGGCTTAAATATATAAGCCCTTCCCTGCAATTCATCCAGAAATGTGTAACAATAAAATTATATACCGGCGTATAAGGCGACGGGGCGTATAAGACGACCCCCCAACTGTCACCTTATACACCGGGAATACAGTGGAGCAAAGAATAAAAATCATTACTCACTTCTCCTGGTGTTCTGCGCCGCTGCTGCAGGCTGTCGCTCCCTCCTGGTCCCCGGCAGAGCATTGCTTTCTGGACGCAGTGGTTGAAATCCCCGCCTCCAAAAACACACGTGCCTTCAGCCAATCACAGCCATTCAATGACATCATTGTCATTGGCTGTGATTGGCTGAAGGCACGTGTGTTTCTGGAGGCGGGGATTTAAAGCCCTTCATAGAGAAAGCAATGCTCTGCCGGGAACCAGGAGGGAGCGACAGCCTGCAGCAGCGGCGCAGAACACCAGGAGAAGTGAGTAATGATTTTTATTCTTTGCTCCACTGTATTCCCGGCGTATAAGGTGACAGTTGGGGGGTCGTCTTATACGCCCCGTCGCCTTATACGCCGGTATATATTTTTATTGTAACACATTTCTGGATGAATTGCAGGGAAGGGCTTATATGTTTAAGCCCTTCCCGACAATTCATCCCGCGATCGCCGGCAGCCCATTGCTTTCAGTGGAACCTGCTGTATTGCTGGCTCCATTGAATTCAATAGGCAAACATCGTTCTTCTCTGCCACAGCTGTTACAGCTATGGCAGAGGAGAACGATCTTTATGCTGACAGTGGGGGGGGCCCACTCTTGCCGCTATTGTGGCTTAATAGTGGGACCTGGGAACTTAAGATGCAGCCCAACATGTAGCCCCTCGCCTGCCCTATCCGTTGCTGTGTCGTTCCCATCACTTTCTTGAATTGCCCAGATTTTCACAAATGAAAACCTTAGCGAGCATCGGCGATATACAAAAATGCTCGGGTCGCCCATTGACTTCAATGGGGTTCGTTACTCGAAACGAACCCTCGAGCATCGCGAAAATTTCGTCCCGAGTAACGAGCACCCGAGCATTTTGGTGCTCGCTCATCTCTAGTTAAAATATGAAGCGATGAATATGTAGAGATATTTTTTCTCCTCTCTTTTGCTATTTTCACTGGTGTGGTTGGAGAAAAGGCCCCTGGACAACTGTTCGGCTCTGTTTTGCTATATGCATTCATAGGGAAGGGGTATCGCATTTATGGGGATCAGGCATGCCTTTGATATGACAAACAATTTAGACAGCATAAAACAGTTCAGCCTAACATTCAATGGGACCATAAGGACATTGGCCTATGCTTACGGGTCATGGCGCTGTCTTCAGGCACAGCTAGTGTTGCCAGTGGTTTCAATCAAGCGGGCCAGTCCACAGGACAGAAATCAGGCCTGTGTTGGCAGTTTAATGAGGGACAGTGTAAATTTGGAGCCGGCTGTCAATTTAAATATATCTGCTCACACTTCAATGGTGCCTCACATGGGTCATTCCGCTCTTTTGAAAGGGGGAAGGGAAAAGGCACGACTGGTGCTGGACAAATGGAGGATCCTGGTTAGGCCTCTAGAGATGCTCCCCTATTTCAAAAGGTTGCCAAATAGGGCTAAAGCCGAAATTCTATATTCAGATTTTAAAGGGGGTTTCAGAATTCTGTCCCCTTCTCATCAGGTTCCCTTTGTAGTTAAAAATTTTCGGTCAGCTATGAAACACCTGGATGTGTTACACAAGGAAGTACTGTTGGGACGCATGTCGGGCCCCTGTAGTAGCACTCCTTTTCCAAATCTGGTTTCCCCATTGTGCGTAGTCCCAAAAAAGGAGCTTCGACTAATTCATCATCTCTCTTACCCAATGATGTCAATGATGGTATAGACCCTGAGCTGTGTTCAGTCCTTTGCAGCGGCTGTTAAATGGGTGCGTAGTTATTGAAAAGGGGCGCTTTTGGCAAAGACTGACGTTGAATCGTCTTTTTGGCTTCTCCTGGTACACACTGAGAGTGTTCATCTATTGGGACGGATCGTGTTTTATAGATCAATGTTTGCCCATGGGCTGTTCAATTTCCTATGCATATTTTGATGCCTTTGGTTCTTTTCTTGAATCGGTAGCTTCAGATGTAGAGGGGGTGGGATCGCTGATTCATTATTTGGATGACTTCCTATGTCTGGGCCTGGAAGGTCTTCAATTTGTGTATTGCTGTTAAAAACATTGCAATGGGCTTGTCTTAGTTTTCTTGATATCACTATTGATACTGATTTGATCGAATGTAGGTTGTCAGAGGCTAAATTTGACTCCATGTGTCAAGACATCAGTAGGGCCTGTAGTTTGAATAAGATTTTCCTTAGGAATTGCCAGATCATGCCCATGGGAATAGTTTTTCCGCAGATTGGCAAGTGCTACATCAGATATAAAACTGGCCCATCATTTTATTTGTTTCAAGAAGGAGCACAAAGCAGTCTTGGATGTCTGGCTGTCCTTTTTTTTGAGCAATATAATGGCAGGTCGTTAACAATGTTGGAAGTGGTTTATAATTTAGATTGCGAGCTGTTTACTAATGCAGTGGTGAGTGCGGTATTTTGGTGCTTTTTATCAAGGGCAGTGGTGTGTCGCTCCATGGCCTGAGTATTGGTTAGAAGCTGGCCTTGTTAAAAAATTGGTGTTGTTGGAACTCTTCCCTATTGCGGTGACGGTGATGGGAGAGTGGTTTTGTAATAAGAGTTAAATTTCATTGAGACAACTTAGAGGTAGTTCAGGCTATCAACAACATTACAGCATCCTCTTCCCCAGTTGTCTGCCTGTTTTGGAATCTGGTGTTGTCTTCTTTATCTCTGAATACATGGGTGGTGACTGTTCCTATTCCAAGTGTTAATAATTGAATTGTGGACTCTCTCACTTTCAGTGGGAGTGTTTCAGATCCTTAGAGCCAGTAGCATATGCGGGAGGGAGACCTTGCCCCCTCAACTTTGGAGACTGGTTGACTTGTAGCGAGTCTCCTGATTCAACATCATTGGCGTTGAGTACGTGGACAGCGTATGAAGTGGCGGGAATGGGAGTAATGAGTGGACTGGTTGGGTGAGGTGTGCACGGATGATGATAAGGTAGGAGTGCTGTTATATGTATTGGGGGAAGCTTCGGTTGCGGGATGGTCAACAGCAAAAGTTAATCTTGTGATAGTAGCCCTGGCCTTCGGTTTTAAATTTAGGGGCATCTGTAATAAAACTAAAGAATTTTTAGTTGGCCAGGACATAAAAGGGTTTAGACGGGACAACATTACAAAGGACAAGTGTAAGCCCATTTCATTTCCATCACTAGGGGGTTTGGGTGGTGCTTTGGAATCCATCTGTTTTAATTTAATGATGTAATTTTATTTTGTCTTGCTTTCTCTTTGGCATTCTGTGGTGCTTTCCGTGTGAACAAATTAATATCTCTTAGTACAAAATTGGGGGCAGTGATCATGAGTTCAGATGTTCTTCTTTTGGGGTTCATTTGGAATTTTGGATTTGCTAGGGACTGTAAGATCATTTTGGCTGGAGTAACAAGAGCAATGATGTGCCTGGTACATTGTTTTTCAGTTTATCGGTCCTCTGTCCCTGTTGAGACAGGTCCAAAGTTCTAATTTAATGCTATTTTGACGAAAAGCTTTGACAGCTTGGGGCCTTGATGGTGCTGAGTTTTCATCACACTCTTTTAGGATGGGAGCGGTGACTGAAGTGGTGTGTTGGGGACTGAGCCCAGAAATAGTTCAGGGAATTGGGAGATGGGAATCAAATCATTATAAGTGCTTTATTCGTCCACAGGGCCTGTTTGAATCTTGTAACTAGTGGGAAGAGAGAGAGAGGTGAGATAGAGTATTGGTTTAATTGCTGTCAACAGTTGTGCAAGATGTCTTTTTATTGATGGGAAGGTTGTTCCTTTTTTCTAATTTTGCAGGTTGCGGCTCAGCTTTAATCTGGATTCTTGGGCATTCTCTTGTATATTGGGGTGCAGAGTGGGTGAATTGATTTGTGGGGCTTGAGCGGGCACTAGATATTTTGGTATTACATGTCCGGGGAAATGACCTAGGTATGCGCCTGTTTCAGGATTTAATGTGGGACATACATTATTATGACATATTGCATTTACAAACGTTGTTTTCCAAGATAATAATAGTGTGGTCGGAGATTGTTCTGCGGAAACATAAAGGGTGGCACGATCGGTGGAAAAATTAAATAAGGCCTAGATTATGATTGATAGAGACATATCTGTCTTTATGGCAAGGAACAGGGGTGTGAGTGTTTGACGTGTTGATCTGGAGTCAGGACATGGCAATTTTTGGTGGAATGATAGTATTCATTTGAGCACAGATAGCGGTCCTGAATTGTGTTGCTCCTTTTCTATCCAATTTTGCCCATTCTGCACCTCGCAATGTCTCCAGCTCTGCCCGCTAGAGACTTAGTGTGTTCTACAGTGCTTGCGCCTAACTGAGTGAACAGATGTATGCTCTATGACTCATCTCCAGCTGGACTGACATCACGCTCATACACCATCGTCAGTGTGGCATAAGTGCTGTGGACTGTGGTACGCATGATGCCTCCAGTACGCGAAGCAGAATGGGTGCGTTTTCCTCTACAATAGGCAGGGAAGTTCGCTAGTAATTTGTATTATCAGCGCACATCAACCAGCATATTCAATAGATGGCAAAAAAAGTAGTAGAACTTCCTTTAATGGAGCATATATAACTGGGCAGAACTCACCTTTGCAAATATCCTTTGGTGACTCACTACTCTTCATGAAGCGGAAGTCCTGTTTATATATATATATATATATGTTCTGCAGAAATATATATATATATATATATATATATATATATATATATATATATATATATATATATATATATATATATATATATATATATATATATATATATATATATATATATATATATATATGTATATATAATGTGTGTGTTCAAATGTTGCAAACATGTAATATTTATAAAGAATTAAAGCAAGTGACCAGGTCACTGTCTCACATTTGTCCACTGCAGAAAATTTGGAGTGTTTATGCTACATATGGATGTATTGATGAAAAAATTGTATCCGGCATCCAAAAGCAAAATAAAACTTCCAATTTATTGCATCATATTAAAAGCCGCAGCTTGTGTGTGATATTCTTCATCAATACTAGCGAAGTCCAGGGCTTCAAGTTTCTCCATGCATCCTTTTGAATTATACCTGTCCATTTTCAAACATATACATGAGGTTAGCTGAACCCCTTTCTGAGTATCATGTTACATATGGATGTACCCTAGCAATCATAACCCTTGCAAAAATTCTTAGGGTGCTATTAGACAAACACTAGCGGCCGCCATTAGCATGCGTATTTGCTATTTTCCTGTACTTTTTTCACCTGCAGGGCATGCTCATTTGTGTGCGGCAAACAAAGACGCAGAGATTTAAATGGATTTAATTAGTCTAATGAGTTCCAGATGTGTTCTTTTTACAGCAGAATTACGCAGTGTATCATGCATCTCCTTGTGCATTTACGCACCTACCCTTTGACTTCTATGGTGCGCAAATGCACAGGAAAATAAAGTGTAGTGTATAGGAGCTGTACGCTCCATAATAACAATGTGGTTATTTCCTTAATGAATGTAGAGGATAAAGTTTGGTTGTTTTGTCACTCTATGCTTGAAAACCCTATCTGCTCCCTATTTGTCAGTTAGCTAGATGAAAGACAGCTGCCCTGGGATTGGGGGAAAAGCCCTCTGCACTGGTTGGTTTAGAAGGATCAGATAAAAAAGAGAGAGGGTGGGGTTTGGAGAGTCAAGAATCTAGACGAATGAGAGACAAAGAAAAGGAGAGCAGAGAGGAATCGAGATCTTGGGAGTCAGTGTGGTGGGAAGGAGAAAGTATTAGTACAAAAGGAGTATTGTTGCAGGAGAAAAGAATCAGTGTAAGTAAATAAAGAAGGATAAGGGAACAGATTGAAGAATAGTAACTAAAGGGGAGAAGAAGATTTATACCTAAAGAAACAGAAGAGAGAGAAGCAGGAGGGCAAAGCATAAAGGACAGAAAATAAGTCCTGTGCTTTTCACTTAGGAGCGTGCCCTAGCCTTCAGATGAAGTCTCTGTATTTAATGCCTGCATATTAAATAAAAGTGTATCTACCTCAAGTAATGAAGTCATGCGAAATGTTTTAAGATGATGAAAAATTATTTTCCGGAATAAATTGTTCCACTGATTCAAAGTTTAATCCTGCCTCTTGGAGTCCCTTCTCACCACCATAACATTTGCACTGAGGTACCCCACTACACTTCAGGGAATAAGGACAATTCCTTTTTATTTTCTTTTTCTTTTTGGTATTGTGAACTTTACAAATTACCATCTTATCCTATCTGACTTTCTGGGTAGCTCAAAGAGCCAAGAACTGCATTATTATTTTTTCAACTGTATACCACCTTCCGCTAGTGAGGAAAATCCGTGGGGCCACTGTGATCATCACCACTGCTCCCCACCCCACTGCGGTCTGGCGTGTTGCAAAAGCATGCTGCAGTTTTTATGCATGACTGAAATGTGCAGGTAAATGCATGCATGTGAACAAACCCATTGAAGTCAATGGGTTCTATTCTCTGCATATTGCAAACGTAAATTTTGCACATACAAATACGTCAGTGTGAATCTAACCTAAGGTTGTGTGTATTTCCACTTGACATTGGAAATGCCACATTACAGGGCATTTTAAGTGCACATCAGCAACACTATCAGAAAACCATATGGTTTTTACCATGAAACGCTGTGGTTTTGTAATGTGGTTTCCTGCCAGACGGCTTCTGCAGGTGAAGCACATTATTGATGATAAAACTTGTGGTTTTCTGACAGCATATTTGCTATGCAATTAAAACGCAGTACAAGCGCCCTGGAAATGCTGTAAAAACTAATTTTAAATACCATGTGGGAACACATCCGTACTTATACTACACCAATGTATTCTGCAATGCAGTACACAGATTGTCATCACTAACCTCAGGCGGCACAAGCCACCATATGAACCCTCTTGACCATTAACAGGTGCAGAGGACTCACATGTAATCTTTTACTTGTCCTAAAATAAAGAGTTGTATTAGATGTTCTTTAAAGCTCCACTGTCATGGGACAATGGCGCTTCAGATAAATTAATGTGCACAATACCCATACAGGGTTAGTGGAGGAGAGTTGCTGATGGATATGACATTGCTTGCTGAGGAATTCCCCGACAGTTCTAAATAATGTTCCAGTGGGTGGTATAGCAGGTGCTTTGAGTCTTTGGATTTGAATCTTCATGGGTATTCTATAGAATGACACTTTAACATAATTAGGTGTCTTTAGGAAGCACTAATATGAACTATGTTTGCATGACAAAGTATGGGAACATCCATAAAAAAGTCAAGTTCTGTGCAATAGCCTCACAGACGTACTGCACATCCACCATAGTCTGACTTCAATGCTGTGATATGGAAAAACAATGGAGGCATCAATTAAGACCAAGGTTGCAGGGTTTACCGATGGAATGTAGAGCACTTGCTAGGCTTGGGACTGTACTGTGGGCACTTGTGACCTCTTTTACATAATGCATCAAACTTCATTTTTTTGGAAAAGATATGTCTGCAGCCATAAATGCTGGAACATGTGTTGAGGTCACCTACTCAGCACTGTTATTGATTTAGACCTCACAGACTCCCTTTTAGTGTATTGGCTCCAGACTGCTTTACCACTAGGTGGCTAGAACCTGTGCAGGACTTCCCTCTTAGGAAGGTATACTATCCTAACAAAAGTGTTTGTACCCCCCATCGGTGGAATGGATTGTGTCTTTTTAGCATGGCACGTGTCTTAAGCCACGCTACGTAAGATGCAGACCCTTGGAGGTATCAGCAATAGTTTATGACAGGAGCTGCACGCTATTGGATATACGGGTTATGCCGCTACAGATAAGCTGGCCATCACAAAGGTCAATGTATCGGCCCATCTATAGTTGAGCAAGTAGGGATGTCTTTGGACAATTGAGAAATGGAAGAACATTATATGGAGTGACGAATCATGCTAGTCTATCTTCAAATCGGATGGATCTAGGTGTGGAGGATGCCTTGAGAATGCCACCTGCTTCAGTGTGTTGTGCCAACAGTTCATTACAGTTGAGGTTCCACTATGGTCTGTGGATGTTTTACGTGGCATGGTCTTGGTCCGTTGGCTGTAGTGGCAAGAACCATGAACACGGAGGTGTACCCTGACATTCTAAACAATAATGTGTTGCTGACAATGTGGTAATACTCTGGGAGCAGTCAGCAATACTTCATATAAGACAACGCACCATGTCACAAAGCCAACACTGTTTTACATTGGTTTGGGGATATGGATGTTCCAACATCAGACCAGTCTGCACAGAGTGCCGACCTGAACTCTAATGAATATCTTTGGGACAAACTGGAACATCGGGTAAGGAAATATGTATCCATCCTTTTTGAGAACTCTCTTTTTTTAACTCTCCAGACATTTCCAGGAGCGAAATACCAGCTGAAGTGTATCAGATGTTAGTAGAAAGTATATCATGGAGAGTATCCCATGTCATTAGGTCCAAAGGAGCTCCACCAAGGTATCCAATTATTTTTTTTAGGATAGTTTACACTAGGTGGTGAGAAATTGTAAGGCAGGCTGTACACGACCGGGTTGGATTCTGCATGCGGGAGCGATCATCAGGATCAAACTATGTGCCCAGCAGGCATCCGCACGTACCTGTCATATCTTCTTCTTTTCTGTACTGCAGATGTTCCGCACGGCTTGCTGTCAGACATGCGCAGTACAGATTTTTTTAAACCCCTGCTTTTGTCAGTTGCAGAAGGGCCACGGGTTGGATGGCTTCCTTTGACTTCAATGGAAGCCAACCCTGTGGAACCTGCGCAAAAATAGAACATGCTGCGATTTTTCCTCCGTGAGCGGAAAATCGCAATTGATTTCCACTCATGTGCAGGTAAAAACATTTTTCCATAGCATGTTATGGGCAGAATTTGCTGCGGAATCCAAAGGCGGACGTCCGCTCCAAATTCCACAGTCCAAATATGCCCATGTACAGCCGGCCTAAAAGGGGAGACAAAACTAGGCACAAGAGCATTGCAATCTTGGCTTTTCATGGCTGAGATAAGAAAACCTGGAAGCTCCATTGCAACCACTTATCGGAAAGAGCAGAGTGTTTTGCACAGCGCTGTTTCTGTAGCTTTTGCTAAAGTGCTCTGGAACTGTGGAAACAGCATAGTGTGCTGTGCTATACCGTTTCTGTAGCTTCCATTGACTTGAATGAGAGCTCAGGAAAGAGCACTGAGCTAAGCATTTGGCACTTTCTATAGGCTCTGGCTGGGTCACCAGTAGCCTTGGCAGTGGTTTCCTAACTCTGCTATGAAAATCTGAGATAGGAATACCCTTTTAATCTTTGCCATGGACTGTCCCTAGTTTCTACGTACCCCACTGACTGTGTAATCCAGCATGGATCAGGGTAAGTCAACGCTTTTGATGGTGGTGCTCTGTTGGGAAGCTTGCCTTCTGGGGACGTACTATACCTAAATACTTCTTTCCTTTCAAAAGAAATTGTTCACTTCAGTCATAATGACAAAAAATATCCCTGGGCATAGTTGAGATATATTTTCAGATTAGTTTTTTAATTGAATATAATCCTGAGGTTTTGTATGAAGGACCAGACCTCTAGCGTCTTCTCATGTACAACGTTCAGCCTCCAACAATAGCCCTTAAGTAGGTCATTTTTAGAGAAGAATAAAAGCCTTCTTCCTTGAGTATCCATTTCATGCACAATGTGACGTCCGCTATTTTTATACACGTCTAGGCTGAGAGATATTCACAGAGAATGTGTCTCCACCAGCGTCCTGCCCTCTGTTCTCATCATTTCCAGTACTCGAAGAATCTGCGATCGCCTACAGTCTTCACCACTTGATAACCAGGTGCTGGCAGAAATTCACAGCAAGAAGTTGGATCAAGCAGATGCCTTAAGTCTTTCTGCGCTCCTCCGGAGACCGAGAAATGTGTAATTCGCTGCCTCTTGTCGACAGTTGAGACACTTTGATCCTAGATGGCGTGCGGCATGTCATGGTGGGTTGTCTAATCTGACAAAGCTCAAATCACACAGTTGTGCCTCAGAAAATGGGCACGCTCCTCAGAGCTGCTATTAGGCCATTGCTGTCACAATAGGTTAAAAAAAAAATTCACAAGCAGTGCGGAGTTATTCTGATAATACAATAACTGGAGGCCGGGAGCAAATATTAGAGAAGCTTTAGAGTAGAAAGCAATGAATTATCAAGAGCTTATGAGACAAGTAAACCCTGCTATTAACACTGTATCTTACAAGCCATGCGTAAAGCTTCTTTGAATAGTCTTGATAATAAACTGCTTACTTCTAGATGACCGTGCTTGCTCGGTATGGTATCTGTCCTAATGATGTGCTGTTGGTTGACATCTATGAAAAGTGAGCAATAAATGTGGATCCTTCTGGCTGAAAAGCAATTTTTGAATTTACTGCACTGCAGGAAAAAGTTTTGGAAAAAGCCTGGTGACATATAAGAAATTCATTTAGCAGACCTTCTTGGAGCGGTTGCATAAGATTAGAAGGACCATTGTCACAGCGCTGGTTGTTTCGGAGGATGGGAATCAGAGTGATATCACGGTGTTAGTCCTAGTCCACGTGATCCTCACGCCAGAGCATGCTCGGTTCATTTCTTTTGGACGCCAATGAGGACGCTTCTCTGAATGTGGTTGGATTAGTCACCCAGTCAATCAGCACTACTTTGTACGCATTTATTCTGGCTCCTCCTCACAGAGGACGCCGGTTATACTCCTTGTCTGAAGGTGATTTTGGTCTAGTCAGCAACTTTTTGATCCAGTCCTGTGTCTCTGTTCAGATACGTCTATCTTGTTATTTACCCTATCTGGGGGTTGTTACAGCCTGTTCCTTGTACATTTGTGGTAGATTTATTTGAGCAAAATCTATTTTCTTCCACATTCCCTGTCACCAACTAGGGAAAGTCAGGGTTGCTCCCAGGTTCCTGACATAGGTTTGTGCTCTACTTTTATATAGGGTTGCCTTGCATGAGTAAGTTAGAGTTAGATTTCCCATTTACCCACTTTTTGTTTTCCTTTTTGACTATATTGTGTTATCTGCATATGTACCTTGCGTGTATATTTATTCTTTAAGAACATAACATTTACAATGGATCTGGATGTAACCCATTGCGTCCGGCTCAAATGTAACAACCTTTCTATGGGCTGTGGCTGGGATTGCATGTTAGCTCCATTTAAATAAATGTAGTTGATTTCAGTACCCCATGCAATTTTTGGACAACTGTGGTGCTGTTTTTAGAAAAAAAAACTGCTATGTTTTTCTAATCCTATGTAAATGCTCTAAATGAATGTGTCCATATAAACAGTCACCAAAATTGAAATGATGCAAAACGCAAACCATCTTCCGGGTTCTTTTGCAATATTTAATGGTATCAGACGTGGCTATCCACTGTCTCCACTTATTTTTCATCCTTATCAGTCTCTGGCACAGACTACCACAGGCAATTTTTGAATCTACTGCATGGTGTAACAATAGCAGTTTTTAAGGTATCTACATGGGTGATATCATGTTAACATGTACCAACCTGATAACATCATTAGACTCTTTTTAAAGAATGTATCAATGACTGTGCTGAGATACTCATTGTAGCCAAATGTCAAATTATGCCACTAACCACTAAGTGTGTTATCAGACTGCACTGAAAGTCAACCTTCCTTGTGCTTGAGCTAAAGAGGAGTTTAGTTGCCCAGGCATTTGGATATGGCCCAAAACAGATTTAATTGCAATTACCAATTGGCAGAGTGCAGTGGAACAAGTAAGGACTCAGCTTATCCAATATGTCAAGAGCAAGTTGTCTTGGATTGCTAGGATCAAGTGATAAATACAAATAGCTTACCAAATATACATATTCCACAATATTCCAATACTGTTCCCAGCAGAGAGTATACTTGATATTCAATCTCAAATATTTAGGTCTATTTGGGACTATAAGGAGCCTTTCTGCAAGACACACGTAAAGATGCAGCTCCATAACAAGCATGTATACATGCAGAATTTTCTGTTTGCCTCTTGAAGAAATATTTAGCATGTGTGAAAGGTCCATAAGAAACCCCCTCATGTATTGCTCAGTAGCTATGGGTCTACCGTGCTTATTATTAAAGAGCACTGGTAATTCATTTGTGAAAGGAAGATCCCATGTCCAGATGAGCTCAAATGGAGCTATTAGTCTCTAGATAATACTGGTTTTGTGATCTCTTATTTGTATTCACCATAGAATACAACCCTCTAATATGGAGGTCAAAGACGCAGAATAAAGACCGGAAGGAAGGCAGCCGTCTGCAACAATTGGGGAATATTTAAATGTAAAGGTAAATGTATAAGGGTGCTTTCACATCTACGCTGGGGATTCCGTTTTCTTGCTCCATTTGGGGAGCAGGAAAGGGGAATCCCCTTGGCTGAACGGTTCGATCTCAGGACGGAACCGAAAAGTGCCAGGAGGATCCAATTGACTATAATGGGGTCTGTCCGCTTTCTGTCCAGCTGTACGGTTTGCATGCAGCGCTTTTTCTTCTGTTATCTTCAGCCGCGTCTGTGACGGAACCTGCCTAATACTTTCCTAATCTACAATCATGAATTAGATCAGGTCTATTAATAATAGATGAATTGCATATACAAAATATAGCCATGTCTACTCTTTTGAGCAGCTGAGGGTAGTGTACAGGTTCCTGCCAACGTGCAGTCTAGCACAAAGTATCATTTGGAAAAATGAAGGAATTTGGAGGAAAACCTAGATTTTATAGCTGACCATTTGCAAACAATAATAAGGGTGCCCACATGCAAATCACTTCTAGTTGCCGGGCAGCATCTGACCTTGCCAATTGAAACAGTAAAGGCCCATTTACACGGAGTGATGATCGCTCAAACGACAGTTTGAGTGATAGCTTTGAGCGATCATTTTGCATAAACTATTAAGTAGCTACTCAGCTACTTAAGAGCAATTAATTGTGCAAATGAAGCCTTTAGTTGAAAGCAGTTAATAAGCCAAGGGCTCTTATCAGCTTTCAGTACCTTTGTTCTCCAGCGAGAAACAATGCTATCAGCACTCCCCGTGGAGAACTGGAGAACTGCTGATAAGGCTTAAGGAGGATCTTTAGGTTGGACTGAATTTAATGATCAGATAGCAGTGCACAAAAAGTGCACGATGGCCGCGCATTCAGATGCAACGATTATCGCTTAAACAATCACTTTTTAGCGATTTTTAGCTCCGTGTAAACGGGCCTTATGAAGTCGGTGTGATCTTGCAATTAGCATTAATCTGCATTTGGTTGTGTGGATCTACCACAGCATATTTGCAGACACTCAAGATACTTCTAAAAAATTAACCAAAGATTTAGCTAATGAAACTTATGAAGTGGAAAGGGGAACAAGAAATTAAACTTTTCCTAAACCACATTGCACTAAGCGCTTAACGCAGTTCAGTATGACCCCTGTATTAACCACATTCAGGACCCCCCCCCCCCCAAAAAAAAACATTTAAGGGTGTGTTCACACGTGGCACATTTTGACACTGATCCACAGTAGGTTTCACCCTTTCAGTTGTTGCATGGCTTACATTATACTTCTAGAAAACAGCAGCCAACCGGCAGATGGTTGGGCCTAGTATTGTAGTTCCTCTCCATTTAAGCAAATTAGTGGACAGGTGTTGTGCTTTTTCTTAAACAAGGCGGACATGTTTTTTTACCTGGCACAACCCCTTTAATAAAGATGACGCAGTGGCAAGATATATATGTATACGGACCTTTCCCCTTATAGCAAGTGTGGGTAATTTGTTAGCGTCTTAAATGATACATAATATTATTGTATATTGGTTGAAGTTCGATTGTAATTTTTAACCCATTTCAGAAGGACCTTAAAGAGGTATTCCAAGAAATAACACTTACTGCCTATAAACCTGATAGGTAATAAATCTCTGATCACCGATGACCACCGATCATGAGAATGTAGATTGACTCTAGTAGCAACTGGAGTCTCAAGAGGGGTCAAGGATGAGGAGCCTGGGGTCTGCGGGGGAGCTGGAAAGCCCCTAGGCTAGGCATCAAAGTGGGACTGATACTGAATGCCCCCACCATTATCGGATGTTTCTCATAATGCTCTCGGTCACATCAGGAATGGCCAGTTCGGTGCAGAAATATTTGTATGATGGGAAACAGGTGAAGCAATGCTGTTGGGGCACAAGTTATCCTAAGAATTTCACTGAGCTGGATGCCTAAGGCCATCTGCAGACGGCCGGGTTGGATCCCGCTGCCAGAATTCTCGCAGCAGGACCCGACCTGCGCCCCTGCAGGGACCAGTGAGGGTCTTATCTTCTCCTGTGGCTCCGGCTCTCTGATATGCCGGCTGCCGGCCAGCTGGCGCATGCACAGAGCGGAGCCGGGGGCCCGGGAGTGACATTTCTGTGCGGGGCTCTGCGAGACCCGCACAGAAATAGAACATGCTGCGATTTGTTTTCTAATGCAATCCTATGGCAGCTTCCACGGGTGGAAATTCTGCGGGAAATCCCGCTGCAGAATTTCCGCCCATGTGCAGGGGGCCTAAAGAGTATGTCTGCTTCAGATACTGATCTCTGCTGTGCTGTTTCCAGTTTACCTGGAGACTTGCTGTGTCAGTTTACCCACCCCTCGGGGAGAGAGTTAAATAACCTAATCACCCAATCAGTTGTGTATATTCCACTAGGTGGCAGCAAACTTTGTATCACATTAAACGAACGGTGTCTATCATTTTGGAAGGGGGCTCCACACATCTTGCAAGAACAAGAGTCTCATGTCCCTTTTTCCACCTCACTGTAACCCCACATTAAGAATAAGCTTGAATGGAGCCGTGACCTTGTGTACCCTCTGTCACTTCATTCAACTGTATGGGACAGTCAAAGAGAAGCCAAATACAGTGCTCGAATATCTCTCCAGTAGAATTGTACGATCATAGAGTAGAATGGAGTAGCAGCTCATGCTTTGTTGCAGCTCCATTCATGCTTCTCCTCCCTGCAGAAGATGTTGCGAAGAGGAAAGCTGGACATGGGACTCTAATTCTAATGATTGGTGATGGTCCCAGTAAATAGGTGATAAATGTTAATTTTGTGTATACCCGTTAAACTTTAACCCTTTGCAATCCAATTTTGGATTCAAGGTTTCCTAGGGGGTTTTCTCTTTTTGCCATTATACAATGGCACCGTCTGCTGGCTAGAGCCAGTACTGCGGCATGTGACATGCTGGAGAGGCCCCCAACAACAGAGTGGCCAGTGATATACAGTAAGAATACCCTTCCGAACGTCTTCCGACATCTGAGCTGTACAGCCTTCAATCAGAATGTCTTTACACGTCAGACAGTGGATTGTAAAGGGTTAAAAACTGTTTTTCTAGAAATAAAAGAAATGCATAAATATTGTTCCTGAAAGTTATATGGAAATTACGCTCATAAAATATAGCTTATTGTTGTTGAGTCAGTATATCACAGTATGTGTAAGCACTGTTGTTAAAGAGGACGTGTCATGTCCTCTGGTCAGTGGGGCTTGCTGCATAACTTTGCAGCTGTGGCTCAGTTGGCTATATCACACCTCTTCTTTTCTTTGTACACCTCCACATTCCCCAACAACCAACTTCATTAGTTACCGCCCTTAGTACTTGTAATCTGTTGAGTAGGTGGTCTCCTCTGTGCACTGTCAGTAGATGTCAGTGGGCAGAGGAAATCTGACCTCAAGGGCGTAGCTAAAGGCTCATGGGCCCGGGTGCAAAGGTTTATCTTGGGGCCCCCCAACTTTTCTTAACGCAGAGGCATAACTTGAATCTCCTGGGCCCCAATACAAAACCTATAACGGGGCCCCCAACTATAATGCTTTATTCATAGTACTGGGCTCCCTATATGTAGAAGAGAGGCCCCCTTAAGCTCCTGGGCCCAGATACAACTGCATCAAATGCACCCTCTAGAGTTACGCCAGTGCCTGACATCATCAATTGACAATGAGCAGAGGAGACCGCCCACTTGACAGATTAAAAGTGCTGAGAGCCGAATCAAATGGAGGCCAGTGCAGGGGAATGGGGGGTTTACAAAGAAAAGAAGAGGTGCGATAGAGTCAGTGGGGATGTGGCTGCAGAGCTATGCAGCAGGCCTAGCTGATCAATGGACATGACATGTCCTCTTTAACTGCTTAATGAAGCAACTTTCTCTATCCCAGCAAGATGTCCCAGCACACCCTCACTCACAGTTAGGGCCGATTCACACGGCTGTGATTTTGGGGCGCATATTTGGTATTTCAGCCGCACTTCAGTAGCGGTGAGCGATTCCAGCGACCTGATTGGTTGTTGGGGACACACCCCCCTTTTGGAGATGTGCACGAGTGCTACTTCACGAGACCAGCGTGGGGGCTAGGGTTTAGGGTTAGGTTTAGGGTTAGGTTTAGGGTTGGGTTTAGGGTTTGGGTTGGGTTTAGGGTTAGGTTTAGGGTTAGGGTTTGGGTTTAGGGTTAGGGTTGGGCTTAGTTGCCGACCCTCCTACGGCCATGCTGCTGCTTATTTAACGGGCCGGCCACTCGTGCACATCTCCAAAGGGGGTGTGTCCTCAACAACCAATCAGGTCGCTGGAATCGCTCACTGCTACTGAACTGCGGCTGAAATACAAAATATGCTTTTGGGGCGCGTGCCATCCATGTATTCTACAGACAGCACAATTTTTCACACGGACCTATGATTCGTGTGAAAGAAATTGCTGCATGTTCTATTTTGGTCTGTTTTCACTAACGAGAATAGACATGTAATGTATACATTAGATTTGTGGAGATTAGACAGCAAATGGAAGGGTGTCCTAGTGCTGTCTGGTGAGAGTAAGGCCCCTTTCATACGGGCGTATTTGTGCACGCAAAATTTGTACACGCAATACGCAGAGAATAAAAGCCATTTCAATGGGCTCACTCACTTGGTGCATTTCGGTCGTGCAAAAAAAACTGCAGGATGCTTTACCAAAAGTCCCCATAGAATTCAATGGGGAAGCACAAATACGTGCAAAATATGCCAGTAGATGCACAAAACTCTGCAGAATTTTGCAGGAAAAAGAACACATCTGGAACTCATTAGACTAATTAGTCATTTCAAACCTTCACATGGGCATGTGTATTTGCGCAACAAGCAGAAAATAGAACCCATTGTTATCAATGGGTTCGTACACATTTTCTGTTTTTGCGTACGCATTTCTCACGCTTGCAAAGAAAAAGGGCATGATCTATTTTCCTGTGAAGTTCCCCATAGAGGTCTATGGGAGGTGTGCAAATGCGCACTCAATGCACTGTGCAAAGCCATGTGGAAAAGAACACACCCGAACCTCATCAGGCTAAATAGCCTTTCGAAGGGCTACTACCCACGGCCGGATCCCTGCCGTGTTTCATGCGGCGGAAATCCGTGGCGTTATCCCACAGCTATTAGGTTCTATTGAACCTAATAGCTCAATGTTCACGCGGCGGAATTCTACCGCGGAATTCCGTAGCATGAAAAAAACTGCGGCATGCTCTAATTTCCACGGAAAAACATACGGCCAGCTTCCATTGTAGTCATTGTGAGCACAGCGGAAGTATTGCGTGATTACGCATCCCCGTCCACCGAGTCATCCCGCACTGCTGTTGCGTCACGCACTGTGCCGGCTCGTCAGGCAGGACGCGCACGGCGGATCCGCAAAGGTGAGTATGGGGTCTTTGGGGCGTGCCGTGACGGACTCTGCTGTGATATTCCGCTGGCGGAGTCCATCACGGCCATGGGCACAAGGCCTAAATCAGGGTGGGGGTGTTTGCATGCCCATATGAACTGGGGCTGCATGCACAAATAAGTACAGTACATGCACGCGAAAGTGCCTCGCTCACATCGAAAATGTGTTGCGCGGAAACGTGCGCATTTATGTATACATTTGTGTGAAGTGTACAATACATTGATGCCTGCACAAAAAAAATCATCATTCATTGAACAAATACGCGGCGCTCAGTCGCGCTCAAGTACGCATACACTTGTGTGAAGGGGGCTTTACAGTCGAGTTTCTCCGGTACAACTTGCAGTGTGAATCCGGCATCGTTAATTCCATTCAGCCACTCAACGGCGAACTAATCTCGCTATAACATACGTAATAAAAACGATGGAATAAGCACGCCATTTCACTTTAAAATAACCCATGTTATTGAGATCACACACAAATAGGTCAGACCGTATCTGCTTGTTTCACGTCATTCATTTGTCCGTGGTACTAGAACAATCTTTAAAATTATATATATATATATTTTTTTTTTTACAGAAGAGAAAAAGCTTACATCGCTTCGGTAATATATACATATATTGTCCAGAATAAGTACATTATACAGTATAAACAGACATTCCTCATTTCCTTGAACAAAAGCTGACACATTTTATATTGTGTGCAGTATGGCTGAAAATCGGTGCACATGCTGTTGTGCTTCACACATATATACACAGGATTAAAAAAGTAGAACATACATGTTGTATGCATCACTTTAACATACAGGAAACTCAGACAGGTTATAAAAAGTTTCGCTTGTTGCGCTTGAAAGCAGCAGCCGTTCCCTTCAAACCAAACTATAAAACATGCATATATATACAGGAGCCGACGAGCTCTAGAAGGCGTATATTACACATTGGGCTCGCTTATGAAAACTAGTTGGGCTGTTGCCCATAGCAACCAATCAATTATCACCTTACTAGTATGATTCTGGAATTCAAAGCAGATATTCCGGAATGGTTGCTATGGGCAACACAATCAGTTCTGTCAACTAGTTTTAATAACGAAGACCGGATATTTTAAAGGGATCCTGCCTGTGGGAGGTATCGTTCCCCCCTGACTCCGGAGTGGTGGTGGTGGGGGGGACGAGGCTCCACTCTTCTCACCCCCTGATTGGCACTTAGCCGTTTAGAGAGTGCAGCTGTGCCCGCTGTTTCCGTTTTGGACCCCCTGATGGAAAGGTAAGCAGACCAGGTAACAGATACCCTTTAAAAGCGATCGGTCATTAAGGGTGCGTTCACATGTCGCTGGTTTGCTGCGATTATGTCACAGATTTTAGATTTCACCATTTCAATTGAATTCAAATGGTGGTGGGCGAAATCTGCTGCAGATCCGCGCCAAAATCCAGAGCAAGTCGGTGACGGGTGAGCGCACTTAAGGGAGTCTTCACAAGGCTATATTTTTGGTGCGATTCTTTCTAAACACTGGAACGGAACCCAATAAGGGTGGTTTCACACGGGCGTATTTGCAATGTGCAGAGAATAGAAACCATTGTTTTTAATGGGTTCGTTCTCTTTTTTGCTTTCATGCGCAGAAAAAAAACGCAGCACGCTCTAATTTAGTGTGTATTTGTGCAACATAGGCCCATAAGAGTCTTTGGAGCTGCACAATTGCGCGATATGTTGCAGAATCTCGCATGGAAAAGAACACACCGAAGACTAATTAGGCTTATAGCCTTATAACTGGGGCGTGGCTGTGTTTTGCGCCCATGTGTACGGTCCCAGTCAGCGCAAAAAGTACAGTAAAACGCACAGATACGCACGTGATGGCATGACGTTCACAGCAAATACACCCATGTGAATAGGCCCTACTGGTGATGTAGTATCACAACAGCTGGAGAGCCGCATGTCGGAGACCACTGCACTACAGGAAGAAATACGTCTTCGAAAATACCGCCATGTGAACACGCCTTTGTGCCCAATGAAGGCAGCCATTTCGTGGACCCTAAATGAGACACTGCTCATCTTATACCTCTTACAAATGAGTCAGTTCTCATGGGTATCAATAGGGCACCCTAGAAACATCCGTGGGTATTTAGAGGCTGCAGAATGTCACAAAATGGCCGCCTTCACTATAATTCTGTGACCAAATTCTCACAGAACCAGGTTTTAAAATGTAAACATTTTTGAAGATTTTCTCTGGATTTCAGAAGCGCGTTGGAGATTTTTAGATAATTAACTGCATAGAGACGGTGAACTACGTGAGAGCTTAATTTACACTTCTCTCATGTGTAATGAAATTTCAACCAAGCAGCCATTGTGTCCTGCGCCTCGGCACGGCACAACACAGGTTCAGAACTAAGCGATATACGGTAATCCGGAAATTAATGTACTGTGTAGAAAATACTGTCATGAGCAAAGTAGAACTGCAGCTTTAAGGAAAAAAATCATTTCTTTTTCTATTGGGCGCAAAAATAGCGTGCAGCGAGGCCGTATAGACTTCACAATAAAATGGGAATAGGATTATTTTCTTTACAGCTAGTATGCGCCGCTGATTTTCAAATGAAAGGGGACATGTTGCTCCATAGGTTCCTGAACCCTTTTGGAGTTGCTCAGAGATTTCTGGATAGGATTGGCCTCATTTTTGCAGATCCGCCTTGTTGTCCAATCACTGTGCGGCTTTCTGTTTTGCAGAGTAGTTTTGAGAAATGAAAGCTGAGCCCTGATTGGTTGCGATGGACAACGAGGCCAGCTTTCCTATTAGGCTGCAGTCACATTTGGTTGTTTTAATGCATTTCTCAATCACAGTGAAAAAAAAAGGCATCAAAAAAATGCATGCCTTGTAAAATGGTACATAGTTTCTAAAAAAAAAAAAAAAAAGAAAACGTGTTTTTTTTAACACTGCATAAAATTTTAAAACAAAACGTATGTAGTTTTTGAAAAACTTTTTTTGTGTGGTTCAGAAACGCAGTAAAAAGCACCAAGTCGCAATGCAGCCTTTAGAAAATTTGATAAAGTCTTCTAAATTTGGTGCCCGTAAATCAATAAGTCCTACACTGTTGTTTCAGAGTTTTCTAGAAACCGAGGGAAAGATTTATCACTGATTTTTTGGGGGGTGTAAAAAAGTCACAAAATTTAGCACAAGCCCAACTTAATCAAAAATGTTGCAGCTTGTTGAGAGGTACGCCCCTCTGTGCCACTTTCCCAAAAAGGAGGCATGATATCTCGGGAGCGTCAGTGGCCATTCCGACCAACACGAGTAAGATTTACACCAGAACCTGGCATAAATCACACCAAAAAATCCACACCCGATCCTAGCTGGCTCATTTTCTGTGTGGGCGCACGGAGGATCCAACTGAAGAGGCTTGCACATCCTCATATATGAGGTGTATATTGTGCTGATGAGGGTATTAAGACCAAATTATGAAATGCCAGTCCTAATAAATCTCCTCCAGAATTTTCGAGGCATTGACCAAGGAGTTTGTGTGCCTGCTAAGGCTCGGTTCACATTACATTTGGGTACACGGTTGAATAATGCCGTTATATATTTTACCCAAATAGATACAAGTGTACGCCTATCCAGTTGCATACTAGATACCCTTTGTGCTGAAAATCACAGCTGACCATACAGTGAAAATGGATGTATACCAGTCAAACATATACCAAAAGGAACACATTTTTGGCATAAATTTGGCTAATGACAGCCTAAGGGTATGTTGACGTATACACCGAGCATACATTGCAAACATGATGTGAACATAGCCTAAACTATCATAGTCCTCTCGTCTGACATGAGTCCATTGGGAGCTCCCTAAATCACATGATTTCAAATGGGTTTCTGCATTGGACATGAGTTAGCCTAAACATACCCATAAACATAAGACCAAAGCTAGTTTTGGCAGGAGTAGTCAACAATTCTATGTGCATGGGGGTGTCCTAACTATCCCTTAGCAGATGTTGGGGGAAAGGATTGGGTAGGGTGATTGTGCACATTCTTGATACTTTGTGCTGCTGCCAGAAGTGTCTGACAGTGGCTTACTCTGCTCTTTCCATTGAGTACACATGCACGCTTGGCGGAACATACTATGGATACAGTAGTTGGGAGAAACAGCTGTCTGATTAATGATGTATGGGTACGTTAAAGAGTTATGCCGGGACTATAACTATTGATGACTTATCCTCAGGATAGGTCATCAATAGTTGATCAGCAGAGGTCCACTGCTTGGGATCGCTGCTAATTAGCTGATTATCCGGCCTGCTGTTAATGCATTGGACCGGATGTTGTTATCAGTGGTCAGGGCCAGAAGTATAATAACTGGCTTCACTCCCATTGAAATCAATGTCTCCTACTGCACCTCCGGCTTCTCACTGAGGTCAGAGACGGAAGTGTAATAGATGGCACTGCTCCCATTGATTTCAATGGGTGTGAATCTAGCTATCATCCGACCCGATTTACTGACAGCAGGCCGTACCATTAACTGACTGGCAGGTACCCAAGTGGCGGACCCGTGCCAATCAATTATTGATGACCAATCCTGAGGATAGATTAATAGTAAAAGTCCTGGAATACTAATTTAAGTCTACATTTCATACAATGTGACTCTCATGACTTGTGTGGATTGGGGAACAGAGGAAATAGGTTTTGTTATTAGGCCCTCCTTCCTCATTGTATACCGCTAATATAACAATGTTTAAGAGGTCTAACTTGAAGCCCCTTGGCCACCGTGCAAAATCTGTAACAGGGCCCTCACATACCATGTGTCATATATAATACTATTGTCTTCTAATATGGGAAAGGGGCTATGGGCCCCCTCAGGCACCAGGGCCTTGGTACGAATGCAACCTTTGCCCCCACCCCTATAGTTATGCCCCTTGATAGGTCTCCATGGCTGTAGTGGTATAGCAATGATCTACCTATCAGGAATTAGTTTTCCATTTTCTATCATATTACGTGGCAGATTCCTTGCACTGTTCTATTATTGTACGCCATGTTCACTGCGGTGGAAAACTATTTCCAGACACCTTTTTCGTTTTATTTTACAAAATCACATGTAATTTAATTAAGAGACCGAATTTAGCAAAACTTTGCTGCATTTGATGCTAGGCGTTGATCTTTTTGCTGTAAATTATATATATTTACATATACTTTAAATATTAAATGGAAATAAGCACAAGCTTCCAGTACCTGAATTTACACATGCAAAGATGGATTTCAGCTTTCCCCTCTAATTTGGCACGTAGTATTTAGCCAGATAAGGGGAAAATATTAATTTCACTGCATGTTGAAGAATAAGATATACTTGACAAATCTTGAATTTTCGCATATTATGGTTCATGCATGTTACTTTTTTATTTTCTTATACTTTTTTCTTACTAGAGTATGATGATGCAATATACAGACGTGTAACATGATTTGTTTCTATATAATTTTATCAGTTTTGTCTACACACAATTTCTCTTCAAGGTGCATCAAATACAGTTTTTTGTAGGTTGCTCAAGGCATGTCTGATCCCAATTTAGACAAGCGGTCAGGACCCTTGAACTTGTTGTGCGTCAACCTCTGTTTTGTACATTTGGTTGCCATTGAGGAATACTGTTATACTTCTTCTCAAACACTATGACCAGCTGACTTTGAACACAATATTAACTGAGGCCTGTGCATTTACATGTATCTATGTTGGGAACCAGGTTTGCACCCTTGCCTATTAAATTTCTATTTAGAAGTCAAGCTACGCATGGTAGCTCTCGTGAAGTGACTGGTGTGGTAGAGAGTAGTTGAGATTGGGCCTTTCATCTGTCTAGGCCCCGAAAAAGTATCACCTGTGCTGCCTTGATGACAGCAAAAGGTTATTTAGTATTTTTCGAAATGAAATAAAATAGAAATAAAGTGTCTGATGTATCATCTTCATATTTTTTCAAAACTTTGGAAACCAATATGTTGATTTTTTTAAATATACATAATAAAATAGTTACATACTAAATGAAATAGAAACTATTTCACCCTTTTAGACAATCTTTTTGGCTAACTTTTTAAGTTCAGCCTTCTTGTATTAGTTCTCTTTTGCTGCAAAGCTCATGTATTCTACTATGATTCCAGAAAAAGAAATAAATAAAAAGAACAATGGACAATGGGGAAAGAAGGAGATCCCCACTGTTTGAGGTTTATCTGTACAAGGAACTTAGAAAGACCATTAGAATAATTCCATCACCAAAGAGACTATCCTGGACAGGTCATCATAACATGATGCCTTCGGGAAGGTCGGTTGAGAAATTACAAAAAATTGGTAATCCTAGTGCATATCTGAGTTCACTTTATCCTGAAATATATACAGATTGTTTGTCGCTGCTATGGCAATGATGTTTTCAGTAGGATGCCAAGCTGTGTGCAAGATCTTCTTGGTGAAGTCCAGACTATCCACACTTATGTCATCTTTTCTTCTCTTGCCACCAACGCACACCCTACGGGGTTTAAGGACTGCTCGTGGCTTGCTGCTCTCTCGTGAAGCTTCCAAGGTGACATCTCGTTTCGTGTTGCGGTCAAACATTCGGAAGAAGTTATTGTATGCCCCAGTCATGATGACACTAAAGGAAACAAAATAAGATATCTTTCTATTGCTAAAAAACCTAAATAAATAAATAATACCCATACAAATAATGTGCATAAGGATTTTGAGTATTTCACAGTAGGATGTCTATACAGCAACAGTAAGAACAATGCTCGCGTTCTGGAAACTAAATGAAGCAGCTCTCTCTGCCTCTAACACAGTAGGAAGTCCCAGAAGATGGGACTCATCTATTTCCTGTTAAATCAAGTCATGCTGTGCCTCTGAATTTTCCAATTTTCTAGCATTTTCATTCAATATTATTTATTGCTCCTTGTCCCCCATGTCCACTTCGGACTTAATTTTGAAGCTCGTATTAGTCACACTATATTTTACATCTGCCTATTGCTAAACTTAGCTGGACTTATTGACTTAGAATATTCAGTGAGATCACTGATACTTTATCAAGCAGGCTAAGAAATGATTTGGTGTTGGGCTGCGGTGCTGTCACATTTGATACAACTAGCTAGCATGACCGGAGGTGATAAATTCCAGGTCCAAGGATGGAATCAAACCGGTGGTAGGTAATCCAGATCTTTCTCGACTTACTAAGAAAATTTAACTACATGCAGCGAGGAAGGAAGAAATATGCAAACTAGTTTACCAGAATTGCCTGAACTGGACCATTCCCTTAAGTGGAGCAACCACCCTGGAAAGGGCAAAGCCACTGCAGAAGAGAGACTGAGAACCAGTCTGAGGTGCATTGACAACACCTGACTAAACTCCATAGACTCAGGAACCTAAGTATAAAGCTGATTGCAACAAGAATATTAAACGCAGGATCTCTGGACTTTAAAGATACAGAATCCATTGACACAGTGAGATGGGCAATACACTAGACTTATAACCTGCAACCTATGTACCTAGAAGCAGGTTAAAATGCTTGTACATGGAGACTGATACGCTGACACACAACCAGCCAACCTATTAGTGCTGGCACCAGAGAGAGATGTTACTCCCTTGTTGTCCAGCTAAGAATGACACTGTACATGTACCGCCCGATGGATCACATGGTCCGGGGCTGCTGTGCTAACTTCAACCTAGACTGATCTGTGCCACCCAGAAGTCACGGCTCTGTCAGTGCCATAGCAAGTGCTTTTGATTGACAAGAATCTTTCAACTTGTTTCCAATTTGTCTATTAAGTATGAATTTATGACCAAACCTTGACACTTCCTGATCTCAGGCAATTACTTGAGTTTCAGATTTGGTTGCATACAGAATTGGTTAGATTTTCAGAACATCAAGAAACAGATCAAATCATTTGACTGTATATAGTCTCGACTTTTTTGTAGGAAAGGATACAAATCTTTATGCCTTGAGTGTAATTATTACCTGTCAGATCCATTCCAGGCGCACTCAAACTTGTCAAATATGCAGTCATTTTCATACAGGGAACATAATTTGCTTCTAAGATAATCATGAACCTACAAGAGAGACAATATAGGTGAAAAGTCAATAAACAAAAATTGGGTCCTCAATTTCGTTAACAAGTTTTCTATCACCGTATACTGGGTTCTTAGACTTCTGCTTATTGAGGCTCATTTGCCTAAAAAAGGCAGTTGCTGAAGTACTGTGAGGTTAACTGTAAAAGCTGCAAACCAGGTAGACTTGAATCTTTCCTAAACTTTACTTGAATCTCACTTGATTGTTTTCGCTGTGACTAATTATAAACTTTTACAACTACACTACTATGCAAATGTTTTAGGCAGGAGTGGAAAAAATGCTGCAAAGGTAAGAATTAGAGATGAGGGAGCATACTCACTAAGGACAATTGCTCGAGCAAGCATTGTCCTTAGCAAGTACCTGCCCGCTCTGAAGAAAAGGTTCGGGTGCCGTCAGGGGGCGGGGAGCGGCGGGGGGAGAGCAGGGGGGAACGGAGGGGAGATCTCTCTCTCCCTCTCTCCCCCCCCCGTTCCACCCTGCTCACTCCCGCAATTCACTGCTCACCCGCGCCGGCACCCGAACCTTTTCTTCCGAGCGGGCAGGTACTCGCTAAGGACAATGCTCGCTCGAGCAATTGTCCTTAGCGAGTATGCTCGCTCATCTCTAGTAAGAATGCTTTAAAAAATAGAAGTTTTAATAGTTTATTTTTGTCAATTAACAAAATGAAAAGTGAATGAACAAAAGAGAAATGTAAATCACATCAATGTTTGGTGCCCCTGGCCTTCAGAACAGCATCAATTCTTCTAGGTACACTTGCACACAGTTTTTGAAGGAACTGAGCAAGGAGGTTGTTCCAAACATCTTGGAGAACTAACCACAGATCTTCTGTGGACGTAGGCTTGCTCAAATCCTTCTGTCTCTTCTGACGGTTCATGGTGGTTAACCCTTCCCAATCCCATTTGTATCCTGGTTTTCCTAGGGGGCTTACTCTTTTTCTGCTGTTATACAATGGCGCAATATGCTGGCTAAAGCCAGTACTGCATGAGGTGACACGTTGGATAGGCTCCGACAGCAGAGAGGCTGGCAATATACAGTAAGAGAACCCCAACGGATGTTTTCCAACATCAGAGCTGTACCGCCTTAAATTATAATGTCTTCAGACGTCAGACAGTGGATTGGAAAGAGTTAATAGTTCCTCAGTGGTTAAGGGCAGTCAATGGTCAAGAGGAGAAAGACATCTTAGGAGCAGAATTTCTGCCAAGGGTCCCATAGTTTTTTAAAAGAGTTCTATCAGGTATAATTGGTCTACCTTAATTAAAGGGGTTGTCTCGCGGCAGCAAGTGGGGTTATACACTTCTGTATGGCCATATTAATGCACTTTGTAATATACATCGTGCATTAAATATGAGCAATACAGAAGTTATTCACTTACCTGCTCCATTGCTAGCGTTCCCGTCGCCATGGATCTGTCTAATTCTGATGTCTTCTTGCTTTTTTGGACGCGCTTGCGCTGTGCGGTCTTCTTCCTGGTGAATGGGGCGGCTCGTGCTGGAGAGCTGCTCCTCGTAGCTCCGCCCCGTCACGTGTGCCGATTCCAGCCAATCAGGAGGCTGGAATCGGCAATGGACCGCACAGAGCCCACGGTGCACCATGGGAGAAGACCCGCGGTGCATCGTGGGTGAAGATCCCGGCGGCCATCTTGGTGAAGGAAGAAGGAAGACGTCGCAGAGCGGGGATTCGGGTAAGTAATCAAAATTTTTTTTTTACCACAACCTTTGGGGTTGTCCTGCGCCGAACGGGGGGCCTATGGAAAAAAAACAAAAAACAGTTTCGGCGTGAGACAACCCCTTTAACCATCTACGGATTGATAAGCACTGTGAAGTCTTTGTAGTAGTGCAGTACACAGAAGGGCCTGCTTGTGTCTGCTTGGAGAAGAGGCCAAAAGGCAAAGGCTGTTAGCAGAGGAGCGGACAGATGAATTCCTAAAAGAAAAGGAAAGTATTCCCCTAGGAAGCTGAGCAGCTGAAAGCAGAGAATGCAGCTCTCCTAAAGGAGAATGAGCACCTTGAGAGATTGGCTAAGGAGGAAGCTGATCACAGGGTGTTGCTGGAACAGAAGAATGTTCAGTGTGAACAGAGATTAGAAAAAATGAGAAGTGAGAAAAGGAAGTATGAGGGATATCTTTCAACAGCCTATGAAGAGATACAAGACTTCAGAGATGTAGCCAGAGATGAGGCTGATAGCAGAGTATGTCTGGAGGCACAATCCGTACAGTGGGAACAGGACTGTAAGAAACTGCAAATGAAAACCCAAGAGTTGGAGATGATGTGTTGCAAGTTAGAAAGAGCTTCTACAGATGCACGTAATCAAACTACAGGTTTGCAGAATCAAGTTGCAGAGTTGAAAATGCAGTTAGCAAAGAAAAATGGTGACTTGGAGTGCCAAATAAATCAGCTCAAGGAAGAGCTGGAAAGAGAGAAAGCTGCTTGCAGCCGGACAGAGAAGCAAGCAGAAATCTTGAAAGACATACTGGGTTACAAGGAAAACCAGGAAGCACTTCATGAGCAAGAGGTGATCCAGCTACAGATGAGCCGGGACGAAGAAGCTGAAGAATTTGAAGCTCAAATCCAGGAGCTGGAACGGAGTCATGCGATAGTTATGGGGGCGCTGTCCAAGCAGTTGAAGCAATCTGAAAAGGTGAAAGAAACGTTGAAAATTGAGTGTATTGAGCTGATCCAAAAGTTGAAGGTGTTGTTGGAAGACAAACATGAATTGAAATGTAAGCAAAATGCAGGAGAGATGCAGCTTCAAGAGCTACAAGTAAAAGTCACTGGAAGTGACAGAAGGCAGATAGAGTTGTCTGAGCAGGTGAAGAGACTCTAGGTGGAGCTGGAAGCTCAAACTGAAGAGTCTCAGAGACTGGTGCAAGAAGAGACGCAGCAGAGGCTTGGTCTTATTGCACACCTGAAGATAATGCAAAATGAGAGAGATGTCTTCCTCAAGCAGTTAGAGGAAGATGCAGAAACTAAGAGGAATCTGTCAGAGCAGATTACAACACTTCAGGCGCAGGTGTCAGAGATGGAAGAGAAACTGGATGAGCACCCAGCATGCGGGGTCACGGTTGAAGAGCAAGACAGTGAAATCCTAGGAGTGGAAGCGAAAAATCAACTGTTTTGTCTTCAAAGTCATGTCTATGATGAACTTGAGAAGTTTACAGTGAGTCTTCAGCAGGAAGTAGAAGACATTAATGTGGAGCTTGGTCACCAATGTCAGATGGTGTCCAGCTGGGAGAAGAAACAGAAGAGGTATGAACAGTGGTTTACTGAGGAGAAATCAGTGTCTCTTAAAGATGCAAAAGAATGGCTTAACAAGCGGGTGCGCACTGAAATGCAAGACTGGATTAGCGCCAAGACAGACGCTGGTACGGGAAAAGCTAAAAGGTGTGTTCCAACAACAGGTAGAAGGAATAGAGACCTTATTGGAGAATATTAAGAAAGAGACTAAAGTGCTAACCTTTACGCGCACCCTGAAGGTGGTGTCAGAAGAAAAAGTGGTATTGCAAAAGTCCGCTAAGAATTTAAATGCAAAGGTGAAGCTCTGGGAGGCAAAGGGTCATATTACTGAAAAGGTTCAGCAATATGAAGGTTCAGAGACTAGAGAGGTCTAGGGCCCATTTCAGACAAGTGAAAAGAAAGAAGATCCTGTTAAATTCTAAAAAGGAGATAAAAATTGTGAAAGTCATTGAGAAAGTGAGAGCTGAGCCACAGATGGGAGGTGAGCAATCCTCTGAAGTTCAAGTGACCGAAGAGAAGGCAGAAGGTGAAACTGCTGAAGAAGAGAAGGCCACTAAGGTAGCAAAGACTGGGGGAAAGGCCTCAGAAATTACTCTGGTCCTGGATACGAAAGTTGTGCAAATGAATGGAAGTATGTCTGTGATAGAGGGCACACAGGTGGAAATAAATGCACATGCCGCTACTGAAGTGGAGAATGAAGAAATGGCTCATGCAACAGTTGAACAGATGAGTGTTGTACAACGTGAAGTATCCGGTATGGAAGCTGAGAAGGTTGCTGCTTCAGTTGAGATGCAGGATAAGGGAAAAGCCAGTACTGCTGTAGGTGAGGACCAGAGTGAAGTTCCTATCACAAATGATGTACAGGTAGAAAATGTGATGGTAGTTCAGGCTCAAGCAAATGAAAACATTCTTAGTGTTAGACAACATGAAGTTGAGCTTGAGAAAGTGACAGTTAGGACGAGAGACCCCGAGCCTGGGGTTTTGACCCTGGAGGGCCAAAAGAAAGTGTGATACGGCCTACAGCCTATATCGAAGGGGGATATGTAGTGGTGCAGTACACAGAAGGGCCTGTAGAGGGCTGCAGACAGGACTTCTGGAGAGATAGGGTTAACACCTAATGGGTGTGGCAGGAATTTGTTGCATAAAAGCCAGTTCCTGCCAGAAGCAAGGGGGGAGTTACAGCTCAGGTGAGCTGGAAGGGCTGACAGCCTAAGGTCCAGTGTGGACCAGTGGAGATGCCACGTTAGGAACTGATGGGAACCAGTTTTGGGATCAGTCATACGTCTGATAGAGGAAGACGCCCTCTAGACACCCTGGGCGGGGTAGTGACGGTGACCCAGTGGGTGGTGAACCCAGGATTACACATGGACTGTGTTTGTATGCTGTTTGCTGTAAAATAAAGGCTGGCAGGAGCCAGAACTAAAGCAAATCCACATCTCTGGAGCATTTCTACACGTGTGGTGCGCCACTTTCATGTATGAAAGGTCAGCAATCCGCAGGCGAGTGACCCCAACTTGTCACATTTTCCAAAGACAAGCTATTAATAATTCAGCTCTAGCCAGTAGGAAAGCCCAAGAGTTGGTTGATCCGTTTGTAATAATTGTTTAATGGTAAGTTGAGGAAAAGCGGTTTTGGGGGGTAGACAATCACTTAATTGGCATATCTGGCTTGCGATTTTTAGAACAGAATTCCAGTATTACTCAAGTAAATGATATGTCCATCAGATATGGATATACATGCCAGGGTCCTGGTTGAACCTTCAGCAGATATTTGGGGTTGAAAGGTAATAAAGATGTGTTTGGTCAGGGGTTGTATACCATCTAGATATGATTTTGAATGAGTTTTGTTGGACTCTAATGCCCTTTGATAGACCATAGGAAAGATGATCCATATTTTTTTTTTATTTCTGAGCACAGCCCCCAAATCCTTTTCCCAGTGTGATATGATGGGGTGTCACAATGGGAAGTCTTTACAAAAAATCATTTGGTATAATGTTGAGGGTATCTTAGTGGGATATTTAGACGTGGAGAGCAATTTTTCAAAGTCAGTTATCTCTCTATCCAACTGTCCTCCTAGTTATATATGGAAGTATCACTTTTTTGATTGCTGAGTATTGCAAGAAATGTATTTTAATAATAATAATAATAAACTTTATTTGTATAGCGCCACCATATTCCACAGCGCTTGGGTAGTATAGTATAGTATTTTGGGTAGTATATTGTTAGAATGTCATTCATGTGGTGTAGTTTAAGTGCTCTTTATTAATACTCAGTCAAGAGGAATGTACAGTCCAGGGAGGAATCAGTAATGTGGGTTTTCACACTTGCTGAGTGCAAATCTAGTAAGTATGAGATAACTGATAAGGATAAGGCAGATGAAGATAGTTCTTAAAGACATTGGCCAGAAGCTTGGGGTCATTTTTCTGCTGCAGAATAAATTTGGAGCCAATCAGATGCCTTCCTGATTGTATTATGGGCAAATATCTGCCTGTATTTCTCAACATTGAGGACACCTTTAATCCCAACCAAATCCACAATTCCTTTTGCTGAAAAGCAGCCCCAAACATGCAGGGAACCTCCGTCATGCTCTGTTCTTGCCTGCAGACTCTCATTAATGTACTACTCTGCAGTCCTTTGGTGAACAATCTGCCTTCTGTTAAAGCCAAATTTTTCAACTTGTGACTCATCAGTCCAGAGCACCTGCTGTCAAATTCTGCACCCCAGTTCCTAAGTTTTCATACATAGTTGAGTTGCTTGGCCTTGTTTCTACATTGAAGGTATGGCCACAAATCTTCCATGAAGACCACTTCTGGCCAGACTTCGCCAAACAACCTCGTCTGTATAGCAGAATCTGACTAGTTTTAAGCCTCCTACACAGCTGTTTCTCTTAATTTCTGTGTCACAACCTACATTTGAAAATAATGATCATTATCACCTGTTTGTTATAATTAGGTAATCATACAGGTGATTATAGTCCTGCAAAATCTATGACTTTGTACAAGTGTACCTAGAAGAACTGATGCTTTTTTGAAGTTAAAGGGTGGACACACCAACTATTGGTTTGATCTTGATTTCTCTTTTGTTCATTCACTTTGCATTTTGTTAATTGACAAAAGTAAACTATTAACACTTTTATTTTTGAAAGCATTCTTACTTTGAATTTTTTTTCCACACCTGCGTAAACTTTTACTATATATATATATATATATATATATATATATATATATATATATATATCATTCAGCACTGCCATTTAAATCCGTATTGGCTCTACCAAATGGTTAGGCCTACCATTACTACATGTCTTGTGGTTCAGGTGGACACTTGGCATGGCAATGTCTCATTTTTGTGAAAAGAGGGTGGGGCTTGTCTAGAGGAGGCGTGGTCACCCGGTCAACAAATTTATGTATAATTTACACCAGGTTGGACCTGGCGTATATTTCTGTCTTGGCGGATGGAGCTGTCAGGGATGCACTGGATGTGTGATGAGTTGTGGCACAGGAAATGTTGGGCTTGGGAAATTTCCCCCCCTGGTGTTCCTTTTCATATTTATACTTCAGTACTTGGTTGACTGTTTGGAAAACAAAAGCACATCACCTGCGCAAATTATGCAGACAACATTCTGGGGCAGATTGATGGGGCTTTTGCTGTCCGAGTTAGCCCACTGGGAAAAGTGGAAATACACTATTTTACAGGTAAATTACTGGTAAGATTTTTAACAAAAGCTGTATTTAATAAAATACTTCCTATTTAAAATAATAGTGATTTCTTGATCTGAAGGTAAATGTACGATAAATGCTCAACGTGACAATGAAAAAAGAACATTATTTGTTGAACCCTTTTTCATATTAATCTACATGAATTAGTGAATTAAAGGGAACCTGTCAGTGACTATAAACGCCATAAACTAAGTAATGCGCTAACAGGTTAGGTGACGTGGAGTCTGGGGAGCTGTGTGTCATACTGCCCCATTCCAGCAGTGTCCTCATCAGCCCCTACAGTGCCACCATAGGTGAAGTGTTATACGGGGTCTATTGAAATCAATGAGCTGTTAATGTACTGCACAAAGAAACCCAGACTGATATCACGCTTGTAGAACTGCGATTCTGGATGTGAGTATGATGTATGTTTGCTTAGAAAAACACATCACATCCATGTACTTGCGATTCTCACGTGCATAAAATAATCGCAAGTGCTTCCAATAGTTTTCAGTGCTAACAATCACATCGCACTTTCATGTAAATCGTATGGCATGTGATGAGCAATTTTCTAAAAGATCCCATAGGACATAACGGGCGATTCCTTGTGACTAATCACCTAAAAATAGGACATGCAGCGATTTTTCAATCTTGCACCATCAAGAGAGAAAGAGAAAAATCTCTCATGTGAACACATTTGAAATTAATGGGTTAACACATGCGAGTTCCATGCATATCACTATAGGACGGAACTCGCATGTGAAACTCACCCATGTGACTACATCCTGTGTTACACAAACGCGTTTGTGCAGCATGCAAAATTTGCGAGCGCAATACGCAATTAATAGAACCCATTGGTTTTAAAGGAGATGTCCCGAGGCAGCAAGTGGGGTTATACACTTCTGTATGGCCATAATAATGCACTTTGTAATATACATTGTGCATTAATTATGAGCCATACAGAAGTTATAAAAAGTTTTTTACTTACCTGCTCCGTTGCTAGCGTCCTGGTCTCCATGGTGCCGACTAATTTTTGGCCTCCGATGGCCAAATTAGCCGCGCTTGCGCAGTCCGGGTCTTCTGCTGTTCTCTATGGGGCTCCGTGTAGCTCCGTGTAGCTCCGCCCCGTCACGTGCCGATTCCAGCCAATCAGGAGGCTGGAATCGGCAGTGGACCGCACAGAAGAGCTGCGGTCCACGGAGGAAGAGGCCATCTTCAGCGGTGAGTAGAGAAGTCACCGGAGCGCCGGGATTCAGGTAAGCGCTGTGCGGGTGGTTTTTTTAACCCCTGCATCGGGGTTGTCTCGCGCCGAACGGGGGGGGGGGTTTAAAAAAAAAAAAACCCGTTTCGGCGCGGGACATCTCCTTTAATGGGTTTGTTCACATAAGTGTATTTTGCGCACACACTTCGTTTGCACACAAAAAATATGCAGCATGCTCTATTTTCCTGCCCATTTGCACAAGAAAATAGCATGCACTGAGCTAATTAACCTAATTGCCCATTTCAATGAATAGCAGCATGGTAGTATGCTTTTTTGCATGCAAAAGCACCTGTTGTACTAATACACTGGGCAAGTAAGAGCATAACTGCACTTATTCCCATGTGACACCGGCCTGAGTTACATCCTCTGAAGTAACAGATGCTCTTCAGGGCTCACTCAAATGGGGGCTGCATAATACGCAGAAGACACATGTAACATGCGCATTTACTGTGTATTTCACACCCTGGTAGCCTATAAGGGTTAAACAGATGGGCGGGATTCTGTCCCGGTTTGTGGCCGTAAAAATACCAAAGAAAACAAAAGCATTGATTTCAATCGTTTCGTTTCCACTATTGGGATTCTCGGACATTAATACTACATGCGAGAAAAGATAGGACTTGCCCTATCTTTCTCTCATGTAGATTTTTTTATGTGCGAGAAAGATAAGGCAGAACCTATCTTCCTGCTACTGATGCATGCGCCAATACTCTCCGTAGGAGCTAGCGTATTTGCGCATGTGGCAGTCTGAAGAAACCCTTATGCATGTAATACGCACCAAAATAGGACCTGGCGCAGAAAAAAAAACCGCATGTCTGAATGGCCCAATGTAAATCAGTGGGCTTTTCGGACTGTGTATTACACACATGGAAAATACACGTATAATACGTAGTTCCCATATCCCCATGTCAGTGAGCCATTATTCTCCCTTCTGGGTAATAGATGAGGGATCGCTCTCAGTTACGTTCAAATTCCTTATAAGGGTGTTTGAAAATGAGTGTCAGCCAAGATAACTTCCTTAAACTATAAAGCTGACTTACCTGGTATGTCTCAATGGGCTTGGTTTCCATGTTGAGATCCCAAACTTTGACAGTTAGGTAATCACGTGTGAGCATGTAACGACCGCTGTGACTGAACTTGACGTCAGAAACTGATGAGATGATTTCAGAAAAGAATGATCTGTTGCTGGGGTCCTCCGGTTCTTCATAGACTGTAGGAAAGCACAAGTAATGTGATATCTACTAGTCCGAATCTAAACCTCCACAGCACACACTACACAATATCTAATGATAATCATGGATATTAATCTCTCTCTCTCCCAGAAAATTTGCCATTGGCGCGCTGCGGTGGGGAGGGGCCAAAACGGGCACGTCACAGCGGGGAGGAGACAAAAACTGGGGCCGGGTCGAACACGGCGTGATGCTCGTTCCAGTAACAAGCACCATCGAGTACGCTAATACTCAACAAGCTTCAAGTTCAGCAGAGTACATTCGCTCAACTCTAGTATTAATCCCTTTAGGACCAGGCTGTTTTGTACCTTAAGGACCAGACACTTTTTTGGGATTTTACCCATGTGGTGGTTATACTGCCCCATTTTTTTCCCTTCAGCTACTAAAATTATTTTTGCAGTTTTTTTTCCCGTGACTTTTTAAATATCATTTTCACCGGCTTTTTTCCTGTTTTTTATTTTTATTGAGGGTAAAAAACTAAGAAAAAAAAAGAGTCAGCTGCCAACTAAACCAGGTCTCGTGTAGGCTTGGTTGGTTGGTTGGTCCAGTGGTTCTACAATCCATAAATCTGTAACAGTATTTTGAGGCCATGGATCCCACTGATCTCCTCGGGTGTGAAAGATGCAAGTTATTTTCTTTATGTTTTTATTTTTGTTTTATTCTGTAATTTTGTTTTACGTATTTATGTAATAATTTTTTTTACTATCTAGGTTCCCCATGACATCATATAAGACCTCTGGAGGACATTCACATTTTTTTTTTATTGGACACTTTTCCACTGTAGCAGAGGTATCCATATTAGCAGCATCCATAGGATCTCCAGTTACAGGGAAAACATCCGCCTTGCAGTGACAATAGTCACTGGCAGAGCTGATCAGGGTCTGCTAGGACCCTGTAGCTCTGCTGTGCTAGGGGATCACGACCGCCGGTCCGCGTAGTGGAAGAAACACTTCCACTTTCACTTCTTAGTACATAGCGCTCATTGAGTGCTGTGTACTCGAGAAAGGAGAAGGCAGAATGGGTTAAAAACTACTCCTGCCTTCTCCTTCGGGTTCTCAACTGTGACTAACAGCTGACAAACTGACCTGCTTCTTCTGATTGGGGGTGGGTTTCACAGTAGCAGGATAAACACCTGGATGTCGATAATACTTGTCACAGAAAGGGTTTAGAGTGTCCCTCTTAAAACATAACTTTTATTTCTAAAATATATATAAAAAGGATTTTTTGGATCCTGAAACAGACACAGATACAAACAACAAAAATTAGTATAACGTGACCACAGTAATCTCCCGAAAAGATGTAAGCCAAATCAGGTGTCTGGGGAGAAGTTTTTAAGTAAAAAAATCCCTTAGTGGATAAGTGAATCCTATTACCCAGTACCTAAGAGGTAATTATTGGCTGGGAATGCTTCAGGGGTCAATTTTGGAAAATCAAGTTCCTGACTTGTATATAGTTCAATCAGCTAGCGTACTGATCAGGGAAAGGGTTTGTGCTTCAATAAACAGTGCTCGGTTATCTCTTATAGAGGTCGCTGTCTGATCAACCACCTATCTTGGACATACATCAACGCATAGAGAACGTGAATATCCCAAAATCAGGATGTATGTACAAAGAGAAAAAGGATGGTGGATATAACGTGGTCAATGCCACGTAAGTCCCTATGTTCCTAGTGTTCTAGCCAACAAGAAGGGAAATTGAAAACGTCCCGACCAAATTAGATCAGGTTCTAAATTTCCAAAATACGGAGGTTCTACGCGTTTCCACTACATATCACGTAGTTTCATCAGGATCCCAAACAAACAGGTACCAATAATCAAATTGAAAAATTGATCTGGTAGACTCCCAAAGTGTAGAGAGTACCACCTAGATGAGGAGGTAGTCGATCCTACAACTAGGTCTAGTAAGCTCAATTAGCCCAGTAATCCCCCCAAGAAAATGGAGGAACAAAAATAAAAAAACAGCAGCAGCACCAGCCTCCGTGGTAGGCTGGCGGCTATGAACCAGCTCTGTGTCAAGTTGAGTTTGATATAGCAGTGATGATCCTCCCCTCATGAGGGTATGTGCCCTACTGTCCAATGAAAGACAGGTAGAAAGAGTAGCTCCGCCCACCCAGGGCGGGCTAGCACCGGAGCTAGTGTTGTTGCCAACGATCTAGCTGAATAAAGTGCTGTGTAGACGTCCTATATGGTGAAAGAGGAAACTGCATATATATTATGCCTTATAACTTGTTTCTACCGGTCCTATTGAATGACAGCTGAGAGCTGCCCCTGATTGGTCCCTGCGCTGAGCCAATCAGAGGCAGCATTCACTCACCCATTCATGAATTCCTGAATGGGTGAGTGAGAGCTGCCTCTGATTGGTGAGGGCTGTGACCAATCAGAGGCAGCCCATTCAGCAGGCGGGGATTTTAAATCCCCGGCTGCTGAATACTACTCAGAGCAGTTCAGGAGAACTGCCGGCCGGCTGCGGCTGAACTCCGGCTGCAGGGACAAGGTGAGTATATATATATTTTTTATTTTTACACATTTTTGGATGATTTTCAGGGAAGGGTTTATATTTTTAAGCCCTTTCCGAAAATTCATCCGGCGCTCGCCGGCAGCCCATTGCTTTCAATGGAGCTGGCTGTATTGCCGGCTCCATTGAATTCAATGGGCGAACATCATTCTTCTCTGCCACAGCTGTTACAGCTGTGGAAGAGGAGAATGATCATTGTAGTATATGTTCTCAATGGGGTCGGCGCTGCTGAGAATATAGAGAATACAAGGAATCGCAGATCGCAGATAGGCGCGATCTGCGATACCTCGTGTCTGCCCGTTTTGCCGAAAACGCTGCTAGCTGCAGATTTTTTGGTGAATCGTCGGCCCTGGTCACGCGATTTGCGGATGCACATCCGACATGCGATCCGCAAATCGCGGCAAAAAACGCCCATTGACCGAGGCCTTAACCCGCATTTGTTGATTGCACTGCAATCTGTGTTCACAGACAATGATTTCTAGACGTATTCTTGACCCCATGCAATGATTTGCATTACAGAATATGCATGTTTTAATCTGTACCTGGCCCTATACATAAACCATACAGCCTGCAATCATCTGTTCCTGTACCCATACCTAAACCATACAGCCTGCAGTTATCTGCACCTGTACCCACACCTAAACCATACAGCCTGCAGTCATCTGTACCCGTACCTAAACCATACAGCCTGGTATAACTTATACCAGCTGTACATAGGGATATACATGATATACAAGAGATACCTAGGTTATACCAGCGCTCAACTCCATCACAGCTCGTCCTGCACTGAGAACATGCTGCTTCAGGAGGGGTAAGGTGCTTAGTACAGCAGCAGCATGAGACTGTGTGACTGGAAAATGTGATGATGTGAGTGCAACAGCCCAGAGGTGTTGGGGCCAGGGTGCTGGGGGTTGCTTTCCCCTGGGTGTTGCGCTACAGTGGCTAGGGGGGCCTCTTGTCCCCCTAGTGTTAGTAGCTCGGTCACAACTGTGACCCCTGCGACCCATATAGCTACGCCACCGTTCCACAGGTTGCAATCATTAAGTAGTAATAGTCAGGCCTTATCACTGGATGCTAAAGTGTTGCATTATAGTTATCAATCTTTAATCAATCTTGTTAAAACAAATCTACTACAAAAAGCTAAATTTTTGTAGACCACAAACTTGTATCCTGAACCTTGTGTCAACTACCACCTTTACAAGCCATGTGTGTGACTACGGTAGATCCCTCTGCTAGGGAAATGTTCAGGAAATGTGCAGGATTGAGCCATGCAGGCATGTTGTACAAGGGGCCGCATTATGAGCGATGAAAGGGTCCTGATGACCCGGGACCAAAGAACAGGCGGGGTAACAATGTCCTGGGAGAGACAGTGATCAGAGCCGTGCTATGTAGGTGGTAAATCGGGCCACTGGAGATACAGAGTTATGCACAATCTGAATGTTAAATAGTGGTGTCTATAATGCTATTGCGCCTGCCTTGTGGGTAAAGACGCTGCCCCAAAGGGGCAGTAACAGGTCTGGTCCGCATGTAGCAAAGTCTGTAACAGCCAACAGCCATAATGACAAGGTCAGGTGACTTGCTGTGGCCTGAAGCGGGGGATGATATGACTGTAAACTACTCATATGGCGTAACACCATTTGTTACCATGGAACGTTAAAGTTATCATGAACCTCCTATGGAGTGACAAAGTAAACTGCCATCGTTAAGTACAGTTCATATTTCGAAAAAGGTGTGCCGCCTCTGCCTCCATCTGTCACTGTCGTACCATAACACATCACCACCCACCCTGCTTTCACATGTTTTGCTGCTATGTCACAATTTGGTTAAATAGAGTATCTTTACTCCATTCACTACTTCCCGTACACTTTTTAGGTCCTACACCAAACTTTTTTTGTCCAGTGAAGCTCCTGCCAAACTTACACTTGGAGGACAAAAACCTTAAGGGCCCTTTAAAACAGACCGATTCATTCAGTTAATCGCTGTTTTGTGCAAAACTGAATAATATGGTTCAGTGTAAACACTGCCAGCGACTGAACGAGGAATGATAATTCTTTTATTTATCGTTCAGTTTACAAAGGCTGAAAAATCAAACAACAACTGCCTGCTTACTCTGAATAGAGGTAGGTGGCCAGAAGAAATCTCCAGTGTGCTTCCCCTCCATGAATGATTATCGCTCTTCTGTAAAACCACAGGAGCAATAACGTTACTATGACTGTCCGGCACTTAAGCGCCCAATAGTCATCCCATGTTAAAGCACATTAGGTGAAAAGCTGGGTTCACACAGGGCAGATTTGCTGCGGAAATTCTGTCCGGAATGTGGCCGCGGCAAGTCCGCCTGTGGCCGCTAGTCCCGCAGTTAGCCAGCCATGTGGACGAGATTTGTCGAATATCTCGTCCACACGGGACAGACAATCCGTCACAGCAAAGCTGGCAGAAGACGGTGCTGCTGCTCGGATTCTCTGGCCGTCGCATGTCTATTCTTTTTTTTTTCCATTGCACCCAAGCTCTCCTTTATGGGAGCCCCGGCCGCAATGGAAAACCATGCAGCCAAGCCACTCCAAAACTCGCGGGAAAGTGCCACGGGTTTTGAAGCAGCGCTTTCCCAGTGGAAATCTCGCGGTTTTTCACTGTGGCCAAACCGCAAGTTTTCCAGCGGTATTCCGCCCAGTGAGAACGCAGTGTTACAGTAACTTCATTGTAACTTTCAATTAATGAAATGTAGCTAGCTCACACAAGACTTTAGTTCTTACATTCAACAGTCTCTCCAAAGTTTTCAGTAGCTGATCGGACTTTGGCGTCATTTTCCATATATGACAATCAAGCCCAGAATCATATCAAAGATTTTCTTTATCCAAGTTAAGGGTTCAGTTCACTGCCCCAACCTTGTATCTAGACATCCTGGCCAAGGTATAGTAGCTTGTTGGTACCTTCCCTGGCAACCATAACGAAAGGCACATGTTCTGTCAATCCTTCTCCCTCAGCTCCCATTGGTTGTGCCAGTCAACTTTTTTGGGAAGAAGGTATCCTAATTGCAGATGTCCTGGTTACTCATTTATATAAACAACCAACCATATCTCTACTGGGTGTCAAACCACCAAGCATGTCATTTGTCCTAGTTAAACTGGTGTAAGGGGGTAGCTCAAGCAGTTTGCCCTAACTTTGCCAGTTTGGTCTGTGGCATTTTGTTTGTAAGGTTCGTCTGACCTCTACTGGTCAGGAGTTATTATTGCCTTGTCAATTATTTCTACTTTTTAATTCTAAAGTAGGTAATATTGTTTGTTTTCTGATGGATTGTGGCTGGTCATGTGAGGCGTGCGTACGCTGGGACTCATATACTCCATATAAAAAGAAGTGACTCAATCACGCAAACACAAACAAAACCCCCAGCCTTCGACTCCCTCCCCTGGCCCTACCTTCAACTATCCCTCCAAAAAATGGGATTTAAAGGCCCATTTGTGAATCTACTATCCGCACTATACTCCAGACCGACAGCATTCCGTAAAATTCCCTCAACCTACCCCACCCCAGTCCAAATCCTGAGAGGAACACGACAAGGCTACCCCCTATCACCAGCTCTATTCGCCCTAGCAATAGAACCACTAGCAATTGCCATTCGGAGCAATATTAACATCAAAGGAATATCGATTGGAGGTACCAACAACAAGCTCAGTCTCTTTGCCGATGACTTACTTCTTACTATAACCAACCCATTGACCTCACTCCCTAATTTAATGATGATACTAGAAACATTTAGCAGCATCTCGGGCCTTAACATAAACCAGTCTGTCAGAAATCCTCCACTGCAACACTCCACTAAATATGCAAAAATTAATCAAAATAAATTTCCAATTCAAAACTCAAAAATACTACATATCATACCTATGGATAAAGCTCACTAACTCACTTGACACATTATACAAATGGAACTACGATCCGCTCTTTAGACAATTAACCCTCGACTTGGAAAGATGGGAAAACCCACTCTGATCATGGACCGGACGCATCCACAGCATTAAAATGACCTTACTCCCAAAGTTACTATACCTTTTTAGAACCCTCCCCATACCAGTCCCAACCCCAGAACTGCAGTCATTTCAAAAGAAAATATCTTCATTCATCTGGGAACACAAACGCCCCAGAATATCCAAGTCCATAATGTTCCTCCATAAGAAATTTGGGGGACTGTCAGTACCCTGTATTATAAAATACTATAAGGCCGCTAGACTGGCCCAAATACCCCCCCGTACACGCTGGCTCCCAATCACCACTATGGACCATCATAGAAGAAACCAAATTTACACCATATACCTGGCCTTCACTACTGTGGACAAAAGCCTCCCTCCCACCCAACCTAAAAATCAACTCACCATACACTTTCTTCTCCATACTATTATGGAGACAAACCAGATTTAAAATAAATCCACCCCCTACCCCTTCACCATTGACTCCCTTGTACCACAACCCAGACTTCCCACCCGGGCTAGAAGAGTCTCAATTCACATGGTGGAAAACAAATAACCTGAATACTCTGTATGACTTTCTGATCCATGGCAAACTGATATCGATGTCCGCTTTTAACAGCCACTACAATCCACCACCTTGCGAGTGGTGGAGAAAAATGCAGGTCTTCCACTTTTGGACCTCTAAGCTAAAACCATCAACAAAGATAGAACTAAATCGTATGGAAGCCATATGCAAATTCTGCCCCACTCACTCAGGTACCCTGTCTCACTTCTACGCCATGCTAAATAACATACTATCAGACTCTAAGCTACCGTGCATGCTACAGTGGGAATCTGACTTTAACACAACCCTATCACTAGCCCGCTGGCACCAGTGCTGTGAGACCCTTAGCAAGAATAGCTGGCAAGCCTCATTAACCGAGACCTCCCTAAAGGTACTACACAGAATGTACCTGGTACCTGAAAGACTTCATACCATATACCCAGATGTCTCGCAACTATGCTTTAGAGGATGCAATGATACGGGCTCTCATAGACATATATGGTGGTTATGCCCAAAAGTCCAGGCCTTCTGGAAAAGAGTCTCTCATCTTATAGCCTCGGTAACGGGGACAAGCATTGGATTGGACCCATTTGTCCTATTACTGGGAAATAAACCCACAGGAATGCGCAACCCTCCCTTCAAACTACTCCAACATATAACCATGGCAGCTCGCATACTAATAGCACAACAATGGAGAAAACCTACACTACCCTTCGAAGCCTGCATAACGCGAATAAACAGAATTTTTGTGAATGAAAAGCTTGTTGCCATCCGACAAGATACAACCCCTCAATTCGAGAAGATATGGAGTCCTTGGATAGTGCATATCAACATCCCTAATCTATACAATCCCATGAGGACATAAGTGGAAGACCTTGATAGATTTATTTAGTTATTTACATACATTAATTTAAAAAAATAATAATAATTTTTTCTTCTCCTAAAATCCACCATAAATGTAATAAAGATATCTAATGAACAACGAATCTCTCACCCATGACCAGAGCTGGAGGACATCGAGATCTGTTTTATCCCCTTACCCTTTTGCCACTCTTCTAAAAACATGTGAGACATACAACACCATGATGTAACCCTAATCCGTGCAAGTTGAACAAAACTTTAGTTCTGTTAATTGTTATTTACGTTATATAAGTATATAATAGGTTGATAACTCTGTTCTACATTGATAAATCTACACCCCCTTGCGAGGGGAAATTGCGGCAGAGTGTTGCCACCATTAATATCTTAATTCAATAAAAACCGTTGAAACATAAAAAGAAGTGACTCCAAGTTAAACTGTCTGTTTCTGCTACGAGAAGCCATATGTGATGGAAGGGAGCCTGAACCAGGCCCTCAGGTTACTGCACTGCGTTATGCCCTGGCATCCTGACCAGGACTGCTGAACAACTGTTGATGAGGAAGATTACCCTACAGTTTAAGAGCGGGGTTGAACCTGCACCACCTAGAGATCCTAGTGTTTGCCCACCCCCCTCTCATTCTCAGCCACAAGCCAATCTTCAAAACAGAAGATCTTCTTTGGACTTAACGACCATAAGTTACCCCAGTTACCGTTAATAAAACATTTGAAGCATCGAACATGTGTGCCTTTGTCCTGCTTCTACAAGGGCCAACCCTACGCCCATTACTCCGACTACAGCTTGAACTCTGGCATCCGTTTCACTGTTGCCAAGACCTCTGCAGATGCCCCATTAAAATATCTGACTGTGGCCCCCCTTGACACCCCAAGGGCTCATTTCACAAGTACCGATGATACTTGTAGCTGCTAGGAGATATATTTTTTAAAGAAATATAGGACTAACTTTAGTCCTAAACACCAATATCACTAGTAGAGATGAGCGAACGCGTTCGTCCGAGCTTGATATTCGTGCGAATATTAGGGTGTTCGGGATGTTCGTTATTCGTGACGAACACCATGCGGTGTTCTGGTTACTTTCACTTCCTTCCCTGAGACGTTAGCGCGCTTTTCTGGCCAATTGAAAGACAGGGAAGGCATTACAACTTCCCCCTGCAACGTTTAAGCCCTATACCACCCCCCTGCTGTGAGTGGCTGGCGAGATCAGGTGTTCGCCTAATATAAAAGTCGGCCCCTCCCGCGGCTCGCCTCAGATGCGGTGTGAGTTAGATGAGGGACAGTGCTGTTTATACCGGAGCTGCTGTAGGGAAAGAATTGGTAGTTAGTGTAGGCTTCAAGACCCCCCAAAGGTCCTTATTAGGGCCACTGATAGCTGTGTGTTGGCTGCTGTTAGCAGTGGGATTTTTTTTTTCTCAAAATCGCCTCTGCAGACCGTTGCACCTGGCATTAGGGACAGAAGTGCTGCATAGGCAGGGAGAGTGTTAGGAGTGAGTGTAGCCTTCAAGAACCTCAACGGTCCTTTCTAGGGCCATATTTATCCGTGTGCAGTACTGTCCAGGCTGCTGTTGGCTGTGCTGCATTTTTTTTGGGCTTCTCAAAATCGCCTCTGCAGAGCATTCCACCCTCCATTGATACTGCAGGGAAAGAATTGTATAGGCAGGGCCACAACACAGTTATTATTCATAGAATATACGCAGTGCTGCCTGTTGGTGGGAAAAAACTGAAAACAAATCTATTTGTCCAGCCTCTGTCCGTCCTTACGGGCGGTGGACACGTGTGAGCTGCGTGAAAAACATTGCTAAATCATACGCACCCAGCTACGCTTTACTGCTGGCTTCGCCATTTGCTTTCCTTAATTGGGAAAAAAAATACCTGCTCTCCAAGAGTTATAATAACTCTGCTACCCTCACGTTCTGTGACACATAAGCAGGGACACAGCACAGTTATTAAACTTCTCAGGTTCATTGAATATACGCAGTGCTGCCTGTTGGTGGGAAAAAACTGAAAAGAAATCTATTTGTCCAGCCTCTGTCCGTCCTTACGCCTGTGGAGACGTGTGAGCTGCGTGAAAAACATTGCTAAATCATACGCACCCAGCTACGCTTTACTGCTGGCTTCGCCATTTGCTTTCCTTAATTGGGAAAAAAAATACCTGCTCTCCAAGAGTTATAATAACTCTGCTACCCTCACGTTCTGTGACACATAAGCAGGGACACAGCACAGTTATTACACTTCTCAGGTTCATTGAATATACGCAGTGCTGCCTGTTGGTGGGAAAAAACTGAAAACAAATCTATTTGTCCAGCCTCTGTCCGTCCTTACGCCTGTGGAGACGTGTGAGCTGCGTGAAAAACATTGCTAAATCATACGCAGCCAGCTACGCTTTACTGCTGGCTTCGCCATTTGCTTTCCTTAATTGGGAAAAAAAATACCTGCTCTCCAAGAGTTATAATAACTCTGCTACCCTCACGTTCTGTGACACATAAGCAGGGACACAGCACAGTTATTAAACTTCTCAGGTTCATTGAATATACGCAGTGCTGCCTGTTGGTGGGAAAAAACTGAAAACAAATCTATTTGTCCAGCCTGTGTCCGTCCTTACGCCTGTGGAGACGTGTGAGCTGCGTGAAAAACATTGCTAAATCATACGCAGCCAGCTACGCTTTACTGCTGGGTTCGCCATTTGCTTTCCTTAATTGGGAAAAAAAATACCTACTCTCCAAGAGTTATAATAACTCTGCTACCCTCACGTTCTGTGACACATAAGCAGGGACACAGCACAGTTATTAAACTTCTCAGGTTCATAGAATATACGCAGTGCTGCCTGTTGGTGGGAAAAAACTGAAAACAAATCTATTTGTCCAGCCTCTGTCCGTCCTTACGGGCGGTGGACACGTGTGAGCTGCGTGAAAAACATTGCTAAATCATACGCAGCCAGCTACGCTTTACTGCTGGGTTCGCCATTTGCTTTCCTTAATTGGGAAAAAAAATACCTGCTCTCCAAGAGTTATAATAACTCTGCTACCCTCACGTTCTGTGACACATAAGCAGGGACACAGCACAGTTATTAAACTTCTCAGGTTCATAGAATATACGCAGTGCTGCCTGTTGGTGGGAAAAAACTGAAAACAAATCTATTTGTCCAGCCTCTGTCCGTCCTTACGGGCGGTGGACACGTGTGAGCTGCGTGAAAAACATTGCTAAATCATACGCAGCCAGCTACGCTTTACTGCTGGGTTCGCCATTTGCTTTCCTTAATTGGGAAAAAAAATACCTGCTCTCCAAGAGTTATAATAACTCTGCTACCCTCACGTTCTGTGACACATAAGCAGGGACACAGCACAGTTATTAAACTTCTCAGGTTCATTGAATATACGCAGTGCTGCCTGTTGGTGGGAAAAAACTGAAAACAAATCTATTTGTCCAGCCTCTGTCCGTCCTTACGGGCGGTGGACACGTGTGAGCTGCGTGAAAAACATTGCTAAATCATACGCAGCCAGCTACGCTTTACTGCTGGGTTCGCCATTTGCTTTCCTTAATTGGGAAAAAAAATACCTACTCTCCAAGAGTTATAATAACTCTGCTACCCTCACGTTCTGTGACACATAAGCAGGGACACAGCACAGTTATTAAACTTCTCAGGTTCATAGAATATACGCAGTGCTGCCTGTTGGTGGGAAAAAACTGAAAACAAATCTATTTGTCCAGCCTCTGTCCGTCCTTACGGGCGGTGGACACGTGTGAGCTGCGTGAAAAACATTGCTAAATCATACGCAGCCAGCTACGCTTTACTGCTGGGTTCGCCATTTGCTTTCCTTAATTGGGAAAAAAAATACCTGCTCTCCAAGAGTTATAATAACTCTGCTACCCTCACGTTCTGTGACACATAAGCAGGGACACAGCACAGTTATTAAACTTCTCAGGTTCATAGAATATACGCAGTGCTGCCTGTTGGTGGGAAAAAACTGAAAACAAATCTATTTGTCCAGCCTCTGTCCGTCCTTACGGGCGGTGGACACGTGTGAGCTGCGTGAAAAACATTGCTAAATCATACGCAGCCAGCTACGCTTTACTGCTGGGTTCGCCATTTGCTTTCCTTAATTGGGAAAAAAAATACCTGCTCTCCAAGAGTTATAATAACTCTGCTACCCTCACGTTCTGTGACACATAAGCAGGGACACAGCACAGTTATTAAACTTCTCAGGTTCATTGAATATACGCAGTGCTGCCTGTTGGTGGGAAAAAACTGAAAACAAATCTATTTGTCCAGCCTCTGTCCGTCCTTACGGGCGGTGGACACGTGTGAGCTGCGTGAAAAACATTGCTAAATCATACGCAGCCAGCTACGCTTTACTGCTGGGTTCGCCATTTGCTTTCCTTAATTGGGAAAAAAAATACCTGCTCTCCAAGAGTTATAATAACTCTGCTACCCTCACGTTCTGTGACACATAAGCAGGGACACAGCACAGTTATTAAACTTCTCAGGTTCATAGAATATACGCAGTGCTGCCTGTTGGTGGGAAAAAACTGAAAACAAATCTATTTGTCCAGCCTCTGTCCGTCCTTACGGGCGGTGGACACGTGTGAGCTGCGTGAAAAACATTGCTAAATCATACGCAGCCAGCTACGCTTTACTGCTGGGTTCGCCATTTGCTTTCCTTAATTGGGAAAAAAAATACCTGCTCTCCAAGAGTTATAATAACTCTGCTACCCTCACGTTCTGTGACACATAAGCAGGGACACAGCACAGTTATTAAACTTCTCAGGTTCATTGAATATACGCAGTGCTGCCTGTTGGTGGGAAAAAACTGAAAACAAATCTATTTGTCCAGCCTCTGTCCGTCCTTACGGGCGGTGGACACGTGTGAGCTGCGTGAAAAACATTGCTAAATCATACGCAGCCAGCTACGCTTTACTGCTGGGTTCGCCATTTGCTTTCCTTAATTGGGAAAAAAAATACCTGCTCTCCAAGAGTTATAATAACTCTGCTACCCTCACGTTCTGTGACACATAAGCAGGGACACAGCACAGTTATTAAACTTCTCAGGTTCATAGAATATACGCAGTGCTGCCTGTTGGTGGGAAAAAACTGAAAACAAATCTATTTGTCCAGCCTCTGTCCGTCCTTACGGGCGGTGGACACGTGTGAGCTGCGTGAAAAACATTGCTAAATCATACGCAGCCAGCTACGCTTTACTGCTGGGTTCGCCATTTGCTTTCCTTAATTGGGAAAAAAAATACCTGCTCTCCAAGAGTTATAATAACTCTGCTACCCTCACGTTCTGTGACACATAAGCAGGGACACAGCACAGTTATTAAACTTCTCAGGTTCATTGAATATACGCAGTGCTGCCTGTTGGTGGGAAAAAACTGAAAACAAATCTATTTGTCCAGCCTGTGTCCGTCCTTACGCCTGTGGAGACGTGTGAGCTGCGTGAAAAACATTGCTAAATCATACGCACCCAGCTACGCTTTACTGCTGGCTTCGCCATTTGCTTTCCTTAATTGGGAAAAAAAAATACCTGCTCTGCCACAGTTAATAACTCTGCTACCCTCACGTTCTGTGACACATAAGCAGGGACACAGCACAGTTATTAAACTTAGATAATTCATTCACTAGAGGCAGTGGGGCCTTTCGTTTTCCAAAAAGGGCAAAAATTATATTTGGCCTGCAGTCTTGCGCCAATTTATTTCCTGCCTGGGAAATCTAATCACTGGTAATACAGCATGCTGAGGGGTAGGGGTAAGCCTAGAGGACGTGGACGTGGACGTGGCCGAGGACGCGGAGGGCCAAGTGAGGGTGTGGGCACAGGCCAAGCTCCTGATCCAGGTGTGTCGCAGCTGTCTGCTGCGCGATTAGGAGAGAGGCACGTTTCTGGCGTCCCCACATTCATCGCCCAATTAATGGGTCCACGCGGGAGACGGTTATTAGAAAATGAGCAGTGTGAGCAGGTCCTGTCCTGGATGGCAGAAAGTGCTTCGAGCAACCTATCGTCTACCCGCAGTTCTGCGCCGTCCACTGCTGCCAATCCGAATCCTCTGTCTGCTGCTCCTCCTTCCTCCCAGCCTCCTCACTCCACTACAATGACACCTGCTCAGGAGCGGGAACACTCCCAGGAACTGTTCTCGGGCCCCTGCTTAGATTGGGCAGCAGCGGTTCCTCTCCCACCAGAGGAGTTTATCGTCACTGATGCCCAACCATTCGAAAGTTCCCGGGGTCCGGGGGAAGAGGCTGGGGACTTCCGCCAACTGTCTCAACAACTTTCTGTGGGTGAGGAGGACGATGACGATCAGACACAGTTGTCTTGCAGTGAGGTAGTAGTAAGGGCAGTAAGTCCCAGGGAGCAGCGCACAGAGGATTCGGAGGAAGAGCAGCAGGACGATGAGGTGACTGACCCCACCTGGTGTGCAACGCTTACTCAGGAGGACAGGTCTTCAGAGGGGGAGTCAAGGGCATCAGCAGGGCAGGTTGCAAGAGGCAGTGCGGTGGCCAGGGGTAGAGGCAGGGCCAGACCGAATAATCCACCAAGTGTTTCCCAAAGCGCCCCCTCGCGCCATGCCACCCTGCGGAGGCCGAGGTGCTCTAAGGTCTGGCAGTTTTTCACAGAGACGCCTGACGACCGACGAACAGTGGTGTGCAACCTTTGTCGCGCAAAGCTCAGCCGGGGAGCCAACACCAACAGCCTCACCACCACCACCATGCGCAGACATATGATGGCCAAGCACCCCGCAAGGTGGGACGAAGGCCGTTCACCGCCTCCGGTTTGCACCCCTGCCTCTCCCCCTGTGCCCCAACCTGCCACTGAGATGCAACCCCCCTCTCAGGACACAGGCACTACCGCCTCATGGCCTGCACCCACACCCTCATCTCCGCTGTCCTCGGCCCCATCCAGCAGTGTAGTTCAGCGCACCGTTCAGCCGTCGCTTGCGCAAGTGTTCGAGCGCAAGCGCAAGTACGCCGCCACGCACCCGCACGCTCAAACGTTAACCGTCCGCATCGCAAAATTCATCAGCCTTGAGATGCTGCCGTATAGGGTTGTGGAAACGGAGTCCTTCAAAAGTATCATGGAGGCGGCGGCCCCGCGCTACTCAGTTCCCAGTCGCCACTACTTTTCCCGATGTGCCGTCCCAGCCCTGCACGACCACGTCTCCCGCAACATTGTGCGCGCCCTCACCAACGCGGTTACTGCCACGGTCCACTTAACTACGGACACGTGGACAAGCACAGGCGGGCAGGGCCACTACATCTCCCTGACGGCACATTGGGTGAATTTAGTGGAGGCTGGGACAGAGTCAGAGCCTGGGACCGCTCACGTCCTACCCACCCCCAGAATTGCGGGCCCCAGCTCGGTGGTGGTATCTGCGGAGGTGTATGCTTCCTCCACTAAAGCACCCTCCTCCTCCTCCTCCTCCTCTGTCTCACAATCTAGATGTGTTAGCAGCAGCATGTCGCCAGCAGTCGGTGTCGCGCGGTGTGGCAGCACAGCGGTGGGCAAGCGTCAGCAGGCCGTGCTGAAACTACTCAGCTTAGGCGATAAGAGGCACACGGCCCACGAACTGCTGCAGGGTCTGACACAGCAGACCGACCGCTGGCTTGCGCCGCTGAGCCTCCAACCGGGCATGGTCGTGTGTGACAACGGCCGTAACCTGGTGGCGGCTCTGCAGCTCGGCAGCCTCACGCACGTGCCATGCCTGGCCCACGTCTTTAATTTGGTGGTTCAGCGGTTTCTGAAAAGCTACCCACGCTTGTCAGACCTGCTCGTAAAGGCGCGCCGGCTCTGCGCACATTTCCGCAAGTCCCACACGGACGCTGCCACCCTGCGCACCCTGCAACATCACTTTAAGCTGCCAGTGCACCGACTGCTGTGCGACGTGCCCACACGGTGGAACTCTACGCTCCACATGTTGGCCAGGCTCTATGAACAGCGTAGAGCTATAGTCGAATACCAACTCCAACATGGGCGGCGCAGTGGGAGTCAGCCTCCTCAATTCCTTTCAGAAGAGTGGGCCTGGTTGGCAGACATCTGCCATGTCCTTGGTAATTTTGAGGAGTCTACCCAGGTGGTGAGCGGCGATGCTACAATCATTAGCGTCACCATTCCTCTGCTATGCATCTTGAGAAATTCCCTGCAAACCATAAAGGCAGCTGCTTTGCGCTCGGAAACGGGGGCGGGGGAAGACAGTATGCCGCTGGATAGTCAGGGCACCCTCCTGTCTATTTATCAGCGCGTACAGGAGGAGGAGGAGGAGGAGCATGAGGAGGAGGGGGAAGAGACAGCTTGGGCCGCTGCTGACGGTACACCGGCTGATTGCCTGTCATCCTTTCAGCGTGTATGGCCTGAGGAGGAGGAGGAGGAGGAGGAGGAGGAGGATCCTGAAAGTGATCTTCCTAGTGAAGACAGCCATGTGTTGCGTACAGGTACCCTGGCACACATGGCTGACTTCATGTTAGGATGCCTTTCTCGTGACCCTCGCGTTGCACGCATTCTGGCCACTACGGATTACTGGGTGTACACACTGCTCGATCCACGGTATAAGGAGAACCTGCCCACTCTGATTCCCGAAGAGGAAAGGGGTTCGAGAGTGTTGCTATACCACAGGACCCTTGCGGACAAGCTGATGGTAAAATTCCCAGCCGACAGCGCTAGTGGCAGAAGGCGCAGTTCCGAGGGCCATGTTGCAGGGGATGTGCGTAGATCGAGCAGCATGTACATCCCAGGCAGTGCAACAGTCTTTAAGGGCCTGGCCAGCTTTATGGCTCCCCACCAAGACTGTGTCACCGCTCCCCAGTCACGGCTGAGTCGGCGGGAGCACTGCAAAAGGATGGTGAGGGAGTACGTAGCGGATCGCACGACCATCCTTGGTGACGCCTCTGCCCCCTACAACTACTGGGTGTCGAAGCTGGACACGTGGCCTGAACTAGCCCTGTATGCCCTTGAGGTGCTTGCTTGTCCTGCGGCTAGCGTGTTGTCGGAGAGGGTGTTTAGTGCGGCTGGGGGAATCATCACAGATAAGCGTAGCCGCTTGTCAACCGACAGTGCCGACAGGCTAACACTCATCAAGATGAACAAAGGCTGGATTTCCCCAGACTTCTGTTCTCCACCAGCGGACAGCAGCGATACGTAAGCAATACGTAGGCTGCACCCGCGGATGGAAGCTACGTTCTCTCTCACCATCCAAAACGGGGACATTTCTGCTTCATCAATCTGTGTCTAATATTCCTCCTCCTCCTCCTCCTGCTCCTCCTCGTGAAACCTCACGTAATCACGCTGAACGGGCAATTTTTCTTAGGGCCACAAGGCTCACTCAAATAATTTTTCTGAACAATTTTTATAAGTTTCAATGCGCTTAAAAGCATTGGAACTTTAACTTGAACCAATTTTTCGTTACACTGGGCTGCCTCCAGGCCTAGTTACCACTTAAGCCACATTAACCAAAGCGATTAATGGGTTTCACCTGCCCTCTTGGCTGGCCATGGCCAATTTTTGGGATGTACATTAGTACTGTTGATACAGCAATTTTTGTGGGCCCTCGCCTACAGTGTAATCAAATTAATTTTTAGCCCACCTGCATTACAGCTGACGTTACCTCAGCTGTGTTGGGCAATGCAATGGGATATTTTTATGTACCGCCGGTGGGTTCCAGGGAGCCACCCATGCTGTAGGTGCACACTGAGTTTTTAATACTTCTGTACACTTCTAAAGAACCCGTCTGACTGGGGCATGCAGTGTGGGCCGAAGCCCACCTGTATTACGCACGACATTACTACCTCAGCTGTGTTGGGCAATGCAATGGGATATTTCTATGTACCGCCGGTGGCTTCCTGGCACCCACCCAGGCAGTGGGTCCACAGGGAGTTAAACCTACATGTGTCCACTTGTAAAGAACCCCAGTCTGACTGGGGCATGCAGTGTGGGCCGAAGCCCACCTGCATTACGCACGACATTACTACCTCAGCTGTGTTGGGCAATGCAATGGGATATTTTTGTGTACCGCCGGTGGGTTCCAGGGAGCCACCCATGCTGTAGCTGCACACTGAGTTTTTAATACTTCTGTACACTTCTAAAGAACCCGTCTGACTGGGGCATGCAGTGTGGGCCGAAGCCCACCTGTATTACGCACGACATTACTACCTCAGCTGTGTTGGGCAATGCAATGGGATATTTCTATGTACCGCCGGTGGCTTCCTGGCACCCACCCAGGCAGTGGGTCCACAGGGAGTTAAACCTACATGTGTCCACTTGTAAAGAACCCCAGTCTGACTGGGGCATGCAGTGTGGGCCGAAACCCACCTGCATTAACCCTTTCCAGTCCACTGTGTGACCTGTGAAGACATTAGGGTTTAAGGCTGTACAGCTCCGTTGTTGGTAGACGTCCGTCGGGGTTCTCTTACTGTATATTGCCAGCCTCTCTGCTGTCGGAGCCTATCCTACGTGTCAGCTCATGCAGTACTGGCTTTAGCCAGCATATAGCGCCGTTGTATAACAGCAGAAAAAGAGTAAGCCCCCTAGGAAAACCATATACAAATTGGATTGGAAAGGGTTAAGCACAACATTACTACCTCAGCTGTGTTGGGCAATGCAATGGGATATTTCTATGTACCGCCGGTGGCTTCCTGGCACCCACCCATGCTGTAGGTGCACACGGAGTTTTTACTACATCTGTACACTTATAAAGAACCCCAGTCAGACTGGGGCATGCAGTGTGGGCCGAAGCCCACCTGCATTAAGCACGACATTACTACCTCAGCTGTGTTGGGCAATGCAATGGGATATTTCTGTGTACCGCCGGTGGGTTCCAGGGAGCCACCCATGCTGTGGGTCGACAGGGACTTCACAATAGGGAGTTGTACCTGCCTGTGTCTATGAATTAAAAAGCCCGGTCTGACTGGGGCATGCAGACACCTTGACAGAATGAATAGTGTGTGGCACATAGGTTCCCCATTGCTATGCCCACGTGTGCAGCTCCTGATGGCGGTGGCACAGGATTCTATTTCTCATTGCTTCTGTACAGCATTGTGGGCTATCGCTCCGCCACTTTTAAAGAGGGTCGCTGCCTAGCCGTGCCAACCTCTGCAGTGTGTGCCTGCGGTCCCTCGTCATGGCAGACGCAATTCTAAATAGACATGAGCGTGGTGTGGCATGAGGGCAGCTGAAGGCTGCGCAGGGACACTTTGGTGTGCGCTGTGGGGGGGAGGGGGGGCGGTTGGGCAGCATGTAACCCAGGAGAAGTGTCAGTGGAGTGTCATGCAGGCAGTGATTGTGCTTTGTTGGAGGTAGTGTGGTGCTTAGCAAAGGTATGCCATGCTAATGAGGGCTTTTCAGAAGTAAAAGTTGTTGGGAGGGGGGGGGGCCCACTCTTGCCGGTATTGTGGCTTAATAGTGGGACCTGTGAACTTGAGATGCAGCCCAACATGTAGCCCCTCGCCTGCCCTATCCGTCACTGTGTCATTCCCATCACTTTCCTGAATTGCCCAGATTTTCACACATGAAAACCTTAGCGAGCATCGGCGAAATACAAAAATGTTCTGGTCGCCCATTGACTTCAATGGGGTTCGTTGTTCGAAACGAACCCTCGAGCATCACGGGAAGTTCGTTACGAATAACGAACACCCGAACATTTTGGTGTTCGCTCATCTCTAATCACTAGTCATCCATATTACGATAAAAAGCTAAACACCACCAGATCTGACACCAGGGACCCTCTGGAAAGGTAGTCTTTGTTGCCTTTCTCCTATTCAACCAGTCTGCTTCCATTTATAATGCTCTGACTTGTTTATTTAGGTTTATGAAAGTTTTACATTTAAAGGGGTTGTCCCGCGCCGAAACGGGGTTTTTTTTTTTTAACCCCCCCCCCCCCCCCCCGTTCGGCGCGAGACAACCCCGATGCAGGGGTTAAAAAAACAACCCGCACAGCGCTTACCTGAATCCCGGCGGTCCGGCGTCTTCATACTTACCTGCTGAAGATGGCCGCCGGGATCCTCTGTCTCCGTGGACCGCAGGGCTTCTGTGCGGTCCATTGCCGATTCCAGCCTCCTGATTGGCTGGAATCGGCACGTGATGGGGCGGAGCTACACGGAGCTACACGGAGCCCCATTGAGAAGATAAGAAGACCCGGACTGCGCAAGCGCGGCTAATTTGGCCATCGGAGGGCGAAAATTAGTCGGCTCCATGGGAACGAGGACACTAGCAACGGAGCAGGTAAGTATAAAACTTTTTATAACTTCTGTATGGCTCATAATTAATGCACAATGTACATTACAAAGTGCATTATTATGGCCATACAGAAGTGTATAGACCCACTTGCTGCCGCGGGACAACCCCTTTAATATTCTTTTCCTCCTGCTGATTGTTTGTTTTGATCTATTCTTTGTGTTTACAGTACATGCTATTGTTATCTGCTTTTACAATATGTACGAGCCACTTGTATATGCCACTTTTATGAGCCTTACTTTCTTGCTTGTTGCCATTGGAAACCTTACAATAAAAACCAGAGGCGTAACTTGAAGCTTCTGGGCCCCAATGCAAAACCTGTAACAGGGCCCCCAACTATAATGGTTTATTCATAGTACTGGGCTCCCTATATGGAGAAGAGAGGCTTTATGGGCCCCCTAAGGCTCCTGGGCCTGGGTGCAACCGCATCCCCTGCATCCTCTATAGTTACGCCCCTGGGCTTAACATGAAGAAAAATGGAATACTCACCTATCCAAACTGCTTCCTGTTCAGTGCTTCAACTCTGATGCCCAAATTCCGTGCAGCAAGCATTGGGACTGCAGTGTTGGACAGGAAGCAGCTGGGATAGGCGAGTATTCAATCGCAATTCATTTTAACACCATTTACCTTTTTTTAAGTTTGGAAAACGCTTTAAAACTAAATATTAGTACCATCCATTCCTCTAATCCCCTTCTCTTCTAAACGCTCTCAGCACCACTATCTCCAGCCTGTTTATTCAGATGGCTATGTGCTGTTTATAGATTGCTGTGGGCGGAATGCTCTCTTGGAAAGGATGCTACAAATTAGTATATTATTTGCATAAATTAACTTTATTTTTAGATTACTGTACCTGTATTTTAGGCTTGCTATTATTTTCTAATACAATTTCATTAAAGGGATTGTGCCATAAAATCAAGTAATCCGCCATACACAGAAGTCTTGGACTCCCACCGATCATGAAAACAGAATTTCTGCATATGTTTATTCTCATAAGGGCTCAGTCACACGGGCGTTTTTACAGGCGTATATACGCACGTTAAAAAAATGCGTGACCATGTCCATTGCCACCCATATGTTCTATCTTTTGTAGGTGCGATTTTTTTTTTTTTGACGAACACAGTATGAACGTTTTACGTGCGTATATACGTGCGTAAAAACGCCTGTTTGACTGAGCCCTAAGTGTGTTTTGTGCAAGCATTTCGCACGTACGTAGAAAAGTAGGACCTGCTCTATTTTACTGCGTTTTGCACAGAAAAAAAGTCCCATAGAAGTCTACGGGATGTGTGAAAATACACAAGGGAAAGGGTGTGACACTGCACAGCTTGAAGGGAAAAGAACACATCTGGAGCTCATTAGACTTTAACCCCTTTTTTTCTATTTTCGTTTTTACCTCCCCTTTTAAAAAAATCTCTTTTATTTATCCATCGATGCAGCTGTCTGAGGGCTTGATTTTTTTTGTGGACCGAGTTGCATTTTTCACTGGTACTATATAATGTACCATATAATGTACTGAAAAACTTTTTAAAAAATTCTAGGTGGAGTGAAAATGGAAAAAAAATGAAATTCCACCATCTTTGGGTATGTCTTGTTTCTACGGCATACACACTGCAACAAGAATAACATGATATTTTTATTCTATGGGTCAGTCCGATGACTATGATACCAAATTTATATAGTTTTTCTTTTGCTGTACTATTTTTATCTTTTTCCAAAGATATTTCATTTGTTATGCCGAAATGCTGCGGATTTTGCTACAGAAGATCGGTTACGTGTGAATGCACCCTTAAGCAGCACTATAAAGGGGGCTATGGGGGGGGGGGGGGGGGGAGGCTTTGCTAATACCTCCATATTTTTCTAGTCTTTTAGAAATTAGAGTTAGATGGCCGATAGTGACTTCTAGTAGGCAAAAATGGGAATTGCTCTTCTATATATCTGTTACAGTAAAAATTTAATTGGCTGGCGTGGTCACATGACAATGGGGGTCTACCATGTCATGACTACTATGGAGTCAGTGCGTAGTGAGCTTAGAAAGAGGAAGGTTGTATATCCCTTGTGTCTGTTGGATCCTATTCCAGCCTGCAGATACAGAGCCGTTTTGAATCTTTGTACCCGAATTAAGCGGAAAAGGACGAAGCTCTCGTTCCATGAACAAGAATTGGAGGGAGTAATTTGTTTATAGTCCTTCTATGACAAAAATTGTTCGGCAAGCACCATCTCGGCAAAGCAGATCCCTCTGATCTTCAGTGATTATGCTAGCCCCATGCATATACGCTGTTCAGACTACGTATATAAAAGTGTGCAATATGCAAAAAAGCTCTCTCTAAAGTCAAACTCTTTGAATAACAGTGCACCTAATGATGAGGAGAAATTGTAAGAAGAACGAGATCTGTTCACTTGTGTTATTAAACTTTTAATCTTTTGTGTTGAGCAGGAAAATACCATCAGAGCATACATTCGACATATGCAAGCCACTATTGTGGGTGGCGATTAACAGAATGGGTGGGCGGCAAATAACAAAAGGTCCTACATCTGGGCAAAAAAAATGAAAAAAGCACATACAGAATGGGAGGAATTGAGCTATGCAGTAGAACATGTGAAAAAGACTTGGGTATACTAATAGATCATAGACTGAACATGAGTCAACAGTGTGATGCAGCAGTGAAAAAGGCAAACACAATTATAGGATGTATTAAGAGAAGCACAGAGTCTTGATCATGAGAGGTAATTATTCCCCTTTACTCCACTGCCTGTGCTGTTTCCCCAGCTAGCCCTTTATACAGGCCTCCATCTGCGTCTCTGGTTATACCGGAGGGCTCCTATAGCACCAAAGTGCCAAAGTGTTTCAACAGTGCCATCTTTGACCTGATATGCAGTGCCATTCACAAATTCACTAAACACTGAACCAACCAGCGTGCCTTGTTTAATAGTACCATCTAAAGTTTGCCAGGGTGAACAATGCCAGTCAGAGAATGATTAGTAATGCCAGAAAACTAATAATATAAAAAGTATCTCAGCACACTACCAAGAAGTGATATATGAGCATCCATCAATGCAGCTCCTCATATACTGTATCAATTCTTCTCTTAGTGCTATTCTATATGTGCAGACAGCTTCCCTGCCCTTATGGGGCTCCCCAACTTTTGCTGTAGGCGCTTAGGTGGGGTGCAGAGGTCATTTTTGCAAGTATGCTTCAAAGTAAGATTCCCATGGATGAAAGATAACTGGCATTAAATCTAACCAAAATCAGCAGACTTGTGTACGACTATCCATTACACCCTTGGAAAATGTGCCACGATTTATACACATATGTATACGGGACATAAAGAGACTGCTAAATATACACAGTAGATGGTATAATACAGCAGGCGACGCTGTTTTATTGTCTTTTTTCCTCATTTTCCCCACATATCTGGAGCTTTAAATACATACCTGGCAGCAGACCCTTACTGTTACTGTCATAAATTTGCTCCGATTGTACAGTATGAATGCTTATTCTAAATTATACACTTCTCTTTGTAAAACTGTCATCGATAATTCTAGACTGCCAAGAGGCTGAATACAACGTTTTACCCCACATCTGTCTAATTGATAATTACTATACTACTGCAAGAGTACATGTCACAAAAAGCTCCAAAAGCTATGTGGAAGACTTCCCAAATTTCACATTGAATAACATAGTAACATAGTATGTAAGGCTGAATGAAGCCAATGTCCATCTAGTCCAGCCTGTCTATCCTACTGTGTTGATCCAGAGGAAGGCAAAAAACCCCAAGGCCAGAAGCCAATTAGCCCTTTTGGGGAAAAAATTCCTTCCCGACTCCCTAATGGCAATCAGACTGTTCCCTGGATCAACCCCTAATAGTTCCTACCTGCCTGTATACCCGGATTGACACTTAACCTAAGATTTATATCCTGTAATATCCTTCTTCTCCAGAAAGACATCAAGTCCCCTTTTAAACTCCTCTATGGATTTTGCCATCACCACTTCCTCCGGTAGAGAGTTCCACAGTCTAACTGCTCTTACAGTAAAGAATCCCCTTCTATGTTGGTGATGAAACCTACTTTCCTCTAATCGTAGCGGATGTCCTCTTGTTACCGTCGTGGTCCTGGGTGTAAACAGATCTTGGGAGAGATCCTTGTATTGTCGCCTCATGTACTTATACATGGTTATTTGGTCGCCTCTTAACCTTCTTTTTTCTAGAGTAAATAGTCCCAATTTTGATAGCCTCTCTGGGTATTCCAGTCCCGTCATTCCATGTATTAGTTTAGTTGCCCTTCTTTGAACCCCCTCAAGCACTGTGACATCTTTCCTGAGCACCAGTGACCAGAATTGTACGCAGTATTCCATGTGAGGCCTGACAAGTGCCTTATATAATGGAAGGATAATGTTCTCATCCTTCGCCCCTATACCTCTTTTAATGCACCCCAAGACTTTATTTGCCTTTGCAGCAGCTGACTGGCATTGGTTACTCCAGTTTAGTCTATTATCCACTAATACCCCCAGATCCTTTTCCATATCACTTTTCCCCAGCGGTACCCCATTAAGTGAATATTTGTGATATCCGTTTCTTCTGCCCATGTGCATAGTCTTACATTTTTCAACATTGAACTTCATTTGCCATTTTCCTGCCCAAGCCCCCAGCTTATCTAGGTCCGTTTGTAGCCGCATATTGTTCTCCGTTGCATTAATTATATTGTATAATTTTGTGTCATCTGCAAATATTGATATTTTGCTGTGCAGCCCCTCTATCAGGTCATTGATAAATATGTTGAACAGAGTGGGGCCTAATACTGAACCCTGTGGCACCCCGCTAGCGACTGTGGTCCAATCAGAGTACGCACCATTTATTACCACCCTCTGCTTTCTATCATTGAGCCAATTTTTTACCCACTTACACACGTTTTCGCCCAGTCCGAGCTGCCTCATTTTGTATATTAGCCTATTATGTGGCACGGTGTCAAAGGCTTTAGAGAAGTCCAGATATACGAGATCAATAGATTCTCCCTGGTCCAGCTTAGAGCTTACTTCATCGTAGAAACTGATCAGATTTGTCTGACATGAGCGACCCTTCATGAATCCATGCTGGTGAGGAGTTATTCCCTTATTCTCCTTGAGGTACTCATCGATGGTGTCTCTCAGAATCCCCTCGAAAATTTTTCCCGTTACTGAAGTGAGACTTACTGGCCTGTAGTTACCAGGCTCACTTTTGCTTCCTTTTTTGTAAATTGGAACCACGTTGGCAATGCGCCAGTCCAATGGTACTACACCGGTCTTGATAGTGTCTAGAAATATTAGGTATAGCGGCCTAGCTATCTCGTCACTTAGTTCCCTTAGTATCCTTGGGTGTAATCCATCTGGGCCCGGCGATTTATCAATTTTAGTTCCATCTATTTGAGGCAGAAAATCATGACAGCCTGGAGACATTTTATTTTACAACAATTAACCCTTTTCAGGCTGCATTCACATGATTGTAATATGGGCGCATTTTAGTGCCCATGTTACAGAGGAGTGTCCCCGCCCGGTTACTGACCCAAAGGCACAGCATCATAATGATCTCTAATGCTGTGGGTAAGAGTCAGTAGATCTGTGTTCAAGCTGGAAAACTCGTCAATAATATTGGTGCTAAAATGCAGCTATAAATCAGTCATGTGAATTCAGCCTTATAGCTATTTCAGTGATGTCATATACAAATAAGAAAGATGAAACAATACCTCTGCTTCCTCTATTGGAAGGCAGCTTCCTGCAAGTCAATGTTAGGCTCTTTATACAAGCCTTGTAACAATGACTGGGAATTGAAAACCAAGCCAGAATCCATACACAATGGCACAACTTGGTATTACGGGAAAAGTTGAAAAAAAGAAAACATCTTGAACTCATTAAACTAACTGGCCATTCCAATGGCTGTGAGCATCGATACATGTTTTTTTGCGTATGCAATTGGGCACGACTTGCACGCGCAAAACGTACAGCAAAATACACTGATGCACGCACAACTCTGTAATGCCCATTCCACAAAAACGTGCCACATAAATCCACACAAATACTCTTACGCCCGTGTGAACGTGGCCTAAGAACGTTTGATAGCTCTGGAAAGGCGTTAGCAGTGTTGTGGTTACTTTTCTATATTTTTAATAATATATAAAATATAAATTAATAAAATGTAATATATTTTCCAAACTTCAGATGAGCCGGGCCTGCTACACACTTCTTCATTGCCCATAAACAACATGGTTCAGTTTCTAAATAGAAAAATCTGAGAAAAATTCCTTTAACCTATTAAGTCAATAACATATAGTATACAAAATACTTGAAGGACAGGAGGAAAAATAGAGAACAAATTTCAGATTGTTTTTACTCTGCAAGACCTATTTTGCTATTTTTGTTGCTGCCATTTGCTGAGTATGCATTTCTACCAGTGGCGTATAGAAGGGGAAGTGACAGCTTCAAAAGCAACTGTCATTTTTAAAGTTCATTCCGCTATTGGCCACATAAACTATTTTGACTTCTCATACCTGACTGCAATTGCCCACTGTGTGTGACATGTTATGTATAGGGACCCCTACATGTAGGTAGATTAAGAAGTATACATTGCAGTATATAGAACAGTCTTTACAACTTGGTCTTTAGAAAATTGCAATGCTGACTCTAGAACTTGGCAACACTGTGTCAGCTTGTCAGCGCTTGAAGGAGCAAGTGCCGTCTCTTTAAATATACAGCAGGGCTGTCGTGGCTCCAAGAAACATGTAATAGTTCCCATAAGGTATGTACTCACAGGCTCTATAGTGCAAGACTCTCTCTCTCTAACTCAACAAATCAGAGGTCAACGATTGAAGCTACCGCAGATCAATGGCCCGGACCGCTTGGCTACTTTGTCTCTGATCAGGAGACTTTAACCCTTTGCAATCCAATTTTGCATTTAGGATTTCCTAGGGGGTTTTCTCTTTCTGCCATTATACTACGACACCATCTGCTGGCTAGAGCCAGTACTGCAGTATGTGACATGCTGGAGAGGCCCCCGAAAACAGAGCGCCCAGTAATATACAGTAAGAATACCCTGCCAGACGTATTCCAACATCGGAGTTGTACAGCCTTCAATCAGAATGTCTTTAGACGTCAGACAGTGGATTGGAAAGGGTTAAAGACTCTCTTGCAGCTCACACTTGCAGGCTGCATCCAACCTCTCAGCAGGCTTCAGGTCTTCATTTGCAGCAACTTTGCACATACCTTTCGTTCTTGCTTGAGCATCTCAATATAGTGACAAAAACAACCCGGACTTGCATGCCACAGTCCACCATACAGACCAAACATAGGTACTACACTGTCAGGTGAGACGTATCCCACCATTCATCCATTGGATGCACATGTCCCAGTGTAGCATGGTCATGTACATTTTCCAATGGCCACCGCAACTGATATCGAGTCAGCACACAACACGCCCAAAGGGACCACAAGAGTGTATGTTACAATAAATAGCATAATAGACATTAGAAATGCATAATGAGCCTCAGCAGTGCAAATAGCTAGAGCATTCTATGCCATATTCCTAAATAAACCTTTGCAATTCTGGAACGTAATTGACCAAACTAAGTAAACATTTTTTCCATCCCCCCTTTAAATATAGTGATTATGGAAGACAGGGGACCTAAAAGATTGGATGGTGTCCTGTAGAGTACCTTCCATCACTCCTGCCCCATGTTATGGTGTATCATACCGTGCCCAAATAACAATGCTTAGATACATAAACGTGAAAATTTAGTTGTATCTGGTGCAGCTACCTTTACAAAGGTCCAGGTGCCAAGTTTTAAATCAGTGGTGCACAATCTGGGAGCCTTAACTATCTGGGCCAATGGGCCCTCTTCAGTAATCATAGATGATGTGCCATGTGCAACTGCATAGGTCACCTACCACTGAGACCGGACCCAGATATTCCACAGATAGCTTAGAAAAAGCCTTCATATATCAACTGTCAAATAATATTTTAAGCTATTAGGCCAGTGTTTCCCAAGTCCGGCCCTCAGGGACCCCAACAGGTCATGTTTTCAGGATATCCTATAGTAAGAACACCTGTGGTAATGTCTGAGGCACCGACAATAATTACATCACCTGTGCAATACTGAGGAAATCCTGAAAACATGACCTGTTGGCGGTCCCTGAGGACCGGAGTTGGGAAAGACTGTATTAGACCCTCAATAAAACAGCTTGAATCCTAGTGATCCCCCCACAATCCAGGATTATTCCGAGTCATCAGTGAGTGCTGCAACAGGTACTAGAGTTGTCATAGTCATTAGCAGTAGGCTCCGATGTAATAAACAAGCTGTTTGTTCCTTGTCTTCGTCAAGTCTGAGTAGTCAAGAACTGCGGAGGATCATTATATGTTTTCTGGAACTGTGCCTGGAAATGGTTGTATCATAAACTAACTGAATGCGTTTGATGGTAATGAAACAATTATTGGCTCGCTACATTTACTGGTAAAGGTCAGCTTTAATTAGCATGGATGTTTTTGATGGTATTCTGCTACTGAAATGGGTTTATACCATTCAAGTCAACAGCTGCAACATGTTCTATTCTGTCAGTCCAAAATCTCCCTATACACAATTTAATTTTGTTTCTGGATTAGAACTTTTGCACTTTGATGGAATTGTCTGCTTTGGCCAATGCATTCTTGTTAAAAAGTGATGAAAAGCTGTAATCTGTGCAGCAAACTGTGTTAAAAAGTGTTTGATTTCCCGACAGGAGAAATAAAAAGGGTTTTCCGGCACTAAACTATTGATGACCCATCCTCAGGATGGATCATCAACAGTTGATTAGTAAGGGTCTGTCAATCGTGATTCCCGACGATCAAGCTAGTGAGGTCATGTTCATTCTTCACATGGCCTGAGGGCAACTGCATCCCACTCAAGTGAATGGGACAGAGCTGCGATTCCAGGCACAGCCGCTATACAATGAACAACACTGTACCTGGTATGGATTGAAGTGACAATAGTGCTCACCTGAGCGTCGTTGTCGCTTCAATTAGCTGATCAGCAGTGTTCACGAATGATGGGCCCCCACCGATCAACTATTGATGACCCACCTTGAGGATGGGTCATCCATAGTTTAGTGCCGGAAAACCCCTTTAACCCTTTCCAATCCACTGTCTGACGTCTTCCTACATTCTGATTGAGGCTTGTACAGTTCCAATGTCAGAAGACGTCCGACAGGGTATTCTTACTGTCTATTGACAGCCACTCCACTGTCGGAGCCTCTCTGGCACACACACACACTGGCTTTAGCTAGCAGATGGCACCCTTGTATAACAGCAAAAAGAGAAAGCCTTTTAGGAAACCCTGAATCCAAAATTGGATTGGAAAGGGTTAGGCATTTCAACACATCCACTGAAATCAATTGTGGTTTATGTAAATTTCCAAGCATGCCTGGTCCTCCAACATGAAGGATGCTATTGTAGTTGTGCATGTGGGTTCTAAACAAGAGTTAACCTCCATTACCTCATTCAAAACTACTTAGATCCACAATACACATATTAATCACTATAAGCATATTTGTACCCGACACTTCATCAGTATAAAAAAATAATATCCCCATGAGCTCTAAAATGCTGTCAGAGAGGTTACACATGTCCAATCATGTCTCTACAATTTTCCACCCAACTGGCACATTCAATGCCCAATCCACAGACCCCAGGAATGCCACAGAGACAGCACAATCAAATAACTTGATTTTTTCATTCACCCATTGCAACATTTCAGTTCTCTTGAACCTTTCTTAAGCAATCCAAAAAGGTTCAAGGGAACTGAAACGTTGCAACTGGTGAATAAAATGGTCAAGTTCTTCAGACGTGCCATCTCTATGGCTTGCCTATGGTGATCGGTTTCATCTGAGGTCTTGCATCGGACTTACTGTATTTGGAGACTTGCACCAATATTTTTCAACTTCAGTACTGCTTTACTGCCTATTTGAATTTCAATCCACAGACCTAGTATCCATCATACTTGTCTTCATCCAGATTGAAGATGACCATGGCTATGAAGACTGTGCCAGCACACAAAACAACTACAGTCTTTCAGGGATGATTAAATAGACACTGTTGCTTGCAAACCAAATTTTTACAGATATTTGACATAAAATATAACGAGTTAAAATGTTTTGCATTTCTTTTGTAACTTAATTGGTATGTTTGAAACATTCACTTTAAATGTTATTGCGCTTCCAAGTGTTGGATATATGGGGATGTAAATGCAAGGAGGAGGGTCTCTGGAGAGCGTGATACGGTGTAAGATGGCATTGCGAGATATAAAAAAACAAACGCTGGTTGGTATGCTGCAGCAAAGTAGGATCAGAGTGGGGCGCTGATAGAATGCTGTAACACAGCAGAGAGGACCACAGTTAGAGTTCCTGAGAACTATTAGAGGAAGACAATTTTGGAAGGAGCGTTAATACCCCTGTGGAGTAACCCAGTACCATGAAGTTAGTACCAATGCAGCATTTTGATGAGAGAGACTTCCTTGCATTTACAGCCCAGTTGAGAACATTTGGAAGAATACCCCACGGGAAGTCTCCCCACTTTGCATTCTCCAAAAAAGACTGTTTGCTGTTTGTCAAATAAAGACTCTTGTTTTTGCTCGCACAAGTTGGTGTGAAATATCTTCATTCCATCCAGTGATCCATGCGTACTGCAAGACGCCCAGCAAAGCCTGCGAAAGGGACTTTGCCCAAAGATTCCAACGTTCCGGTACTGCCGTATCCCTGAGGTAGGCCAATGGTCAGACCTAACGGGGATCTCCTCTCCCAGGAGGGCATTTACACCTCACTGCACTATGGTAGGTGATAATACGATCACTGTGAGGAGAGCGGCACAGGGAAACTTTATTACTTCTCCTCTGGTCTCTGCTGTCTAGAATAGCTCTCACACTCCTGGTTTCTTGCAGAAGAATGGGCCATATTGTTTCAGCATTCATTCAGTCAGGGAAGTCAAGTCCCTTGGGCTTCCCTGCAACATGCTCATCTGCCTCTTCTAATATTGTTTGGAATCAGGTGCTCTCTTACTCCTCTAAGAATGTCCTGACATTATGCGCCAATATATCGCTTCCCCTACTCCCCCACCCCGTCCTAGTCTGCATAGGGTTTCTTATCTAATCATTGCACTGTCCAGAACCAGTAGGCTCACATCAACACAAACATAGTATGGTATGCACAACATAAATACAAATGCAGAAAAAAGTGCAACGCAACATTAGAAGCGTTATTTACCCGATCCAGCAGTTTTGGAACCTTCAATACTGGCTTGGTTCCAACATTGGATCAAATGCTATGACCCTTGTGTTACCTGATCTCATTACAGGGGGTTAGCTGGTTGTCTCGTTTTAATAAGGGAGCCAGACGGCTTCTTTCTCATGGCTGATGCAGAGACTAAGAAGGGCGCTGGCTTTGTAATTGAAGAAAGCTAATCAGCCAGCTCCCGGTGATGACGACATAGGAAAGGGAAGGGCCATACTATGTAACCTAGGCTCGAAGTGGAGGTTCCAATGGACTGGATAAATATTTCCCTCTTCCTTGACAACAACTTTAAAGTGACCCTCCGGTCTTGGATAAAGAAAGATGGCCACAGTGCTTCTCTGACTACCTGATGCACACAGTAAACTAGTATGTATTGGTAGTCTAAGATCAAAGCAGCATATAGTGTCTTATCAAAATACTAATGACCACCTGTCTGTGAGTGAGTTACATGATCCACCCCTGATCACATGACGGTGACATCATCACAGGTCTTTTATTCCTGTGCAGATTACAGATTACATCCACTACAAACCGCCTGCGGCCTCAGTTGCTATGGAATACTAATGACCACCTATGTGTAAGTGAGCGACTGTGTGAGTTACATGTGAAGATGCCACCGTCATGGGATCAGTCACCGGAGCTCATAGCTCCGCCCCTGATCACATGACGGTGACGTCATCACAAGTCATTCACTTTATTAAAAACCTACAGAGTCGGACAGCAGCTGTGTGGTTACAGCACCTGTGATGATGTCACCATCATGTGATCAGTAACCTGTATGGGAGGAGTCCTGGATCACATGACCAGGGGGTGATCAGCATGTGCAGGACTCTGCTGTGCTGGCTGTGACCCTTGTTGTATGCGATGAAAAATGTATGTAGCAGAGGTGTGTGTGTGACGTGCATATAGCAAAGCTGTATGTGTGTGACATGCATGTAGCAGAGCTGTGTATGTGTGTGACGTACATATAGCAGAGCTGTGTATGTGTGTGTGAGACGTGCATGTATCAGAGGTGTGTGTGACGTGCATGTGCCAGAGCTGTGTATGTAACGTGCATGTACCAGAGCTGTGTGGCGCATTGCACCACTAGAAACACTGGTATAATAATTTGCTAATAATTACCAGTACTATAGTGTGCATCAGGTAGTCAGAGAAGCAGTGCAGCTTTCTTTGTTTGTCCAGGGTTAGAGGGTCACATTAACGGCTTTTCTCTTTTTATCGCAGGTTAAAAAATGTAAAGATACATACAATGAAATTGGGTAACCAGAATCGTTCAGAAAGTTCAACTTTTTGGAAGCAACTTACGTTTACAATGCTTGTCGCACAGTGCAGACGCCCTCATGTCGCACAACCTCAGAGATCCTTTGCTGCTGCTGTACACAAAAAGGTTACAATGATAGGGGTGAAATTCGGCTGCTGTGATGACTTCAGTCAGGTCCTCCATGTTAGCAGGCTTGATGTCTACAATGTCTGATATTACAGATGATTAAGAATAAGTAATGCCATGTTAGGTACAGTATTCACGCTCTATGGAGGTAATTAAAGATTCCCATTTCAATTCACTAATGTAAAAAGCTGGAACAATTCTAATAGCAGTGTAATTGTCTCCTTTGCACACAAGTGGCAGTTCAATCAATTCCAGAAAATTAGCAAAGTAATTTCCAGTTATGAGTATTAACCTACTTGCATGCTGTACAGAAATGGAGCAATAGCTATACATCAGCTATTGAGTGAGAAAAGTGTTTATAAAGGACTTGCTACTGTTACATGACCTGAGGGCCAGGACTGCATTAAGACTAGTGGGAACCCCATCTCACCTCTGGAACCTGAACCCCACTCTGCTCCCCTATGAGTAGCTGCACATGGACTTGGTTCTCTCCACTATATTGCCACACTTTATGTATTCGCTGCCGGTATTCTTCAGCGGCAAATACACCACAAATCTGCAGTCGTTAATGACTTGGAATTTGCTACAATTTTTGTTGCAGATCTGCTGCAGATTTTAGACCTTGTATTTCAAGGGTTAAAATCTGCTGCATAAATAGGCATGATGTTAATTTAGAATCTGCAACATTTTTCAAAAACGCTGCAGATTCATTGTGGAAATTATCCACTCCTTGTGAAGGTGATTTTTGAAATCTCCTACGCATGGCTTGTATTATACATGCTTTGGAATTTCTATAGCCAATTCTGCAACAGTTATGATCTGCGTGAAGGCGGCCTATGGGAGTTACAGTATGGAGCGGGCCGAGTCAGTGACTTCCTTAGACAAGATGGTCACATCATTGTGTCCCCAGCTCTTTTTGGCTGGAAAGAATTGCCAAATTCATCAGAGTTCCTAAGAGTTGGAGGTCCCAGAGGTGAGCAGTATATTCACCGCCTACATAAATAATTCTAATTGGCTGGCTGCACGATAATAGGAATCATTCGGCTATCCGTATAGGGGGATGCCACTTCTTATTTGTGTTCTATTTTGTTATATACATTGTTGTATTTGCTTGCCGTAATGCTACACCTTTAAATGCTGCTGAGTGAGAGGTTCAGAGGATGGAGATCCGGAAGTAGAAGGAGTTCAGGGTCCCAAGAAGTGGCCTTAGAGAGGCTCTAGAGAGGAGATAGCAAACGGAGCAAGACACTGCCCTGTCTACTCTGCTTGTAGACCCTTGTAGATACTCTGCAGACTGCTAAGCCACAGTGTTTGGCTCTCAGGTTCTGCCTTGTAAAAGAGACCCGGTTTCCCTTTCCAAGGGAAGACCACCCATAGTTATCATCTTTGAGAAAGGATTTTCTCACAAAGAACGCTCACCAGGCTCTGTACGCTGTCGGAGCTGAACTCGTTTGCAAACCGCTGTCAGAGAGCTTGTCGCTAAGAACTTTGTACCAAGCTGAAAGTAAAGTTAAACTTGTCAGGAAGTTGGTTTTTACATGAACTTTCAAGAGCCAGAGATCTGAGTCTTCAGAGCCTGTCTCCTCAACGATACATTACCTACACTGAGGACCATGTGGACCCCATCGGTGAAACCCTTAACTACATGCATGCATATGCCCTACTGTGGGGAGATGTCAAGTTCTGGAGGGACAGCCACAACTATACCCTATGCAGCTATGCATTGCCCCCACTACCACCCCTGCTCATCTATCCAATCCGCGGACTGTGTTACATCTGTGCCCAAGAGGACCTGGACATAGGTTTAGCTATTTGTAGGGGCACAGAACTGATATCACTGACTAATACATGTGCTCAAAATACTGCAACTGTCTAGCACCCCTTTCCCCAAATGAACATTTTGGAACCATCTGCACAGAAAGGAATTTGCTATATGAGCCCTAATGCATTTCTATTCCAGATTGTGCATCATTGTTATGCATGTTAGTGAGATACTTCAGATTTAGGCACCAAAAGGATAGCCAATAAAAATAATTACCAAGTACAAAGAGATTGTGCTATCAGCCAGTTGCATAGTTACTCATGATTGCTTAAAACAGCAAAGAAAATCCATTACAAGTCATCACACGGAGTCACACAGGCTTTAAATGCTTCAGCTCTTCTATAGTCAATTATAGTAATGCACAAAGGGAGGACGGGGAGTCCATGACAATTACTGGCAGATGACAAGATACCTATCTGCTCCGCACTGGGATTTACCACTAGGGAAAGGATTAGAAACAATCCCGACTTCTTCAGCTATCAATGACAAATTCAGAGAAATCCAATAATCTGTAAAGCCCACTTGTTTAAGACCCCATTTAGGTGCCCGTGAATTATTCATCTTGATTCGCTAGAAGAGCTCGACCAATAGCATGGATCTGATGAATTTATAATAATAGGTGAATAGATTCTTCCATTGCATTCTATGGACCAGCAAATCGGGCCATTTGATGTGTTACAATGGGGGATTAATCACCATATAGGATCACCATCTTCTTCACCTGGTGCCACTCTCATGAAGACATTGGACTCCTTGAACTCTCTGGTGTCTGCCAGTTTTATTGCAACACAGCAATGGTTCACAGTATTTGCAAACTGTACATCCACCAAAATACGGAACAAAATCGGGTCGGCTGACCACTAACTATACATCATATGTCCCTCAGTAAATTGTCCATTTACAATCACTGTGTCTTTCTCAGACAGTGTATCTAGTCTCACAAGAGCTCTCCAACTTCTAGTTCCTTCTCAGGTCCTGGCTCTACAGTAGTGAGTGACTTGTCCACACCTTTAACTGGAAACTTCACAGGTGTCTTAATTAGCAAGATACTAACACATAGCCCTCTAGAGGCCATTTCTGGAACTGTCTCATCACCAACACAATAAAACAGCGACCTCTTGTGGTGATATCCAGTACTCTTTCATCACAGATGTAACAGTTGTATCACCTCACTCATTCCTAAGATTTCCTCAAAGAAAAGTCTCCAGCTCAGTGATCTTAGGCTCTAATGGACTAAATGCTGGAGTTAAAGGTCTAATCTTTGATTCATGATCATCAGTTATAAGGGGTTGTCCCACTTCTAGTTGTTTCAGACAGCTCCATACATTGCACAGTGGCCAAGGTTAGTACTGTAGGCTGAATACTATTGAAATGAATGGGATTCGGTATGCATTACCAATCTGAACCACTGAGCAATATATGGAGTTGGTGTGGAAATGCTGCAAAGGGTGAAGTCTGGTCTGAAATTCTGCAGCATCCAGTAAATTGGTAAAGGCCCATTTAGACACAACGATTATCGCTCAAAATTCACTCAAAAGCCATCTTTTGAGCGATAATCGTTGTGTCTAAATGCGCGGCCATGGTGCACTGTTCATTCATTATTGATCTCTAGCAAGCTAGAAATCAATGATAGGTCTTATCAGGGCCGCATGCTAATTTTCTCAGCGGGCAGCGCTGATAGCATTTTTTCAGCTGGTATCCCGCTGGAACTTCCCAGTGGGATACTAGCTGGAAGCTTTGAGAACAAAGCAGCTGTCAGCCCTCCTGCTGTTTCTCGGAGCTTTCAGCTCAGCAGGACACCGCTGATAACTGAGAGAATAAAGCAGCTGTTTGCATATACAAAACAGCTGCTTTGTTCTGAGTTATCATCTGTGTCACGCTTCGCCTGCATTTAACTTTTCAAGTAGCTAATTAGCTACTTAAGAGCTATGCAAAGATGATTACTTAAAACCGTCACTCAAACTGCTGTTTGAGTAATTTTTGAGCGATTATCTTTCAATCTAAATGCACCTTTAGCTGCAAATGTAAAATCTGCACTGCAAGTCAATTTAGGCCACAATTTATTTCCACAGCACATGGATGATGTTTCTTAAAATCTCATCCACGTTGCTTGTTCCGTAAAATGTTGTGGATTTTGCACATGCGATTCCACTGTGCAAAATCTGCAGCGTTTGTGCTACTGTTTCAATCCCATATTAAAGTTGGCTTGATGGTCATTTGATTCCTACTTCATAGATTCCTGATGATCAGCTGTCAGCACCAAGGGAAGCTGTAGCCACAAGTTTGAGAAATGTAGTATTTCATCGTGTCCGTGTTCTGTGCGTGTTCTATTGGCGTGTCAAACTTGCACGAAAATAGGACAAGATGCGATTTCTCCATCTCTGAGCATCAGGGCTTCTTCATATGGGCGTGTATTTGTCCTGTTTAGAAATGAGCGAGCATACTCGCTAAGGCAAACTACTCGAGCGAGTATTGCCTTATGCGAGTACCTGCTCGCTCGTCTCTAAAGATTCGGGTGCCGGGGGGGGGGGACTGGGAGTGGCGGGGGAGAGCGGGGAGGAACGGGGGGGAGATCTCTCTCTCACTCTCTCCCCCCCTGCTCAGTCCCGCAACTCACAGCTCTCCCCCGCCGGCACCCGAATCTTTAGAGACGAGCGGGCAGGTACTCACTTAAGGCATTAATTGCTCAAGTAGTTTGCCTTAGCGAGTACGCTCGCTCATCTCTAGTCCCGTTATGCATCCGTGATAATCCCAGTCGCATAACAGGAACAAAACAAAACCATTATTGTCAGTGGTTTTATTTTCATTAGAGGGATTCTCACCCGTTAATAGTACGGTCGAGAAAAGATAGGACTTGCCCTGTCTTTCCTGCACGGAGTTAATACTACATGTGGGAAAAAGATCGGGCAGCATCTATCTTCTCGCAGTTTTTTTCAAACTCCTACGCTACGGTGCAGAGTTTGAACAGCCCGAGAATTTTAAAAAATAGTTCACGCGCAACTACGCGTATATAGTCGTTGCACATATAGTGATGTGTTTTTGCCCCAAGACTGAAAATATACAGCAAGAAAGAGGCACAACACATGTACTCTTTGATATCTTGACAATGCTGGAAGAACTAAGATTGGATAGAAGGTCTACCAACAGGACGGGTCCTGGACCAGTATTTACAGGCAATTTCTGTTAGATTTTTGGGTGAAATCCTCTAGAAATTAAGAAAGCATTTTTCTCGGTAATAGATGAGTTATTTTACATTGAATCTGCTGAAATTCTAATCTTCTTGGCAGATTTCTATACAGAACACTGAACGCCATGTGACTTGAGAGGATTTACTGATGAAAGAAGCCAGACTGGAATAGAACATTATGCTGATTAAAATGAGAGGCTTTTCTTGATTTCCTAATTAATCTAAACCCTGAGGAGCCCGAAAGAGAAGCAAACAGCCATTATTAAAAAAAAATACCACGCTCCTGGAAATACCAAGCCCGAAAATAAATGAATATTGTGGGTAAGATTCTTCCTTGTGGCAGCACGGCTGTATAATTGAAAGCGATGCTATCACCGAGACTTCACAATATACCCAAGAGTGTATGGAAAATAATCAGCTCTCCAGGAACTATGACTCTGCTTCAACCGACACGAAATAATGGAATCTGGATATCTGAAGACTCATAAAGCATTCAGCTCCTCCGTTGAACACGTGCATCCTTTATTTAGTAATGAGTGAAGATACTGAACCTATAGACTGCCCTTATAGACAAAGATGTCAATGCATAGAAGCCTTTGTTCTACATCTGTAGAGACTGAGGACAGAACATTCTAAATAATATCACACAAAACCGCGGATGATAAGAAAAATCCCTCAAGCATTGCTGAAACCGCTGGGGCTGCAAATTCTGGAATGAGGTTTCCTCAGCAGTGGGAGAAGGCGGCAAATAACTCCGGGACCTATAGAAAATGCTGAAATAAAGTCTCTAAAGCGGTGGGAGAATGCGGCAAATGAGCTCTGGGTCCTATAGAAATTTCCGGGGTGGGATCTACTCAACAGTTGGAGAAAAGAACAATTACGCACGCAGTATCCTCAAAACCTGAAGGATGTGAATTTGTGAAACATCACAGTTTATAGTTTGTCATAATATCTCAGTGAATAGAAATAACTCAAATTACCCCTTTTCAGTGAGCAGTACCATTCTTGGCCACTACATGACGTATAGAGCTACGCTAGGCCGGCGCACAATAGCTCCTGATATTGATGCCCTATCCTGAAGATGGGTCATTAATACCGTAGTCACAGAACCCTCCTTTAACTCCATGCCTATGTAGGGCATCTGAACCTCTGTGCAGTCTACAAATGACCAACTATCGTAAAATCCAGCTCTGCTTGGTCCATAATGATCTCCTAAGTTGAGTAAGTACAATGGATATTGTTTTGGTCTAGAGTAAAAAATCCATTGCTAACCATTCGTAGACATGTAAAGTTCTACTGAACTATTTGAAGCGCCCTTCCGACCTGTACTATAGATAGAACCCTTTATCCGTGGACATCCAGGGACACCTATTATAAGACCAATATAAGCCTAGGACTTTACTGCATAAAAGGATACTGAAGCTGCGGTCTGTGATTGCCAAGTGCCAGAGGTTAATCCTGAGATCATCGGCTGACATGTACGTCTCACAGTCACTGTTGACAGAGATGGAGTTGACATGATACGTGTGTCCATTAGAAAATATTCTCCTTGGGGAAACTTCTACCATTAAATCCATGGGCTTAAGAACAGGCACCTGAAAATGAAAGGACATACAATAAAAAGTTTAACACATGCTGCATAATGCAGTATATAACACAGACATTCGAACGCTAGACCCATGTTTTACTCTAATTATTCCATGTTAGGAGGACATTTTTGTAATAAAAGGCAAAACTAGTTTTTTATACATCTCTTCATCTACCTGCTGTTGAGAATTCACAACTATCTGGTTCCATTTACTCTACAACAGGGGTGCACATCCTGTGAGCCATGGACCATATGCCTTTCTGCGCACCCTGCATGACATTTTTGTCTGTGTTTCAATGGTAAAGGAAAATGTGATTGTCAAAAGACATTTGCATTTTTCCAATGTAGAGAACATAAGTTGACAGGTCATGCAGTCCCTTGGAGAATTGAAGTATAGAAGCACTGAATTTTAAGCAATGTGGCTGGTGACACTAATGGAAGGCACTGTGGGTGATAGCACTAATGGGCTCTCGAAGGAGGATGGACCAATTGGGACTAACGGGGCAGTGAAACACTGTGTGAGGCAATGGAAGCAAGCGTATATGGTGATCCTCAGCTCTGTGCACTTGAAGGTTGTATTTTATACCTGAAATGATATATACAGCTAATATGTATATATGTATACAGAAATGATATATACAGCTTATCTCACCTGTAAGGAGGTCACGGTGGAAAGGTCTTTCAACTTCCCTTCTTCATCTTTGAGGTTATACCCCTCTGGCCTCTTATCACGCTCACTAATTTTCCATAGCTTGATGGTTTTATCTGCAATGCAATAATATCATTCTTACTATAATGTCCATCCATACAGCATGGTTATATTGTAAATAGCAGAGAACATGGAGAATAGATTAATCAAAAATAGACATATTTTAATTTACTGCTGTAATAAAATGGATAACATTCAATAGCCATGGTACCTCCACTTATATAATTTCATCCACTCATGTATCCATTCATCCATCTATCAATTTCTACCACTCTCCCATGTATCCAGCCATCAACCCAATGATCTATCCATCCATCCATCCCAAGCATGTATCTATCCATTCATCCACCCACATATGTATACATCCACAAATATATCCAAATGTATATATCCACCTACATATACATTTATTCACACATGCATCCACTCATTCACCCAACTATCCATCGATCCACCCATCAAACCATATACATCCATCCACTCATTTATTCATTTTTTTCACGGCCGGCCGATATACGCTTCTATCTGAGCAGTTTCCCCCTTCCCTCCCCCTCACCAGCTCTCTGCCTCTTTCCTCTACTCCAGCATTTGCTCTGTCCCGCCCACTCTCATTGCTGGCTGGACAAGGGGCGGGGAGGGGGCGGTAGCTTAGCTCCGCCCACATGCCACCCACTCCAATTGCAAACAGCCAGAGGGGAGGAGAGGAGGAGAGAGGCAAAGAGCTGGTGAGGTAAGTGGGGGACTGCTCAGATAGAAGAAAACGCCGGCGGATATACGCTCATGTAAATCAGTCCTTAAAGAAAATAAAAGTAAGAAAAACCCTTTTCCAAGTTCGCATGAAAAAAATAAAATGATGAAAACATAAGCACAATTGGTATCGCAGCAATCATAAAAGTCTGAAATATTAAAACACTGAATTATTTATCACGTTTGGTGAACTTCAAAAGCAAAACAATACATGATCCCAGAACTGCATTTTTTTGGACAGCCTGCCACAAAAAAAAAATTAAAAAACAAAAATCATAAGTACCGCATAATTATATCGATCAAAGCTACAGCAAACCTTGCAAAAAAAACAGCCCTCATAGAACTCCATAGATAGAAAAATAAAAAAGTTATGAGTCTCAGAAATGGCGAAAGAAAGCAATAAAAGAATTAAATATCTTTTCTTTCTTAAAAGTAATAGAAAATTTAAAAAACTGTATAAATTTGGTATCTCCATAATTGTACTGATCCACAGAATAAAGTAAACAAGTATTTTCTACTGCATTGTGAATGCTGTAAAAATTAAACCCAAAGAATGATGGTACTGTTGATTTTTTTTCCATTTTACCCCACTTAAAAACTCTTTAAAGAGATATTTAATACATAATATGGCACAATAAAGGGAAACTGTTTCAGTGATACTAGTAAACTAGTAATAGGCATGCTGATTTCAGCAGTCTGTCATTTATGGGGTTTTGTGCAGGGGGTTTTAAGAACTTACAGCTTGTTCCTGCAGCAACTAGCAAGAGATGTCTAACTTATTCATGAGGTGTTGTGAGCCCCACCCACCCTCTGTGATTGGCAGATTTCTAGCTATTATAATGGCCAATCACAGAGGATGGGTGGGCTAGTAGCACTTCATGAATAAATTCGGACTCCTCTCTTTCCAAGAGCTTCAGGAAAAGCTGTAGTTTCTTAATTGCCACTGCGCATTACTAAGAGACAAACATCAGAAATCAGCATATCTGTCACTACTCTGATGCCCTCGGTGAGAATAGCATAAAGCTCATGACTAGAGATGAGCGAACCTACTCGGCCACGCCCCTTTTTCACCTGAGCGACGCGATTTTTGAGTACTTCCGTACTCGGGCGAAAAGATTCGGGGGGAGCCGGGGGTGAGTGGGGGGTTGCAGCGGGGAGTGGGGGGGAAAGGGAGAGAGAGAGGGCTCCCCCCTGTTCCCCGCTGCTACCCCCCGCTCCGCCACGCCTCCCCCCGGCGCCCCCCGAATCTTTTCACCCAAGTACAGAAGTACTCGAAAATCGCGGTGCTCGATCGAGTAATTACTCGAAACGAGTATATTCGCTCATCTCTACTCATGACATGTTCCCTTTAAATGGTGCCAATAAAAAAACAACCCTCACACAGCTAAGTTGATGGAAAGTTAAAAAAGTTATGGTTCTTTGAAGGCAGTGACACAAAACATCTCGGAGTGAAGAGGTTCATTTAAACACATTCACAAAACATAATTTTGTAATTGTAAATTATTTTTGTGTATTTAAAGGGATTTTCTGGTGCTGATTGTGCACCTGCTGACAGCACCGCAATTACACAGGGGTCAGAGCGGAAGTCTCTGCTCTGACCTCTGTGTAGTGGCCGGCACTTGTAACTGCAAGAGCAGATCACATTAAAATCAATGTAAGCTGTGCCTGTAGGTACAAGCACTGGACACTACACGGGGGGCGGAGCAGAGACTTCCACTGCTTTGACCCCTGAGTCATTGCGGGGCTGTCAGCAGGTGCACAATCAGCTGATTGGTCGGGGGTCCTGATCAGCTAACCAACTTTTGATGACCTATTATGAGGATAGGTCATCAAAAGTCAGTCAAAAGATAGGTCAAAAAGAGGTAAAGAAAGTGAAAAATTTTATATGCAAAAATGCAGCTGCTAATTGCAGGTGGAAAGTGAGATTAATCAATAATGACGATTACTAATAAATGTGCGCCATTGCGTGCATCCATGTAACAGTTCCGTGAATTTTCGCAGGCCTTTGAGGAAGACAGAGCAGCACTTGTTAACATCCTCACAAACATTTCCCCTCCTGTAGCAGCACATGGAGGCAGATGATCTGTGATCCTACCATTTGTTGACAGAAGGGAGTGGGCTGCGTTCTGCTGGGGGAGCCATTTAATCTTGTTAATTTTTTCCTCTATTTCCAAGCTTTTCAAATAATCAAATTCGGGCTCGTGGCTCTGGAACGTGCTGTAGACATTGTATTCGCCCTGACTGCAGGGTTCATTCTTACACTGCAGATGAGATAAAAGAACAATTCAGTAGAGGCGTAGTTTACAATCTAGGATTCATCTTGTACACGATGAAATACAATCGGTCCCTCCATAGATTATTACTTCAATCTGGCCAATTCTTTTTTTTCTTCATCTTTCCAGAATTCTAGAAACTGCAGCAAAGTTTCAACTGCTCTTTTATCAAGGCAGGATATAAAGGGGGTGGACAAAAGTATGGAAACACCATACAAAATGCATGCCTTAAAATCAGTCTCTACATGTCTTAGTAAAATATGATTTATAATCCCGTGTAACTTAAGGGGAGGTAATATGACACAGATTCTGCCAGACAGAGGTGAACATCTGCCCAAGCAACAAGGTTTCATTGGTCAGGGGTTTGAGACACTCAGCTGCTGCTACCAGCTGTCTCCCAAAACCACCCAGAGCAGGGCAAGAGGTGAAGTAAATACAAATTTGGTGGAAAATCTTTCAGCCAAGCAGGGGTCAAAGGGCAGCTCAGTGCTAATGATTAAAATCCCATGCATTTCGTACGGTGTTTTTGTCCACCCTGTGTATATCTTGTTCACCCTGAGTTTTCTGCTTGTTCTGTCCAGGCGTTCCGTTATAAGTGCTGGAAAAAAATGACAGAACCCCTGTATAGTAAATGAGTTTTGTCAGGTGCCGCCATGATTTTGACTGATCCAGTGGCCATTTTATTTTCAATTATCTATCATTCAATAATAGAATAGAAGAACGGAACTATGAGCAGAGCCCGAGGTCATATTTACACAGGCAGTGAAACTTGGACTTATACCGCACTTATTAACATGAGATTTTCCCTGCAATTGTGATGCATTTTGCAAAGAATCGCATTGTATTGCAAGTTGTTTCAATAGGTAAAAAAAAATCACAGCACACTCAAATGCAAATTGCATCTACATGCTTGTGAGATGTGATTTATTTTTGCTCACATAGAAAATAATGGGTGATATCACCCAAAACACTAGGACATGCGGCGATTTTTAAATCTCGACTATAGTTGCTATCGAGAAAATCAATCATGTAAATTAATCGGTTGTAAATAATGTGTTATTTGTGCAGATTATATCTTTTCAGTATCCATCTGCATATTACCCCCACACCAGAGGCATAACTTGAAGCTCCTGGGCCCCAATGCAAAACCTGGAACGGGGCCCCCAACTATAATGCTTTATTCATAGTACTGGGCTTCCTATATGGAGAAGAGAGGCCTTATTGGCCCCCTAAGGCTCCTGGGCCCGGGTGCAACCGCATCCCCTGCATCCTCTATAGTTACGCCCCTGCCCCACACCACAATATCAGGCAATGGGCAATGTGAGAATGCGGAATGTTTAAGAGTAGAGTGGTTAAAGTGAAACTACATTAATAATATTGACCTACTTGGGCCTTTTCTTACATTCCATATTAGTTGTGGAATTTCAATTGCAGAATCTGCACCTAAAGTCCTCCAGTAATTGCAGTACAGTATTAGTGAATGGCGTTTTAATATACATCATTCACGCACTGCAAAAAAAATCCTCTGTGGATTCAATCATGTTGAAGGCTTTCAAATCCACATTAGGCTCTAAATGTTACAGAGATTTCACTGTGAATGAAATGCGCTGCTAAACCTGCAACAGAATCTTATCCAGATTTCATTGTGGATTTTGGTGCGGAATTTAAGTGCAGATTCACAGCAAGAAGTTTACCCAATGTGTGAAATTAGCCTTACCATACCAGGGTTATGAATTCTCTCACACTGAACACCCAAATGTAAGTTTTCTAGGTGCTCTGCACACTATAAACCCTTAAAGGACTATTCCCATCTCGGGAATCCTATTTCAGTGTGTTCAAAATGGCAAAACAATGCCTTTACCCATTAGATTTCCAAAATGCTCCGTTCTCCAGATATTGTAGCTATTGATTCCTATGCCCTCTGGTTCTTTATTGCTTATTGCCAGGTAAACAGACCACCTCTTCTATGGAAAGAAATAGAGCATAGGAGTAGCTGGTGGCCGGGCTGAAAGTTAGTGTGCATGCCCTCCTGAGATCCCACCAGATATACCTGAAAGAATCGCAAACCGCTAGCCTCCTCTGCTATTTCTTTCCAGAGAAGAGGTGGTCACTTTCCCTGGCAACAAACAGTGAAGACCCAGAGGAATCAATATTTGCAACATCTGGAGAACGGAGCATTTTGGAAATAAACATCTCACGGGTGAGTGCATTGTTTTGAGATTTCGAAGACATTGAAATTAGATTTCTGAGATGGGAATACTCCTTTAAAAGTGTATTCCCAGTAACATAAATGTAGTTAATTCCTCATGACATATTGTTGTTTGTCATTTCTCTCAATTTCAAAAAATGCACCGTTCTCAAGCTATTGCCCATGTCCCTGCTTCGTTTACTAACACATTGTCAGTGGAAGTGCCCAGTAGCGACACTTGATCTTGGTGGTCACATATATGCAATTCTCTATCTTTCTCTTTCTATCTTCCCTGCAACTGTGCTTATGCAAGACTGATATGTGGATGTTACCCTGTGATGTTTATTTTGTGGTTGGAACTGCACTGATGGCACACGGAGGAGTGAAGGAACACTCAGGGAATCAAGCGAGTCTGTGACATTGGCACATGGAGTGTTGCTCATGGGGATTGTGGGAAAGCGTGAGCATGTCAGAGGTAGCATGACTACATATTGCAGAAACAGTGCTGCAAGTAAGTGAATCCCATGGGGACACAGAGTGGTAAAAAGTAAAAAAAACAAAACAGCAATTTGTATTTAAGTGTAGCCTCCATGTGGTATGAAGGATTTCTAAGTGACTCTTATGTGTAGGGAAATCCATTTAACAACAGGGAGAATAATAATTAATGTAGCATTTTATTGGGCTGTACAGCAGAAGTTGCTAAAATGACATCCTTCCCTCAGATGCATAAAGATTGCTGTCACAGTAGGGTGGCCCATAGAGATATGGCAAAAAATGAAGTGACAGCTATACAGCAAGACACCTTCCCAATTTGTAACATCTGCTAATAGTAATGTTAGGGTAAAGTTTTAGCTTTAAATTCTAACTGTAAGATGGTGGTCAGAATTGATGTATATTATGAGAAATGGCGCCACGCGCAAGATTTCCAATTACACAAGCTACAGCATTAATATTAACAATTTGCCTTTGCAAAACAACCACCATGCTTGACAACATTAAGTATTGATAATGGCATTTGTCCTGACAATCTATACATTTGTGCTGTTCATCCAAAAATACCTCCAAATATATGAAAATAGTCAAAATTACAACACAAATACTTGTCAGTCAGTGCTTAAGGACTAGACAGTAGACCCCTTGGTAATCTGTGTAGGAACAGCCTTGCGATTTGCTTCCACGACTTAAAGCAACACTTGTTTATCTTCTTCGTCATTAGTAAAAAGTCTGAAAATTTGTGATCTTTGAGCCTAACCTAGTCATTGACATAAGGAACTAAAGGCTTGTTAAAAGGAACATAATTAGAGGGTGTCTTGCTTTGTAGTTGGAAGTTGAGTTTTTGGGCCACCCTACTGTCGCAGGGGATGTGACCATGTTCAATTGGCCGGGGTAGAGGCCAGCACAGCACATCTTGATTAAGCTGGCAGAAGCAGCAGCACTCTCACCTCACTCACATGCAGAGGTGCAGCGTGTGCCATACTTGCAAGCAAAGTGGCATTTTTCTATAAAGTTTGCTGGCTGGGATGGTGGGCTGAACATATGCAGTGCCTGTGGGTGCCCAGGGCTACTATAATACACTATCCTACCAAAAGTAATTGGACACCTGAGCAAGAATCAAAAGTAGTATTTATTTCCATATCTTAATACTTAGTGGGGCTCCTTCAGCCCTGATGACATTGGATCCTCGCCATGGTATACTGTCTACTAACGTCTGATACATGTCAGCTGGTATTTTACTCAGTTCATTCTGCAAACGTCTAGCAAGTTCTCTCAAAGAAGATGCAATGGCCGGTCTACAATGGTGCAAGAAGCATCGTCGTTGGACAGTTGAGCAACAGAAGAATGCTCTATGGAGTGATAAACCACACTACTCCATCTTCAAATCAGACGGACATACCTGGGTGTGGAGGATGCCTGGGGAATGCCTTTTGCCTGATTGTCTTGTGCTAACAGGTAAGTACAGTGGAGGTTACGTTATGGTCTAAGCATATTCTACGTGGTTGTAGTGGTAAGAACCATCAATACAGAGATGTACCTTGACGTTCTAGATAATAATGTGCAGCCGACAATATCCTGGGAGTATCCAGTACTTCCAACGTTGGGTTAGGAAATATAGACCGCCTATCTTCTTTGAGAGAAATTGCCAGACGTTTGCAGAATGAATAGAGGCAAACACTAGCTGAAGTGAGATACTAGCACGAAGAGTATCTGATGTCATTAGAGCCGAAGGAGCCCCACTAAGTATTAACATGTGTAAATAAATACTACTTTTAATTCTTACTTACATTTCCAATTACTTTTTGTCGGATAGTGCAAAGTATGTTAGCTGGAAGTTAGTAGACTGTATGCTGTGGGGAGGGGATAATGTGTGTGTGTGGTTGGAAAGGGTGGGTTGAAAGTGTGTTCTGTGGCTAACAGGGTGAAAGTTTGCTAGTGCCTCTCTTTGATATAACTATTTGGTCTACAGATTTTGGGGTGATCCATTTCTAGCAGCACCCCCGCAGGGCAAGTAAATCATTACAACATGCACTGCATGTACTGGATGGACATGTTGGGTCCTCCAGAGCAAGAGATGCTCTTCACAGCTATTATTTGCTTTACCTAATACATGGGGAATCCATGTTGTATTAATGCAGAATGACCTTGTATCGTGTTTAATATTACCCCTTACTCTTTAATATGTAAGTTAATATACCCTGCACATACCTCTGGTTCTCGTTGAAATATTACAACACGACCCCCCTTGTCCCCAGTTGCCAGCAGCTCTCCAGTGTGATTAAACTCAACTGTAGAAATGATATCAGCTGAAAGAGAAAACAGCAGAAGTACAGCATTAAAAATGATATACCAGGTATATATTCCATACTCTAAAGCTTCACTCTTATTCCATAAACCAATATCCTCATTTAGAAGGGGTCTCTGTTGTATTTATCACTGAGGCAGAAAAGTTCCCACTGGAACAAACTTTATCACTGTTGGGAACCACTAATAAATAAAATTTAACTTTTAATAAATAATTAATTAAAATAATGCGCAGCCTGAATATGGTTCAAAAAATTTTTTTCTATGCAATTGAGAACCGGGGTAGTGTTGTATTCGCACAATCAGTCATAGATTAATAGTTCTTGGACTAGTATAGCAAACGTTCAGGATAGTCCAAGATCTGACAGGTGATACGTATATCGCAGCTTATACACTGTGATCACCAATATGTGAGCTTTATTGGATATAGCTCAATTATCCTCAGGCATGGCTCTTGATGCATTGAACCATGTCTGTTGAGATCCAATAGAGCTCACTTACGTCAATTGTAATTTATTAAGTCTAGAGCCAATGGTTATAAATGACTCATATAGAGCTCTATAGAGAGTGGGAGTGCATGTATTAGAGAGCACTCCATTCACAGTCAACTGTAGTGTTATCAGTCATACATTTGTAGCTCTTGGACTAATATGGCATATATTCACACCAGTCCAAGATCTGACAGATAATAGGTATATGACAGCTTATATGCTGTGATCACCAATTTCTGAGTCTCCGTTGGATATAGCTCAGATAACCACAGACAAAGTCACCACCCAGTTCCACTTAAACGTGGAATCCCAAAGGGACAACAAATTAGGGTACGGAGAAACTGCTCCTCTGATAGTGACTTTCTGATAAAATCTAATGAAATGTCTAATCGATTCCTCAACAGGGGTTATCCCCGAGAAGTGGTAGTAGGAGCCATGGACCATGTAAAGAACATCAACAGAAACAATCTTTTGGCCCAAAGGGACCGACAAAGTGGTGACGAGAAGATCAGAGTTGTAGGCACTTATGATGACTGTTCGAGGGAAGTAAGAGGTATATTATCGAAATATTGGCACATTCTCCATCGTGATGGAGACATCTCTGAGTACTTACCCAAAAAACCCCTCATTACCTATAGAAGGGGACGAAATCTGGGAGACCGTTTAGTCCACAGTCATCTAACCCCTTCTACATCCACAACTACATGGCTCAATTCTGATTTACCCAAAGGTTCTTATCCCTGTTCGGGCTGTAAGGCTTGTAAGTTTATGAAGCGTGGTACAATATTCACCAGCTCATCTACAGGCCGTGAGTACAGAATCAGGGAATTTATCAATTGCCGATCCACAGGTGTCGTGTACAAGGCGACCTGTCCCTGCCCCCTCGACTATGTTGGGAAAACAATTCAACAACTGCGACGACGTGTCTTGGGACACGTCGGCAACATAGATCGAGGGGAGCATACAAGTCTGGCCACCCACATCAGGGAATGTCACAACAACGATCCCAATGTGGTAAAATTTCAGGGAATAGAGATCATCAGGGAAAATGGCAGAAGAGGCAATCGGGACCGGAGACTGCTTCAAAAGGAGACCCAGTGGATATATCGTCTGGAGTCATGTAGTCCAAAGGGACTAAATGAACAACAATCATATGTTTCATTTATCTAAGCTATTCAAACATCACACGATCAATGCTGATCAATAATATGGTCCCATATTTGAAGAAGGGACTAACATGTACAACAATCATATGTTTTATCTACTTAAAACTATATGAACACCATGTGATCAATATTGATCAATACTATGATCCCATATCTGAATGTTCCATCGATACAATGAAAGGGATGGAACAATAATAAACCCCAAAATAGGGGACACAAAGGGATTATGAAAAACTGCTGTAATATGAAATAAAATATGTGATGAAATATGAAATATGTGATGACATTCTAGACCTTTGCATTTGTCCATTACACAACCAGAGAGTATTACATCACCAATCATTGCATCAGAATGCCTTAATGCCTCATATGTCTCCTTATATACCTAAAACAAGCCTCAAGACATATATGTAGCAACAGGGAATCTATAAGGAATAGATAAAGAAGAGAGTACATGCAGTCGTGGGAAATACAAACGTAGAAGACATGAGTTATAAAGTATACCCATGTACTTATACCTGCATTAATGTTACACCAAACGTATCCATGAACTCTCTACAGTATGTCCCTATCCCTGCTGCATCAAGCAGAATCGGTGCCATTAAATCTCATCAAGAGTACTGTGAGCTAATTATGCTCTGAACACCTACATTGCGAGTCACACACTGCTTGGTTTAAGCTTTAATTGTAAGTATACATCACAAATAAATGAGAACACTAAATCGTTTAAACATCAGCCCTGTGGGGAATATAAGTCTCCAGAACGGCGTCCGGCCCCCTCTCCTGCTGTCCCGTGCGCTCCGTTACCATGGCACCGTCGCGCCCTCCGTGTCAGCCGGCGGCGCTCTCCGCTGGTTGGCAATGGTTGGCAAACGGGCCTTGGCGGCGAGTGCGCATGCGCGGACCGCCGTAACAACGCGATACTTCTCAGGAGGTGTGTGTGTGCTGCCTGCCGTTCATTGGCTGCAGGGGACGCTCCCCCTGTTAGGGTGGGCGTGGCTTTGGCCTTATATACCCGTGAGAACGGGCCACATACCATCTATGCTCAGATCTTTACAGCCGAGAGGCTGCATGCTTGTCCTCCTCTAACAACCACCCTGATGAAGCAATAGCTTATATCTTATTGCGGAAACGCGTTGGTGGCAGGCAAAAGGAGATGACTTTGAAACTTTAGACAGCATCTCCTTTAATGAATGAGGAATATGGGATAATTTTTAAAAAACAAAAAACATCCCATTCCTCCTATTATCCTTTTCTTTTACTAAGAAGAGCTTTTTTTTGCCTAGAAATCACGGGCAGAAAATATAGCTCTCTTACAAATCTGGAAGGCATTAATCACAACATAGCTACTATGCTTAGTGATATTATCCTGTACAACCAGATAGGGTAACGCACATTAGCACAACAGCTCACTGTGAATGGAGTGCTTTTCAATATATGCACCCCCACTTTCTACAGAGCTCTATATGAGTTAGGCATAGTCACTGGCTCTAGATTTAGAGAACTATAAGTGATATAAGTGAGTACTAATGGATCTCAACAGATATTGTCTATTGCATCAATGACAATGTCTGTGGTTATCTGAGCTATATCCAACGGAGACTCAGAAATTGGTGATCACAGCATATAAGCTGTCATATACCTATTATCTGTCAGATCTTGGACTGGTGTGAATATATGCCATATTAGTCCAAGAGCTACAAATGTATGACTGATAACACTACAGTTGACTGTGAATGGAGTGCTCTCTAATACATGCACTCCCACTCTCTATAGAGCTCTATATGAGTCATTTATAACCATTGGCTCTAGACTTAATAAATTACAATTGACGTAAGTGAGCTCTATTGGATCTCAACAGACATGGTTCAATGCATCAAGAGCCATGCCTGAGGATAATTGAGCTATATCCAATAAAGCTCACATATTGGTGATCACAGTGTATAAGCTGCGATATACGTATCACCTGTCAGATCTTGGACTATCCTGAACGTTTGCTATACTAGTCCAAGAACTATTAATCTATGACTGATTGTGCGAATACAACACTACCCCGGTTCTCAATTGCATAGAAAAAAATTTTTTGAACCATATTCAGGCTGCGCATTATTTTAATTAATTATTTATTAAAAGTTAAATTTTATTTATTAGTGGTTCCCAACAGTGATAAAGGGTCTCTGTTGTAGACTTGTTATTGCCCCTATTGGGACACTGTATACTCATGGCGTAATGTTCTGACATAACATTACGCCATGACAGTAATGACCTCTAGGACCCCCAGTGACCATGAGATAGCATTTCTCCTGCCCCACCTGTCCATAGGTTGTGCATGGTATTTCAGGTCTCCCAGTAAATTGGGCTGAGCTTCAATACCAGATACAACCTATGTAAAGGTGTGGTACTGTCTTCGGAGGAAAGCAGACATGTTTTTCTATTCCTGTGCAACCCCTTTAAGCATTCAGCGTCAGTATTGTATTTCTGTGCATAGCAATGCCCTCTGTACATGGGATTGCAATATAGCCCTAGCCAAATGAATGAGGGTAGGGGCATAGCTATAGGGGGGAGCAGTTGCCCCTCCATCACATACGAAGACACCAGTATTCTAAATAGCACATAGTAGGTAAGGGGCCCTGTTACAGAATCTGCATTAGGGCCCTAGAGCTTCTAGTTACACCTCTGAATGAGGGTCTTTTATAAGTTCCTGCACAGCGGGTGGGCTGTAGCATTGCTGTGCACATACAGTAAGTATTCTGAAGAAGTCAAAGTACTTAAACAGCTTGTATTTAATTTCATATTTGCTAAACAGCGGGGTCCTGCTTCACCTAGCCACTGATAACTATGTGATCCTGCAATACAATGGATAGATAAATTGTGCATCCAGCATATCAATACATCAATACGTCTTACAATGAACAGATATTGCCACAGAGTCCAGTTAAATACACTATTTGGTTTCCACATAGTGTCATATAGTTCCCAGACAAACAGCATATCTATTGGCCATAGAGTATTACATTGATTGTCCAGATAAACTGTGCGTCCATACTAGAGCCAACCACAATTGCGCAGAAGTAATATTTTCAACCGACCACTTCTGAACTTTGCTTTTTGCATCCTGTAAAACTATTAAGGTCTCAGGTGACACATTACTATTAACCACTGAGGTGTTCCAAGTCTGTTTTTGTATTACTTATTAAAATCAATTTGGTGAAATGCAATATCAAACACTATTGATGCATTTGCAGTGGATCGTATTCGGCTTGGACAGCAAATTCTCCCACTTTAACATGCTGGGAGAATACGCAAATATGGACTGAAAAGATGAGGTGTAGAATTCAGGGGTTCCATTTTTTTTCGGACTTGAAGAACTGTAGAAGTGTAGATACTTGGAGGAATTTGCAAAATTCTAAGGGGTTTATTGCAGACTCCAGGTGTATACAGATAAAACAGGCAAAAGTTTGGGCTGGTGGCTCTTCATCAAGCAGTAGAAGAGCCGGGGCCGATGGTTGCAGAAGGAGCCGGTTCCTCTGCATGGCTGTATAAAGGGCCTGAAACATTGCCTGCTTTATCGTTATCTGGAGTCTTCAATAAACCCCTAAGAATTTTGCAAGTTGCTCCGTGTGTGCTGCCCAATGTCTACATCCCTCAGACATGCAGGTCATAAGGAGTCTCATTGCTTACTGTGATGGAAATGCAATGCTAAGCTCAAATCAAATTATAGCATTAATCAAATGTTAGTAAACTGTTTGCATTGTATCCATATAATACTGTTGTATATAATTGCCATATTATTATTTATCGTACATTCAGTAAAGTATTGTTTGTTCAACTGAACTGCTGTAAAGCCTCTCCATCACTGGCATCATATCCTACAACCAGGACTCAGTGTATGAGGGGTCCATGGGTCACAGTAACAACATAAGTAGGGGTGAAATGCAATAATAGGAGATTAAGGGGCAGGCCCAAGTTCAGCTATCAGCTTCAATATGTTTTTTGGTTCCCTCTGCCCAATACTGGCTAAACATGCCACAAGTTGAACCTTCTTCTATAAGATCTAATGAAACATGGTGATTCGGCTTTATAGTCTCTCTAGAATCCAATAGCAGCTGGCGACATAAAGGTGGACAGATAACGACACCCCAGCTAAAAGGCAGCAGCTCATGTTAATTAGACACAATGCATCGTCTAATGGTGCTTTATAGATCTCAATTATCATGCTTTGCAAAACGGAAGCCTGAAACATCTGCACAGCTATTCTCTGCTGGGATGTCATTTGCCATTCACACTGTTAAACAAAGACTGAAAATCAAGGATGAAGAGTGAAGATTCATAAAAATATGTTTTAGGAAGCTGATTAGCTTTCTGTCAGTGCTCTAATTTTATTTTAGGATCTTCTGTCACATTCTTTTAGGCATAAGTCTCATTCTATTTATCACTAAAGAGATGGGATTTCTATTTTTTGATTAAACTTACTTCACAATTAAACTTATTCAGCTGTTCCTTAGTCTCTTCCACAGTTAACATTGTTGGATGACAACCACTAATAGCATCCATTTCAGTACCCACAGGGGTTGATATAAGGTCTTGTATGGCAGGTGTGGCCAGAGTTTTTGCTAAGCAAGCAACATTTTTAAAGGGGACCTATCACATCCCCACAGCACTCTAAAGTAAGTTATGGTACTGTTAAGGGACGTGAAGGGTATTTTTTATACTCACCAGCTCCCGCGATCCAGCGATGTTCCCTTCTGAAGTTGACACACAGCACGAAAATCCGACTTTTTTAGAGTCCTATGCGTGTTCTCATATACTGGAAGCTCTATGGGAAAGCACGCATACAGAACTCTCCAAAAAGTCAGATTTTCATGTTGGGCTCCGGCTTTTGAAGGGGACACCGTTGGAACCACGGAGTGGGTGAGTATAAAAAATACCTGTCACGTCCCCTAACAGTACCATAACATAGTTTATAGTGCTGTGGGATGTGACAGGTTTCCTTTAATAGAGCCCGAGCCATCTGATCTACCAACCATTGATGAAAGCCTACCTGTGTAAAGTGAAAAGAGCAAAGCATTCTGGAAGATTGCAATGTGGTCATAATGTTCCTGAATGCAAAGAAATTAGGATCTTAGTGTGCCAACCTCTGTGCCTGTCACAAAAGCAAACACTACTGTCAATGATGGCCTCGGTAGAGCTGTATGCCCGCCTTAGTAGAGACACCAGTTTGAGTACCATTGCTGCCTAAGAGAAGGAAAGGCCAGTTGGCAAAAAAGCACAAAGATTTGATCACTGAGCAGCGGGAAAACATCGCCTGGTCAGGGGAATCCAGATTTCTGTTGCACGACACTGATGGGAGGGTCAGAATTTGGCACTAGTAGCATGAATCAATCAACCCTTCCTATTAGCTGTTCAGAACATGTCAGTACCTCCATCTAATTTTCAGCAACTACGAGAAGCTTCCTGTCTGCATGGGCAGCATTTCTGCAGAACGATTTCATGCCACATTGAATCGCTGTGGTTCTGAAGGCCAAAGGATGTCCATCACACTACTAGATAAGTCTCTCTAATAAAGTAGGCATTCAGTGTAGATGCCCCATAAAAGCATGCACTAACCACAAATGCCCCCCAAATGGTATGCCACAAAGGATCCCATTATGGTATACAATTACAGATTTTTCAAAAACACAGTAGTATGTCAGCCACAGATGCCCCAATATGTAAGCCGGCCACAGATACCTTCAAAAAATAAGCCAGTAATAGATTCCTTCAAAATAGTAAATCAGCCTCAGATGCCGCCATAATATGTAACCCCCTCTTACTACTGCTATGCCATAGTCTGTGATGCTCTGTCTCATTTTTCAGTTTTGAAACTGCCAACTAAGCATAAAAGTGGGCACTAGGCCTATGTAGGAGTATGATGTTTGGATTTTACACCATGGTCCCATATACATATAGGTCCTATGCACTTGTACTTGTCAGAAACAGTGGATGTGGACCAGTTTTGCTACATACTGGTTTGACTTTGGGCCAAATCTAGAGGCGACACCTGAAGAGCCCAGGGCTTCACCCTTTCACCCCACCAGTCAGAATCTGGGCTTCATTCTGGCATCCCTGGTCATTACACTAGAAATGGTACCAGTTATATGGCTGTTGATACAACTACATGCCAAGGTGCGGTACCTGAGTTTGTGAACAGAGGAACAGTCAGAGGAGTCTGGGATTGAGGCAGGCAGGATTAACTTCAAAATCTGGAACAGCCCAGAGGTCATGGCACACAGAGTAGGTTCAGCATGGTGCAAGCAGGCCAGGAATCGGTACAGGCAACACATGGGAAAATGGTCTACAAGGCGAGGTCAGGAGTGGAGAATGCAAACAAGTCAGGGGAAAGCCAGAATAAGTAACCAGGAAATCGGAACATTAGAATCACCTTTAGCTGAATAAGGAGACCTAAAGCTTAGGGGGGAAGTGTGATATTTTCAGAGGTGCTCCAGGATTGGGGTAAACCAAAATACAGGATGCACAATGCCCCTTTATGACTGCAGGTGTCTGAGTGCACATGCCCTTCAGGCAGTAGAGAGAGGCTGATAGGAGGCTGACGCACAGTGTCTGCCATGACAGGAGGAGAGGTGCGGCCGCGAACCATAACTCTACTGATTCTTAAGGAATTTTTCCGCTCCTGTAATTTAAAAAGGAATAACCAGCCAGTCCAAGAAATCTACTGGTTACAGATCAGTACATTACAGTATTTGGCTCCCATTGTTGCATGACAAATAAGGGCCCTTTTACATGGAATGGGAACGTTCTGGCCCGCTCGCCTCAATTCACAGTAAATAGGCAGTCATTCATAGATAGATGACTGCCTGTTTACATGGGACAAACATCAATTAGTCTTTATACATGTACAACCTGAACCACAGACAATAAGAGAACGAATATTGTTCATTATTCAGTCCATGCATGCTGGATGTGGGAATCTGAACAATTTATCAGCCCGTGTAAAAGGGAAATAAGGGCGGCTTCACACGAACGTATGCTTAAAAACGCTTGCCTCAGGTTGATGGGGTTGATTTGCGCAAGCATCTGCGCAGAGTACTGTACTTTTTGCACACGCAGGGCCAGTTCACATGACACAAACCCATTCCATGGATTAAAAGGATATTTAGCCGAATGAGGTCCAGGTGTGTTTTTTTCCCCTGTGGTTTTGTGAAGTGTTTCATGCATCCCTTTCCATATTTGCGCACCTCCAATAGACGTCTATGGAGACTTTTTCTGCACAAGAGCAGGTTCTATTTTATTCCACGCACGCAAAACACGCTCATGAGAATGAATCCATTGACTTCAATGGGTTCTGTTTTCTGTGCATTGCATGCATATATTTAATGTGTGCAAAAGCAGGCGCAAATTTGGTCGTGTGAAGAAGCCCTAAGTCTGCATTGTTATGCAGAGGTACATGTTCCATGTATAGAGCTCCCTTTCTCGATCCTTATCAATCCAATGCACTAATAAGTTGGTGAAACGCCTGCGGTGGACATTTGACCCTACAAACGGGTAATCTGCTCCAGTAGACGCTGGGATGGCCCGCACAGCGGCTTCAGTCTTGCTCTATTTTCGCTTCCTATGTGTTTCATCATGTAGTGCTCATCATAAAACTAGGATAATACACTTTTGCTTTGCGCAGGTAAGATCTATTGCGCTGTATTCTCGTAAATCAGTTTTTCCAGTATGAACACAGGTGGGTTTGTTTTATGGTATCTTTGATTATCAGCTTTGAAGAGAATTTTGATGATTTTTGTGTACAAGGTAACAATCTTCATGAGTGATTCTAAAGGGTGTGATTTGTTATCCTGCCTATTGATATGTAAATTGAAAGTGTTTTGCATCATTGCTATCCAAAATTAATACTTTTATGCTGGAGAGGGAAGCAAATTGCATTTTAATGTCTTTTGTAGAGCATGATATTGCAAATGTTCCAAACGATGCTGCTTTCTGGTAATGTACCGTATAATCCTTTATATAAGGCTATGGTGTTAAAAACAAGAGTGTTACCATCAGGATAGTTGTATGGTGTCTATTGTTGAGTCCATAATGTATCAAGCACCCATTTTAATTTTGTCATGCCATGAATGAATTGAACTTATGAATTGATCATACGGATGCACGATCCTGCCAAATGTGATTGGACGAGCAAGAGTCTAAAGTAATATTTATTTACATATACTAATACTTAGTTGGGCTCCTTTGGCCCAAATGACATCGGATACTTTCCATGGTATACTGTCCACTAACGTCTGATACATTTCAGCTGGTATTTCCTTCAATTCATACTGCAAACAGCTGGTGAGTTCTCTCAAAGAAGATGGACGCTGTTCATATTTTCTGCCCTAATGTTTCAGTTCATACCAAAGATGTTCATTAGGGTTCAGGTTGGGACTCTGTGCAGCCGGTCCAACCGTGGAACATCCATACCTCAATTAATGTAAAACAGGGTTGGATTTGTGGCAAGGTACATTGTCTTATAGGAAGTATTGCTGACCATTCCCAGAGTATTACCACATTGTCAGCAGCAGATTATTGTCTAGAACGACAATTCAACCAAGTGATCAAGACAGTGCCACGCAAAACATCCCCAGATCATAACAGAACCTCCGCTGCACTTAACTGTTGGCTCAAGACACTCAGCAAAAGGCATTGCCCAGACATCTTCCATACTCAGGTATGTCCATCTGATTTGAAGATGAGAGTAGCATGATTCATCACTCCATAGAACATTCTTCCATTACTCAATTGCCTAATACGGACACTCATCTTAGACGTATTAATGTATCTTTCTTGAGACAACTTGTCAGAGGTTTGCAGGATGAATGGAGGGAAATACCAGCTGAAGTATATCAGAAGTTAGTAGAAAGTATGCCACAGAGAGTATCCCATTTCATTAGGGCCAAAGGAGACCTCACTAAGTATAACATATGTCAGTAATACTACTTTTAATTCTTGCTCAGGTCTTCAATTACTTTTGGTAGGATAGTGTAGTCTTTGTTGACCTGGAAATGCATTGTTTTGCCCAGTCTTTCTAGAACTCTGAGCCATACAGCATGCTATGAATCTCCAGGCCAGCATCTGTCATGCTTCAAGGCTCTGTTCTTTCCACTATTTAATTTACAATTTTCACTTTGCATCCTCCTGCCCGTCTCTGTTTGATATCTGTTTCAGCCCTGTTTTCAATAATTTAATCACGAGGGGACAGGTCACTGCCTCCAACATGCTTGCACTGCAAAGACTGAAGTCGGCAGCTTTTCTACAACATATTTGTGTAAAATCTGCATCAAAATTAATAGAATTTTAGTGTCATATTGCAAACATGGCAAAATATGCTGCTTTCTTGTAATGTACCTTACAATCCTTTATATAAGGCTATGGCATTACAAACCATCAGGGTAGTTACATAGTGTCTATTGTTGAGCTGAAGGGGGGCCTGGATACTCTACTGTTAAAGGAGTCTCAGAGATAAGAGAGAAATTGGTGGGCATAGCTAGAGGAAGGGGTCTGAAGGGGCATGTCTATGAAGGGGCACCAACATACCGCAATCTGTTTTGGCCCAGATATTTAGATACAGGGGTAGGGCTGTGTAATGAGTTCTGTTCTGGGTGAAGGAAAGCCCAGAAACTACTTAAGATTCAACTTACTGCTGATAGTGATCATAATGGATTGGGCTCCATTTCAATTTTTACTATAGGGCCCTATGGTTACTTCTAACATCACCAAATAAAATTGAACTTATGAGTTGCTCATACACTATTTAAATACTTAAAGGGGTTGTCCCGAGGCAGCAAGTGGGTCTGTACACTTCTGCATGGCCATAATAATGCACTTTGTAATGTACATTGTGCATTAATTATGAGCCATGCAGAAGTTATAAAAAGTTTTATACTTACCTGTTCCGTTGCTGGCGTCCTCGTCTCCATGGTGCCGACTAATTTTCGCCCTCCGATGGCCAAATTAGCCGCGCTTGCGCAGTCCGGGTCTTCTGCAGTCTTCTATGGGGCTCCGTGTAGCTCCGTGTAGCTCCGCCCCGTCACGTGCCGATTCCAGCCAATCAGGAGGCTGGAATCGGCAGTGGACCGCACAGAAGAGCTGCGGTCCACGGAGGAAGAGGCCATCTTCAGCGGTGAGTAGAGAAGTCACCGGAGCGCGGGGATTCAGGTAAGCGCTCCGGTGAGCTTTCTTTACCTCCCTGCATCGGGGTTGTCTCGCGCCGAACGGGGGGGGGGTTGAAAAAAAAAAAAACCCGTTTCGGCGCGGGACAACCCCTTTAATGGGGCCTTCTTTGGCCCTAATAACATTGGATACTCTCTGTGGCATACTTTCTACTAACATCTGATACACTTCAGCTGGTATTTGCCTCCATTCATCCTGCAAACATCTGGCAAGTTCTCTCAAAGAAGATGGATGTTGTTTAGATTTTCTGACTTGACCTTGCAGTTTGTCGCAAAGTTGTTCAGTAGAGTTCAGGTTGGGACTCTGTGCAGCCAGTCAAAGTGTTGAACATCCATATCCTCAAACCAACATGTTCATGGTTCTTACCACTGCAGCTAATGGACTGAGACCATGCCATGTAAAACATTCCCTGACCATAGTGGAACCTTCACAGTACTTAACAGTAGCCACAACACACTCAGGCAAAAGCCGTTCCCCACATCCAGGCCCATACATTTGATTTGAAAATGGATTAGTGCGATTCGCCCATTCCATAGAATGTTTTTCTATTGCTCAACTGTCCAATGACAACACTCTTTGAATTTTGTGGGCAAATGCATCTTCTTTGCCAGACATTTGCAGGATGAATGGAGGGAAACACCAGCTGAAGAGTATCAAATGTTAATAGAAAGTATACCACGGAGAGTATCCCATGTCATTAGGCCCAAAGAAAACCCCACGAAGCTTTAACAATCCTACTTTTGATTCTTACTTAGGTGTCCATTTATTTTTTGCATTATAGTGTAGCCTGTGTTGACCTGGAAATGTATTGCTTTGCCTAATTTTGACTAAAATTCTGGGACATTAGCTACGAAGCTCCACGGGCCAACATCTGTCATGTTTCAAAGTTCTATAGTTTCCAATGTTTTATTTGCATTTTTCAGTTTGCATCCTCCTGTTTGATATCTATTTCAGCCCTATTTCAATACTTTAGTCACGAAGCGACAGGTCACTGCCTCCAACATGCTGATACTGCAAAGATCTAAGTCTACTGCATTTCTACACCATATCCGTGGCAAATCTGCTTCAAAATTAGCATGTAAAGCTGCCTCCATAAGATTAGCATACTACGGCTATTGTCATTGTGTCTGATATGATTGGCTACAGAGCATATTAGCCTGGCCCGCTTCGTGTTGCATGGGACAGAATAGGCCACATGGCGCACCGCAAGCCGCTGTAAAATTCTGGACCAAAATCAACAGGCTACTATGGATGCAGAATTCTACATCAAATCCCCAGTTAGACCTTAGGCAGCTTTCTATTAAAGAGTTTGCACAGAATTACAAAAACATGGTTTCTTTCTATCAACTCTTTACCTGTCCACAGGTTTTGTCTGGTATTGCAGTTCAGTTCCATTCCCTTTAACGAAGCCTAGCTGCAATATCAAGAATGTACATAGAAATGGACCAAAGGGGTGCAGGATATCAAACAAGCCACTACCAAAAAACTTGCCGCACAGATAACCACAGGGATAACTGTCATTTATATTCCTCTATCTATGACAGAAGGGTTTGACTAGTGACTGACGCCACAATATCCCTTGCCACACTTTTCTTACATATACCCAACCTCTCCCTTGCCTCGTAGTCCAACTATGGTATTTCGAACCTAGAAGACTTTCTGTATTTTCAGACTCTCATTTAGTTCCCTTCCAGTTCTTGTCCAACTCATTTCACCTTCCATCCACTAAGTTCTAGAAGAACAAACAAATTCAACATTTTGCCAAGTCCAAACTACTCCATAACCCTCCTTGAACAAGTGGCTTCATTTTTTTCAGCTTCTACGCAGAGCTAAACTAAAGGTACAAAACTATTCTACAAGATCCTTTCCAAACATATTTCGCTCACTAAAACTGCTAATATTTTGAATTGGGAAAAAGATTTTAAAAGAGCTTTTTTGGAACATCAATGGAACTTTGCAATCTCCTGGACTCCTAAAGCTACTAATTGTGCGAACCATAAAGAACAATATTTAAAGGTGCTAACTAGATGGTGTTATACCCCACTGAAACTATAAAATATATTCTAATGCCTCACTGTTGTGTTGGAGATATTGCAGCTCAATAGGATCTCCATTTCCTACGCTCCCCCCCATTGTAGGACTGGGGTCAGCTTAAATCTCCAAATTGTATATCTTAATCTGGACACATCTTTCTGGCTCTTTAATCCTAGGCGGGAAAGATCTCTACTACTTCATATCCTATTTACTGGACCCCTTCACAATAGTAAAATTGTCTACATCTGTGAGATACTTCTAAAGTTATTATCCTTATCTCTTCTCCCCTTCCTGTTTCCCTCCCCCTCATCTCCCTTTTGATTTTCTCCTAAAGTTGCTACAGTGCATATGAAGTGTTGATGAATGTTAATTAGAAATGAGCGAGCGTACTCGGAAAAGCACTACTCGCTCGAGTAATTTGCTTTATCCGAGTATTGCTGTGCTCGTCCCTGAAGATTTGGGTGCCGCTGCAGCTGACAGGTGAGTCGCAGCGGGGAGCAGGGGAGAGCGGGCGGGAGAGAGGGAGAGAAAGATCTCCCCTCCGTTCCTCCCCGCTCCGTGCCGGCACCCGAATCTTCAGACCCGAGCACAGCGATACTCGGATAAAGCAAATTACTCGAGCGAGTAGTGCTTTTCCGAGAACGCTCGCTCATCTCTAATGTTAATCAATACACACTTGCGTTAATTTTGCAATGTAAATTTTTTTGGACATGCCAATAAAAATCCAAAGCTCAAAATAGGATATGGTCTTGTAAGTTTCTAAGACCATTCTGGGTGAACATACAAGCGTTGCTACAAGTTCCATGCTCCAATGGTCCCAAATTCACTTTATTACTGATGGGGATAGACGAAATTCTTGCAATTAATAGAATACTTTCTTCATAGATACTACATGCCGCAAAGGTTACATTAGCTAGAAATTGGAAGCCCCCCATCATGCCCTCATTATTTGAAATCAGCAGAGTTGTATCCTCTACCTGCCTTCATGAAAAATGATTGCCTATCAAGCATTTGGATGCCCTGGATACAACCATTTCCATTTTTACAATAATTCTAAGCTATAGGCCAATAAAGTCCTTTGCTCTTTAATAAGATGACATACCTCCCTTTTCTATTATTTATAAATTGTTCTTTATTAACGTTCTGTAACTTTCATTGTTAATTTAGGCTGAAGCCAGGATGTGTTTTTCCTCTTCAGTTTTGATATTCAGGCCCTTGCCCATGTAATGTCAGTTATCTCATTAGATCACGTACTTTATGTATAATGCAACTGGAGCAAGTTCAAAGAAGAGCTACCAGGATAGTAAGCGGTCTGCAAATCATGTCCTATGAGGAAGGGTTAAAGGATCTGGGAATGTTTAGCTTGCAAACAAGAAGGCTGAGTGGAGACTTAAAGGGGTGGTCTCGCGAAAGCAAGTGGGTCTATACACTTCTGTATGGCCATATTAATGCACTTTGTAATATACATCGTGCATTAAATATGAGCCATACAGAAGTTATTCACTTACCTGCTCCGTTGCTAGCGTCCCCGTTGCCATGGTTCCGTCTAACTTCGGTGTCTTCTTGCTTTTTTAGACGCGCTTGCGCAGATGCATCTTCTCCCTTCGGCTGGTCTTGGAAGCATCGGCGTTTTGGCTCCGCCCCTTTTTCGCGTCATCGCGTAGCTCCGCCCCCGTCATGTGCCGATTCCAGCCAATCAGGAGGCTGGAACCGGCACACGTCATGGGGCGGAGCTACGCGATGATGCGTACAAGGGGGCGGAGCCAAAATGCCGATACTGCCGAGCGGAGCCGAAGGGAGAAGAAGGGAGAAGACGGATCTGCGCAAGCGCGTCTAAAAAGGCAAGAAGACACCGAAATTAGACGGAACCATGGCGACGGGGACGCTAGCAACGGAGCAGGTAAGTGAATAACTTCTGTATGGCTCATATTTAATGCACGATGTATATTACAAAGTGCATTAATATGGCCATACAGAAGTGTATAGACCCACTTGCTTTCGCGAGACCACCCCTTTAATAGCTGTCTACAAATATCTGAAGGGCTGTCACAGTGCAGAGGGATCAGCCCTATTCTCATTTGTACAAGGAAAGACTAGAAGCAATGGGATGAAACTGAAAGGGAGGAGACACAGATTAGATATTAGACAGTGAGGTGATCAATGAGTGGAACAGGTTACCACAGGAGGTGGTGAGTTCTCCTTCAATGGAAGTGTTCAAACAAAGGCTGGACAGACATCTGTCTTGGACAATTTAGTGAATCCTGCACTGAGCAGGGGGTTGGACCAGATGACCCTGGAGGTCCCTTCCAACTCTACCATTCTATGATTCTATGAAATAGTTTTATTTTCTTTGAATTTTAGCTGTGCATCATTATCACTGTTACTCTGTATTCTCATACACAATGCACTGTTTCTTTTTCTTTGAACATGTGAAATTCTTTTACCTTGTTGAAAATCTTCTTCAATAAAAACTATTGTTTAAAACAAAAAGAGGAATCAATCCTCTCCCTGGAGGAGAGAAATAGAAGCTGCAGTTATCCCTGTGGTAAATGTCCCTTTGTCTCTTAGTTGTAAGATCTAAGAATTTTACCAACCCCTTGGATGGCAAAAAATATGACATCAGGCAGTTTTTTAGCTGCAGAACCCAGGGGATTGTCTATGTTGCACAGTGCATATGCCAGAAGATCTGTATTGGTAAAACAACCCAAGAGTTTAGAAAAAGTATCTCCAAGTATCTTAGTTATATTAGAACTGGAGTTGATACTCTCTTGGCGGAAAACAGAGGAAATGTAAAAAGATTTGAGATTTGAAGGTTTACGCTATTTGAAATTGGGACCACGGAGGGGGAATTTGGATGGGAGGCTCTTGTGTGAGGAGGCTAGATGGATACACTGCTTCAACTGCATGAGCTCTTTGAGCCTGAATGAAAGAATCTCATTTATGGCATTTTTGAACTCAGGTGTTTGTAAAAGCTACATTTCGGCATATTTTAATAACGTACATATGTGAGAAATTATACTTGGTATTATTGTATCTTGCCACCATCGGAAGAGCACTTTTCAAATGTAGTAACGCCGCCAGCTTCTGATTGGCTGGGGGCATGTTTAATCCTCCAAGTGCCGTTGTTGTGACAGGTCCGTCGGTGATCACGGCAAGAGTGGGAGTGGCCGTGCCAGGAGACCCACAGGCACCAACAGCAGGAGACCCACAGGCAGCACCAGCAGGAGAGCCACAGGGAGGGAGTGTTGTGACACGCCAGGGGTCGACTGCTGCAAGAGTGGTAGCAGCAGCAGAGGCGACGGGACAGCCACAGGCAGCGGCGGCAGGAGAGCCACACGCAGCGCAGAGCAGTGAGTGAGCAGGGCACCCAGTTGTCAGCGGCATACAGCCAGCAGCCAGGATGGAGCAGAGAGCCGGCACACCAGCTGCTAAGAAGTGGGCGCACAGAGCAGAGAGGGAGTGCAGGCACTGCCCCACTGCAGGGGGATTACTCCAGCGTCGCCACGATTGGGCAGGGAGATGGAAAGAGGATGCCTGCTCTGGGGACAGTGATAGCTTCAGCATGTGTATTGATTTTTGCCTGCCCTGGAAGGTTAGGGATTAGTTTTCCTGTTAGGCTTAGATTATTACCTCTAAATGCTTCCATGTTACAGCTAATAATGTAAACCCAACAGGAAAATTAATCCCTAATAGTGATGAGCGAGCATACTCGCTAAGGGCAATTACTCGAGCGAGCATTGCCCTTAGCGAGTACCTGCCCGCTCGAGAGACAAGGTTCGGGTGCCGGCAGCGCGCAGGGAGCTGCGGGGGAGAGCGGGGAGGAACGGAGGGGAGATCTCTCTCTCCCTCTCTCCCCCCCGCTCCCCCATGCTGACTGCCGCAGGTACTCGCTAAGGGCAATGCTCGCTCGAGCAGTTGCCCTTAGCGAGTATGCTCGCTCATCTCTAGTCCCTAACCCTAACCCTCCAGGGCAGGCAAAAAATCAATACACACACTGTTGCTAGGACCTTACTGAATTCAGCCAATCAGGAGCTAGGGGAGTGACAGGGGCGTTCCAGCATCCAAGCCCTGTCAAATCCCCAGCTTCCAGTGGTGACAAGATACAATAATACTCTAGATATTAGTGCAGTATGTCTCCACCGGAAGTATTGGTTAGCCGGGCTCAGCTAGGCGTAACACACAGGTCACGCTCAAAGCTCCCGATTGGCTTACGTAGCTGGTGGAGACATAGTACGCTAATACCCAGAGGGCTACACATAACAACTGTACACACAGCTCCTCCCGCCAGTTACAATGTGTCAGTGTGTGGATCATCAGCTCTTGGGCTCAGCCTGTACCTGGCATGGCGGCGGAGGTGATGGCCAGTAGCAGTATGGCGGCTACAGCTCACACATTGGTGTCAGGATGCGTGGCTCCACATGCGGTGCCCATTGTCTCTCTCTTACCAGAGCCCCTCGACTCCTCAAGTCTCTGCAGGGAAATGTCTGGTTGGGCGGTGGAGTGGTGGTGCTGCTCTGCAGTGTGCTTTCGCCGGCACAGGACAGACTGATTCTTCAGTCTCTGCAGGGAAATGTCTGCTTGGGTGGTGGAGCATGGTGCTGTGATCCTCTGCCAGCACAGGGCGGACTGCTGATACTTGTAGTCCTCCCATAAGGCTCAGTCCTCTGGTATTAGTGTAGTATTGTCTCCACTGGCTGCTCCACTTGCCACTTGATTCTGAATCTCTGAGGTGGACGTGGCTGTAGCCTCTGCAAAGGTGTGTGCATGCGGGAGCCCGGCCAACCCATCTACTTCCGGTGGAGACATACAGCACTAATACCGACTCGGTGACCAAATAGAAGGTGTAAAGCACCAAGTTACCATGCTGGACATGCTGTGCCTTGCAAGGTCTTGCCAAGTGAAGTATAAAAAGCAGGGTATGAGATGCAAGCTGCTGTTGTGTAGTCCTGGTAGTGAGGTGTCCAATAGACATGAGTAGGTAGTGCAAGGTTGGCGTGGTTGGGCCTAGTGCCTTGTGAGAACTCTGATAGCCTATGTGAAGAGATTAAGAACAGCCACGTTATGTGTGTAGTGTGTTGAGTCTCCGAAGCCTCGTCTCAGGAAAAGTGAATGACTAGACAGTTGGACTACAAAAGCTGTGGTAGCTCTGAGTGCAGCTAAGAGACTGTGAATAAGCCCAAGAGGCCAGTGAATAGTAAGAAACTGTAACTAAAGTGGTTTGCAACTTAACATAGTGACTGTGCATGCTGTCTATGAGAAGTTTACCAATTTAGACCCATACTTGTTGACTAAGACAGCCTGTCCACGGGCGATGCGGTATCCCGCCGCCCGGGAGCAAGAGCCGGCAGACAGATCTCTGCCGGTCAACCTATCTGACCGATAGGCTGACCACGGAGAATCGTGGCAAGCGGAGAATCGCAGTGATTATGGAGAGCTTTCACTGCGTTCCCCGTGGCCGGATTATCGCTGCGGGGAACGCAATGAAAACCCGCCCATGGACAGGCAGCCTAAGACTTGTTCCAGCAAATACCGGCAAACTGAAACAATGTTGCCAAAGTGCAAAGTCATCACTACTAAAGTATTTGAAACTGTATTACAATGTTCTAAAGTGCTGTGTCCTGTTGGAGTGTATGTACTGCTGATTCCCATTAAACTGACTGTGCTTCTGATTCAGCTGCTGGGTAAAGCTGTTCTTGTTTATCGGATTCTGCGCTCAGTGTTTTTCGTTTTAATACGTGTAATTTTTATTGAGATTTTCAGAATCCACAACAAAATGAAATTATGGTTACTGATAAGAGGAGTACTTTGACAACACAGCGATAATTGAATCAGTTCTCAGAGCAAAACGGTCGGGTAAAACATATACCACTCAATTTCACATACAGGAGAGATAAAACAGCAATAAAACCGAACTTACATCCCGTATCCTAATGACCTGACGCTGTATAGATAAGGTTTATGCTTCTAGATACAAGGCATGGAAGAAGAGTAGCCAAATACAGGATACTAATCTGTAACTCTACAAATAACTAATAAATAAAAGACAAGGGGAAAGACACATAGGAGGTTGGGGGTGGGGGTTAAAATGGACAATGTCTTCTTCAGGGCCTCGCTCACCCGAGAGAATTTGCTCAGCTGACTATTAGAACTAATGGTTTTCTATGGAAACATTCGGATGAAGCTGCGCAAAAAAAATAAATAAAAGTCACACCTAAAAAGATAGGACATCCGCGACTGAAATTCTCTGCTGCGCCAAAATATAGGTGCTGACTTATCTTTGGTGTGCAATGCGCAGGAGTGTCCAGAGACTCCTATGAGAGCTGAAAAAAAAAGGGAGAGGGAGTGACTGCTGCCGTGCCGCTTAACCCAGAAGCATTATGTCCCCGTGGGGATCAAGGGAAGCCCCGCAAAAAAGGGGGACTTCTTCCCCGCAGTGGGACTTCTTGCTGAAAGGTACCCCTTGGGCTTTTCTTCATCCCTGCGATAAAGGGAACCCCGGGGAAGATGAAGGGAAGCCCCGGGGCTTTCCTTTATCTCTCTCTCCAGCAGCGCATTTTTCTGCAACACACCGCTCCAGATCATGTGAATGGGCGATTTTTACGCTAATGAAGCTCAGGACACGACTGAGGAAAATCGTTTATTCACGTGATTATGTGCGCAGTCAGTCGTGATTTTTTTGCATGCAGAATATTTGCGCACTTAGGTCCCTCTTGTGAACGAGCCCTAAAGGAACAATGCTCTAGTGGATGCATAATGAGGGACAGGATTCAGCAAAGGCAAAGGCCTCATGTCCACGGGCAAAAGAAGAATTAAAATCCGCAGCGGATTTTAACTCTTCTCCCGCCCGCGGATCCGCACCCAATAGGGATGCATTGACCACCCGCGGGTAGATAAATACCCGCGGATGGTCAATAAAAGGGAATTTAAAAAAAATAGAGCATGTAAAAAAACGCGACATGCTCCATTTTCGTGCGGGTCTCCCGCAGGGACGGCTCCCGCAGGCTTCTATTGAGACCTATGGAAGCCGTCCGGATCCGTGGGAGACCTAAAATAAGAATAACTTACCCGCAGCGGGCCGGGCACGTCTTCTCTTCCTCACAGCCGGATCTTTCTTGCTTCGGCCCGCCGGCCGAAGAAAGAAGATCCGGCCGTGAGGAAGAGAGGAGGTGCCCGGCCCGCTGCGGGTGAGTTAATTCTTTTAAATTCTTCTTTTCAGCGCTCGTGTCCGCGGGGCAGGAGGGACCCGCTACGGATTCTCCATGTAGAATCCGTAGCGGGCCTGATTTTCCCCGTGGACATGAGGCCTAAGAAAGTTGGAAATGTCCCATGGATGCCATATTGTCTGGAAATAGTCTATAGCAGAACCACATGAGCCTTATGGTTGCCTTCAAAGGGACATTTATAATTATAAAACTGTATAGTAATAGTAACCACCATAGTGGCCGCAGTAGAAATAGCATCCCCATAGTGGTCCTAATAGTAATAGTGCCCCCACAGTGGCCCAGTAGTAATAGTGCCCCCATAGAGGCATCAGTAGTAAATGTTCCCTATATTGGTGGCCCCAGTAGTAAGTTTCCCCCATAGTGTCCTGAGTAGTAATAGTGACCCTCATAGTGGCACCAGTAGTAGCTGTCCCCTATATTGGTGACCTTAGTAGTAATAGTGTCCCCTATATAGGCCCCAGTAGTAATAAGGGGCCCCCATAGTATTCCCAGCAGTAGTAGCAACCTCCCTATTGGTCTCTGGCCAGGCAGCATCTCTACAGGCATTCCACTCACCCAGTCTGCTGCTCCAGTCTGGCGGCAGCCACTTCTGAGTCTGTGACCGCTGACCTCAACCTCCAGTATCTGTACTGTGTACAGGATGGCGCACACAGACACCTGAAAGAGGGGGTCAGCGGTCACAGACTCAAAAGTGGCTGCTGCCAGACTGGAGATGCAGACTGGGTGTGTGCAATGCCTGTTAGTTTGCTACAAAGCCAGCGGGCCACATAAAATGAGGTAGTGGGACAGATTTGACATGTGTGGTCTAAACTGTCAAGTGCTCAAGTGAATAGACCTCCTTGAGCCTACTATAGAGGCTCCATTTCGTAACCCACCTGCATGTGCGGTCTCTAACAAGGTCAGAATCACCCTCTTCTGCTGCTGTTATCACTCTAATGATCTAAATGGCTCCAGGGTGTTTTTATCCTTTGTATCCCTTAGATGATGGCAATTCCCAACCAATGAATGACTTCACAGAATCCCAGTAGTGTGTGTGTGTGTGTGTGGGGGGGGGGGGGGGGGGTGTCATTGTTACTGTGGTCTGCCTTTATGTAAAGCTAAGCCGATTGCACACGGCCGAGAAACTCAGACGACCATGAACCCTACTCTTTTGAATGGACTCATATATATGAGTAATGTTTTCCCTCACCTATCCTATCTTTTCGCGTTTCTCAGAACACATCCCCTTTGTTTTCAGGCCAAAAATCGGGCTTGCCAACATGCATTTTCACAACTTCTGTGACGTTGCGATTCTCCAGTGTGGCTTTCATCGGAGGATGAGTAAGTATTTCTCATTGTTTTCAATAGGAAACCTCACATCACACTCTCACGCACATCGCACGGCGTGCAATACATTTTACAGTCTCTTTGAGAACAATGGGCGATGCTTTCTGAGGAACACGAAAGGATAGGACATGCTGCAAAAACATTGCTCATTTATATGATTCCATTCAGAAGAATGGAGTTCATATTCATGCAAGATTTGTCCAGCATCCTTGGGACCATTCATATGCTGAATTATGAAAAAATGTATATAAACACACAGATACAAAGTGCAACGCAGTATTCTAAGGAGATACCCAAGGGTAGAGGAGCGGACTGTAGACCGTCACTTCGCTTCCTGCAGCAGCTGCTGGGTGTATCAGTAGTACTGCTATTCTACCAGCTCTCTGGGGAGATGCCGATACATCAGATGTACAGATTATGCTGCTGTACTAGATCACCACACACAGCCATCAGCACAGTAGTATCTATCTATCTGTAGCGAGACAGGATTGTGGTAGGTGGGCAGGGCTTCTTCTCACCGCTGCGGAGCGTATTTATTTTCATATGAACCATTCCAAAGACTTTTTTATTACTATTTAAACTTCACTCTATTGTGCAGGCAAAAAAAAAAGCCGAAAGATCGGTCCTGCCTTATCTTTTGTCGCATGTATAAAAACGTGCAAGAAAGGTAGGGCAAGGCCTATTTTTTCCCGCACATTGTAATATAGCGCAAAAATCACACTAGTCTCGTTTCGTCATGTTTTGCAGGTGTGATTTTCACACTCGCAAAAAACATGACAAAAAGAAAAATATTGATGTCTGAAGAAGTCCTTAGAGCTGGTCATGAAGCTTCGTTGGGCCACGGAAGTACAAGAGTGGATGGACCTGGACAAAGGCCTCATTAAGTGTTGCCCACATAAGGGACACATAGGGTGATGGAGCCTCCTGTGACATAGAGAGTTAAGGCAGCAGTAATGCAGTCCTAAGTTCTCATTCGTGACCTGAAGGTTGCAAGTTCAATCCTCACCTGGTTCAGGTAACCGGCTCAAGCTTGACTCAGCCTTTCATCTTTCTGAGGTTGGTAAAATGAGAACCGAGCTTGCTAAGTTGTATAGCACCAACTTATTCTGCTTACAGGTAATAAATAAATTACCTGAAAGCAGAATAAGTTGGCGCTATACAAATAATAATATTTATGCATTTTACTATGGGTCAGGACCACATATCACAGGTCGCTTTGGTTCTTCAAACTTTGTAATAATGAGAATCAAAATAAGTGCAGGATTTTCTCACCACGATACAGTTTACACAGATCGTTAGTGTGGATCAGAGCTGACAGCGTTTCTCTCTCCCTCTATGTAACCCTTCAGACTAAGGCCTCATGTCCACGGGGAAAATCAGGCCCGCTACGGATTCTCCCTCCTGCCCTTCGGACATGAGGCATTAAAATAAGAATAAACTTACCTGCAGCGGACCGTGCGTGTCTTCCTTCCATCGCGGCCGGATCTTCTTTCTTCGGCCCGGTGGATGTGCTCGGCACGCCGGCTGCGTGCCGCGCGCATGCGTCGGGCACATCCGTCGGGCCGAAGAAAGAAGTTTCCAGCCGTGAAGGAGGGAAGACCTGCATCGCCCGGAGCAGGTGAGTTTAATTCAGGTGCCGGATCCGGACGGCTTCCATAGGCTGCAATAGAAGCCTGCGGTAGCCGTCCCAGCGGGAGACCCGCACCTAAATGGAACATGTCCGGATTTTTTCCTGCACGCAGGACCCGCACCTGACGGGAAAAATGACATCCGCAGGTATTTAACTACCTGCGGGTGTCAAATGCATCCCCATGGGGCGCGGATCCGCGTGCAGGAAGAATGCTGCGGATTTAAAATCCGAATTTGCCCATGGACATGAGGCCTTAGGATTGCTCTTCCTTCACTTGTCTCTCCCTCGTAGAGGGTCCCAGTAGTGGACAACTATGGCCAGTAGACCTGGGACAGAATATCTGCAGCGACTTGCCTTTCTGATCTGATGCAAATGCCTTTCTCTACAATTACTACTACTGCTCTCTGGACGTAAGCCTAGTTCCGTTACCCAGGAACATTCCCAGCTTTGCCATGCGCCTTTTCTTTAAAGAAACAGTGCCAATTTTTATATAGGCAAGAAAATAAGCTGAATATCTATTTATCTGGCAGAACATCAAAGCACAGCTGTCAATCATACTGCACCAACTCTCCATGGAGACCCCAATACTTCAAATACACAGCTGTCCTTGTTTTATTGCCACAGTATACGCTAAACTCCTGTAATGCAAGTAAACCCATTTCACAGTTTAGGCCTCATTCAACCAAGATGTATACGCCAGGAAAATGTCTGTATCCAGTGTTTAGGCATACTGTGGCATATATCATCCATAGGCTCCCATTGTAAAAAAACATATACTATGCGCTGTACATTATTTTTATTGTATACCTTTTTATTGCATAGCATAGTCTGCTATGATATTCCATATACCACATGAAAAAGGTATAAATTAGCATGGCAGACTTTGTATACCCTTCGGAAGTTCCATCGCAGATCCAGCCTAAAATACTGGAAGAAAAAGCGCTACATGCGATCGCCCCTTTGAGACTAGCCTAAAAGTCGGGCAGCTGTGCAGAAACAGAACAGATCCCATTATAGGTCCGTTTAGCGCTGTTCGGTTCTGTCCTGAGACAGAGCTATTCGACCACGGGGATTCCCCTTGGATTCCCCTTTCCTGCCCCTCCGAATAGAGCAGGAAAGCGTAACCCCCAATACAGGTATGAAACCATCCTTCTTTGCTTTTATATACTTTTATATATGAACAGCGCATTTACCTGAGGCTTATGGGTTAATGCACATTGATTAGCTCTAAGTGGTACATGGAAGATTAGCGCAATCCGGTCTGGCAACCAATTTACATTATGAAATTAATTTACAGTATGAAAAGTTTGCAGTGACATCACAGTGACTGTGACCTGCAATAAAATACATAACACTCGGTAATATATTAGTTGTTTGCACGTCACGTCAGATAAAAGGGCGCGATAAGTCAGGCTACCGTATTAATATTTCATATTCAGATGATTCAGCATGAAATGTTATAATTACAGTCTGCACATCCGAGCCCGAGCCATCGCTGGGGCAATTATCTACTAATGACTCTACTAATAACAACGAAGTGCAGAGAAGGGGGAGCAGAAGTTGCATTGTATTAGGAAATTAAAAAGCAAGAGTCAATGATGGAGTCTTTTCAATACTGTCCAAAACTTCAGCATCTTATAAAACGGCGACGATGCTGCGAATTTCACAGACTTTATCAAAATGCTGCAAGCGCTATGAATTTGTCGCAAGTTGTTAGAAATGTTAGACAATGGTCTATATGTCTCAAGCTTTGTGCATCTCATTTTCAGTGGAAACATGAAAAAAATTCCCAATGGTGGTACTTGCATCGCCGTGTTGTTCGTATTAGCTACGGGGGTGTGGTTATGGGCGGAGCTACGTTGAAGCCATATTTATCGAACTAAACTTTTTGCATAGTTACACCTGCATCCCACTAGCAGGTAGGTATAAAACTTAGGGCTCTTTCACACAAGCGCAGGTGTTTTTACATTTTCACGTCCACGCCGTTTAATGGTATGAATGGACGTTCTTCCACAATCATGGCCAACATTTTCTCGCCCATTCACACGGCTGTGAGTGTCGTTTTCAGCTTAAAAATATGTTGCGCCCCATTGCAAACCACTCGGAGGGAAGAAGAGAGGCAGAGAGCCAGTGAGGAGGAGGGAAGGGGTGGGGAACTGCTTAGACGGAAGCATATATTGGCCATCAGATATATGCTTGTGTAAATAAGCCCTAAGGCCTCGGTCAGACGACCGTTTTTTGCCGCGATTTGCGGATCGCAGGATGCGCATCCGCAAATCGCGTGACCGGGCCGACGATTCGCCGAAAAATCGGCAGCTATCAGCGTTTTCGGCGAAACGGGACCGATCAAAGGAGCACTGTCCAACCCATTGAAATTCAATGGAGCCAGCAATACAGGAGAATGATCTTTATAGTATATGTTCTCAATGGGGTGGGCGCTGCTGCCGCCGGCCCCATTGAGCGCATATATAGAACACAAGGAATCGCAGAACGCAGATAGGTGCGATCTGCGATTCCTCGTGTCCTATAATTTATCGGACATCCGCATAAAAAGCGGACATGTGACCAATCCCATTGCGAAGCAATGGTTCTATATATGCGCAGATCGCATGCGCATCCGCAAATCGCAGCAAAAAACGGTCGTCTGACCGAGGCCTAAAGCTGCAAAACTAAAGCAAAAGCAGCACACCTTCTCCAAAATAAAATATACTAATTATAACAAAAGGCCATGTGACATTTTACCACTCTTGTTAGCCATACTCCCTTTTCTGTACTCTTTTTAAATCCTAGGAAGGTGCAAAATGTGTCTAAAATAAATCATAAAATTAGCACACAACACCACTTTTTGGTGCAATTTGCAAAATAATTCCAGCACAATCCATAATTGGCCATTTTTGGTGTGCAGATTTCCCTGTAGACACTTATGGCATCGGCCTTAGACCACTTTCAGACAAGCGTACTTTAGCTCCATATTTAGTCCATGTTTAGCAGACCATAATACGTACATCCCTATATCTATTCACATGCTTCTCTGTCAAATCCGTCAATTCAGGGATCATCCCTTGTAAATCCCACCCATTCTTGTGTGCTTTGCAGTCCTCCAACCGCCTGACTTGAGAGCTAGGCATGCACAGTGAGCTGATGAAGCCGAGTTGTATACATGTTGGCACACGTGGCACGCTCCCATGCGATTGCAGTCCCTAGTACTTGCATGAGGTGGCAGGGGCAGTGAAAATCACATAGGAATGGGTGTAATTTCCAGGCCATGACTCAGTTAGTCAACAGCGCTGTAGCCGCCCTGATAACTCCAGATATCGATTTAGTATGCACAGTGGCCCCTGATACTAACTTGATTGATTTACTAAGGACATAATTGGGATAGTATTCAGAAATCCTATTTGACCACGCCCTTGGTTTAATATGGCAAAATCCAATAACGATAGGTTCCCTTTAAACATCAATCAATTGACAGTACACATACCGCATGATGTGACAATTCAGCTCCGCAGAGTATGGGCCTGTGCATGGATACTACCGCACCATATTGGGCATTCATCCTTGGGGGGAGAACTGACAGCAAGTTATTACAGGAATGTAAGGTGAATTAAATGTCTTTTATCTTTCCTACTATAGGGTACAAAGATGAGCAGTTGTACATCTAATTGTCCCTAGTGACTAATTAGGACTATTTCTCAACTCTTTGCCTTGGATGTGTACCAGCCTCCGGATCGTGTAGAATTTGGGCAATTTCTGGTGATTCTGTGTTGATCTGTGCAGATAGACATAAGTGACTTGTATGAACCTTGTACGTCTTATTTCTCACTTCTATTTTGAGTAGGTGTTGTGTCTCTCCGGCTCTGTTTAGGTCAGGACTTGTAGCCAAAAACATTAATTTTATGCATTTTTTTAGAAAACATTACGCTTTGATGCAAGATAGTATGACAGCACCCATGAGTGTAAAGAGCTAAGGGGCTTTTATCTTATATAACTTTTTAATCTTTAATTAAGGTTTTGTTTATCCCAAATTGTCCTGGTAGCAAATACTTTTTTCTGTCTTTCATGAACCCCAGACAAGGAATATCTACTGCATATTGCTCACTTCTTTTGTTGTGCTGCAGAATGTAGAGATATTATCACTGCATTATTAGGACAGACTGGGAATAATGTGTCTGCCTTGCTATGAAAAACAGTTCTGCTAATAACACAATATGCCAGGTACTCAACTACAAGCCAATAACTTTGAAACAACTATCATCACATGAATTATGCATGAAGACAAATATAAAACATCTGAGCAAATGATAGGATTGTCACGTTCTGTGAAGCTGTAATAGTTTCCTGAAGAACGATAATGGTTTACAGTAATAAGATACAGGGAGAATTCACAAATTGTCTTGTGCGGGTCCTAAGAAGGTGAAACAATGTAATTCAAGTCAGGGGTGTAATTATAGAGGATGCAGGGGATGTGGTTGCACCCGGGCCCAGGAGCCTTAGGGGGCCCATAAGACCTCTCTTCTCCATATAGGGAGCCCAGTACTATGAGTAAAGCATTATAGTTGGGGGCCCTGTTACAAGTTTTGCATTGGGGCCCGGGAGCTTCAAGTTATGTCTCTGATTCAAGTGTAAGTCTATATATCTCATTACATAAAAAGGAGGAGACAGGTAAGTATGAGAGAGAAAGAGAGAGACTACCAAAAGGAATTGGACACCTCAGCAAGAATGAAAGGTAGTATTTGTTTCCATATGGTAATACTTAGTGGGGCTCCTTTGGCACTAATGACTTCAGATACTCTCCGTGGCATACTTTCTACTGATGTTTCATACACTTCAGCTGGTATTTCCCTCCATTCATCCTGCAAACGTCTGGCACATTCTCACAAAGAAGATGAACACTGTTTATATTTCCTGACACGACATTCCAGTTTGTCTCAAAGATGTTCAGTAGGGTTCAGGTTGAGACTCATTGTTTCTATTTTCTTCCAGCAACACACTAGTTAACTAGTTCCAGCAACTGCAGCTTAAGTGGCAATTGCCTTCCTATTTAAGGTAGCTGGGGACACCCCACCCTTGCCTCAGAATTGCTGTGTGTTTGTTCCAGACACTCAGCATAGCTAGGTTGCCAGTCTCTGACTGTTTTGTCTGTGTATGTGTATCTGTTTATCTTTATCCCTGTGTTCTGTTAGGGATATTCAGCCCGAGGTTCTAGCGCGGGTTTGTTCTTATCAAGATGACCGCCCTGCTTGTAGCAGGGGTCTTCCCCATCTTCCAGCTTAGCTAATGGCAAGTTACCCACCTTAAGGCCCATACAAAGATAATCATTCAAAAGATTCAAAAGGTTTTGAGTGATTGTTTTGCATAAACTGCTAATGGACAGTAATGTCCATTAACAGCTTATCACCTTCATTTGAATGTAAATGAGCCTCAAGGAGCTGTATGCAGAGAACAGCAGGTGGTCTGTTCTCCGCATTCAGCTCCTTTGTTCTGCCACGGGGCTGTAAGCTGAATACAATGTAATTAGCGCAATTTACAATAATACAATGTAATACAGCACCCTGGACTAGCAAACACAGCATGTCGTCTGTGTTATCTTCTCTGCGGCTGAATGATGGATTTTATGCTCACCTAAAAATCATTTTTCAGCCAAGAGTGAAAATAGGAGCATTTACATGCAACGACTATCTATAAAATGATGGCTTTTGAGTGGATTTTGAGCAATAATCGTTGCATGTAAATGGGCATTTAGTCCATGATTCTGTACCTCAGACCCTTGGAGTCAGCTGCCAGCTATACCAGGTCTGGTCTAATAGCCAGGTTTGGATGGTTAGCACAGTGGGTCCCCACCCTGAGCCCTAACACTCACACCAATGTAAAGCAGTGTTGGATTTGTGACAAGTTATGTTGTCTTGTTCGACGTATTGCTGACTGTTTCCAAAGTATTACCACATTGTCGGCACTACATTATTGTCTAGTATTGTCAAGGTAGGCCTCCGTGTTCATGGTTCTTACCACTACAACTAATGGACTGACACCATGTCATGCAAAACATCCCCAGACCGTAACAGAACCTCCACCGTACTTAACTGTTGGCACAACAAATCACGCAAAAAGCGTTCCCCATCATCCTCCACTCTCAGGTACATCCGTCTGATGTAGCGGGATTCGTCACTCTATAGCACATTCGTTTCTTGTTCACCTGTCCAATGATGAGCACTGTAGATCGATGCATCTTCTTTGCCCCACCTATGCCTCTGATGGAAGACTCCTATGTATGCCACTATGTAGGCATACACTTCCATATGTTGACCTCATGCTTGCATGCTAAAAAACATATACTTTCAGTCGACTCTGCTTTTGTGTACACTGAAAAAAGGTATGACAAAGTATACCGGCTCTTTTGGAATCAGTCAAGTGAATAGAGCCCTAAGAATATGTTTGGCGTATACAGTTGGAGTTTTTCCTAGCGCATATATCAAACACTGTGCCACTGTGATAATCAGTTTTCAAACAATATGATGAAAAGTCCCTATAGTATCAAGCCTAGGCAATTGTTATTGTATTTTTCCATTTCTTGTCAATTTTCTTGATTTTAAGCTGCACAGGAGAGCTTTGTTACATATATGTTGTTGTTAGCTGCTTAGTCATTCGCGACCATCAGGAACCCTATAGGCAAGCTCCCTCCATGTTTTTCGGTTTTACACAGCTTCTTTCAGTTGTCTAATATCCATGCCAGTATCAGCTTTGACATCGTGTCCTTTGGCGGCCGGGTCTTCTTTTGCCACTGATCTGTCCAAGCATTATAGATATTTCTAGCAACTCTGCTCGCATTACATGGCCAAAATACGTGAGTTTGAGCCGGGCCATTGTGCCCTGCAGTGATATATAGGATCTTATACAATTCAGGACTTCTTTTTTTGTTACTTTCGCCTGCACAGATGTTGCTGGACTCAACTTGGATACTCGAAGGAGGCCCAATGCAGATCAGTACCTGACTATCCTGTAGGCAATGCTGGGTGACCTCCTGGATGATCTGCCCCTATTGAAGCAAGAAGAGGCTACTTCGAGTACGCTTTTGCATAGGCTGTACTACCAGAATTTATGTTTACATACTTCAGTCATAGCAGCGGTCCCCCAGCAGTTAAAGTGCATTTCTGTTTCTCACATTCTACTCTTCAACTATGCAATTGGGTTTTAATCTCCATCTCTTACACAAAATTGAAATTCATGTTACGGGGTCCCCAGCGCCATACCATCATGTAGTTCATCCATGCGGACCCTCAGCAATCAGACATTCATCCCCTACCCTCTTCATGAAAACTGCTAAACCGAAAACTGCCTGTTACCCATAGGAACCAATCACAACACAGCTTTCATTTTCCAAGAGCAGTTTCAGAAATTAAAGCTGAGCTCTAATTGGTTGCTATGGGCAATAAGATAAGTGAGGTCCAATGCTGTAGGATTACTTGCTGTCTTATGTAAAAGCAAAGATAACACAATAGCACATTGACTTCAGCCAAAGTCCATCCAGTCACAAACTGCATTTTATAAAGTTGCTTTGCAAAAAGAACTACTAATCCACATATTTTCAGACTCGTTATAGAACGCTACTTGGCGTTCAGCATCGGACCTATAAGGATTTATATGGTAATATCAGAAATTGTAACTGACTCCTACATTCTGTATCTTGGTACATTTCGTTCCTTCGTTTCTATGGCAAATTGTAGGCTGAAATTACTACATTTTGAGTCAGAACATCCAAATACTGAGTGAGTTCATTACTAGATGAAAATCAGGTCACATTTTGATGATAACCTAACGTGAAAAAGGTGGCATGGGATTAGAAGAAAATGCTTTTTTTCAGAAACAGCGCCACTTTTGTCCATGGATGATGTCTGGATGATGCAGTTCAGCCCCGTTTACTGGAAGGAGCTGTGAACTTCTGCACTATTGGGACCCTGTACTCTGGATCAGGGGTTGCATTCAATGGAAACAGTAGGGAAAATGTATTAAGATTGGCATTTCAAACTCTAGTCTTAATAGTATTTCTGCCAGCTCACAATGCACCTAATACATAGAGAGGTGCGCAGTCTTCATCTACTAGGCGCATCTTGGCACCTCCCTCCACCTAAGTAAAAATGTACGCCTAAGTAAAAATGTATTCCAGTTTCGGGTGTAAATCATTCATAAATCTGTTGTTCCAAGAAAGCCATGGCCCCTCCTGAAAAGTCACATCGCCTTTTGTTAAAAAAGTGGTAGACAGCAGCACAGACAGCTAAAAGGCACAACTTTTCTGCACAAATCCCCACTTGCAAAAAAAATGTGCAACTTTTTACACCAGAAATTGGCATGAAAAGCTTTATGATTGTCTCCAGTGTCTGCAATACCAACCCATGCCACTGCAGTGTGTGCAGAGCTGTCATCTCCCTGCACCATACACACTGTCAGCACCCTGGTGAACAGATGATAGTTGGGGTCCAGAGCAGCAGACCCCCACCAATCAAGTATTGATGACCTAACTTAAGGATTGGCTATCAATAGTGTTTAAGTCGACAACCCTTTTAAAGTTATATTGACCTGACACATAGAAGAGTTGTGCTGGAAAAAACAGACTTTTCTTTCTAATCTCATTCAAACCTTTAAAGGGGTTTTCCGCACACAAAATGGAAATTCTGAAAATGCTGAAATCTAGGAGGTACAGCTAAGCAGCGGCAACCTGTATCTTTTATCTGCCGCTCTGGACCCCCTTCTTCATTTCATGCAGCCGCCAATCTGCCGCTGTGTTTACATGCATTACTTATGCAATAAACACAACAGACTATCTACAACTCCCAGCATGCATAGAGCTTGTTTACTGACAGCGCTAGAGCTCTGCCCACAGCTCACCGGTCCTACAACTTACCAGCACCAACCTCCCTCTCACTCAGAGCCAGAGAGCTGCTGCAGCAGGCAGACAGGAGCTTACGCAACTCTGAAGTATACATGCGCCATATCGAGTAGTGCTTTTGTCCCTGTCCTCCCATCATGCACTGCTCACAGGGTGTTGGAGGATTTGGACAGGGGAAGGAGTAGCAAATGTGGACAAGATGTCAGAGGAAGCAGAGATGTTTTTCAGGCGTGATATAGATAGAAAATGAAGAACGTAGCTAGACCAGGTAGTGAGCCTATTGCAAAATGACTAATTGTGATGATGTACATTAGTTTTTAATCTGTTAGTCTGGGCCTGGAATATCCCTTTAAGGATGCTGTCACATGAGTGGAATTTTTCCATAACACACACCTAAAGACACAGAAAATTCTGTACCAAAATTCACATGTGTACCAGCAGATTATAAAGCGGTAATCCATAGCAGCAGATTAAGCTTCATCTTTATGGTTGAGACCAGAGGTGTAGCTTGAAGCTTCCGGGCCCCAATGCAAAACCTGTAACAGGGCCCCCAACTATAATGCTTTATTCATAGTACTGGGCTCCCTATATGGAGAAGAGAGGCCTTATGGGCCCCCTAAGGGTCCTGGGCCCGGGTGCAACCGTATCCTCTATAGTTACGCCCCTGCTTGAGACCTAAATGCAGTGAAGTAGTTCAGAAGTGCAGTTCTCCTTTAAAGTCATCTTCTTGATGCCCATCATTTACAATGGACCTGTCTTCAGCGCGGCTGCACCTGATTTGCATTTCGTTGCATACGGTAGTTTTTTTCTAGTGCTCACTACATGGGATTAGTAGTACATATGTTCTGGATTTGTTCTGTTGAGGCTTCAGCACGAAATGTACAATGTTGTTCAATTCACCATATATAAACAACACAAACTATCAAGAGTCAAAACAGGCCGTTACCACCCACACTCAGCGCTGACGTAAGACAAATGAGATCTGAAGGAATTATGTAGCGGAAAGCCTGCGGTAACTATAATCTAACCCAATTGTCTTGCTCAGAATAACTTCTACACTTTAGAGCAATCAAAGCCTCGTAGAAAGAAATTTCAGTAAGTAGAAAACATAAAAACAATGAGAGATATTTGGAAATGAAGTTCTGCTGTGTGTAAATCCTTCATCTATGGAAGGAATAAGGGTCAATATCTTCCTTTCCGCAATAATTTACAAGCACCCAACACTGTTCTCAGGCCGCAGGAGAAATCAGGTGGGTTTACATGGGACAACTAGAGTTTAGAATAGTTGCTTGAAGCCGTTGCTACAGGATCACATGTAAGGATCACTAAGATCCCTTTTTATAGGGCAATGGTGTCACGGTGATGTCAGCGCCAACAACCTCTGGGCGCATGCATGGGTCCAGTGGGACATCATGACATCAGCACTGGACCACGTGATGGACCTATCAAAATATGCGCATTGTCATTTGGTGCTGGGAAGTGATAGCGCTCATAGGCTGGCTGGGCTGTTATTCACCTCAGTCAACCAATCAGTCTCTCTGACAGAGGATGCCAGTTATACATTTCTGAATACTTGGGTATTTTGTGTCTAGAGCCTTTATGTGCTTCAGTAGGCCTTTTCATTTTGGACTTTGGTATTTGGTTTCCATTTGTCTGTATTTCTCTTTGTTATCTCCTTCTCAGTTCCTGTCCTAAACTAGTCACTTTCTCTTATTGTATCTAGGGACCTTTTAGCAAATTTAATTTTGGTTCCAGTCATGGGGTCTCCCTTTTCAGGGCAGGTGCTCCACTTCATGGTGATTCAGTTAGGATGATCTTAGGGAAAGATCCTAAGCTTTCATCTGTTTTCACCACTGACTGTTGTTTACTTTGGTTCCCTTGTAACCTCCAGTGGTTTCGTGTTCTCCAACACACCCCTGTACTCATCCTCTAATTCTGTTGGTCTGTTCCTCTTCAGGTCTGGTCAGACATGACAAGTGGAACTATAATGTGCCACTCAAGAGGAAGTGTCATGAAACTTCTTCCTAGTGGAGGATGAGAGTTTATAGTGGAGTTGAACTGAATAGCCTAGTATGGAGGCACTGTGGTTATCACGTTATGGAGGCTTTGTAGTTGGCAGTATATAGGAGCTCTACAATTGTCACTGAAATTGGGATTTTTGGGCTCTGTATGGCCAGAACTTTATAGGGACTCTGCAGCTGACAATAACACAGCCTGTTTTGAATGCTCTGTGTCTGGCACTGGATAGGGGCTTTATGACTGAATATAAGAAACTATTATGAAGTTGATAGCTATGAGTTACAAAAAGTACAAAGAAGCAGCGGCACTTATAATGTGCATGGTCAATGTTCACTGTAAAGTCATAGCAATAGACGAGGCAACATGGGGAAGGGGTGATCTAAGAATGGCATTAGACATCAGTACCTGCAGTGGCAGGCATAGCATGTAATATCACTCACTAGTGACTGCCTGTTACCTCCATCCTGGTGCAGACAGAAACGTACTCTAGATGGATATTAATTTGCTATAGAGACCTTCCAATAGAGAATTTCCAATGTAGAGTCACATTTTCTTCTTCTTATCTTGGCGGTAGTCTTTGTATGTGGGTGGGGTTGAAAACAGCACAGATGTAAGCCTTGTGCACAAAGGAAATGCAGCATTTACTAGACCAAAAAACACAGTGGCCAATGTAAAAAAGCTTTGAGGTGTTATGGTATAAAAGTCTATACACCTCACCAGACTCACGACCACTGCTGTTTGGATTATGCCGATTCCCCTCCGCTCTGCACTTTCTGCTGCAGCAATGATGTCCTGACACAGGCACATGTGTTCGCTGCAACATTGTTGCAACCAATTAGCTGTAGCAGATCACCACTTCAGTCACTGATTGGTTGGGACATCATCGATGTTGCAGGAAGTAGAGAGCAGTGGGGGGACCTGGTACCATCAGAAGGGGAGCGGCAGGGGATTGGGTGAGGTGAGTGTGCCTTTCTTATATTTTTATGCCATGCTGAGCAGCTTTCAACATAATGTTTTTCCCTGGACTACCCTTTTAAGACTAAAGCGGAAGTTTTCATATATGTGCCCCAAAGGCTTAGATAATTTTCGATACTTTAGGACCATAAGTCCTCCATCATGTACAATTTCTACTTAGCTATAAAGAAGTGAATCGCATAAATTGCTATTCTCAAGGATGACTCATAAGTATTATGACTATTTCAGATATTTTTATAGAGAATGACAGAGTTGGATACATTTTGTGCTGCTGCTAAGCTGTCATCGTAGGTTCTCAGGACCAGCTGTACATGAGTATCATCGTCGGTATCCCATATTGGTGTCTTCTGCAGATATAGTGGTTACAGAAAGATCAGTTTTGATAGGTAAGACAATGTCTTTCTGGTGTCAGAGCACAGGTGTGAACAATGGTCTCCAAACTGTGGCCCTTCAGCTGTTGCAAAAGTACAACCTGGTGATTGTAGTTTCACAAAAGGTAGAGAGCCACAGGTTACGCATTATTGGGTTAGGGTTCCATCATCGCTTTTTACGAAAGCATCATCATTTTCTTAAAAGCGACTCTCCGGTCCTGGCCAAACAAAGATGGCTGAACCGATTCTCTGACTACCTGAATAACTCAGTGCATTAGTATGCATTGGTAGTCTAAGATACTACATGCTGTTCTGACTGGTCAGCGCTGCTTATGTGGGCAGCACTGGTTAATCAAAGCAGGTGTACAGTCTTAGACTAAAGCCCCATTTACACGCAAAGATGATCGCTGAAAATGTGTTCAATAAATAGGGAGAATGACAGTTTGAGCGATCATTTTGCATAAGCTGCTAATAGGCACTAATGCACATTAGCAGCTTATGACCTTAATTTGCATGTAAATTAGCCTCTGGAGCTATATGCAGAGAACAGCAGGTGGTCTGCTCTCTGTATACAGTTCCTTTGTTCTGCTGCAGGGCTCCAAGCTGAATACAATGTAATCGGCGCTTCTAGTGGAGAACACAGCATTAGGTCCCTGCTATCAGTTGCCTGGCTGAAGGATGGATTTCATGCTCACCTAAAGCCGGGCAGCTCAGCTGCCTGGCATTTTACCAAAAGAAAAAGCTGTGCATCCAGCGCTTTTTCTTCTGGTACTTTGTGGTGGATCTGTGATGGAACTTCCGAACTGAGATTCCAGCGCAGATGTGAACCCGGCCTTACCCTACATTGCACAGCCTTTGTAGATATAAATCTTGTATCAATCGGGATCAGAAGGTTATATCTGGCACTGTTAGCAACAATGGAAACTACAACACCCATATAGAGTGCAGGAAGTTGTCCATAGAGAAAGGCCTAATAACTGTGATACAATTTCCTTAAGGGCTCAGTCACACGGGCGCTGATCCGCCCGTGTTCCTGCACGATAAGGGCGGATCGGTGTCCGTGTGACTGAGCCCTAAGACGACCGCACTGCAGGTGCGGACGACTCTCCGCACCGCTAGAAGAAAGAACACATGGCCGGCAGTGGAGCCGGTCATGTGTTCTTTCTTCCGGCGGTGCGGAGAGTTGTCCGCACCTGCAGTGCGGTCGTCTTATTGTGCAGAAACACCAGCGGATCGGCGCCCGTGTGACTGAGCCCTCAAAGGGGATTCCTGGACTTTTATTGATGACTGACATATATCAATAGATGATTGACAGGAACCCAAAGACCTGTTGATCATCAATAGAAAATTAAGCAAGTCCCAGAATTTCCCTTTAACAGAAATTGTTTGAATTGCAGTAAATCTCTGCCTTTTGGGCTTCTTTAGATAAGCATATTTGTACGTGTTTTAGCACACGCAAAAAAATTGCTTGGGCAATAAGCAGAGAATAGAACCTATTAACTTCAATGGGTTCATTCATATTTCCTTTTTTGGCGAGCATTAATAGAACATGCTCTATCTTTCCGCGTATTTGTGCACCAAAGGGCCCCATAGAAGTCTATAATGTACGCGCAAGTGTGCAATACGCTGCCGAATTCCATGAAGAAAACACATCTGGACCTTATTAGGCTAAATAGCCATTTAAATCTGTATGTGGTAGTGTCCCGTGTACAAAAGAACAACATGCCCTTCATGCGCAAAACGTACATTAAAATACGCAAATCTACCTTGATCATAACGTAAATACATTATGCTGAAGCATGAGCAATTGTGCATATGCTCGTGTCAAGGAGCCCTTTAACCCTATGCCATTTGTATTTGCAACGTCCTGCGCTGACTAATGTTATAATATGTGTACAGCAGGGGGAACTAAAGAGGACCTTTCATGTCCCTCAAAAAGTAACTCTGAAAGCAGGCCTTATGTCTTTGTGAATTCCTCATGCACACCCTACTTATTTCTATAGGCCCTTTGTTCACTCTGCAATCAAAGCCATTACCTTCTGTAAGTGCCCTTCTGCACAAGACGACTTGCCGGGCACAGATGCCCAACAGCTCATCCCAGCAATGTACACAGGAATGAGCATTGCTGACTGAATGGAGGCGGAGTGGCCCACCCGCTTCCATTCGCAGAAAGCAGGGACTCGTTCATTTTGCCGCATGCAAAAACTGAACAATGAATGAGAAGCGAACAAATTCTCGTTCGTCATTCAGTTGGGCATGTATTTACACTGAACGATTTATCGGCCTGTGTAAAAGGAGTCTAAGGGTATGCATAGGCAGACAGAGCACCCTATTGGTGTTTAGCCTCTATGTATCGCCTGAACTATGGGTATTATGTAAACGTTATTGCAATTTTATTTAACCCTTTCTAATCCATTGTCTGACATCTGAAGACATTCTGATTGAAGGCTGTACAGCTCTGATGTCGGAAGATGTCCGGCAGGGTATTCTTACTCTATATTACTGGCCGCTCTGTGGTCTGGGGCCTCTCCAGCATGTCCCATACTGCAGTACTAGCTCTAGCCAGCAGATGGCGCCATTGTAAAATGGCAGAAAGAGAAAGCCCCCTAGGAAACCCTGAATCCAAAATGGATTGCAAAGGGTTAAAAGTTATGCTACACTGTCACTTTAAAAAAAATGACTTGACAAAGTTGTAATGGTGCAAACAAAGGATTAGTTGGGTGGTTGTGTATGCACGCACTCCCATTCATCCTTTACACCAGGCTCACACGAGTTTTTCGGTATAGCAGATCCCATGCACAGGTTTTATGCTTGGAATACATTGTACCAGTGGCTATGTTGCCACTCACATGAATCAAGCGAAATGCATGCAAGAAAATCTCAACATGTTCTATCTTGGTACGCATACATGCCAATCAAGTACATGGGGATTGGCGGTACACCGCTAGTATACAATGTCATAGCGAAATGTCTGTGTGCCACAAGCGTATCTCCTGCAGAAGGCATGTTGTAAGATATGCTCATGTGCGCTTGGCCTTATCCTGTGGATAGGGGATAACTTTATATTTTGCTAAACACCCCCTAGTGGTTGCCTGCACAGAGCATGCATGGTTGCTGTGATGATAATGAGACGTGACTCCAGCACGATTGCGCAGTGTGTTGGTGCAAGATGCTGAGGAGCTGATCTGGTGCTCCAGCGAATGCTTGCTGAAGTGAAGAACGTTCCTAAAGAAGACGTTGCTGAAAGCACCTGAGTGCGCACAGACATTGCTGGCATAGAGTTGTTATGCCAATCGAGTGCCAAGCCATTGCCAGTGAGAGGGAACCCAAGTTCCACTGAATGAGTAATGTCTGGGGAATATGACTACTAAAGACTGATTAAAACTAAGTCAGTATGGAGTGCCATTGCCATACGATGTTTCCGCCAGAAAGAGACTTCCTGTTACTGCTATCCCTTGAAATTTTTTTCAGTAAAGTACTATTAAAGTGTACCTAACTTTTCAGATGACTTTTCAGAATAAGCAGCCATATGTGTACCTGAGTAATAACACTATTTCTAATCATTTTATCACTTGTACCATGCTTTTTTGCTCCCCCTCTACAACATGTATCTGTGATTCTCCGTTCTCTCAGGATAAGTGGAAGGAGTTTGCATGCTGTGCTGTGTTCTGTAGACTGGGGCACAGAGCACTGCAGATCCTGCTCTCTAACTATCTGTAACACACACAGACATAATAAGATCATGTAGGACACTGTACAGCAGTATACTGAACACTGTACAAGTGAATAAACAACAGCAAATAACTCACCATTAGCTACGGCACCACATCTGTGTGTGTTCTCTCCCCCCTGACTTCTATACAGTTCAGTGAGCACTATGACTCATCCCCCTCCTCCACATCCGATCTAATGTAGTAATAGTGTCTCCTGTCATTCGTCTGACACCATGCTAGCAGCTAGGTAGATCTCTAGTGGACAGCACTTTAGAGTGATTTTTCAGCACTAAAACACTATTTTAGGTAAATATAGTAAATAGCAGTTTTGCTAGTTATCACACTGGCCATCATATGAAGACAAGTTGTTTGAAAAGCTATTTAAAAAAAAACATCACCATGTACCACTATCTCTTCTCTCCTCCACTGCCCCGTCTCACTCCATGAGACACAACATGACTGGTCCAACTTCTTGAAGCCCAGGTTGCCTGCAGATGATGTAAGTAGGGCAGATAATATGGCAGTAACAACAGATCCCGCTCTCCCTGGCCCAGTTGATAAGCCTGAAATCGGCTTACAGTACATTTCAACACCAATATGCTAATTAATGAATAAGCTGACAAATGGGCGATGTCCACCCCTCAGTGTCAACAGAACGCTTCTGCTCCACCTCTGGTACATCTCCTGAAATCCTTCTCGGCAGGCAGCTGTCCTAGCAGAGAGTGATCTTCTGAGATGGTGTAATTTTCACTAAATCACGCTGCTAGAGCTGCTCTGACACTGGTCAAGCAGATAAGACAGTGTCAGCATCATCCCCTCTTAGGGCTCTTTCAGACGGCCATAAGTGTTTGTGCGCCCTTTTAGACGGCCCTGACCCGGCACATATACGCTGAGGCCGCAATGTCGTTGGGCGGGCAGAGACAGTTTAGCTCAGCTAAACTGTCTCCTCTTCCCTCCCCCTCGCTGGCTCCCCTCCTTCCCTCCGGCTGTTTGCAATAGGAGGGGGCAGGGGCGAAGCTAAGCTCCAGCCCCTTGTCCGCAGCCAGCAATGGGAGGGGGTGGAGCAGGGCAGGGCTTAGCTCCACCCCCATCCTGCCCTCTCCCATTGCAAACAGCTGGAGGGGAGGAGAGAGGAGGAAAGAAGGGGTTGGGAGTTTAGCAGTCACACTGCTTAACTCCATCCCACCTCCCTTCTCCGGCTGCTGTCATTTGCTCCCATAGGAGCCTATGCAGCGGCCAGCATATTCCAGGCAAAAAGACAGTTCCAGGCCGGCCGTATTCCAGCTGGGCACTTTTACGCCACGGGAATATGTCTGTGTGATCTGATGCATTGGAATCTAATGCATCAGATCGTAGCCTATATCGGCCATCCGTGAAAATGGTGGCCAATATACGTTTGTTTGAATAAGCCCTTACACTGAGCAGTAGAGATTGCCCAATTGTCAATTTAGTTTTTAATTAGCATATCAGGCACCAAGAGTAGCAGAGCAGATTGCTGGGGAACATTAGGGTGTGCTGGAGAAAAGATTAAAAAAAAGACTGCAATCAGGACCACCAGAAATAAAGGTATGCTGTTAGTTTTGCTTTATGGGGGACATGAAAAGTCCTCTTTAAAGGTTTTTTTTTTAGATTATTTTATTATTTTTCGATATGGGTAGTTTAAGAAATTAACTATACTCACCCTCCCTGCAGTTCTAGCACTCCCCCTCTGTTCTCCCTGCCGACACTCAGTTTACAGTCTTGTCATAAACAACAGTGATGATCTGTGCCGGCTCATAGCCTGCGAGCTTTTATTTTCTGCTGCATGGATAGGAGAAGGTGCACCTCTTATTAAATTTGGCACATCTTACTCCAGCGCACTTTAGATTTAGAGTGGCATATAAAATACCAGGCTCCGATCCTTCTCTTTCAGATCCTGTTTTTGACCAACTAAGGTTGCCAATATAATCTTCAGAATACCTAATAGCCACAGTCAATTGACAGTGTTAAGGCCCATTTACACGTAACAATTATTGCTCAAAATTCGTTCAAACAACCAAAAATGAGCAATAATTGTTACATGTATATTATGCACTTTTCATCTGAATAATGATTTCAAGGTGAACTTAAAATCCATTGCTCAGCCACAATTACATTGTATTCTGCCGTCACCCCCGATAAGAGCAATATAGCTGTTTGCACAACAGGGCGTGTGATTAGTCATAGGCTGTGCTGTGCAAACAGTTTGGGCAAGCCTATTTACATGCAAATGAAGATGATAAAGTGTTAATGGACATGAGTGTCCATTAACACTTTATGCAAAAAGATTGCTAAAACTTTCAATCTGTCAATTGTTTGAAAGATTATCTTTGCGTGTAAATGGGCCATTAGACTACTAATGCACTATATGTGCTCTATGATTATCCAGCGCTACTCACATAATCAGTGCTGACCTATCAGAGAGCAATGTATAATGTGCATCAGGCAGTTAGAAAATTGCATTAGCCATTTTGGACAGCTGTAACCAAGAACTCTATGAGTCTGTCTTCAGCTAGCGAACAGTAACACCCCTTGGATGAATGCTTAAAGGGGTTCTGTAATTAGAAAAAAAAAAATTCAATACTTACCGGATCCTCTTCTTCCTGTGACGTTACGTACATTGCCGGCATTCTTCCTCCTGCAGGGCAATGTACATAACATGAATCATACATTGTCTTGCAGGAAGACATTCACTGCCTAGCAGGGAACGCCGACCTACTGCAGAGACTGAGCATGTGTGCTGTCTCTCTGCAATAGTATATAAACACTCGCAGTCTCTGCAATAGCTCGGCATTCCCTGCTAGGCAGTGAACGTTACGTCACTAGTGACTGAGTACAGTGACCTGCAGGAAGGAGAATGTCAAGAATGGACTAAAAAAAACAGGAAGAAGAGGATCCGGCCCGCTTGCGGTGAGGTGACCCAGGGGACTGCAGGAGCCAGGAGAAGATTGGCGTGGAGAAGATGCAGTAAGAAGACTGAAGGGGGAGGAATAGGTAAGTATTAATTTTTTATTTTAATGACAGAACCGCTTTAAGTTTCATTGTTGTAGTGATCAGTCAGGGGTGTCTGGGGTTCTGGACCCCCAGAGATCAAAACTTTTGGCGTGTCCCTCTGACCTCTCGAAAGTTTTTTAAAAGCCCTATGTCTATGGGATTTGGAACACCATCAGAAAAAAAAGCTGGGAGTGCTATAAATATATGTGTTAAGATATTAGTCACCACATCATTTTGGAGTAATGAAGACAAGCGGTGTTCACTTTAAGCTGATTACAGACATGACTTGCCTTAAAATAGGTTGTTAAAGAGTAACCAATGTCTCAGAAATGAAATCATTATTTCTATCACCATTCTGAATTCCATCAGTATGTTTAACGTGCCTCAAATTGAAATATCATTAACAATTTTCAACGATGCATAGTATTCATATTGACCAACAATCAACCAACATTTCTAAAAAGTCTGGAAAGAATTTAAAGGACTTTCATTGACCCATTTAGCACCATAGATGTAACGATTATCATTACAGCCAAATCATTACGAAGGTCGTTAGCTCTATGGCCCATTTAAGTACATATTAGTTCATTCATTACATCAATTTGCAATAAACGATATCAAATAAAACACAAAATAAATGCAAGGAACAGTCATTGTGTTTAATAAGAGAAGATGGGGAGACCTACCATTGCTTGTTGTTATGATGTCAAGGCAGCCTAATGCAACAGGCACAAAAAAACAAAAAGAATACAAACTTAAAGTCTATTCACTGTAGTCATCCAGATGAGACACCAAACGAAACAAACCAACGCACAAGGTCCACAGCTATTAATCCACTGACATTGGGTTGGACGTGGCACGATTCAGGAAAGGGGTCACAAACATAACAGACAAACACCACGATACAACACAAAGCGGATACAACAAATTATCACAGATGCAAACAGAAAAGGTGTGTATTATCTATATGACTCCTTCTATTTCGAGAACCCAACAGTATGACACCTGTTGCTCTAGAACCCAAGTGGTAATGATCCTAATTCTTGTACAAGCATCATGATGTCATTGTAAGCCAAGTTGTAGAGAATGGAGTAAAAAGCTAAGATTCTGAGATGACCTGTTGGTAGGTACCGACTCAGATGAAGAGCCATAAAAGGATATATGCTTTATTTTAAACCAGCAGATAGCATGTTTCGAGGTTCACAGTCCTCTTCATCAGACAGCTGGGTCATAAGATGGCCAGCAAAAGTATCATGGTGGTCAAGTGGACTTGCGCTGGCCATTCTATGGTCTCTATTGCTCCTGTAGTATTGGATCAGGAATTTTTCACACAGAATCATGTTTACGCAGTTGTCTGATGAAGAGGTCTGCAAACTCAAACGTGTTACCTGCTGATTTTAAAATAAAGTATACACCCTTTTATCTATCTCTGACTCCTTTCATTTGAGTCGGCATGCGCCAACAGGTTACGCCAGAGTCCTATCTGTTCACTCCACTCCCTACAACCTTACCTGACACTAACCTGACTATTGCTGGACCAACATACTAGGCTGGTAGCATCTCTTCAACATCTGTCTTATCATGTCCTTCAGTACACAACACATCAGTGCACCACCCCTGCCGTAGGTTCCCTCTCTAGGGTGCCCTGCCCAGACTTCTTTACTCCTGCTTTACGTCTACTCATTGCAGTCAAGTAACCATATTCCAAGACAAGTAATATATAACAAAAGAGACCTCCAATGTGCTCTACCTTTATTCAATGAGCGATTATTGCTCTTGTGTGATAATCGTCCCGTGTAAGAGGATTCTTGGGCTCTGTTCACACTTCCATCAGATTTCCATTGTATTTTGACAGAATAGTGTATCATGCTGCACTATTCTCTTCAGTAAAAAAATGTAAACCCGACAGACCTGTCATGAGGCAATGGGCTGAAGAAAAATGTGTTTTGACGGAATATAATGGATTAGGACAGATCCTTCCTGGATACGGTAAAACAGAAGCCATAATACATTGTGAACAGAAGCTGACGATGGCCATATACATTATATAGAAGTAGGTTGATGGTTCAACAACTGTTGAATGGTCAATCGCATGTTGAATGATTGTTTCACCAACGCAGCCATATACATTTCAGTCCATATCTGTCATTGCGGACATTCAAACTGACCATACATGTTCACTGATACCTGGGAATGGTTTTTAACTCCTCTTTTAACTACATCGTGCATGTACGCCGCACATTGGGTGTCTATGTATGAAGCGGGCTCGGGAGCCGAGCCATATCCATACACAGCGAGTGTCAGACATCTTTCACAATTCTGACAGTGGCAGTTAAATTCCCCAATTAGTGTTCAGGAGTCCCGGACAGCCCCCCTGCAATGAGATTGCTGCAAGTCATCCTTGTGTCATGGTAGCTAAGGCACTTTTGCAAGCCTACAGAGCTGCCATAGATAGATCGCCTATCAAGACATGCCTGTGGGACGTCTTAATAGATTTCCAGTCAGAATACAGTATAATGTAATACCATAGTATTACATTATATTGTATAAATGATCAAACGGTCACGAGTTCAAGTCCCCAGTGGAGACTAAGGCCTCCTACATACGACAGGGTCAGATCTGGCATGCAGGATCTCGCAGCAGGATCCGACTCTGTGCTGGCTGGTGACCCCTGCTTATCTGTCAGGATTCTTCTTTATGTGTACTGCGGGAGCACCGGTCAGCGCGCAAGCGCAGTACAGGTTATGCTGTGCCGGAGTTAGGCGTTGACGCAGATCCCGCCACTCTTCTGCAGTGCTCACTGCGGAAGGGCTGCAGGACAGACGGCTTCCATTGACTTCATTGGAAGCCGTCGGTGCGGAAAACCACACAGAATGGAGCATGCTGCGATTTTCCTGCCGCAAGCAGAAATTTCTGCTCCTGTGCAGAAAGCAGCGGTTCTCCATAGGAGGCTATAGGCAGTATTTGCTGCGGAACCCGGACACAGCTGCCGGCCGCGGATTCCATAAGTCATATCCGCCCGTGAGCAGGAGCACTATAAAAAGATGTGGAAAAAGTAGAATAAAGCTTTTTAATTATTATAAAAATTACTAAAAAGTTAAAAAGAAACCTTTGTCCAGTCGTCACATTAAAAAATGAGAACAGAAAATTAAAGAGTGTTATTGCTGCATCCGTAAATGTTCAAATTATTAAAATATCAAAATTTTTAATTGCTAATGGTGAACACATCTCAAAAAAATATACACAATGCAGGAATTGAGTTTTTTTTTGATCTCCCAAGCTCCAAGAAAAATTTGAATCAAAAGTTATCAAAAAGTCACATGTATCCCAAAATAGTATCAATAAAAACTACAGCAAATACCCCATTGCCGAAAAAATGTAAAAGCTATGCGGGTCACATACAGCTACAGAAAACTATAAATTTAAAAAAAAAAAGGTTTTATTTTTTTAAGCAGTAATACCGGTATATATAAAAAAAACTATATAAATTTGGTAATGACATAATCGTACTGACCCACAGAATAAAGATATCATGTCATTTTCACTTCATCGTGCATGCCTTAAAAACAAACCCCCACCAAATGGCAAAAATGTGTTTTTTTTCTATTTTTCAAAACATTCTTTAAAGTTTACAAATATATTACGGTATATAGTAAATGGTACCAGCAAAAAATACAACTCATCCTGCATAATACAAGCCCTCATGTCACCCGGAAAAAGTTATGATTTTTTTGAAAGTGGGCAGATAAAAATGGCAAAATCAAAAAGGGCTGCAGTGGGAAGGGGTTAGAAGAATGAATGAAAGCTCTTTTGTTCTAATGAAAGATCTTCTATCCAACTATTGGACAATAATAAAATGTGCCCAACTCTTTTCCAAATGACGGCGGGGCATCAATGATCTGCTAAAATAATTGTTCGATATTAGATTTTTGGTGAAATTCCCCATCAACTTTTGCCTACTTTCTATGGGCACCTTTATTCTGCTATCACTGTGAGACAAGACTCCCGAAGTGTCATTGTCCCATTGTTTTTGGACAAGTACCATTATGACTTGTATCAGTGTGTCATTGTTTTAGGACACAACTGTTGCAGATCAAGTGTAATTGTATATGAACCAAGTGTCATTGTGTTATTTTTAGGGAACAAGTGCTATTGTGTCACTGGTATGCATTAAGTGTCACTGCCTCATTTTTGGAACATCTAATCTTTCATTTTTTTCACTTATTTCCCTGTTCTATGCCAGCTGCCAATCTCTTCCTTCAAATTAGTGTATGCTACTTCCTATCTCTATGTTAGCAATAGCAGCAGCTAATAAAAAACAAACTTTTACACTGCGGTTGTATTTCTTCATAGTTCTGCACAGCGTTACACAACTAAGGAGCAGCTGAAGCATGTAGATTTTTACAAAGCCATCATTATTATCATCATTGCCATAGAAACTAGCCTGAGTAACCCACTTGTGGCTGCAAGGTATATGAAGATGTCTTTCTCAAACATCCCATAAATTGTTTAGCACTAGCAGAGCAGATACATCATTGACACCCAGTTATTTTGATAGCTTGCTACACTGTAGCAAAGTAATACAGGAAGAAAACTGACATTACCTATGTATGAATATTTTATTTCCAGGGGTTTACAGATTGAAGGTTGTATACAGAGTATAGGCAAAAAGACGGATCCAGCGCTATGTCTCAATACTGATGTCCTATATTGACATAGCAATAGTGTACTTGAATAGGAAGGCATGGATGCGCTATACGATGGTACGGTGTACTTGATGTGCCTTCCTCCTGCTATGATAGGGCTAGATCATCTAGGAAGTCATCCACTGTCACCCGCAGGAAATTCAGGTACCGATCTGCATTAGGAGTCCCTGGAATGAATATAAGTTCCACAAGGCAATTGCGCCAAATTCCAATCACATGTTCAAACTGAAATTAGCATTGTCTGCCTGGGTCATGTTCTTACTAGTAATTTACATTGCATCCACACTTAATCAGTGCGTCACCGTTCACTAACACAGTCCTGCAATGATAGTATCAGCTCTGGACTGCACTGTCAAATGGCTCATGCATGTATCATAGCAGAAGGAGGCCACTTGGAGTACGCTTTCCTCACTTCAGTCATAGCAGCAGACCTACGGGAAAGTGAATTTCTGCTTCTCACATGCTACTCTTCAACTCTGCAATTGGGCCTTACTCTTTATCTCTTATAGGGGCCACAACACACAATTGAAATCCATGTTCCGGGGCCCCAAGAGGCCTGTACACCATACCATGATGTAGCACATCCATGGCTTCCTGTTCCAGTACGCTATTGTTATTTCAATATAAGACACCAGTATTAAGATATAGTGCTGGGTCCGTCTTTTTGATACACCCTGTATAGCATAAAGATAGTACGTAAAGGGCTATAGAGAGAAAGAACCCCAACTCAGGCCTGCATAGGGCTGCATCTCTCCATAGACATAACCACAATAGCAGGGGTAGGGTAACTGTCCTTAGGGCTAGGCCATCTCAGTCTTCTACAAAAGATGAAAACTGAGCAAGCATGTAAGATCTGGCACAGTACATCATCACCTTATTGAAGAAACCTGGACACAGTGAGATCGATATAAAGAACCAGGGTTGGAGCAAGCTCTTTTGGTGCTCAAAACAGGGGTTTCAGAAAGTGTCCCGCCACCCTAAACCCCTTAAAATAAAACATGCTGCTCTCTGATTGGCCAACAATAGTCATGTAAATAGCCCTAGCCAATCAGAAAGCAAGTGTAGTGCATCAATAATCTAACACACTTGCAAAGCAAAAAAATGCATTATATAGTTAGCAGATTGCAAGACCAGGAATGTGACCCAGGAACCAGCAGATCTAAGCAATAAAGGCCCAGAGGATGGATGCTAGGTAATATAAAGGCCCATTTACATACAAAGACAATCTAATGTCCATTAGCAGGTAATCAGCTTCATTTGCATGTTAAAGTGTCTCTGGGAGCTGTTTGCAGAGCCCAGCATGTGGGCTGCGCTCTGCACACAGCTGCATTGTTCTCACATGGGCTGTCAGCAGAATACAATGTAATCTCCCGCCACCCGCTGAGAACACAGCATGCACATCTGTGTTATCTCTCTGCAGCTGAACTATGGATTTTAAGCTCACCTTATAATCATCGTTCAGCCGAAAAGTGCACAATGCCAGCCTTTACACACAACAATTATCACTCATTTGCGGTCGTTTGACCGATTTTTGAGTAATAATCGTAGCGTATAAATGGGACTTAACTGTCTTCTCCTGTCCCTGGACATAATTTTGTTCCAGGACCAGAAGGTCACATTAAGTTAGGAATGCCCACATGAACCCAGGACATACAAGCTCATTTTAGGGTTTAACTTATTTGAATGGAGGCTCATTCTGAACAAGAACGACTACACTATACAATATAGTAAGACATGCAGTTTGGAAATAAATGATATTCCTTCCTTAAAAGTCCTGCTCAGCATACAGGACCCAGTAAAGTCACATCCCTCTCAGTGGGAAATCTTCCAGAACAGCAATATAGCTTTGTTATTTTTAAAGTTGTTTACAGGAACCATTAACTATGAATAAATTATCAAATAATGTTCTATTGATCAGGACAGATATCGATCATTTGGATGAATTAACCTTGCACATCATCAGTTTGCATTATGTAATAGATGGTCTCTTCCCGGCTTTTAGCTTGCTGCACTTTCTATTCTAAAGATAAAACCCATCATATTGGCAAGCTGTATCTATTCAGCGGACAATGCTAAATGGTAACATTAGAGAGATTTTGCATAATATTAACGTCCTGCTGTGCTAGCTAAAAACCCATCTTCAGCTACTATGTCCATATACTTAAATATGCACAGTCTCACTTTTCTCCACCAGTGGATATTTCTCCAATAGCTGATGTTTTTCTAAGTTTACACACTAATTGGGAAATTGCTGGGTAACGCTGACATAGAAAAGGACTTAGGCCTCATGTCTAGAGATGAGCGAGCGTACTTTGAAAAGCACTACTCGCTCGAGTAATGTGCTTTATCCGAGTATCGCTGTGCTCGTCCCTGAAGATTCGGGTGCCGCTGCGGCTGACAGGTGAGTCGCAGCGGGGAGCAGGGGAGAGCGGACGGGAGAGAGGGAGAGAAAGATCTTACCTCCGTTCCTCCCCGCTCTCCCCTGCAGCTCCCCGCTCCGTGCCGGCACCCGAATCTTCAGGGACGAGCACAGCGATACTCGGATAAAGCAAATTACTCGAGCGAGTAGTGCTTTTCCGAGTACGCTTGCTCATCTCTACTCATGTCCACTTGGAAAATACAATCCGCGCGGAATCCGCGGCTGATTCTGCCGGAATCTAGACCTGCCGTGTGCATGAGGCCTTAGCTATACAGCATTTCCAGAAAACATACCTAAGGCATTCATATGTTATCTCTGTTGCTTCCCTGTTCTGCAGTAGTCAGAGGTCTCCCTGTACTTCTCATCTGCTCCTATTTACAATGCAAGCTCTGTATAAAACATTTTCTTACAGAATTAGTCTACAAATCTAACACGAAGTTGAACTTTGTAGATAAATTGCATTGCTGATCTTGTAATGCTCTTGTGTTACAGCCAATATTATAGCCCAGAGCTGCATTCCCCATTCTGCTTCTTACTATTGAAACAGTCATCAAGATTGTTGACAGGAAGATAATTGACTTAGATGAGCTCATATAATGCAGAGGATAGTTAGGTTTGCATACATCATATTGCAGTACAGGGTCCTAGTGTGGAATTCTCTGTGCCGTCTGCAAGGAACGTTAAGAAATTAAGGCTCTGAAGCTGGCAGAATTGTAAATGCAGCTCTAGATTACAATACACTGTAACTCAGGATAAGGCAGCTTTCACACCTGTGTTAGGGCTCAGTTCATTTTTGGAGGAGAGAAACTGAAAAAAATGTATCCGGTTCTCCCCTATGCTTTCAATTAGGTTAAAGAAAAACGGAAAGGTTTCTATTTGCTTCCATTCCGTCACATTTCCGGTTTTTAGATGCAAAAATAGCGCAGCCTGATAGTGAAAACGAAACCACTGAAATCAATGGTTTCGTTTTTGATAATCACAGTCACCTAACGGGACGAAAACACGCCCATGTATTTAAACCCTAATTCTATGTGCCACATCAGATCTTATTCACCAAATGGCAAGACTACACTCATGTCAATCCCGAAGAGCCCCGTCTATGACCTCTGTCCGTGGTGCTGAAACATCTCTCTAGTAATAACTAGCTTCACACGGTAAAACTGATTTAGGAGAGCCGGAGAGGGTTAATAGATGGATAACTAGATTATGAAATGGGACAGGAGTGGCTACAAAAATCAGACGCCTCGATATGTTCATGCAAGTTTAACGCTTTCAGTTGAAATCAAATTGAAGGGGTGAAATCTGCTGCAGATTTGCACTAAAATCTAAGGCAAAATCTGCACCAAATCAGCTACGTGTGAACACACCTCAAAGGACTAATAGGTTTAACCCTTTCCACTCCACTGTCTGACCTCTGAAGACATTATGATTTAAGGCTGTACAGCTCCGATGTTGTAAGACATCAGTCGGGGTTCTCTTACTGTATATTGCCAGCCTCTCTGCTGTTGGAGCCTATCCAATGTGTCACCTCATGCAGTACCAGCTTTAGCCAGCATATAGCGCCATTGTATAACGGCAGAAAAAGAGTAAGCCCCCTAGGAAAAAGCAGGATACAATTTGGATTGGAAAGGGTTAAAGGGATTGTCTGCTTAGAACACAACTTTTCAAAAATGGATGCAGACTGCTAAAATAAGAACAGCAAATGTACTTACCCTCCTCAGCGCCGCAGCCTCGCTGTTGTCGAGCAACCACTGCCTGCCAATCAGAAGCCGAAGCATCAAGGATCATTCACAGGGGTGTATGCAGATTTTGGTTTGCAGCGTATTCACAGATTGAAACACTGGGTATTCATGTTGCCTTTTTTTTTTTTGCACATGTGGGCATTGTGTTTTTCACACGCCCCAAAAGGCCCCATTGATTTCCAGCATAAACATGTACTGAAACGCCTATACCATGTATACTCACAGCATATTTACGCAAGCTAATTCACTGTAATGGTCTATTTTGATCCGTAAAACGGACCAAGATAAAATATGTGTGTTTTTTTTCCCCACATATATAAAAAAAGGTCTGTATGCTCCAATGCAAATCAGCAGGGATTCAGATAGCATGTTTACGCCCCTTTTGTGAATGAGCTCTCGCTGTTCTGAACGCCCAGTATCATGGCGCCCAGGATGTGAGTAGTGATGCCAGGGGAGCGTGCGGTGAAGCTATGGCCTCTGATAGGCAGACAGCTGTCAACGGCCTTGAACTGTCAGCAGAGACAAGGACGAAAGTGGCGCTGCAGCGCTGGATCGCTGGAGCTGAGGACGGGTAAGTATATCTGCTTTTCTTATTTTAACAGTCTGGGACCGAGTTGTATTCTAACTGGCTGACCCCTTTACACCTCTTAGATAAGATATTGGGATGTGATGTTTCGGAGCAGTGGTTCCCTTTTTGCATCTGCCAGGGCATGCGGAAAGGTACATTTCATAACAGTTGAGGGGCTACAGGTTGTAGACCACTCTTCTAAAAACTTTGCGGAGGGGCAGCATATTATCATTCAGCGATAAAACAGACATGTCTAGTTAATGCTAGTTATACCTCCATGTACATTGGTGTATATAATAAATGACATAAGTATCATCCTCACGTTATTCTTCTTGTTTTATAAATATCATCTAGTCACCATTAACACATTTAACCCCTTCAGGACGCGGCCTCGTTTGGTGCTCAATTACTTAGCAATTTATTTATTTATTTTAAAGCCCCAAATTTAGTTTCTTGCCCAGCACAGCTGTATGCCGGCTTGTTTTTTTGTGGGCAAAGCTGTATTTTCAAATGGCACCATTTTGGGGTATAATGAAAATTACTCATTACTTTTTTAGGTGGGACAAGTTGAAAAAATAGCAATTCCGCCATTGTTTTTTTAAGGTTTTCTTTCATTTTTACACTCTTAGTCATGTGGTATAAAAGACATGATAACTAGAACTGTGGGTTGTTATGATTACAAAAATACCCAAATTATAGATTTTTAGGTTATTCTACTTTTGCACAATAAAAACACCTGTGATATTTGGGGTTAAGCTTTACATTTTTGATCAGTTGTTATTGCATTTTGGAAGGTAACATTTTAAAAATGTGACTTTTTAAAATTCTTTCTTACAATGTTCATTATGAGAGAAAATAATGCCTTCATTTTAATGTATGGGTTGTTACAGATGTGGCAATACCAATTATGTATCTTATTTATTTTTCAAAAAAGGTGCTACTAAGTGAAAAAAATGAATCTTTTTGTACCTGGAATGTACCTTTCTTCAATTTTTTTTCTGTGTCCTAGTCTGTGACTTGAACATGTGGTCTTCTGATTGCTGACTTAATGCTCTGCAGTACATATGTATTACAGTGTATTAGCTCTTGTTACAGTAAATTTGACAGGCTTAGCAGGCGTGGAGGGCACTGTTAGGCCTTCAGCGGCCATGGCAATCCATCAACCCCCTACAATTGCATCACAGGGGCAGATGGGCTGACAGGGAGTTCCATCCCTATGTTAACCACTTAGATGCCGAAGTCACCATTGACTGTGGCATCTAAGAGGTTATCTCCAATCTTGGACATTTATGCAAGGTGGTAGATGTATAATATAGCTGGCATCTGCAAATGATGGCACAAACAACTCCTAAACCTGTGCCATCAATACGTTGTAATAGCACGACGACTCACATGGAGGGCATGTAAGCTGAAATGTATTATTATGTCTTCTAGTGTGAAGAAGTTAAGCTAAAAATTAGGGCTCTTTCACACGAGCGTATATCGGCCGCCGTTTTCACGGCCAGTCGATATACGCTATGATCTGATTCATTGGATTCCAATAAATCAGATCACATGGCTGTATTCCCGCGGCGTAAAATGGGCCAGCTGGGCCAATATAGCACCAGGCCGAAAAAAAGTCCTGGAACTATCTTTCTGGCCGGAATACGTCGGCCGCTGCATGGGCTCCTATGGGAGTCAATGACAGCGGCCAGAGAATGGAGGTAGGAGGGAGTTTAGCAACGTGACTGCTAAACTCCTTTCCCCTTCTCTCCTCCTCTCTGGCTGTTTTCAATGGGAGGGAGCGAGGCGGAACTAAGCCCCCCCCCCCCATTGCTGGCTGCTGACAAGGGGCACCCATCCCGCTCACTCCCATTGCAAACAGCCGGATTGAAGGAGAGAGGAGGTGATCCAGCAAGGGCGAGGGAAGGGGAGGCAAAGGCATTGTGGCCTTGGCGTATATGTGCCGGGGCCGTGCCATCTGAGTGGGTGCACAAACGTTAGATTTGTGTGCCCATTCACGCGTTTCTGTGGCGTTGGGTGGGTGCACGTAAAAACGCCTATGGCCATGTGAAACAACAACTAGTTAATCAATATATATATATCTCCATCATTCATTCAGTAAACAATATATCAATTAGTCAATATTAGATCAGTCAGTCAAAAGCCAGTTAATATCTATCTGACTAACTGAAGAACTATTGTAGCTTCATAACATTCCTCCTAATTATACATTGGCAATTAAATTGGTCATGCACAGGACAATTTTCATTTCCATGATAATTAGCCTATGACTGAGGGCATAAAGTGCTTTTGATGATCAGACGTATTCTACATTACCAACATCCCTCATATCTAAGTGACTGATCAGCCTTTCTTTCTTCCACAGCAGACCACCGCTGTGCTAATGGTGCCAACAACACAAAAGTGTTTGAAGACAAGAAGATCTCTCACCAGCAATTACTGAACCAGGTACCGTTGGGTGCTCAGACCTTCAGTAGAATGGTCCTACACTGAAGGTATTGATTTTATGACCGGATTGGTATCCATGTATGCTACATACTAACATATTACTAAATTTTCAGTGCTTGTATATATAATTGAGGTAATACATTAACAAACTTGACTTTATCGAAATTTCCAGCTTTATCCCATATAAGTAATAAACAAGTAAGATACTTGGTAAGTTCATTGAATTTACAACTTACTAAAAGATAGTCACCACTTTTCTTGCCTATCAGTGGTTTACATTTTGTAGCCCAAACTACCTAAAACACTGAGCCTCAAGTCTAAAACTATCCCTATACTATAGATAACTGCTGGCTGAAAGTTATTATCAGCTAATTCTTACCATTAATATGCACAATCAGCCTGGGCAAACATGTATAATAATGTATATGGAGGAGGGAGATGGGCACATAAGCACCATTGCACATCATGATGTGTAGTATTGAGCAAACTGAAACAGAAGAACCATGTATTGGGTCAAATTTTGCTAAAAGTTTGGTTAGGTGAAAACCCAAACTTCAGACAGTTCGTCTTGGCTGACCCCACTAGAAGAGGAAGAAGAAGAGAATGAAGAAGAAGAAAATGTCTTAGGCTGCTCACACACAGCCTGCTCTTTACTACGATTAGTGCGGCGTTTCAAACGCTAACCGCAGTACAACGCTCCCATTAATTTCGATGGGGCTTTGCAGACCAGCGCTCGAATGCGGTGTTTCTAACACTGCTCTATTTTCACGTGTTTTAACACCTTTTACCGCACCTCATCACCCATCACAATGTTAAGCGCTGTAACATGTGCTTGAAAATGCTGTGTGAAATTGCGGTAAAGCGCCGATATTTTGGACACGGCGTTTTGTGCACACACGTGTGTCCGTAACAGTGGCCTTACTTTTCTTCCACTTTCTTTTCCTTCTTCCTCTTGCTATTCCTTCTTCCTTTTCCTATTCCTCTTTCTTCCTCACTTCCTTTTCTTCTTTCTTCCCTTTCCCCTTTCTTCTTTTTCTTCTCCTTCCTCCTTCCTCTTCTTCTTCCTTTCCTTCTTCTTCTACTTCATTAACTTTGCCTTAAAACAGCTCAAAGGCACTTAGATATACTCCTAGGTGACCTAAGAGTGTTATACAGGGCTTTTCTAACTCTTTGAAAGTGTTATACAACAGTTTTAAGGGGATTGGTAAAGTTCTAGTTTGGTTCGAACTAACATAGACTTTTGGCTGAAATTCTTGGGACCAGCGGAACTGAACTTTTGTAAAGTTCACTCAACACTAGTGCAATGGGCTTTATATTACCATTGGATATTACAGAACTACCATTTAATATTACAAAATTGCGTATTCACTAATTAGACTTTAATGAGTATAAATTGGGACTGAAAAAAAATTGTGCAGGATGTTTCTTCGAACAGCTAATGCGAATGTTTTTATACAACTTGCTCATTTTGCTCTTAAAGAGTTGACTTGTCCTTCAGAACAATATTAATTGAACACCCCACCCCTGTGACTATAGCAGGTGGCAGCTGATGAGAAGGCGCTTACTAGGCCTGTTCTTAACCTATACAACAAAGTGGCTTTGGCAAGCTTTTCCCAAATACCAATTTTCAAGCATCTTTACTAGTAGAGTATCTTCAGCTCTTGTATTGATACCCCAGGCTACAAGATAAAGCGGAGCAGCTCTCTGACCTGAGCAACTATGTGCAATAGACATCCAATAAGTATCTTGTTATATAATATTTCATTACATAGGTGCTTCCGAAAAACATGTATGAGTGTTATAGTTCTACTACACAAACTGCAGTCAATATTGCTTCCTACGATCTCAGATGTTGTCCAAACCAGACAACCAGATGAAATTTTTTAGGTCAAACGCTATATAGACATCTGTAATTCAAGGACAAGATAAACAAAAGTGCAAAGGAAAAGATGAAATAGACATCAAGTGAGGAAATTGGTCATCTAGAATGTTCATCTCAAGAAATCTCAATAAGTCTGTATGCAGAAGCAAATAAACTAGTCTGAAGCTAAAGTAGAAGACATAGAGAAGCTGGTTTTACAGTTGAAAGTAAAGAAAGATGAATGAACATACATATGTAGTATGGACTATCTCCCCTCTGAGGTGGACAATGGGACTCACCACAGCTCATATTTCAGCCCTTGTGAAGCGCAATGGGAAGCTGGGAGTTGGTCTCTCAGGATAGTCCACAATGTAGGACGAGCATACCTTTTCCACAGCCTGGGAGTCTCTGAGGCGGCTCTCTTTTCTCTCCTAAATTATAAAGATGGAAAGTTTCTTACCATCTTCTTTTCTGAAATGGGAGATATGTCATGCAACTAGGAAGCTATCAATGTTATGTATCAGGCTTAGAGGCGACGGTTTGGATGGAACCACAAATGTCAGTTAATACTCCCAGCCTCCAATGAAGCATGCCCTACAAGCAGCGAAAGTGGAAGATACCTTGAATTGTAACCCCATAATAGCTGTAGTCTATAATGATTTTCACTAGTCATATCAAACTATTATTCCCTATATGGCAGCCACGGTGGTCGCTTTTGTCTCAAACCCAAACACCCACTGAAAATCTTAATGATGACTGGCTCTCTTATACACTGCAAGCCTTCCAGTACAAGCAATAAGGACATAAAAAGAACACGACTATCAACAAATATCTCAGACTTCAGCCTTACTCTATGTTCTTCACAGCTTTTACTCCATTGAAATAATTGGGCTTGGCTATGCTCTTACTAAAGTACAAATTTATTGTTTACCAAGGCTTTTATCAATTATTGATTACAGTTTGAGAATTGCATCCAGAAGCTGGAAATTCTATGAAACATTTTTAGGTCTTTTTTCCTATCCCACCCAAAAATAGGAACATATTCCAGTAGAAGAATGTAGGAAAGGCATTTGTTTGGAAGATGGAGATTTCAAATATCCAAGGGTCCTTGTTAACCTCAAGTCTCTACATTGGAGCTTCATGGCTAAGACTGTAGCCAGTCTGTAGGCAACAATAATGACTAGGAAGAGGGCAATTACACCTTAGTTTTGTTACTGCCTGCCAAGAAACAGCAACATATGGAGCATGGTCAACACATATCTGGTAGACATCGCTGGACCATTTTCTTGTTGCTATCGGCAGTAATGGTGTTGGGCCAAGACTGAGATTTTTGTATGCAGTCAACTCTTGTTGCCGGTAATAAATGAGAGCTTAGAACATGATATCCAATTGATGGCACACGTTTGCATACAGACAATGTGTTGTGCCGCCCAAACTCCAAGCAAAGACCGATAAATAAGATGCAGCAGTGCCCTATCGGATCAATGATCAAGCTATAGAGTTCCTGTGCTTTTCTGCACCATAAAGAGCAAGCAAGTTATTCTACCATCAGAGCTAAGAAGTAGCGGAGCCTCCGGAGCTCACTCAGCCTGGCACTTTCTCCCTGTTCGTCCATCCTGCCCTTCACTGGCTGGTGGCAGCAGTAGCAGCTGCATCCCGCATGGAGTCCTGTGGTTCCCTTTCTTCCCTAACAAAGCCGCCGCTGCATTAAGGATGATGCCACCACCCATTTCCTCGCCTTCCCGATAATCCTCCTTGCAGGCACCTACGGTGGTTGTGTTACAAAAGGCCCTTCTGCCATGCCTCTCCTCCTGCCTGGCCAGCAGGTGCTCTCCCTCCTCATTCCGCCATCTGTGATTTGATAACTCCCAGCTAGCAGTGAGGCCAGTAAGCGTCCTCAATGCTAGCTGGGAGTTATCAATCACAGATGGCAAAGGGAGGAGGAAGAGCCGCTGGCCAGGCAGGAGGAGAAGCATCAGAGAAGGGCCTCTTGTAACACAACCATCAGCGCCAGGCAGGAATATCGGGGTGTTAGCCCCAAAACCATAGGAAGCTGACATTAATATAGGCTACTAGTGGAGCATGCCCACCAGAAGGTGTGTGTGCTGGAGCCAATGGGAGGCTTTTGGGCGTGACCTGGGCATTACCTCTAGCAGAGGCAGCCCAACCCATACTTCCAGTGTAGATATACTACACAAAGTACCATTGAACTATGGGCATGAGGGAACAGATGATTTGGATGGAAAGCAGAACAGAAGGTGCATCATGCTAGGACATGGGAGTTGGTGAGATGATCAACATCTCTACTTATCTCCCCACACTGTCATACAGCCCTCTGTAATAATTTCTCTTCCTCCAGACATATCACAGGTTTTCTATTCTTTTTAACTACTTAGAACTTAAAGTGAATGTAATAAGCAATGATACACTGTTTTTCATAGAATGGGCGTCAGGACCCATTTCAGAAGAACCTGCAGCTGAACAACAGCTGGGAGCAAGGAGGGTAAGTATTCAGATTTATTTTGTGTTTGCTTGACGATCTGGTTACACTGAAATGCTAGCTGCAATGACATTACAAAGGCTGATTAAAGGTTGGTGAATACTGGCAATGAGCTCATTCTTCCAGGAGAATTTATAGCACGTCAATGGGAAATAATGCCTTTTCTGTTAAATCCACCCTCAGCCTAATGTGTTTTTCCTTTTTTCAATAATCCGACATGCATACAAGTTATTCAGTATCATTTAGAAGTGCCTAATATTAGGGGCCTGGTCTAGGGTCTGATATTAATATTGAGAGCATAAATATATTTAGCCACACCCTGGAAAAGGTAAGTCTCATTTTTGCATTGACCCACTGCTTAAGTATTATTCTGTGAAGGGTTGTCATTTCTGCTCACATATAGCTCCCTCTGTAGACTAGCTTTTGTTCCTCCCTGAGTATCCTGCCCTCATTCCCACTTTATTAACATAAATACACATAATTACCATATGAATGTACATAGCCCAGTGTTTTCATAAGTACATTTCCCCTCAGTAGACATCCTTCCACAAGAACCATATATAAGCAGAGGCAGAGGCATACCTATACAGCTTGGGGTAAAAATTCTGCAATCACCACACTTAAAGGATGATAACCCAGCTTTTTTACTTCATAACAAATGCACAAATCAGGGATATGACACCAAACAAATGCATATCATTCTGGCTTCACGAAACCTATCTCATACAAATTAAACTAGATTTTGCCTGAAGAAGACCCCATTCGGAAGTCAAAACGAGTTACTTATGTTACCCGTGTTGGAGAAAAAAAGTGGTTTTTCTGTGAAGAAAGCCTGGCATTACATGTGCCAATGTCCCCTGAGTAGTGCTTACCCACTGATGATCATGTTTTGTATGGTTCATTATGGCATCCCGGTGTCAGTTCCAAGGAAAACACTTTCCCCAGTAGGACCAGAGGACTTTCTCCAGTAGGACCAGAATAAGGCTTGCAGCTAGAGATGAGCGAACGTACTCGGTAAGGCCGATTTCGCAATCGAGCACCGCGATTTTCGAGTACGTCACTACTCGGGTGAAAAGTACTCGGGGTCGCCAGGGGGTGGGGCGTGGTGTGGTGGAGCGGGGGGTATCAGCGGGGAACAGGGGGGAGCCCACTCTCTCTCCCTCCCCTCCCCCACTCCCCTCTGCAACCCCCCGCTCACCCACAGCGCCCCCGAGTACTTTTCACCCGAGTAGTGAAGTACTCGAAAATCGCGGTGCTCGATTGCGAAATCGGCCTTACTGAGTACGTTCGCTCATCTCTACTTGCAGCCCTACCACTGGGTTTATATTACCCACCTCAATGTGAGGTTATGTGGTTGTGCTCATCATTAGCACAACCAGACCAGGGAAGAACATTATCTATCTGTTGTATCATTCTTGTTCTCCTAGAATATCTTTGATATACTACACCCCTCATCTTCCTTGTTGTCTCTTCCCAAGGATGCTTCTGAATTCTCTTAGGCATCAACTTCTCTAACGATAAGCAATATTCTACATCAAGCTTGTTCCAACTTTCTCAAAGAATGGCTGATAGATCAGCTTTGTTGGGTGGTGTCTTGTCATGGAACTATTTTTTAGGTTTCACCATAAATTTTTAATCTGAATAAATTCTAGACTGTTTGTTGGCCATGTGCTTGAGTACGTATGCCTTAAAGAAAAGCTTTAAAGGGGTTTTCAAGGATTTACAACATTAGGATAAACCATCAATATCAGATTCGTGGGTGCCGACACTCATCTTCCCTGCCGATAAGCTGTTTGAAGCGGTGCGGGACTGGAGTGAGCTTTGCAACCTCTTTATTGTTTACATTTTTCTGAACACCCTTCGCCATACATTTAGTATAGTCTATAGTGGGTATTGCAGCTCTGCTCCATTCAAGTGAATACCAAGCACAGCCACTACTAAATACATAGCATGCAGTTGTACAGAGACTGCAGCATTTGCCCCCTTCAAACAGCTGATCAGTGGAGGTGTTGAATGTCCGACCCTCAAAAATCTTATGTTAGTTGTATTGTGATCCAAGAAGCAGTACAAAACAGAACTGCGTGGAGTGGGCTGATCCATAAAGTGTCCAAGAGTTGGCCCCAACTAAATGGATAATGAGTAGAGATGAGCGAACCTGCTCGGATAATGCATTTACTCGAGCGAGCATCGCTCTTCTCGAGTAACTGCATTCTCCTCTGAGCAGGCTCGGTGAGGCAGCGGGGGGGGGGGGGGGTAGCGGGGGGGAGACTGAGAGAGATCTCTCTCTTCCCCCGCTATCCACCGCCACCCCCCGGTCACCCCCGCCGCCCCCTCGAGCCTGTTCAGACGAGAGAATGCAGTTACTCGAGAAGAGTGATGCTCGCTCAAGTAACTGCATTGGCCGAGCGTGCTCGCTCATCTCCAATAATGAGAGATAAACTGTAATCCAAGAAAATCCCTCTAAAAAGTTTGCTGTGTAACAAGATGCACTAAAGAAATTAATTAATTTTCAGGAAACCTGCTCTCCATCAATGAAATGAGAAAAGTGGCAAAAATGCATATGTATATTTTGTGTACTGGCTGTTTTGGCTTCTGCCTCACTGGTTTTATTTTTGCGTACCTTGATAAAGAAGATGGGGGGGGGGCAGGCTGAACTGAATGGACATTTGATATTTTTCAGCTTAGCATACTATGTAACTATATAATTGCCATCTCCGCTGGTCCTTTACCACGTATCACAGAAAAGGGTAGGAAGATGTGTCTGTTTCTTCAGGCATCATCTTAACATATCTTATTAGAATGGCACGAGATGAATGTTCCCTCATCATCTCCTTGGCCTATGCAGATTGGTGATTCATTGGTGAATATTCCATTCAATCATGCATCTCCCATAAATGCTTCTCTTTAGTCCCCTTGTTTTCTTCTCTTTGGGTGTTAGCGCTGGTTCTCATCTGACTTCTCTATATGTAATTCCCCTTTCATTCAGGCGATTGTTTTACAGTTACAGTACGTCACAAACATTTGACTTCTGTTTCCATCCATTTCTTTTTTTTGCTTTGTTGAGCATTTTCTATTTCCGAGGCATATTAATTTCAGTTTTCTATACTGACACTATGATGTTTTCCTTGGTCTACCCGTACATTCCCTTTCAGAACCTTCCCGTTATGTTTATACTCGCACACAGTTGGGAACCACCAACCTTTTGTGTTACACTCCATGCTGGATTTCCATTTTGAAGGAAGTTTATAATCCTTTCCGTTGTTGCAAATAATGACTCTCTTGCTGAGGGATAAGTTTTCTTTCAATAAAGGTACCTTTACACAGGACGACTGTCAGACACATAAGCAGCCAAAGACCGTCATTGCAACTATCACTCTTGTGCTTTCACACAGGCGCAATAGTCTGCCGGAGAATAGAGGTAGAGCGTGCCGTGATCTCTCTCCATGCGGAGTAAATAGGGGGTCCTTCTAAGATTGGGCGATACCTTTTTACACTGAGTGAGAACTTGCTCAGTAGTAGCCTAGTGAGCTGAAATGGACTGACTAGTGACTACTGAGCCGCTTCTTGCTCAATGCCTAGTTGGGTGCCGTATCTTCACAGGCTGACAGTCGCCCATAATCGCTCATTCGAGTAATTATTCAGACAACTATCGGCCTGTGTAAAGGTACTTTTAGCCAAGACCCACAACTTCATAAACTCAGTAAACATCGCCTTCTAATGGCAGACAAATTTGCATCATTGCCTTGTGTTGTAGTTGTTTTAGAAAAGCAAATTACAAGGTGATTTAATATTTTTTTCTCAGCAGTGAGTGGTTCCATAATCTCATATGGCGTTAAAGGGCTTGTGCCATAATTGAACGGTATTCTGTATCCAAAGCATAGGGGGATAGCTTTCAGACTGGTAGCGGTCTGATCACTGGGACTCATAACAATCCTAAGAGCAGGTGATCATCTTCTAAGTGTGGTAATTCCATAATTTTTGCCAGTGATTGTAGGCAAACCTGACCCTAATAAAAAAGATAAAGGGATTGCTCAGAACTTTATTTTTGATCACCTATCATTAGTATAGGTCTTTAACGCTTTCCAATCCAATTTGTATTCTGGTTTTCCTAGGGGGCTTACTCTTTTTCTGCTGTTATACAATGGCGCTATATGCTGGCTAAAGCCAGTAATGCATGAGGTGACATGTTGGATAGGCTCCAACAGCAGAGAGGCTGGCAATATACAGTAAGAGAACCCCCGACGTATGTCTTCGAGCATCGGAGCTGTACAGCCTTAAATCGTAATGTCTTCAGAGGTCAGACGGTGGATTGGAAACGGTTAATTGTTGATCAGTGAGGGTCAACCACTTGGGATCCCGACTGATCAGCTGTTCACCGGGCCCTGTGTCATTGTAAACAGATCCGGAAGTAGACAACTCTGTCCATAGTACAATGGCCGGGGTTGGTATAGCAGGAGTAGCTCTGCTTGCATTACCAAACCAGGCCGCTGCACTACAGATAGAACTGCCTACTTCTGGCTCTGTCTGCAATGATAGCTGGCTCAATATCTGCTGATCAGCGGGGTTCCCAAGTGGCCGATCCTCGCTGATCAACACTTAAAGACCAGCTGATCCATGGGAATCGCAAGTGGATCACCCCCGCCAATCAACTATTGATGACCAACCTGAAGATAAGCCCCAACAATAAAATCCTGGAACACTCTGTTAATATTTGTCACACTGTACAGAGAAACCGATGCATTTTACATTGGATGCACTGTGTGACACTGCGTGGCTCTAGCTGCAGCCATTACTACTGCCTGTCATAGCACCAGTCGGATGATTCTGTTTCATCTGTTGGCAGGATTCCTCTCTGAATTGTTTGTCAGCATTACTGAGACATGTGGAGCCGTTTCATATTTTATATCAGTAATAAAGAATGAAAGCAAGCAGAAACAAATCATGCTGCATTATGCACCCAGCACTGAGCATTAGTACAGACTATATGCAAGTCATCGCTGGAATTGTACTCATTGAGATTCTATTTCATCCTCCACTGGCAGGATACGGCTACTTTATATCTGCTCTGATTGCATCTGAGGAAAAACTGTTTCCTCTAATACTACGCATTCAAAAAGTATAAAAACTGATGGACAAAAAAGAACAATTTACTAAACTGCAATATATCAATCTCCATCTCTTCTATGGTGTCGTTCAGATCACTGTCGGGGGTTCAGTTTGGAACCTCTGTCAATGATTTCCACAAAAAAACTGGGCAAAATAATGCAGCAAGCTGTGCTATTTTGTCCTGCCAATACAAGCAAAATGCTGGACTGCTGGCTGGAAATCAAGCAGACCCCATTATAATCAACGAGGTCCATTTGGTTCCGTCATGACAGATCTGTCTGGCCAGGGCATGCCGTTTTCCTGCAGAGCAGGAAAATGGAACCTCTGAATGCTGATATGAACAAGCCTAAGAGCTGCAATCAAAATTCTGCAGGCTTCTTCTTCTGCTTATACACATCAGATTAACAGCAGTAGCATCTGCCGATTTAGGTGAGGCCAGTAGACCAACAAATGTCTATGGAACCTCCTGATTCATCCTCAATGGCAGATTTCAAGGAAAGAAGGATGAGTCAGTCTGATTTTAACATACCGATTAGAGATAAGCGAGCGTACTCGCTAAGGCAAACTACTCGAGCGAGATTCGGGTGCCGGTGGGGGAGAGCGGCGAGATGTGGGAGTGAGCAGGGGGGAGCGGGGAGGGGGGGGAAGGGGGGGACTGAGAGAGAGATCTCCCCCCCCCCCGTTCCTCCCCGCTCTCCCCGCTGGCATCTTTTGAGACGAGCGGGCAGGTACTCGCATAAGGCACTATGCCTTAGCAAGTACGCTCGCTCATCTCTAATACCGATCCTTTTAGTTCTCAGGGGAGATAAACTGTCACCAGAGGAGGCAGAAATAATTGGAACACGTCATTTGCGTTATAATGCAGTCAGTTTACACGCGTAGATAAAATTATTAACATTTTTTCATCAATCGCTCATTCACTCGATCATTGGTCTGTAGGATCTCTCGGTAGCCAACCTTTGTTAATATGGCTTTAAAGATATTGCCCCTGTTGCCTTAGATTGCGGGAAGTGTAGTGTTTGGATCAAGTACTGCACCATAGTTTGATATAGCAAACACATCTTTCATGTAGAAGTGTGCAGTACATTGAATAATCACAAGAAATCAGCTATAGCTATAGGGGTTTATTCAGATGACCATATGTGCAATTGCGCACACTTCAGCACAATGCATTTCCAGACCCAAGTGCTAGAAAATGCAAAGCAAATATCAAGATAGTCCTGAATACACTATTGTACAAGAAATGATGTAACTCACAACAAGTTGCAGAGTGTAGGATACTTTATTCACATCCAGAGCGGCAGTCAGAATTCTGCTGGCTTTTCTTAGAGCTTCATCAGACAATTGTTTTTGAGCGTGTAAGATATATGTGCGCAATGCACAAAGAATAGGACCCATTGATGTCAATGGGTTCATTCTCATTAATGTTTTTTATGTGCACATGCAAAAAAATAAAGCCTGCCCTATCTTTTTGCGTATTGCACAGCAAAGGCCCCCAGTCCATGGGAGGTGCGCGAATATGTGTGCAAATGCGCAATTCTGTAAAAAAACAGAACACATTTGGACCTCATTAGGTTGAATAGCCTTTAAAATCAGGGCGGGGGTGTTTTGTGCACACATGTGTGCAAAAGTACTGCGTGCCAATAGATGCACAAATCTACCTTGTTCACAGCGCAAATGCCTTGCGCTCAAGAGTGTGCAATTGCGCATACGGTTGTCTGCATAGGCCCTCAGTCTGGGGTTCTGACTTCAGGATTCAACACCCTTCTATCTCTACGCTTATACAGATGCAGCCCCTGTTGGTTCAACTGTAAATGTATTGACTGCTCTAGGTACTGTACCATAGTTTGATGTACAACCCCAATTCCAAAAAGTTGGAATGCTGTGCAAAATGTAGATGTATATATAAAAAGAGCATGTTAGAGAGGCAGAGTCTCTCAGAAGTAAAGATGGGCAGAGGTTCAACAATCTGTGAAAAGCTGTGTCTAAAAGAAAATGTTCCTCAATGTAAAATTGTGAAGACTTTGACTGCCCCATCTTGTACAGTACATAATATCATCAAAATGTTCAGAAAATCTGGAAAAATTCATGTGCACAAGGGACAAGGTTGACGGTCCATATTGGATGCTCAAGATCTACAGGCTCTCAGGTGTCACTTCATTAAAACAGTCATGATTCTGTAATAATGCAATGTGTTATTGCTCTCAGTAAGAGAAACCAAGTAATAGTAAGAGAAACCAAGTAAGCCTGTAGCTACGATACCTTTTAACCCCTTTTTTTTCCCTTTTTGTTTTTCCCTCCCCCCTTTAAAAAAATCATAACTCCTTTATTTATCCATCAACGTCGCTGTATGAGGGCTTGGTTTTTTGCGGGACGAGTTGTAGTTTTCAGTGATGCTATTTAAAGTACCATATAATATACTGAAAAACTTTTAAAAAAATTCTAAGTGGAGTAAAATGAAAAAAAAAACGACATTCCGCCATCTTTCAGTGCGTTTTGTTTCTACGGCGCACAAACTGCAACAAAAACAACATGATAACTTTATTCTATGGATCAGTACGATTGCTACGATATCAAACTTGTATAGGTTTTTTTACTGTGCTACTGTTTTTTTTTTTCAAACACATTTAATTTTTTTCAATTATTTTCTGCTGCATCTTCTGCGCGCAATAGCTTTTTTATTTTTCCGTCGACGTGGTTGAGCGAGGGCTCATTTTTTGCTGGATGTCCTGTATTTTCCATTAGTACCAATTTGGAATACATACAACTTTTTGATCGCTTTTTATTGCGTTTTTTTTTATGAAAGACAGGGTAACTGAAAAAGTGCATTTTTGGCGTTCTTTATTTTTTTTTCGGACGACGTTCACCGTGCGGGAAAAATAATGCACTACTGGGCCAAAATTCATATAAAATGGACTGAGGCAATATTCAAAACTGTTCTTTGATCAGATGAATCAAAATGTTAAATTCTTTTTGGGAACCACGGATGATGTGCCCTGCAGTCTCAAGAGGAGAAGGACCGTTCAGCTTATTATCAGTGTACAATTCAAAAGCCTGCATCTTTTATGGTGTGGGGTTGCATTAGTGCCTATGGCATGGGCAGCTTACACATCTCGAAAGGCACTATCAATACTGAATAGTATATAGAGGGTTTAGAACCACATATGCTCCCATCCAACATCTCTCTCAGGGAAGGCCTTGCATATTTCAGCAAGATAATGCTAAACCACATACTGCATCTATCACAATACCATGGCTTCGCAAAAGAGTCCGGTGATGAACTGTCCGCCTGCAGTCCAGACCTTTCACCAACAGAAAACATTTGATGCATTATGAAATGAAAAACTCGGTAAAGAAGGTCTGTTGAGCAGCTAGAATCCTCTACAGATAAGAATGGGGCAACATTCCTCCCCCAAAACTCCAGCAATTGGTTTCCTCACTTTCTATACAGACTGTTGTAAAAAGAAGAGGTGATGCTATACCATGGTATACATGGCTCTGGCCCACCTATGTTGACATCTGTTGCTGCCATCAATTTCTAAATTAGTTGATTTATTTGAATGAAATGGAAAAAAAATGTCTCTCTTTCCCCTTTTGACATGTGTTCTATTGTGAATAAAATAGGGCTATATAAGATTTGCAAATAATTGCACTCTTTTTTTTCCCTTACATTTCTTAACATTTCACACAGTATTCCAACTTTGTTTTGGATTTGGGTTTGTAGATAACACCATGCGGCAGATTTATTAATACTGTATTAAAGGGGTTGTCCCGCGAAAGCAAGTGGGGTTATACACTTCTGTATGGCCATATTAATGCACTTTGTAATGTACATTGTGCATTAATTATGAGCCATACAGAAGTTATAAGAAGTTTTTCACTTACCTGCTCCGTTGCTAGCGTCCTCGTTTCCATGGAGCTGACTAATTTTCGGCATCTAATGGCCAAATTAGCCGCGCTTGCGCAGTCCGGGTCTTCTTCTTTTCTCAATGGGGCCGCTCGTGCAGGATGCCGGCTCCGTGTAGCTCCGCCCCGTCACGTGCCGATTCCAGCCAATCAGGAGGCTGGAATCGGCAATGGACCGCACAGAAGCCCTGCGGTCCACCGAGGGAGAAGATCCCGGCGGCCATCTTCAACCGGTAAGTAAGAAGTCACCGGGACGCGGGGATTCAGGTAAGCGCTGTGCGATTTTTTTTTTAAGTCCCTGCATCGGGGTTGTCTCGTGCCGAACGGGGGGGGGGGGGGGGTTGAAAAAAAAAAAAAAACGTTTCGGCGCGGGACAACCCCTTTAAATTTAGACAGCTTAGTCAACAATAAAAATAGGGCTCTTGCGTCACTTCCTTACAGCAGCGAGGCTTTGGCATTGGCGGAGCACTAGTTCCCCAACAATAGTAGAATTTGTCCAAGACTTAGGCGACCTGAGACATATGGAGGAACTGATGGCGAAGATCACCCAGAGTATGGGGACTTGCTGGGAAAATGGATGGCATGGTCCCTTTTCCTGGAGACAAGGAGATTCCACGAATTCTTGGACTAGGTGAGCCAATATGGAAGTGGGCGCCCCCTTTGTAAGCATTTGATGATATTCCTCATCCCTCTGTCCTTCTTCCTCCCCACCCTCTTTTTTCCCCTCTTTCTTTCTTGATACTTTCCTCTCTCATCCTTCTTTTCCACTTTTCCTTTTATATACAGACAGGCCATTGTTGAATATATTAAGTGTTAATTCTAGCCAGTGTCAAACAGGCACTACACAGGACAATAGACATTGAGTCTGCATTAATGCTGTTATTACAAGCGGCAACGGAACCCATTGGGGTCTCCCCCTAGGGCTCCAGCCGAAAAAGCTCACAGCTAAAGAACTATCATTTAAACAATTGAGGTGCTGAGAGTATACCTGCCGCCTATGTATATGCTGAATAGGTGCTATAGTTTTGAACACAGTATGATGTATACATGTGCTGTTAAATACTAATAAACCAGTTTAAACATAAATTTTGACAGCTTAGAACTAGACTAGGCACCAAATCATTCACAGCGGCTCATGCTTCACAATAAATTTGGTGCATCTTTAGACACTTTAGCCTAACTATATGCCACCATTTTTTGCACATTATAAGCCATAACCATCTGAGCAAAACTAAGGGTCTAAGGGTGCTGTGGACTTTGTCGCAGATTTTGCAGCAGATTGGCAGCTGAATTCACGCTTTCAATTGAATTCAAATTGGAGGAATGAAATCTGCACCAAAATCCACAGCAAGTCAGTTACACGAGAACACACCCTATAAAACTCAATTCACCCGATCAGTTGTAGGGTTGGTTCTATAGCTAATTTGTCTTTTTCTCTTGAAGAAAGTATTGGCATGTAGCTCATGGGGGATGCTAAAGTATACAGTCCATAATTGCCAATATGGTGCCCTCTGGGAGTGGTCCTAGGGCTGAATGCCTGTGGGATACTGGACATAGGTGACCAAGACTGTACAAGGTCTTTATGGAATATCATTTCATTGTTCTTGCTCTTCTCTCAGTCCTTGACTTGTTAAGTTGCCTGATGAAGGAGCCTTTGTGCTCCGAAAGCTTGTAATTATAAATTTTACTGGTTGGCCAATAAAAGTATCACTTCTGCAATACTTTTTCTTCTTTTATGCAAGAGAATTTAACATCACATAGATTCATTTAGGCAAATAAACATGTTTTGTACGCATGCAAATTGTTTACAAATGAACTGAGCCTTGATTTCCTTAAATTGTTCTATTATTAAAGTGTCCGCCCTAAGGGCTTCAACAGATGGGTCTGTTTTAGATAATCACGACCTTTGATTTCAATGGTTTTGTTTTTGCTATCGGGATTGTCACCTGTTAATCGTACGGGTTAGAAAATATAGAGAATCCTAGTAGTATAAATGAAACCATTAAAATCAATTGTTTCGTTTTGTCCCATTATGGCCGCATAACGGAACTAAAACATGACCATGTGTTTAAGCCATAATACTGGTTAGGCCTCATGTCCACCGGGAAAATCAGGCCCGCTGCGGATTCTTCATGTAGAATCTGTAGCGGGTCCCTCCTGCCCCGCGGACATGAGGCCTAAAAATCAGAATAAACTCACCTGCTCTGGACGATGCAGATCTTCCTTCCTTCGCGGCCGGATCTTCCTTCATCGGCCCGGCGGATGTGCTCAGCACGCCGGCAGCGTGTCGCGCGCATGCACCGGCCACATTCGCTGGGCCGAAGAAAAAAGATCCAGCTGCGAAGAAGGGAAGAACCGCATCGTCCAGAGCAGGTGAGCTTAATTCTGGTTCGGGTCTCCCGCGGAGATCACATCTGGACCTCATTAGGCTAAGTAGCCTTTTAAATCACGTTGTGATGAAGCATGCACATTTGTGCATACACTCGTGTCCAGGGGCCCTAACAACAACCAAATTATGTCTCTCTTGTGGAGTCTAGTACAGCACCGACGCACAGTGGACCATGATGAGATTTTAGATCAGTCCGTTTTTCAGGTCATTTTCATCTATTAACATTTTACAGGCACTTTTTTTCGCACACAGTTTCTGAGTGACAACGTTTATAAATGCATCTAATTATATTTCGCAGATGTGACTTATATTATAAAGGCAGAAGGCATTATAATCTAATACAGAATCATTTATTGCCCAAGTACTGCCGCTTCTTATGTCTGCCAGCTCACTACATTACAGCCCATTACTCCTGTGAAATCTGAAAGATCTTATAATTTTACAGTAAAATGCCAGCAATTTACAGTGACTCAGTGACTGGCACCGCTGAACAAGGGTCCTGGCAGGGCTGGGACCTAGAGTAGGCATTGGCAGGCAGTGATAAGGAGGCCATCTGGGATGTAGTGAGATGAGATGGTGGAAGATGGGACATTCCCCACTGTGTACTGACAGCTCTCGTTCTCCTTTCCATGCTAATGATTCTATTGTACCATTTCCTTCCCCAACGAATTCCTCCACCATCCCATACTGTCCCCAATGTTTTTAGGACTCTGGAGAAATCCCCATTCCTCATGCTTCTGCTATGTCCCCCAACCAGATGAGACCTCCTCAACTCCCCATCCTTCCCTATCGGAGGCTCCTGCATGGTTCTATTATTTCTGGAGTGTACAGAGCTATTATTTGAGCACTAACTGGCAGTATTATTTGGGATGTGTATTACAGTATTTATGGACTGTGTAGTAGAATTTGTTATACACTGTATGGCAGTCTAGGATCTCTGGTTTCCAACAATCTCCAAAAACATATCAATAAAATTGTCCTTATTAAATATGTGAAAAATAGGCCAATTAGAAGAATATTGGGAACAAGGACAGATAGTATAGTTACATAAGCAATAAAGAACTAAATTAAGAGGTGGAGACTCTCCAAACTCATTTAAGCTTGTTCCTACCATTTTGTAGTGATTGTCCCAAAAGCAACTTCTATGACACTAGCGTAATTATAAGGGATCAGAGGCAGCAGGTGCACCTGGGCCCAGGAGCCTTAGCGGGCTCATAAGGCCTCTCTTCTTCATATATGGACCACAGTACTATGAATAAAGCATTATAGTTGGGGGTCCTGTTACAGGTTTTGCATTGGGGCCCAGGAACTTCAAGTTACGCCTCTGCATTAAGGAGTTAAGAGAAGTTGGGGGACCCCAAGATAAACTTTTGCACCCGGGCCCATAAGCCTTTAGCAACGCCCCTGTTCTATGACATGCCAATCAAAAGTTATAAAAGTTTGATTGACAATGGCCAGCCTCTACATCTTCATTGAGTATGGGAACGGGAATGGTCACTCTTCATTGATAGAATTTTTTTGGTTCCAAACACATGGGATCTTACGCTTTATTAAAACCTTACCAAACTCTTATAAATAACCGACACAGACACCCATATTGGATAAAGAAGGCCGCAGTGTTTTTTAACGGGGTTACAAACATTTGGGGGGAAATGTAACCAATAATAACCATAACACTTGCTGTAAACTCTGTTTTACAGACCCAAGTTTATTAATCAATCAATAACCACAACAGTTCATGTAAACTCTGTCTTACAGACATGAGTTTACCACCACCAAACTCTCCCCAAGTTTACCTGCCCACCCGCCTAATGCGGGTGACAATCCCCCATTAACTACATCCATCCATCATGTACATAAAGCTCCCAGATCCCATGAGGCTTTCCCTCCTAACTGTCCCTCAAGCCTTACAGTACTAGTTGTGTGAAACCCTAAGTGTAAAGTTAGGTATATACAATTCTGCAGCCTCGGAATGTAAACTGGGGTTCTCATTCACTGATAACGAGCAAATGTCTTGAAAATGGCAAGCAATTAAAACACAAAGGGGAGATTTATCTGATGGTAAAAAAAAGTACATTTTGGCACACACCACATTTGTACGTAATTTTGTGACTTTTTACATTTTTCTGTCACTCTTCCCACTTTTCTACTGGGAACCTGTCACTGTGGCTATGTGCACCATAAACTAAGTTATGGTGCTCACAGAGCAGATTCCCAGGAGATCAGTGAGGTATTTTTTATACTTACCCGCCTCCTGATGCCCCTGCTGTTACTCCTGAAAGTTGGTGTGCAGACCATGTAATGCACTAAGGCCTCATGTCCACGGGGAAAATCAGGCCCACCGCGGATTCTCCATGCAGAATCCCGCAGCGGGTCCCTCCTTTCCCGCGGACATAAGGCTAAAAAGAAGATTAAACTTACCGGTCTGGACGCTGCGGATCTTCCCTCCATCGCGGCCGGATCTTCTTTCTTCGGCCCGGCGGATGTGCTCGGCACGCCGGCAGCGTGCCGCGCGCATGCGCCGAGCACTCCATTTTTTTTGACTCCCGCACTACCGCGCCGGAAAGCAGAAATTCAGGTACGGGTGTTCCGCAGATACGGACGGCTTCCATAGGCTCCCATAGAAGCCTGCAGGAGAGCCGCACTAAAAATGGAGCATGCCGGTGTTTTCCCGCAGACGGAATCCGCAGCTCAGGGAAATATGACATCCGCAGGTATTTAACTACCTGCGGGTGTCCAATGCATCCCTTTGGGGCGCGGATCATGCTGCGGGAAAAATGCTGCGGATTTTAAATCACATTTTCCGCGTGGACATGAGGCCTAAAAGCTATAGACTATGTGTGCACACTCCCAGAGAGATCAATAGGAGTGTGGAGCTTTAAGTCGGATGCATGGTCCATGCGCTAGCTTTCAGGGCTGATAGCGGAGGCACTAGGAGGCGGGTAAGTATAAGAAATACCTCAAGGCCATGTCAGACGAGCGTATTGTAACACGTCTGTAATACAGATCCATATTGTTACAGATAACCTTACAACCATATGTCATTAGTATTTGATCTGTTTTTACCTCTGTATATTTTATGTTTTAGTGAGAAAATACTGATCTGTATTTACCCAATAGAAAATAACAGAAATGTGGGGGCAAATACACAAAAAATAGGTCATGCTCATTAAAAAAAGAAAAACGGCCGTGAAAAATACGGCCGTGAATAGATACATAGATTCACATTAGCTCCGTATTATGGTCCGCAAAACATGGAAAAATTCTCAGCTCCAAGCGGCCTAATGAGAAGAGTGTGGCCTCCTAAGGCCTGAAATATTTACTGGTGTAGATTTGCATTTCTGGCCCACAGTCAAAGATGCGCCAAACTTATTAAGAGATGCACACCTCTCAATTAATTTGATGCATCTTTCTCCAACTCATAGCTGCTCAATACTGCTGTAGGATCTCTAATCTTAAGTAAAGTCCCTCCTAGGTTTATTAGAAAGTTATACAACTTTTCATTTATACACCTAGGGGCGTAACTATGGGGTATTCAGGGGATGCGGTTGCACCCGGGCCCAGGAGCCTTAGGGGGCCCATAAGGCCTCTCTTCTCCATATAGGGAGCCCAGTACTATGAATAAAGCATTATAGTTGGGGGCCCCGTTCCAGGTTTTGCATTGGGGCCCAGGAGCTTCAAGTTACACCTCTGTATACACTAATTATGCTTTATTAACCTAAAACCGGAAAACGCATTTAAAGAAAATGACTACTAATTATAAGAAAAGACTAAAGGATTTTTTTTCTTATTGAGTTATATTATTTGCATAAAATTCATGTTGTTGGAAGCCCAACAATTTTGAGAATGATGGGGGCCCATTTTCGTCTGGGAGTTGATCACACTCTCTACTTTGTCCTTTTTGTAGGTTGCAGTTGCTGTACCTCTACCAATGTGACTTTTATGGTATGTAATTAAAAAAAAAACTATTGTATTTTAAGTTGCTAGTTAAATGAACACTCAAGGTAAAACATGCCAGATGGATTCTCTTTTTGGTGTCCATTGATTCCCTGAGTCATGTTTTGGAGGTTCGTTTAAAATGGAAAATCCTTTGCAGTTATTGGTGCCGAAATTGGTGCAGTCTTGAAGGGGTTAATGTAATGTTTTCTACTTTGTAGTTCTACATTTCAGATAAGGCCAGACAGTATTCTTTTTTTTTTTGTCTTAGCAAGAAAAGGGAGAAGTACAATATTGTTCAGGCTCTTCGTGACTAACAAAGGGGAATAATTGAATCTTCCACAGTGGGAATTTTCAAAAATAGCAGAGCAGATATCAGCAGGCTCGGTGTTGTATAAAAAGGGATTCTTGAGGGCACGTAGACAGTTTCTAAAAATACTTAGACAAAAAGACGAATTCACCAACAATTTGCAGTAGCAATTCTATTAAGGATGGTTGTAAGGGAAATAGTGCGGAGAGTCAGCATGATAGATTTTTATTACATCTGCAAAGACTAAAATATTTACCCCAAACTTTAAGGCCCCCTGTCCACGGCCGGGGCTCACCACAGAGAATCGCGCCAATCGCAGTATGCCACGATTTGAATCCCACGAGCAGAGAATCGCTATGATACTCCGCTCGTGGACGCCGATGCTGCGCTTTCCATAGCAACGCTATGGAAAGCTTCACAGAGCGTGATCCTCGCCTGTGGACAGGCAGCCACAGTGCTGGAAATGTTTCAGCCCCCTCTTTAAGGCCAAATACACACAGGCGTAAATTCCATGGCGGGATTTCCCGCAGAATTTCTTCCCGAGTCCGTTGCCATAGGATTGCATTAATGCTGCAATTTGACCACGTGAAAACTCTCGTGGTACACAAATCGCGGCATGTCCTATTTCTGTGCGAGCCTCGAGAAACATCACTGGTGACGCGCCAGCTCTGGACTGCGCATGTGCGGCTGTGCGACAGCCACCGCAGAGCGAGACGCCGGCAGGAGGCGATCCACAGGTCACTACAGGGGCACGGCTCGCATCCCGCTGCGAGAATTCTCACAGCAAGACCCGACCCATTGGTCTGCAGGAGGCCTAAGGCATTCTCCATTATTGGAACAAAATTACTACTGTGTTTTGTGAGGTACTGAGGGGCGTAGTAGTGGATGGTCGCTACGTCGCCCCTAGGTTCTGGTATTATGCCTAGGGGCACTGGAGGAGGCGTATGAGAATCCAGGAGGGCAATATAGTCTCCAGCAAGTAGTTTCTGGAGATCTTCCTTTAAAAGTCTCTGGGCCTGGTTTTTTGAAATGGATGTCAGGTTGGTAGTGGGGCCATCCATTCCACCTCCTCCACTCCAGGGTAAGCGCGAGCTCAAGCAGCACAGGTGCTGAGGCTGAGCCAGCAGGAGGAGGTGCATAAATAGTAGGTGCACTGACACAGGGGGGGATTAAGATGGCTGCTGGACCCTGGCAGCCTGTGTTACCTGCTGGAGACAGAAGCCCTGCTGTGCGCTGCACCTGCTGAGTGCGACCTGATCAGGCTGGGACGGCCTGATATCTGTATCTTGGGACTATTATTTTGTTTGCCTGAAGCTAAGGCTGAACTTTTGTGTTGCTGTTATGGACTAAAATAACCGCAGTTCACGCCTGCTCTTGGACTGCATCCACTGGTTTCCGTCTCTGAATGCCGACAAACCCGCACTCTACCGAGCTGTCCTCCCACAGTTTATTAAAAAAACACCCAACACTCACAGGATAAATTGACCGCCCTGTGTAAGAAGTTTTCTCATGAAGAGTATTCCTGTCCATATGTCCAGTTAGGGCATTTAAAGGAAACCAGTCATGACTTGTGAGCCCCATAAACTGTGTTATGGGGCTGAAAAGATCAGGGAACGAGGAGTCAGGGGAGATGTCTTTTATGTTTACCGGGCCAACCGCTCTTGTGGTGTGGCCCCCTGAAGTCTAGGCATGCCAGCTGCATGACTCTTTTCAGTCCACTTTATGTGTGCGTTCTCCCATTAGCACTCCCACAGAGCAGACTGAAAAGAGTCACACTGCTGGCATGCCCAGACTTCAGGGGACCAGAGCGCAAGAATGGGGTGCCCGGTGAGTAAAAAAGCACAGCTCCCCTGACTCCCCATTCCCTGTCCTTTGAGCCCCATAGCATAGTTTAGGGTCCCCCTAACCCTTTTCCATCCCAGTGTCAGACCTCATTCAACATTCAGATTTCCCTGCATAGCTCTGATATCGGGCGAGGTCCGACACATGTTTCTAACACTAGGCAGGACAACGCAGCTCCGATGTCGGAGGCTGTTCTGCATATCTGTATTACACTATGCGGGACAGTGCAGCTCCGATGTCAGAGGCTATTCTGTATATCTATATTACACTATGCAGGACAGTGCAGCTCCAATGTCAGAGGCTATTCTGTATATCTATATTACACTATGCAGGACAGTGCAGCTCCGATGTCAGAGGCTATTCTGTATATCTATATTACACTATGCAGGACAGTGCAGCTCCGATGTCAGAGGCTATTCTGTATATCTATATTACACTATGCAGGACAGTGCAGCTCCAATGTCAGAGGCTATTCTCTATATCTATATTACACTATGCAGGACAGTGCAGCTCCGATGTCAGAGGCTATTCTGTATATCTATATTACACTATGCAGGACAGTGCAGCTCCGATGACAGAGGCTATTCTGTATATCTATATTACACTATGCAGGACAGTGCAGCTCCGATGTCGGAGGCTATTCCCCATATCTATATTATACTATGCAGCGCTGTCATGCATAGTGTAACATAGATATGCAGAACAGCTTCCTACATATCTAATGATATCAATCTACCTGTTTTTACAGAAATCAAAAATAAATAGAGTCTTATTATATAAATGATTCCACAATGCACTTTCCCACCCAAAATAAATAAGAGCTGAGAAGTGTGCAGGTGGCAGGGTAAATTGGATTGGAAAGGGTTAAATGCTGTAGTAGAGGGTCCCACACTCAGAACCCCCTACTATAAACCAGAAGAGACTGCTGTTCTTTACTGGAGACGTTGTCCGGTGTAAAACATCCATTTTCAGATACCCTATCAGGGAATACGGAGTTAGGGAACTTTTATACGGACCGAATATCTGCTAAAATATCGCTAAAACAAACCCCTAAAACAAACATTTTCTGTGCTTGCTTGGATTAGTACACAAGGGTGAGGCACTACTGCACTGAGGTAGGACAGCCCCCATGCAACCCACTTTCTAGAAATACATATTTCTATTTTAGCCATTTCCTTGCAGTGTCTGGAAAAAAAGACAAACAAGCCAGCGGATAGCACTAGACCATTGTTAGCTTCACGCCTCCAGTCACTGACCTAAATAAGTTCATATTCCCTCTGTATGGCCTGTATGTAAATGACTGCAGCTTCCACAGAGTTCTAATCTGGTTGTCTCTATATCCAGGATTAGTTCCACATTTGATGCCAAGAGAGTTCAACCCTCATACATATTTATTGCCTATAAAAAAGACCAATAAGCCCCATCTGAATACATATCTTATGTATACAGCATGCATGACAACTCATAGCAATGCAGCTAATGGAACAGTGGCTACAGAAAGTGAAGATTCTATGACCTGGGATACATGTCCTACTAATTATAGCAGTCCAGATCCATCCAAAATGCTTAAATATAAATAGCGCAGCACAAATCTGCTATTCCACACTCCGGCACGACACTGCCATGTGAGCTCAGTAACAAAGAGAGAGACAACATCCGTCACGCCGCTGCCTCTCCGCCACTGATAAAGCTGCGGTAATTTCCGACCAAGAAATATGGTCTTTGTTGTTAATGAATTCTGCGTGCTGGGAGGATGAACCCTACTCAGGCACAGTTCACAGTATGTTAGATGGATTTATGGTGCGGAGTTTAGTTACTAGATGCAAATGTAGGGGCAGCATAATTAAAGCCTAAGGGCTCACTCACACAAGCGAATGTGCCCTGTGTACAAATACACATACGGTTGTCTGAGTGAGCCTTAATACTGGAGAGTTGCTTTAGCTAGCTTCATCATGTGACATAGAAGGAACATTGTGGTCACTGGTAGTTTTCTTTCTTTGACCAACCAATCAGCAGCTAGTAAGGTCAACTTAATTAATTTTTTTACCGCAAACATTCCATTCCAATACCCTTGTGAAGTTCCTTACACAACTCTCTGCTGTTCCTGTGCCCCCATGTAGGCAGGCCATGCAGTACTTGGCCCAACACTAAGATTGAATCCTATCTTCATCGATATAAGAAAAGAAGAAAGAGAGAAGAAAAAAAAAAGGTATGTGTAGGGTTGGGGTGGGGTGATTAAAAAGAAAAATAAATTAAGAGACGAAAGCAGGTAAGCTTAGTATTGTTAACCTTGCCATTCTAATGGCCCACAAATGTGTCCTATATTCATCCTGCCTAAGAGAACAAGTCTTGGAACTCTGTGGAGGACTCAAATTCTATCCATTGCTGCCATAGTGATAAAAATGTATCTGCTTCTCTAGCATTTTCCGCACACAATTCCTCCATATGGCAAAAATGTATTTTTATAACGTGATGAGTATGAGGTTTGTTTGATGGAAGTGAAGCTATAACTATGTTTTATTGTTCTATTTGCTGTTAAAGTTTATTCCCATTTTATGTTTATTGAAAAAGGTGGCCATTTTTAAAATGGGTGGTGCCGGTGGCTGGCTTCAGTGCTTAGGAAAGATAGTGGACATGGTTAGGTTCGACCTCAGGAGATAAAAAGAAAGAAAGTGGGCTCAGCGGTATTATGCAGCAAGGACAGCATCACTGAGTCAAGAGAGGTAACAAGAGCTGTAAAGGGGGTATGGCTGCTCTGTTTCATTGTTTTTGTGAATTTTACTGTGTAATAGAACTATGGCTTTAAAAAAGAACAGGAACAAAGGAACAGAGCTTAGCAGAAAGAGGAGATGAAAAGTAGTTGAGAGAGGTGCTTTGCGGAGGTTAAAGTAGGTGTAGCTTGTCGGTTGCGACAGCGTCGTGGCATGGTGGCCTTGACACAGTCCAAGACCTGTTGCCTTGTTATGCAGGACAAGGGTTAATGCACCATGTGCAGAGACTGCTGGTGCTGTCTTTCTTTGCTGTATTGATGCATGCTGGATTAGTCATGCCTGGGAGTTGGGGGAGGTGTGGTTATTTAACTGCTCTGCCAGTCCTTAGGTGTGAAGAGCTATATATTCTCACCCCTCCCTTTACTCATCGCTGCCTATTCCGTTCCATGGTGGAGTACCTGGAGTTTGGAGCTCTTCTGTGCTGGGTGTATTGTGACTCGCAGATAAGTTGCTGCGGGTTCCTTTTCAGTTGTATTCCTGCTGTTCATTTCTATTTTGCTTTGCTGTTTGGTTCATCTCTCCAGGGGTTCCTATAGGGACAAACAAGGCCCAGGATGAAGACCGTAGGGGCCGTCTCTATCGAGACGATTACTTCGCTTCTAGGCAGGGACCCTTCACCCCCCCCTGCTAGGTTAGGGCCAGGCTTCCTTCTCTCTGGAATGGTGCTACCGTTCAGCATAGCGTGGTGTGCGGCTTTTTCCAACTGTGTGTATGTGCCCTATCGGCATGCTGAGTGTAATACGCAGGTGTCGCACAGGCTTTACATCTGGGTTATGTATTTCAGTTGTGGTGCACAATGTTCTTCTGTGCATAAATCTATCTACTACAATAGTTGTTAACATCACCCTGTATCCGTGCTGAGCGTGGTGCTTGTGAGCCGCATGCACGTGGCAGCAGGAGTTTCTCCTGGTGTACTGCAGTGTTGCAGATACAACCCTAGTGATGGTTCCCTCAGGGAGAAAGAGATATAGTCTTTGAAAAGCTTGCAGACTGTGCAGAAAGCAACTAGGCTGTGGACAGAGGAAGAAAGGAGTCTCTCCGGGTTTGTGCCACAGGGCTGTAGCAATTGTCCTACGGGCAGTTTTACTCTGATTAACAGGGAAAGATGTATTGAATAATGAAGCCAGTGCAAAGTGTTTCCTCTGTTCCCTCCTCTCTGACAATGCTGAACCCACACTAGTGGGCCTGGAAGTGAGACATCCCCTGGGGTAAAGTTGTTATAGCTATCCCGCGTTAACAGACATAATGACTGTTTAGTTTTACAACTATTGTTTATTGCTGATCCCGGTCAACCAGGCTAGGACTTCGGTTAACAACTGTTCATAAGGACTCTTAAACTCTTTACACAGTACTACTGGCCGAGTCATATCCTGAGAGTGACCAAAGGTTCCAAAGGTACATGATGACCCACTCACACACAGATCTACCAATCCACTGAATCTGCAGCCATCCATTATGTTGGGAGCTACAACACAAGTGAAGATGGGTCTCCACTAAATGTTGATCTGGTACTGGAGGTGAATGCAACTCCACCACATGTAAAGGCAGACCAGCAAAATAGTCGAAGGGCACTTGCCCAGCCCATTGCCTGTACAGCTCAGTTATCAGTCATGAATAATATATAGTCAGCCATAGCAGCTGATATGGAGTCCAGTGAAAGTCAGTACCAAGTCTGGTGGTGAGATCTTGTGAACAAGTACTATCCGGCATTTCCCAAACTCCCTCATAGTTCTGTATGCGCCTGGTCTATCACATTCCGTACAAATCTGAGGATACATCTCCATAGAGGACAACTATCCCAATTGTGTTTACAATGTGAGCTGCAAGCTGTGGAAGGGTGGGTCATGTAATGTCTTCATTAATCAGTCATCTAACATACTGATGACAGAATCATTGCACAGAGATGTTTGTGCGAGAAGATTAGTGGAAGAAGACTTTGGGCCAGGTTCACATAGCGTGATTGAATAGAAAAAAAGCGCAACACAATTATTTTTTTATTTTGTGTTTTAGGAATTGGAATAGTTGCTTATTTTCTTGGGAATATACAATGAAACAATTTATTTCACATTTCTCTTTTGTGTCATTTTTTTAGATAATATTATAATATATCTATGGGATTTGCAGGTTTGTGAATACATCTATGGTGAATGTAACCAATGACCAATGGCGACATATAGAAGAAATGATGTATTCTAAGATGTCTGGGCATAGGGGTGGCCCCTGTGATGAATAACATGTTTCCCTGAAAATAAGACCCTGTCTTATATTAATTTTTCCCGTAAAAGAGGCACTAGGCCTTATTTTTGGAAGATGTCTTATTATACTTACCTAGCAGGCTCAGTCCAGGTTCCTCCCCCTTTGCTCTCTGGGGCTCTGATATGCTTCTTGCAGTCCTCGGTTGTCCACAGAAGATCACGTCCTGGTAACAGGATTCATAAATCCTGCCTCCAGGAAGTGATAGCTCTGATTGACTGCGCAGCGTCTGAGAACCAATCAATGCAGCGCTCGATGAACCAATGTGATCACTGTGATTGGTTCATCGAATCCTTCATCGTTTGGCTGAGCAGCGGACGAAGAACCAATCACAGTCATCACATTGTGGAAGTGGGATTTATGAATTAGCAGAGCCATGGCATTTATTGGCCGATTCATAAATCCCACCTCCACAATGCGCTCAAAAAACCATCAAAGTCATCACTTTCTGGAGGTGGGATTTATGAATCCCGTAACCAGGAATTGATCTTCTGTCAGTGGCCAAGGACTGCAAGAAGTGCATTGGAGCTCTAGAGAAGCAGCAAGAGGAAACTGGAGCAAGCCTGCAGGGTAATGTATTTTGTTTTTTATTGTAATGCAGCTAGGGCTTATTTTTTAGGGTAGGGCTTATATTTCAAGACTCCCCGAAAATCCTGACAAAATGGGACAGGGCTTATTTTCAGGGTAGGTCTTATTGTGGGGGAACTGGGTATTCTTGAGCAGCCATTTTGACTAGGATACAAGGAGTAAATTTAAGAGTATCACAATGTAAGTTAATTAACACGTAAAAACAGTCCACGTATAGTACATACTATATTTATTAGATCAGTCTAGAAAGATGTAAAAAAAATTTCCGAGAAATTGTTGCGATGACAGATGTTTATTAACTCCATCTGAATATCTCTGGAGACAATGTTTTAGTAATCTCATTACAGGCACTTCTGTATCTCAATGAATAATGATGTGCAATATTGTATGGAAAATATTGTAGCTGTAGATCAGAAGACAAGTCAAAAATATGGATCCCAATGCATTCGAGATACTTAAAGATTTGCTGAGGATTAGAAAAACATGGCTGCTTTATTCCAAAAACAGTGTCACATCTGTTCACAGGTTGTGTGCTTTTTGCGGCTTAGCCTCATTCACTTCAGTGGAGCTGAGCTGCAGTAATAGACACAACCCCTGACAGGTGTGGTACTGTTCCTAGAAGAAAGCAGCCATGTTTTTCTAATCCTGTAGAATTCTGTTATTCGAAGAGCACCATATGTTCCTTTTCCAGCCTCTTAAAGCGACCCTCTGGTTTTGGAATAAATTTCTGTCTCGCAACCGGAGGCTGTGGTATATATGGAGGCCGTTGTTCTTCTCTGCCGATGTCCCTCTGATCTGCTAGTTCGGGGTTCAGTTTTCAGCCGTCCAACATGGCAGCTGCAATTTTCTAGCTACCTAATGCACACTACGCACTGCTCTTTGATTGGCCAGTATCGATCTCGAGACTTGCGCTGGTTAATTAGAGAACAAGTATAATGCATTGGTAGTCTTACAGTATCAAAGCATTGTGGGGATTAGGTAGTCTTAAAATTGCACTGGCCATCTTGCATGGCTGAAAATGATCCCAGAAGCAGTGGATCAATGGGGCATTGGCACAGGAGTTCAACAGTAGGTATCATAACTGCCCCCTTCAGTCCCAGGACAAGATTTTTTTAGGCAGATGAAGACAATGGGGTGTATGTACTATAACCCTTGTGCCAGAATTGAGGCGTGAAAATGTCCCAATTTTAAAATGAGTGTGAAAATTCCAACTTTTTAGGGGTTTATGCTGGGCTGCATCCCTTTTTTTTGGGTGGGTGGGGCTGGCATTAGTAGGCGTGGTCACTCGCTGCCTTGAGTGCATTGTGAAGTTCTCACTAAGAAGTATTATTGGGGACTGTAGGCACCTAATGATTATACTGTGAAATTGTTTGTTCTTCCCGTTGAAATGTTATTATTTAAGTACTGAGTCAGCCATTGCATGAGAGGTGACCGACGCAGCATGAACATGGCAGAAAGAGAAGAGCGAGTGTCTCCCTTAGGGAAGAAAGGTGGCAGCAGGAGGAGAAGAGAGCGGAGCTGCGCCAGGAGCCCTATGGGCATGAGCAAGTGTCACTGCTGCCGACGCCGATTGTAAATCACTAAGTCCTAAGGATTAATTGAGCCTGTTGTTGGTCTGCTGTGTCTGGAAGTAGACCCCGCCAGTCTGGTGGGCAAAAAGCCTGCGTGAATTTTAGATGCTGTTTCAAAAAATTGGAAATGTTTGAACATCAAGAGGTATGTCTCGTCTTCGTCTACCATAGTTCTGGTTGAGAACAGTTACCCAGTCAATATTCCCCAGCAAATGAACTATATAACAGCCCATCAAATTGACTATAATTCAAATATTTGCGTAAATTATAGCTGAAACCTAAGGCAGCTTGCAGCTGTCGTAGGTTTCGGTCAGGAGCATGGATGTGACATCAGATGCAACAAATGTATTTTACTTATACTGGTGTTTTATACGCTGGTCTAAGTAAATATGGCTCATTGTGTTACGGCCCAAGAGTGACTACGACTTCTGTACACTCTAGCTACACCCATTTTTGTGGTGCTACTCTACTTTCATATGGAAACAATTTATGGAATTCAGCTAAGTCCAGTCAACGGCGAAAATGGGGCTACCCAAAAGAGAAGAGCAGCAGTTGCTTTACATTTCTCGTGGCTTCCATGTCGGCCATAGATAGAATGCAAACGGCTGTAAACAGTGGTTTAGTGTATACTCTTCTAATGAATGCATAGGACAATGGCAGTGAAGTGAATGGGAGAGAGCTGCACTACCAAACCCGTTCATTAAGCAATGGATGCCATTTTTATATATAGATTACAGAACACAATTTGCAGGGCCTCTTTTATCTAGGGCTCGCACCCTAACTGAATTGCTGTTTTACTTTCCCCTTGCAAAAAAAACCCCGGCCCATGAACAGAGGCTTAAGTGATAGGAAGACTTATCAACAGTATGCTTTCCTAAGTGATGGCTAACTATTTCTAGTCCTAATGGTGTGCGCATCCAACGTCCCAGGTGAGGCCAGCCTCACTTACAGTTTGATGAATAGGAGTTGCCGTTTCTACTGAGCCAAGCAATCCTTTAGCGTTGACAGAGTCAGTAGCGCCACTGCATGTCATTCCTGCTCCTTTCTGTCCCTGGCAGCACTGTCTGCTGCTTCTTCAGCCTCCATCTAGAGCCAACTCAGCTCTTTCTGCCTTTCCTACCACCATTGCACAAAATCTATGAAATGCATCAGTCCTGAGACCATGAATAAAACATTTAATGCTGGTACTATGGGTGCATGTGGGTGATATTGCTCCTTACATTTTCTCTCCATGTTATTTGCAAATGAAACCTAATATAACTGCATACATTACTGTACTTTACTCCACATGAGCCTGGTGTGCGGTGCTTTAGTTCTGCCAAACAAAGCAGTTTATTTAATTGCTGTAACAGGAGATGAGGGATCAGGGTGACACGGGCTACTTCCAGTCAGAAGCTGATGGAGAACTATCACATGGAGGACTGAGATCACCCTGGAAAAACCACTGCTGTAAATGCTGCAAGGACTAGGAGCTAAAAACAGATATTGATGATATTGATTGGCAGAATGATATCATCACTGTCTGCCTTGTCCTTGATGTGGAGTGTGGTGACTATTGGATTACAGGCATGAATATGTAGATGTAGAAGAGCTGAGGTTGTAAGATACTATATAACCCTCCGGTTCACAATGAAAATGTTACATTAAATGTGGAATATATAGTAAATATACCTGGTGTCCTTTTCTTCTCTCTGGCCCCGCTTCTTCATTTATCTAAAAAGACTACCAGGTTCTCAGGCATTGCTTTGATGGTCTAAGCCACCGCATTGGGAAGGACCAGTGCTGTGTCCATGAAAGAAATGTTTGTTTCATCTGATTGCAGAGAGAAATAGGAAATAACACTGCTACATCTATATTTGTGTGTCTATGGTCTAAGGTTTTTGATTGAACTGGATATCACCCAGGCACCCCATAATCCGGGCCTTGCCATTCAAAACATGGGCAGATATAGAGTTGCCACCTTTTCTCTCCAAAAAAAATATCATCCAAGGTAAAAAAAAAAAGAGGTGTGGTCATCAATTGATCAGTGGGTGTTCATCGCTTGGGATCCCCGTCGATCAGCTGATCGCCAGGCCTGCTGTCAGTTTGGACAGCATTGGAAGCAGATAGCAGTGTCAGCATGCCTGTGATCAGGATGGTTACTACAGGTACAGCTCCCACTGAATTTAAGAGCTCCCTCTACAAGTATCCAACATACATATCTCAGCAGATAACCTGCATAGTATCTGCTCTGTATACACTGCAGAGATTTTACTGCCACTGGTCTCCCAGTAGAAATTTCGGCCACACCAATAACTTACCAGGCTAGTGACAACCCTAGAAGGTGGGAATGGGACTTTGAGCAGGAAGTGACAGGAAGCAGAGGGAGTAAAGGGGCAGCTACGCAGAGAATGGAGGAAGTAGGAAGTAGTTTCTCCTGGCTGATGCTGCAGAAACGCAGTAATTGTCTTATGGAGGAGTTCTCCTCCAGTAAGTTGAAAAAGTAATACCAAAAAGTGAATTCACAGTGAAACGAACCCCATTCCCTCTCTTCTAACAATGTTGACTTGCCCGAAAAATATTCATCCCTGGCAACCAGACACAAACTGTTGTTGACCCTGGCAACTGAGTATGAATCTTCGTTATTTGACCGGTAACGTGGAATACCAGAACTGTTCCTGTTGGCAGCCGCCAGTTCCTACTTCAAGGCTGGCCCTCTCATATACTGATTTGGATCAAGAGTCCCTGATGTTCTATCTGCCCATACAGGAGGACTAGAGGACCATAACTTCACTTATAAAGCTCAGTCTGCTGCTCCCTGTTACAGACATATGTCCGATTCTCACCTGTCAGGCTGTCTTCGACCCAGAGAACTGGGGAAGCCCTGTGCTTGCTACCTTGCCCCTTTCTTACCTGGGCCCTATGGGCATAAGGGGATCATGGGTAAGCATTTTCTAAGCTTGGCAAGAGTTGAGTAGGCAGTTAGATATGAGAAATAGATAGATAGAGAGATAGATAGATAGATGTGAGATAATAGATAGATAGATAGATAGATAGATAGATAGATAGATAGATAGATAGATAGATAGATAGATATGAGATAGATAGATGTGAGATAATAGACAGACAGATAGATAGATAGATAGATAGATAGATAGATAGATAGATAGATAGATAGATAGATAGATAGATAGATGTGAGATGATAGATAGATAGATAGATAGATAGATAGATAGATAGATAGATAGATAGATGTGAGATAATAGATAGATAGATAGATAGATAGATAGATAGATAGATGTGAGATAATAGATAGATAGATAGATAGATAGATAGATAGATAGATAGATAGATAGATAGATAAGTAGACAGATAGATATGCTATAGATAGATAGATAGATAGATAGATAGATAGATAGATAGATGTGGTGTAATGTCTCCACAATACTGGTATATAACACATTCATATCTCACTCTACTTATTAACAAGCAGTGGATGTGTGTGGGTTCTTCTCATATACAGCTGTTTTGTCTCCATCTACCACTTTTCTCACTGCACTTTCTTCTCTATCTGTTCATATACGTCATATCAGACAATACCTCACTCTTCGAGAAAGTCTCCCCGCAGTGCTCGGGCTGGTAAATCATGCTGGGAGCGGATGTGCGGCTCAATTACATCTTGAAGGTCATGAATTACCTAGTTGTGACCAGGGTATATAACCAGTGCAATAATTTCCCTATTACATTACAGATTCTCCAATAGCTACCGTATTATGTGGAAGAACAATTCTTATAATAGAGCAAGATAAATTATTGTACATTGCCATCAGCAGAGTGCAGGCCACCTCTTGTTGTCTCTGTCTATGTGCAACCAGGCACAGGCTTTTATAAGTCAATGAGTCTATGTCTGCCGGCATATGCTACAAGGGATTTGACCTCCCTGCAGCTGCCTTGCTCTGTTATAATTTGTCTGATATGCAATGCCCTGGTTAGTCATATTTGGATAAACACTTAGGAGCAGATTTCTCAAACTTAACAGAAAAACTGTCTTTGATGCCCATAGCAACCAATCACAGTGCAGCTTTCATTAAAAAAAACTGCTGTGGTAAATTGCAAGCTGCACTGTGATTGGCTGCTGTGGGTGACAAAGAATTTTTCTTTTAGACTAGTTAGATAAATCTGCCCCATATGCTGTGTGTGTATACTGGGTTTTTGAGAAAAGGGTATAGTCCTAAGAAAATGCTGGCTTCTTTGAAAGAATGTAATATAGTCTGGTTATAGAAACAGAGGGGGGCAACATTTACTAGCAAGAGTTGGTTCTGATCATACAGTGCAAACTAGTCATTTAGGGCCTTTTCACACTACGGTTGTGCTTATATTTTTTTGGCAGTGAAAAACAACTGCGGTGGCTCAGCTGTTAGCACCGCTGCCTTGCAGTGCTGGAGTGGTAGATTCAAAGGTGTGGTGTTTTTCAAAGTTCATGCTGTCCTTGATGAGATTTTAACTAGGACCCCAGCGAGGCATATTCATTTAAGAGGCATTATTATGCGGAAAGCTTACAGATTAGAGATGAGCGAGCATACTCGCTAAGGACAATTGCTCGATCGAGCATTGTCCTTAGCGACTATTTCCCCGCTCGGAAGAAAAGGCTTGGCTGCCGGCGCGGGTGAGAGGTGAGTTGCGGCCATGAGCAGGAGGGAGCGGGGGGGGGGGGAGTGAGGGAGAGATCTCTCCTCTGTTCCTCCCTGCTCTCCCCCGCCCGCCGCCGGCAGCTGAATCTTTGCTCCCGAGCGGGCAGGTACTCGCTAAGGGCAATGCTCGATCGAGCAATTGCCCTTAGCGAGTATGCTCACTCATCTCTATTACAGATGCTTTCCATTTGACTTCAGTTTTTAATAAAACTGGATCAGTAAAAAAAAAAAAACACTAGGCGCTTTCGCACGGGTGAACTATGCGGCAACAAGTGGAAAATTCTGTATCAAAATCCACATGCGTCCGTGCAAATTGTAATGCGGAATTGAAACTGCCTTAATTCTTCTGGCAATTTTGCCTCAATATCCACATTTAAACATGCTGATTTTCATGTGGATTTCCGAAAACAGCAGATTCAGCTACATGTTGATGTCCATATTACGGTCAACTTCCAGCCTATGTGAAAGCACAGTCAGAGCTCAGGTAAGAGGGTATCGGATGCTTTTGTAATGAGCAGTGCAGCTATGTTGGTTGGACATGATCAGAACAAGACAGCCTGAAGGTGTAAATACGAATGTTTCAATGCACTGTCAGCAAAAATCTTGAAAGCTCTCAAGAATCCAAAAACAAACTATATCAGAAAGCTGCATAACTTTTCATAGTAAAGGCTTTCGGTTGGACAGCTCTCTAGTCTAAAGCAATTACACGGATGACACCTTTATTGCCGTTACCCCTACATTTTCTTGGTATTGTAAATAGGCCACATTATCTGTTCCTATTAGACCTCATTATGAAGTTTGTGCTAACAGTAATTAGCTTATTAGTAGCAGTAGCCTAATGACGCCACTCCAACTGTTCTTGCCTGAGGCTTACTTGCAGTACCAACAAAACGGGGGCAGTAGATATGGAAAATATCCTCTGAAGAGTAGTGAAGAACATATTAAAAGGTTTACAGTCAAAGCCCATTAGGGTTGTCTAACCCTATTAGGACACCTGGATGTCATCGAGGGGTTAACAACCTGCGGCAAAAGGTCTAACCTCTTCTTTTACACTTGCAGAATTTGCAATATGATTGGATTTTTCTTAAAATATTATTATGCAATATAAAGTGGTTTGAAGTCAAATCAATATGGCCAGTGGCCAATAGATATTGTAGCAAGCAGTTCAATAATATCCAGAAGGATATTGCATTAACTTAGTGATATACAGTAAGTACATTGCATCTTCACCAAAATCCATTGAAAAACTAAAAAAATTAGGTGAATACCAGAAGCTGAGATCCGTACTGCTGTTTGCAAAGTCTTAGGGGTGAAGGGCTTCAAATGAACAGCCAACTATTATTGGACATGTCGTTTTCACCAGGGAGAAGGCCACTCTTTGTTAGCAACTCTCTGTTCTTGATAATATAGGAGAGTCGCAAGAAAAGACACCCTTTATGATGTCTTTATGTTCTAATAGGGCATACACTATTCTACCAAAAGTAATTGGACACGTGAGCAAGTATCAAAAGTAATATTTATTTACATATACTAATACTTATTGGGGCCTCCTTTGGCCTTAATGACATCAGATCATCTCCGTGGCATACTTTCTACTAACGTCTGATACACTTCAGCTGGTTTTTCCCTCCAATCATCCTGTAAATGTCTGACGAGTTCTCCCAAAATTGATGTATCGGCCATTTTACAACGGTGCAAGGAGTGTCATCATTGGTCAATTGAGCAATGAAAGAACGTTCTATGAAGTGACGAATCACGCTACTCCATTTTCAAATCAGATAGACATACCTGGGTGTGGAGGATGCCTGGGGAACACCTATTGCCTGAGTGAGTTATGCCAACAGTTAAGTTGCTGTATGGTATGGGAATGTTTTACATGGAATGATCTTGGTCCATTGGTTGTAGTGGCAAGAACCATGAACACAGAAATGTACCTTTACATTCTAGACAATAATGTGCTGTGGACAATATGACAATACTCTGGGAATGGTCAGCATACTTCCAAAAAGATAGCGCACCTTGTCACAAATCCACTGCTGATTTACGTTGGTTTGAGGATATGCATGTTCCCCGATTGGATCGGCTGCACAGAGACCCAACCTGAACCCTACTGAACATCTTTAGTTTAAACTGGAATGTCAGGTCAGGAAATATGAACAGCGTCCATCTTCCTTGAGATGTTTGCAGGATAAATGAGTCCTGACCTGAACCCTACTGAATATCTTTAGTTTGAACTTGGATGCCGAGTCAGGAAATATGAACAGTGTCCCTCTTCTTTGAGAGAACTTGCCAGACGTTAGTGTATCAGATGTTAGTAGATAGTATGCCATGGAGAGTATCCAATGTCATTAGAGCCAAAGGAGGCCAACTACGTATTAACAAATGTAAATAAATACTAATTTTGATTCATTCAGAAGGAGAAATACAACTAGAATCACCATTAAATATTCTTGTGCAAAAACATCATGTAATTGGTCTGTCTAAAATGGCTGAAAGATTGAAAGATTTAGCGATCTATTTGCATAAATGGCCATTAACACTTTATTATCTTCATTTGCATGTAAAAGGACCTCCATGAGTTGTTTGCTGAGCCCAGTGTTTGTTTAAACTCATACCCAGCTGTGCAAACAGCTGCCCATACATTCAAGTGTTCTCCTCGCGACTAGTGTAAACATGCCGTGGGGAGAACACCATGCAGTCTATTGAAAGATGAATGAAATACATTTTTAAAAAATCAAGCATCTGGAAGGAGTTGTCTGAATCAAATGAAACTTTCTCTGTGTGATTGTAACATTGATATAAGTGATTACATATCAGAGCAAATGGAGAATTTATTGTGGAAAAATGAACACATGAAGGGAGGCTCTAGTACCCTGTTATACTACCTCTAGCTTGGATACAAGATGTGATACGGGGGGCATGGAGGTTCTAGTACCCTGTTGTACCGCGTCTAGCTTGGATGTAAGATGTGATACGGGCAGGCGTGGAGGCTCTAGGACCCTGTTGTACTGCCTCTAGCTTGGATACAAGATGTGATACGGGCAGGCGTGGAGGCTCTAGTACCCTGTTGTATCGCCTCTAGCTTGGATACAAGATATGATACAGGCAGACATGGAGGCTCTAGTACTCTGCTGTACCGACTCTAGCTTGGATACAAGATGAGATACACGCAGGCATGAAGGCTCTAGGACCCTGTTGGGTCGCCTTTTAGCTTGGATACAAGATATGATACGGGCGAGCATGGAGGCTCTAGTACCCTGTTGTACTGTCTCCAGCTTGGATACAAGATGTAATACAAGTGGGTATGGAGGCTCTAGTGCCTTGGGGGCCATCTCTAGCTTAGATACAAGATCTTAAATGGGCGAGCATGGAGGCACACAGGTTCCGTATGGTATATTGGTTCAGATTTGCAGTAACTGAGCCTCTAGATTGTTCAAATTCATAGGCTGTCGAACTTGGCAACCCAGATGGTACATCTCCTATTGGTGATAAATCTACCGACCGGGCAGCCACGGAAGTGTGACAATGTTGTGGAGACATTCCTGTGACCCCCTTGTGTGTGCGGCCAAGCATTATCCTGCTGGAAAATGCATCTTGGAAGCCACCATGAGAGGAACACATGTGGCTGCAGGATGTCCTGAACATATCGCTGAGCTGTCATTCTCCCTCGTACCACAACTAAAAGGGACTGTCATGTGCGATGGTGCCCCGGCCAGACCCTCACACCAGCAGAGGGCAGTGTCCATCTCCACAGCAAAGGCAGTATTGAGGCGCTCACCCCTAGGTCTCCAGACACGAATACTAGAAACTAGTGGAAGCTCCACCCCTGCCAGGGATACAGCAGTGGTTTGCATGTATAGGGGCACTAAGCCCCGTTCCCTTCATGATGTCACCACTAGACAGACAGCCAGTTAGAAGGAACTCTGGTCCTACAAAAAAAAGTTTTAGCTGCGCCACAAGCTGGAGAGCACAGGGCACAGTGTCTGT